>NC_137553.1:3783786-4383786 GCF_963082525.1 Nesoenas mayeri | reverse complement strand
TTGCTGTCAGTATACTGTCATGGTAGCAGTGAACACCTGCTCTTCAACAGGCAGACAATCCCCCAACAGAAGGATGCTTCGATAGGTCAGGCAAGGTAGACAGCTGTTTAATCTCTGTGTTCACAGTGGCTACAATAAAGGTCCACCCATACCCTTTTGTGTCCTTGAAGTACCCTTCAGATGTACTCTATGCCAAGAATACACTGGGCATCTGAGCAAGTCACAATGGGGTACTTTTGCCACTTGTCCTCTGTTAAGCTCACCTCAGCCTCTAGACAGCCAGCTGTCAGGAACCCCCTGTCACTCCAGAGATCCAGATGAGTTTCATGCCCTTATCTCTGATGGCATTAGGGTATGTGCACCAGTGTCTTCCAAAGCCTTATACTTCTGTGGATCTGATGTGTCAGGCCATCAAATTCATACAATCCAGTTAACCCAGTCATCCCTTTCCTCCACCTGGCTGGAGGCAGGGCCCCTCTATTCTTGGTCAGAGCATTTAGTACCTGTCTCCTGCAACTGCAAACCAGAAGGCCCTTTATGAGAATCAGAAGTAGGATCAGCCCTTACACTGTGTCTGGGGAATTGCTTTACTGCAAATGGAGCAGTCATCTTCCTGGATGGACCCTTTTTATCTGCTGTTTTTCCTCACAGTGGGCTTCTAGGTTTGAGGTAGGCATACCGTCCCACTTCCTCATGTCCTCCTTGTGGTTGCACAGCTAGAATCACAGAGTGGCACGTGGCATGCATACATGGTTCCCTTGAGCAGAGAAAGGCTGACTCCATGTGCTATCGCTTGATAGCGGAGATGCTGGACTATAGGGACAAGGAGGAAGACAGATTCTCTGGAACTGTTGCTGGAACTGTTGAGACAGTTTCTCCACAGCCGAGATATAGACCCATAGGGTCATGGAAGAAGAGAGATTCTCTTTGAATTGCTGGAGCTGATAGGCCAGTTTATCCACCCTTGGTGTCTCAATGTCTGTCCAGTCCATTATCGCCAGGATGCTGGCATACAATGTCAGTATGTTCCGGTACAAATTTCCAACACATGGACCACATGCACTGGACATCATCTGGATCTTTGGAGGCCTGGTTGTTTTCCAGGTTGCTATACAGCAATGAGTTGATAATTTGCTTGCCTGGCTGGCAGCTGTAATCTTTCTGCATATCTTACAGTTCACTCAAGGATAGGGATCAGGTGTTTTCCGACTTGTTTATGATTTCTGTCTCTTCCATCTCCTGTTATTGTGGCTGCTCTGCTGCAGAACAGGCTGCTGCTTCTGATTCTTCTTCCTGCTGCTTCTCAGGAGGAGCTTCTTACTGCCTTACTAACCGAGTTGACCTCTGCTTCCATTTTTTTTTCTTGACTACAGAAATGACTGTTATACTTTTGAGGGTTGAGTCTCTGGCTTAGCCACAGTGTCCATTTGTATGTCCTCAGGTCGTGAGACCCTCTTGTCCCTTTGAGGTTGCTGGACACAGGCTCAATACATGTAGGCAAGGCCTAAACACAGTGCTGGGATTTGTGTCTCTTTGGTACAGGCAAGGTATCATTCCTTCCAGTGGTCTGCCACTTCAACAGGATTCTATGCTTGTTTAGATGTGAAGTCCCAGACCATTGGGGGTGAAAATCGCTCGCAGTATCTGCCCAAATTCTCCCATGAACCTTGCCACCCATGACTCAACTGCCTCAGAGCACAACCCTGTGTGGCATTTCCAAGCGGCTGGTTAACTTTAGGAAAAACTGAAATCAGATTTATTGTACACACCAATATGAGCATTCTGGTTATGCAGGAACGTTCAAGAAACTGAAGAGCCATTGCAACAAGGCAGGAAATATTTTCTGTGGAGAAGAAAGGGGAGGTGCCATTCTTCATTTTTCCCACCATGTGTCTCCCAGAGGAGGAGAAAGGTGTAATTGCTGATTATCTCCATGAGATGGTTCCCAGAGTACTGGAACAGCAGCAGTGAAGAGCCCAAATACCAGATTAGGCTCCAGGCCAGTGCTTTTATCCTAGCTCTCCCAGGCAAAACACAAGAAAGTGATAAACAGCAAAATCCATAAGCAACCATTAACAAACCTTGGAGTTTGATGTACAACAAGAGAGGGAGCACTCCCAGGAGCAGGTGAGGGATCAAATAAACCAGCACTGAGAGCAAAAAAGTCAATATCATGACCAGCAACAGCATAGTCAAGATAAAACCAGTTTAATAAGTGAAAGGGAAAAAAAAAAAAAACCAAAACCAAACAAGTGATGCAAAGGCAGTCACTCGCCACCTTTCACCAGCAGACCAATGCCCAGCCAGTCCCTGAGCAAAGACTACTTTGGAAAGATTCCCCCCACTTCTGCCCCAGTTTTATTGCTGAGCATGACTTTATATGGTATGGAATATCCCTTTGGATAATTCAGGTGAGCTGTTCCAGCTATGTTCCTTTCCAGCCTCTTACCCACCTCTAGCCTACTCACTGGAGGGGCAGAATGGGAAACATAGAAGACCTTGATGCTGTGCAAGCATTGTTCAACAATAGCTAAAGTGTCCATGTGTTAACACTGTTTTGGTCACAAATCAAAACCACAACACCATATGAGCTACTATGAAGAAAATTAACACCATCCCAGCCAGACATAGTATAAGCTGTTATGATTATCATTTGTGTCGCTGTCATCCTTAGGAGCTCCAGCTGTGGACTGCTACAGCCTTGTTCTATATCCTACAATAACAGAAAAACCTACAAAAACTTGCATAAAGTATGTGAGAAAGACAACATTGACACCAACAGAGATAAGAGTACAGGCACATAGAAAATGGAACAATTTCATTTGGAACAATCACTGCAGTCTTTGGCAGTCCAAGAGATTTTAGGTTTTTGTAAGCATTAGGGCGTAGGAGAGACTTTGAAGAACAGAGGAAGGTATTTTGCAGATATTTATGGGGAATATATTGCAAATGAGAGAACAGAGAATTTCCTGAGAGTATCTTTGTGCTCACTCTGCATTTCTGCTCCATCATTCAGAGTAAGGTCTAGAAAGGAAGAAAACTGAAGTAATGATTTCAGTGGTGGAAATCAGGTTGCCTGTGGATTTATTATATGAGCTAATCACCTAGTGGCACTCTGTGACCCACTGTGAGACAGTGATTTGGGGACTGGTTAAAATAATACTTTTGAGGATCCAACGGCACAGATAACTAACCTGAGGCTTCACAGCAGCTGCAGGGGTTATTTCAACCTTGAGGCTGCAGTAGCAGCCAAGTAGTCTCTGTTGCAGAGCTACTTGGTGTCTGGGAAGCAAAATTCCATCTACATTAACATTAGGCCTTTCATCCTCACAGAATGAGTGGTAGCAGCAGGTTTCACACCTAAAACATGTCCTTATGCCTTCCCAGTTGAGTTGATATATATGTATTGGAAGATGAGATTATTCATTTATGATTGTTTTCTTTAAAGGAAAAAAAAATGAACATATTCCATTAGAATAGTAAAAATAAGACAACAAATAGCATATCAGGAAATTACATTTAGTAGTTGACTAACATAAAAGGGAGGTTTTCTTATTTTTTAAGTTGAAGATCTTGTGATGATGAAGAATAGAGTGGGACACAGTTCTATTTATCTTAAACATACTAAAGGAGAGGGAAGATTCTAGATTGTTTAATTCAGCATTCACATGACAGTTCATTATTAGGTTGCTGATTACAGACTTAAATTTATGCCAAGGAGACAGAGATCTGCTTTGCTCTCTACTGGTCCACACATCCATTTCTGACTTCTCTATAAGCTTCAGACTGGAGCAACTATACTAGACTGATGTCTTATACAGCTGCAAAGAATCAACGGGACATGTGCCCCCTATGAAAAGAGTCTCTTAAAAAACAAGAGGTTTCTGCTCTTTTAATAATAATAACAGAATACTAACAAACAAAATGGCATGAACATCTGTACTACTTGTGCTGTTGTTGTATCTTGTTTCTTTACTGTTGATGTCATTGTATTTGAGTTTTATAGAATCACTTATAAGTTCTTTTAAAAAGAAATAACTGTAGATTACAAGAATAGCTTTATCACCATCGTATTTGGTATATATGGCAAGGTTTTGGAAAAGGGGGGAACCGCAGGTGTGGCATTTGTGCTGAACACAGATGGTTCCAGCCGGCTTGGTAATGGATGCACCACAGGCCAAAGCTGAGCCAATCAGTGAAGTTGATAGTGCCTCTGTGATTCTGATATTTAAGAAAGGTCAGAAAACACTGCATAGGCAGAGAGAAAGAGAGTGAGAAACAGCAGTGCGAACACCAAGGTCAGAGAAGGAGAGAGAGGAGGTGCTCCAGGCACCAGAGCCAAGATTCCCCTGTAGCCCGTAGAAGAGACCTCGACAGACCAGGTATTCCCCTGTAGCCCACGGAGAGGTCACACACTGGAGTAGGGGAAAAGTGTGAGAAGGAAGACGTGGCAGAGAGGAACTGTTATGTTGTTGCAGGTTAATCCTGGTAGACAGATAAGCACCACACAGTCACTTGCTCACTTCCACCTCCCCATGGGACAGGGGAAGAGGAAAGGAAGAATAAAAACAAGAAAACTTGAGGGTCAAGATCAAACAAATGAGCAATTAATAAGTGAATGATAAGTGGAAGAAGAGAGAAGAAAACAAAACAAGTGATACAAAAGCAATCACTCATCACCTCCCATGGGTAGACTGATGCCCAGCCAGTTCCCGAGTGAAAGATGGCTAACCCCCTAAAGCCCCTTCTTTTCACTTTTATTGCTGAGCATGACATTATATGATATGGAATATCTCTTTGGTTAGTTCAGGTCATCTGCCCAGTTGTGTCTTCTCCCAGCCTATTGCGCAACCTCTCCTCCCCCAATCTATTCACTGGGAGGACAGAGTGAGAAACAGAGAAGGCTTGATGCTGTACAAACACTTCAGCAACAGCTGGAGTATTAGTGTGTTATCAGTACTGTTTTGGTAAAAAATCCAAAACACAGCACCATATGAGCTGCTTTGAAGAAAATTAACTCTGTCCTAACCAGGCCTAGTACATATATATAAACTATAACCCCCATCCTCTCTGCGATGCTTGGGGGGGCAAGTAGAAGAGTCAGGAGTGAAGGAGTGAAGTTGAGACTGGGAAATAGAGGGTTGGGGGAGAGGTGATTTTTTTTTTTTAGTTTTTATTTTTGTTTCTCATTACAAAAACCTATTTTGTCCCCCCATCTTGCTGAGCAGGGAGGTATGAGTGAATGGGTGGGCATTTGGCTGTTAGCCAACATCGAACCACCACACACCAATTAGTGAGATTTCTTTCTGATAGCACAAAAATTTAACAGAACTTTTCATTATAAAGAAATTGTTTTTCTTTTCAGGTACCATGACCAACAGGATGTTACAAGTAACTTCCTTGGAGCAATGTGGTTGATTTCAATAACATTTCTATCCATTGGATATGGAGACATGGTACCTAATACATACTGTGGGAAAGGAGTCTGTTTACTCACTGGAATCATGGTGAGTGTTTCAGAATTCATTCACTGGATATGAGAGTAAGTTTGTTGAAATTAATCCCCAGACTCATGGTAGTCATCACAGAAATATTTATTTGATAACTTTCAAAGTATATAGGCTTACTTGCACTGTTTCATGGTCTTTCATTCCATGGTAATGGAATGGAAGGATTTAATTCTCTGTAGGTAGAATGAAGAGCTGCTTAATAAAATACGAGAAACAATTATACCCTGATGCCATTCTCAGCTTCAAAATCTCAATAGAGTCTTTCATTACATGTTAGAATATCACATCTTCTTGACTGTCTTTGGACATGTAATTGGACCACTTTGAAAAACAAACCTACAGCTCTCGTATTTGCTTCTTAATGAAGTTATTTGCAGGTGTAGAATTCTGATGGTGGCTAGTCTCCTAAACCATTTTGCTTGTGCATAGTTTTCTACATTGTTTCTTATAAGTCTAATAACATACGGTCCATAGTTTTCCATTGCTTTAAGTGGATTTAAGTAGTGCAGTTTTCATTATAAGAGTTTTTGTTACCATTGATTTAATTGTTAGACCATACATATTCAGTACACATTTATTAGCCATACTCCATATCTAATTTCAATTTTTTTTATATTGTAGCATTTGGTCCAAGTTAGGTAGGGAGTAGGGCAATAAATTCTAATGGAAATTTCTGCATATTTACAGTAAATTAGAAGTAAAAAAAGCTCCTGATCCTGTCACTTTGTTATGTATCAAGCTCCCATGTAAATTTCCCTGTGAGTGAGAAGTTCAAGATGGGCATCATATATAATACATATGACAGTAAGATCCATTGATCATAAAAGAAATGCAGCTTCAATATCTACCTTCTGTTAAAACAGGTATATTGGGATTATGGCTGAAAACAAATGGTGGCAAGAAATTTCCCTTTTTGAGCAGGCGTTTTAGTAAATCTCATTTATAAAAGTGTGTATTTTATGTTCAGAGAGTAAAATCATTCAATGCATTTTTGTAGTGTGAAGACTTTTTTTCCAAATGCTGCTTTTATTTATTTATTTTTTTTCTTTTAGCATCTGACAAGTTTCAGGTCACTGACCTTTATTGAGAAAGACTTCCAGTAAATTTTGATAGTGTCCAATGCATATCTCTTTAAATAAAGAGTTTCCAATCTGGTGAAAATACAGGCAGAAAGCACAGGAATGACTTAGAAGGCGTTTCTAAACTCATATCTGCTGTCTTCTGTGATATTTGCCTTTGTTCTTCATTCTGAGCTGGATTTTGATGCCAGATAGAATAAAAAATGGCCATAAATTCATTAATAAAATAAGAGAACATGCAGCACATATTGCCACAGGGATGTGCAGAACAAGTACAGAACCCTGTTATAATGCTTTCCTTTTTCCCAGACACTGTTCAGAAATAAGAAGCAAATAGTTCAAGAAGCAGATATTAGATCATTATCCCTCCTCATTATAATCTCTGACTACATCCTTGACAACAGCTCTCTTGACAACTGCTAAGTTGCCTTAAATATTTACACAAAACAAATTGTTCAGCATTCTTGGAATTTTCAAGTTGAAAAAAAATTGCTGTAACAGAAATCTTAGAGTTTCCAATTCTTGCAGAAGTGCAATGAAAATGTTAGTATTTATACTAATCATCCATGGGTTTTACACTGCTATTTGGTTTATATTGATGCAAATGACAGCAGCACCTGGACTGGTCTTAAAATTTTAATGGTTGTGGGTAGGCTGTATTATTTTATTAAAATGAAAACAAGGTACAAATAAAATAACAGAAACAGTATCCAGATTACTGCATTTTTTTTTTCTACGCACTCATGAATGAACCACAAAGAAGGTGAAATTCTAATCTGTATTTATCATTTTGCTTATGACAGCACCATTTGGAATCAGGTGTAAAATTATTTACAGCAGCTGTTTCCATTGCTTTAGTGAAAACCTACAGTGCTGGTTAATATATACTGATTACACACATAGCATTTCTTTCTCACAACTGAGACAAGATCCCTTTGAAAATTAGGTTTGTAAAAGGTACAGATGATATTCACTGTCATGTCTTTGATTGATTGCTTTTTATGATTAAAAATTCTGCAGCTACATTTGAAGCAGTAAGGCTCCAGTCAGTAGTACTTACATAGTCAGGATCGCATGATGAGTTTGGGATAAATACCTCCAGAGACAGAAAGCATTCTTAACAAAAAAAGGGGTCGAGTAGTTGGTGTGTAATGGTAGTTAAAACAGTAATGAAAACCTGACCCCCTAATTAAATTTTACAGGACACCAGTAATGTGGCTTTGGCAAGCTGTCATCTTTGAGAAGAAATTATGAAGCAATGTGAGAAATTTGGATGTTGAAATTACTGCTGGTTTTTTGGTAAAGGATCCAAAAGATATGAGGTGTAAAACAGTGAACATATTAATGAACATATCATCCAGCCTAAACTCCAAGACAAAAAAATGCATAGCTCTTAAATATAATTTTTTAAAAACAGCTGCTCTTCTGAATCTTGTAGAGTAACTAATTCATGTTTATTGTGGAAAATATGTGATTTCAACAGGAAGAATTTAATTCCTTAGCATCTAAAGTAACAGGTAGATTACTGTGATCAACACCCAATACCACTGACATTTTGGTTTGGATTAAGCCCCTGTTAAAAAGTATAGAAGGGAAAATAAATATGAATGCATGTTTAAATTCAGGGAGACATCTGTAAATAGTTACAAGAGCAGTTACACAGACCACTGAAGAGTTAATATTGGCTTTGCAGAACTGGTGGCCCCAGGAAGCCTCCTTATGTGTCTTGACTCAATAGAAGGGAGAGAGCCCAGGTATGCCCTGGCTCTCTTCCCACTTTTGCCTCAGGAACTGGTTTCTGTGGGATGGAAATCGGACTGCTCAGGCTAAACCCTGCATTGTGCTTCTGCCAGGAAGTAGACTTCATGCAGCCTGCTGATTGCACCAAGTTGTTCTGGATATTAAAACTGAAGCTACTGCTATCTCGAGCCACTGGTTCAAGTGACATGTTTAAAATTCTCCTGGAAAACAGGAAAATCTTTGCATATTATTCTGATGATACTAAAAGAAAATAAGCAGTTGAGAATCATTAAGAGTAAGCCCATAAAGAAGTCTAATTAATGTATAAAAAACCTTAAAATAAGAAAAAAGTGAAGCATTTGTATTCCTGAAAAAAAGGTAAATATTAAATAATGTCTTCTGTCATACTGAACAATTTATTTTGGATCTTGAAAAGCACTTAAATATGTGAATCTTTAATGAAAATATTGAAACAGTACAGTACAGAGTTTGTCGCATTGTAAATCATATAATTGTTTAGGTTGGAAAAGACCTTTAAGATCATCAAGTCCAACATTAACCTAGAACTGTCAAGTCCACCTCCAAACCATGTCCCTAAGCACCACATCTACACAGCTTTTAAATACCTCCAGGGATGGTGACTCAACCATTTCCCTGGGCAGCCTATTCCAAAGCTTGACAACCCTTTCCGTGAAGAAATTTTTCCTAATATCCAGTCTAAACCTCCTCTGGTGCAACTTGAGGCTGTTCCCTCTCATCCTATTGCTTGTTACTCAGGAAAAGAGACCAACTCTCTCCTTGCTACAACCTCTCAGCTAGTTGTAGAGAGCGATAAGGTCTCCTCTCAGCTTCCTTTTCTCCAGGCTAAACAACCATAGTTCCCTCAGCCGTTCCTCGTGGACTTGTGCTCTAGACCATTTACCAGCTTCGTTGCCCTTCTCTGGACACACTCCAGCACCTCAATGTCTTTCTTGTAGTGAGGTTCCCCAAACCGAACACAGTATTTGAGGTGAGGCCTCAGAAGCGCCAAGTACAGGGGGAGGATGACTTCCCTAGTCCTGCTGGCCACACTATTTATGATACAAGCCAGGGTGCTATTGGCTGCCTTGGCCACCTGGACACAGTGCCACCTCATATTCAGCTGGCTGATGACCAACACCCCAAGGTCCTTTTCTGCCAGGCAGCTTTCCAGCCACTCTTCCCCAAGCCTGTAGGTTGCATGGGATTGTTGTGACCCAGGTGCAGGACCCAGCACTTAGCCTTGTTGAATCTCATTCAACTGGCCTCGACCCATCAATTCAGCCTGTGCAGATCCCTCTGTAGAGCTTTCCTACTCTGAAGCACTCCCCACCCAACTTGGTGTCATCTGCAAACTTACTGAGGGTACACTCAATCCCCTCATCCAGACCAATGATAAAGATATTAAAGACAAGTGGCCTGAATACTGAGCCTCAGGAAATACCACTTGTGACGGACCGCCAACTGGGTTTAACTGCTTTCACCGCAACTCTTTGGGCCCGCCCATCGGTCAAGGGTTTTGATTGCAGGGTGACAATAAAACCCTGGCAGACGTATTGTTAACCCCCTCTTCCCCCCTTCCCCCTTCAGCCCCTCCCTCTCCCCCTTTCCCACTAAGGACAGGTGATCAGGAGGGAAAGAAGGACAGAGAGAAGAGAGATAGAAAAATTAAAAATGTTGTACTAATGCTACTAATAAGAATAGAGAAAATAATATAAAATATACAAAACCAATCTTGAAAGTCCCAGCAACTGCAGAGCCGGCACCCGAAATCCTGGATTGGACTCTGCAGCCAACCGGAGCTGGATTCAGTCTGTCACTAGGCCTCAGTTCGCAGGGATGACTAGCAAGGTCCTCTCCTAATGTCGGCCAGAAGGAAAAGGAAAAAGAGACGAGATCCTTGTGATCTCCCACTTTTATATGAGGTATTCATGTGAATGGAATGTTATACACAGTTGGTCAGTTTCCTGGTCACCTATTTCTCGTTGCCCCTCTCACGAGATGTCCATCCATGCTTATCAATAATTTCGCATTCCATTGCTGTGCTTACCAAAACATGTATCTGGTTCTCCAGGAAAATGCAGATAATATGAAGGCTTTAGCTGACAGGCAAAATTCACTAGAAGAGAAACTTGTTTTTTAACAAAACCAGGACATTCCACCCCTTATAATATGCCATTCATGGAATACTTAAACCTTATCAATACAATCTAATTAATCACTACTACAATATATATATACACATATGTACATATATACACAGGAGTAATTAATCTTAATCATTGGACCATCCTTTGAAAAACTTCATTAAGTTCATTTTGTCACAACAGTCTCCCAGGGCAGGAAAAAAAATGGTACATCAAGTGCATCTCATGACCATTGTTTGTGGGTTAAAGACATCAACTTTGAAGAAGTTGTCAGGCGCCACTCAAAGAAGCTAGCTCTGGTTTCATCATCACTGTCTTGATCTGAAAGACACTGATTAAACACTGTTAGTGTGGCAATTAACATCATGCAGTTCAGTATTGAATATTTTCACCTAGAATCAAATCTCCTTGAGGTACACGCCGGACTTCTCCATCCTTAAGCATCACCCACCAGGTGCTGCCAGGTCCCTGGGCAAAAACAATCCCACGAATGGGCTTGCCTTTGCCTGAGGCAGGAGTAACCCAGACTGCCTTTCCTAACGTATTTTTCATGTGTACTACAGGGACTTGATCTCCTTCTACAGTACCAAGAATTTCTGATTGGGCAGACCCGGCTCGAATGGTTGATCCCCTAGTGTTGACCAAGCAAGTGGCTTTTGCTAAATGTGAATCCCAGTTTTTATAGGTTCTACCACCCAGTGCCTTTAGTGTAGTTTTTAGCAAACCATTGTACCTTTCAATTTTCCCAGAGGCTGGTGCATTATAGAGAATATGATATACCCACTCAATACCATGTTCTTTGGCCCAGTTGTCTATAATACTGTTTTTGAAATGAGTACCATTGTCTGATTCAATTCTTTCTGCATACCATGTCACCAAAGGCCTTGCTTTTCAAGGCCCAAGATAGTATTTCGGGCTGTAGCATGAGGTACGGCATATGTTTCCAACCATCCAGTGGTTGTTTCCACCATTCTAAGTACATAACGCTTACCTTGACATGTTTGTGGAAGTGTAATATAATCAATCTGCCAAGCTTCTCCATACTTATACTTTAACCATCACCCCCCATACCATACAGGCTTTAACTGTTTTGCTTGTTTGATTTTGGTGCAAGTTTCACATTCATGAATAACCTGTGAAATAGTGTCCATAGTTAAGTCCACCCCTCGATCGCGAGCCCATTTACATGTGGCCTCTCTACCTTGATGCCCTGAAGCATCATGGGCCCACCAAGCTGGGAAAAGTCCACCTTTATGTTGCCAGTCCAAGTCCACCTCAGCTACTTTAATCTTAGCAGCTTGATCCGCTTGTTGGTTGTTTGATGTTCCTCAGTGGCTCAACTCTTAGGCACATGAGCATCTACATGATGAACTTTCACAGGCAGGCTCTCCAGCCAAGCAGAAATGTTTTGCCAGAGTGTGGCAGCCCAAATGGGTTTACCTCTGCGCTGCCAGTTGCTTTTCTTCCATTGCTGTAGCCACCCCCACAAGGCATTTGCTACCATCCATGAGTCAGTATAGAGATAAAGTATTGGCCACTTCTCTCATTCAGCAATGTCCAAAGCCAGCTGGATGGCTTTCACTTCTGCAAATTGACTAGATTCACCTTGTCCTTCAGTGGCTTCTGTAACTTGTCGTGTGGGACTCCACACAACAGCTTTCCACCTTCGATGTTTACCTACAAGACAGCAGGATCCATCTGTGAACAGTGCATACTGCTTATCAGTCTCTGAAAGAGTATTATACGGTGGTGCTTCTTCAGCACGTTTTACTTCCTCCTCATCTGGAGACATCCCAAAGTCTTTACTTTCTGGCCAGTCTGTAATCACTTCTAAGATCCCTGGGCGATTGGGATTTCCAGTTCGAGCTCGTTGCGTGATCAATGCAATCCATTTATTCCACGTAACATCGGTTGCATGATATGTAGAGGGAACCGTCCCTTTGAACATCCAGCTCAGCACTGGCAGTTGAGGTGCTAGGAGGAGCTGTGCTTCAGTACCGATCACTTCTGAAGCAGCTCAGACTCCTTCATATGCTGCTAGTACCTCTTTTTCAGTTGGAGTCTAGTTGGCCTCAGATCCTTTGTATCCTCGACTCCAAAAACCTAAGGGTCGACCTCGGGTTTCTCCTGGTGCTTTCTGCCAGAGGCTCCAGGTAAGTCCATTATCTCCGGCTGCAGTGTAGAGGACATTTTTAACATCTTATCTGGTCTGAACTGGTCCAAGGGCCACCGCATGAGTTATCTCATGCTTAATTTGTTCAAAGGCTTGTTGTTGTTCAGGACCCCACTCAAATTGGTTCTTTTTACGAGTCACTTGATAGAGAGGGCTCACAATCTGGCTGTAATCAGAACCATGCCTTCTCCAAAAACCTACAACGCCCAAGAAAGTCTTTGTCTCCTTTTTATTGGTAGGTGGAGACATTGCTGCAATTTTCTTGATCACATCCATGGGGATCTGACAACAGCCATCTTGCCATTTTATTCCTAAAAACTGGATGTCTCGTGCGGGTCCCTTGACCTTGCTTTGGTTTATGGCAAAACCAGCATCCAAAAGAATCTGAATTATTCTCTCACCTTTCTTGAAGACTTCTTTCGCTGTGTCACCCCATACGATGATGTCATCAATATACTGCAGGTGCTCTGGAGCTTTACCTTATTCCAGCATGGTCTGGATCAGTCCATGGCAGATGGTAGGACTGTGTTTCCACCCCTGGGGCAAGCGATTCCACATGTACTGGATGCCACTCCAGGTGAAAGCAAACTGCGGCCTGCACTCTGCTGTTAAAGGAATAGAGAAAAATGCATTAGCAGTGTCAATTGTAGCATACCACTTAGCTGCCTTTGACTCCAGTTCAAATTGCAGTTCTAGCATGTCAGGCACAGCAGCACTCAGTGGTGGCGTAACTTCATTCAGGCCACGATAGTCTACAGTTAGTCTCCACTCGTCACTAGACTTACGCACTGGCCAAATTGGGCTATTGAAAGGTGAGCGAGTCTTACTGATCACACCCTGGCTTTCCAATTGATGGATCAACTTCTGGACAGGAATCAAAGAGTCTCGGTGCAATACTGTCGGCGATGCACCGTTGTGGTAGCAATTGGCACCTGCTGATCATCAGCCATCAGCAGTCCTACAACAGAAGGGTCATCTGAAACACCAGGCAAATCAGACAGCTGTTCAATTTTCTCAGTGTCCACAGCTGCTATACCAAATGCCCACCTATACCCTTTTGGGTCCTTAAAACAACCTCTCCTGAGGTAGTCTATGCCAAGGATGCACAGAGCATCTGGACCTGTCACAATGGGATGCTTTTGCCAGTTTTTTCCAGTTAGGCTCATTTCAGCCTCTAACACAATCACTTCCTGGGATTCCTCAGTCACTCCAACAATATTGATGGATTGCGTTCCTTTATAATTAAAAGGAATTATCATGCACTGTGCACCAGTGTCCACTAAAGCTTTGTACTCCTGGGGGTGTGTTGTACCAGGCCATCGTATTTGTACAGTCTAACGAACTCTGTTATCCCTTTCCTCCACCTGGTTGGAGGCAGGGCACCTCTAATTTCTGTTTTGCACAGTCTCTGGGTGTGAATTAGAGGTTCCTTCAAGAGCATCAGAATCTCTTCTGCTCCTTTTGTAAACTGGAGCAGCCACCTTCCTAGGAGTTTTTCCTTTTATCTCACGTACTCGTTCCTGACGTTCTGAGGTAGGTCTTCCACGCCATCTATTCATGTTTTCTCCCTGCTCACGTAGGAAGAACCACAGTGAACCTCTTTTTGTGGGCTGCCTCTGTCCTCTCTCTCGAGATTGGAAACGCCTTCTCCTAATAGCTGAAACATAGGTTTTTACAGGTCATGAATGGTACGTGTCTTTTCTGAGTTCTTTGATTTCTTGCAATAGCTTTTCAAACCGGTCATCAGATTTTTCACACAGTTTCTCCACAGCAGAGACACAAGCCCGTAGAGAACCAGCAAGGCTGTCCTCAAAGTCTCGGAGCTGCTCAATCACTTCAGTAATATTTTGTACACCTCCAGATGACCAGACCATTCCTGCCAATGACTTAGCATATGCAGGTGGTGTACTTTGTACAAATCTGTGCCACAGAGGTTGTGTACAACTGATTCTATCTGGGTCCGTCCTCTCTTGGCTGTTTGGTCCAGAATAGATGATCTCTCACACAGCTAATTCTCTCAGGAACTTGATACCTCTCTCCATAGTATTCCATTTCCCTAATGTGCATATACAATCTTCCTTGTAGGGAAATCTTACTTTCATAGCTGCCAGGAGTCGGGTCCAGAGAGTAGTGGCATTAGGGTCTCTTGAAATTGCCCTATCAATGGTGGAATCTTTTGACAGAGATCCCAGCTGCCTGGCTTCACCACTCTCCAATTCGATGGTTTCTGCCCCATTGTCCCATCATCGGAGCAGCCACGTTAAAATATTCTCGCCTTCATGACGACTAAAGTCTTTTCGCAGATCTCTCAGCTCACCTGGAGAAAAGGACCGAGTGGTGGTCACTTCATCTCCTCCCTGTGCTGATGATGCCACCTGGGTTGATGTTGGCCCTGTAGCCCCTGTGCCATCACCTGCTGCTCGAGTGGTCTTTCTAATGACTTTCTTACAACCGGCAACTGATGCTGATATGGGCTCACCATCATTTGATTCATTTCCAGAGTCTGAATGACTGTCACTGGCATCGGCATAGTTGCAGTGATTTCTATGGTTACAGCAGCAACAGTGATCAGTGTGTGAGGAAGTAGGGCCTGCCTTGTTAGCTTTTGAGGCTGGAGAAGTAACATCATCTGCAGCAACCTTGGCAGAGGAGCTCTGTGTAGGAGCTGTAGCTTCAGCCTGTGAAGCCGCGGTTGTGGGGGCAGTGGCTGCAGTGGCAGCTTTCGCTGTTTTGCTTTTTCTCGAGCGGTTAGGAGTGCTTTTTGCTAAAGCTTCCAAAGATGCACCGCAAATCTCAGGACTAAAAAGAAATGCAAACCTCCTATTTAACCTAATTTCTCTTAACAGTAACACAGACACACATTCAGCAAACCAAATAGCACCATCATATTTTTCTCAAAGCTCCAAGGATATTCAAAGCTCTCTAAAACATTTGCAAATTGTCCTAGCGAAAAAACAGAAGTATTGCTAGTCAGCCTTTCTAAAGATTGACTTGACCAATTAGCAAACACATAGCTGTATTGCTCTTTAATCTCTCCCAGAGGTTTTTCAAGGTAAGGCAGAAACGAGTAGAAATTCATTAGCGGCTGCAGTATAATGAAATAAACCAGTGCCAAACCACATAGTATCATCATAACCATCGTCTAGTTTCTTGTTGTTATGTAATGAATACTTCGATTCAGAAAGAATGCCCAACATAGGTATGGGATTGCTGAGCACAATGTAGAAAATAACTGATATAACGTATGCCATAACATCTTTAAATCAATGTAATTCACTTTGTCTTAATACCACTAAATAATGTCCGAAGCAAACAGACGGGTGAGTATCACAACTCTATGAGTTGGCACTGTGCCAAGAAAATTGAAAGGTATGTTAGAGCAGTAGAAAAGCCAAAAATCTCCACATTTAACCCTTTCTCTTGCCCCACGTTGGGTGCCAATTATCTGTCGAGGGTTTTGATTGCAGGGTGACAATAAAACCCTGGCAGATGTATTGTTAACCCCCTCTTCCCCCCTTCCCCCTTCAGCCCCTCCCTCTCCCCCCTTCCCACTAAGGACAGGCATTCGGGAGGGAAAGAAGGACAGAGAGAAGAGAGTTGGAAAAATTAAAAATGTTGTACTAATGCTAACAATAAGAATAGAGAAAATAATACAAAATATACAAAACCAATCTTGAAAGTCCCAGCAACTGCAGAGCCGGCACCCAGAATCCTGGATTGGACTCTGCAGCCAACCGGAGCTGGATTCAGTCTCTCACTAGGCCTCAGTTTGCAGGGATGACTGGCAAGGTCCTCTCCTAATGTCAGCCATAAGGAAAAGGGACAAGATCTTTCTGATCTCCCACTTTTATATGAAGTATTCACATGAATGGGATGTTATACTCCATTGGTCAGTCACCTGTTTCTCGTTGCCTCTCTTGCAAGATGTGAATCTCTCCTTATCAATAATTTCGCATCCATTGCTATGTTTATCAAAACATGTATCTGGTTCTCCAGGAAAATGCAGCTAATATGAAGGCTTTAGCTGACAGGCAAAATTCACTGAAAGAGAACTTGTTTTTTAACAAAACCAGGCCAGCCAGCCAGGTTTTACCCAGTGAAGAGTACTCCTGTCCAAGACATGAGCAGCCAGTTTCTCCAGGAGAATGCTGTGGGTAACAATGTCTAAGGCTTTACTAAAGTCTAGGTAGACAACATCCACAGCCTTTCCCTCATCCACTAAGTGGGTCACCTTTTCATAGAAGGAGATCAGGTTAGTCAGTCAAGACCTGCCTTTTATAAACCCATGCCCACTAGGCCTTATCACCTGCTTGTCTTGTATATGCCGTGTAATGGCACTCAAGATGATCTGCTCCATAACCTTCCCCAGCACTGAGGTCAGACTGACAGGCCTGTATTTCCGTGGATCCTCTTTCTGTCCCTTCTTGTAGATGAGCATCACATTTGCTAACCTCTAGTCAGCTGTGACCTCCCTGATTAGCCAGGACTGCTGATAAATGATGGAATGTGGCTTGGTGAGCACTTCTTTCAGCTCCCCTAGTACCCTTGGGTGGATCCCATCTGGCTGCATAGACTTGTGCATGTCTAAGTGGTGTAGCAGGTCAGTAACCATTTCCCCTTGGATTATGGGGGCTTCATTCTGCTCCCCATTCCTGTCTTCCAGCTCACGGGACTGGGTAACCCGAGAGCAACTGTTCTTATTATTAAAGACTGAGGCAAAGAAGGCATTTAGTACCTCAGCCTTTTTTTTTTTTCTGAGTTCCAGCCAAAGCTCACTGTTCATCATGAACATAAAACATGAAATACAGATACTGTTTAAATACTGGCAAGAGAAACTGAACTGAGTACCTCTCTAAATCACCCATCAGTGTTGTTCTGATGAGACTTCACTAGGAAGCAGTCTATTCAGTCTATGCAGACTAACAGACTACGGAGCAGGTAGATGATAAATTAGATAGTAAATGTGCCCTTTGCCTTCTTCATACATTAATTAGGCCCTCAGAGAGTGATTGATGAATAGAAATATGAGTGCCGTCATCTGTATCATAACAGGATATAGAATAGATGGGGAGACCAACACCATTTTCACAAGGCCATGCAACTTATCTCAATTTTGATACTCATGGAGTATGCAGTGGTTATCAATGCATACCTGCCCGATTTCTCAGTTCCTGGTCAGCAGGCTGAGCTCAGCTGGTGCACAGGTGGGGCACTTTATTTGTGCTGTTATTAACTTCAGTTGCACTGCTAATACATGGATAGTATTTTAATCTGCTTAACTATTTTATAGTATTGGGGCCTTGCAGTATTTTGCCAGTTTTTTCTTGCTGTATGAGGAGTATATAATGAAGATAACAAAAATGTAAAGAAGGGAAGTAGAAACTGGTAGAAATAAAAGGGGAGGCACAGTCCAGGAGGTTCCTCCAGTGCATTGATGATAACTTCCTCATGCAGATGGTGGAGGAGCTGACTAGGAGAGGTGCACTGCTGGAACTCATCCTCACTAACAAGGAGGGTCTGGTTGAAGCAGTAAAGGTTGAGGGCTGCCTGGGTTGCAGTGACCACGACATGGTGGAGTTCAGCATCTTGTGTGGCAGGAACAGAATAGCAAGTAGAATTGCAACCCTGGACTTTAGCAGGGCTTTGGCCTTTTCAAGCAATTGCTGGGAGAAATCCCATGGGCAAGACTGCTTGAAGGAAAAGGGGCCCAAGATAGCTGCATTGCATTCAGAGATTGCTTCTTCCACGCTCAGGATCAGAGCATCCTCACACGTAGGAAGTCAAGGAAGGGAGCCAGGAGGCCTGCGTGGTTGAATAGGAATCTGTTGGGTATGCTCAAGCAGAAGAGGAGAGTTTACAGGTCATGGAAGCAGGGGCTGGCCACTTGGGAAGAATATAAGGCTGCTGTTAGAGGATGTAGGAAGGCAGCTAGGATAGCCAAGGCCTCCTTAGAATTACAGCTGTCGAGAGGGGTCAAGGACAGCAAAAAGAACTTTTTCAAATACATAGCAGATAAAACTAATACCAGAGGCAATGTAGGCCCACTGATGAATGGGGTGGGTGCCCTGGTGGCAGAAGATACAGAGAAGGCAGAATTACTGAATGCCTTCTTTGTCTCTGTCTACTCTGCCGGAGGCTGTCCTGGGGAGCCCTGTACCCCTGAGACCCCGAATGAAGCCAGGTCAATGGAGGAGTTTGCTTTAGGCGATGAGGACTGGGTTAGGGAGCAATTAAATAGTCTAGACATCCATAAATCCATGGGTCCAGATGGGATGCATCCGCGGGTGCGGAGGGAGCTGGCTTAAGTCATTGCTGGACCGCTCTCCAACATCTTTGCCAAGTCTTGGGAAATGGGAGAGGTGCCCGAGAATTGGAGGAAAGCAAATGTCACTCCAGTCTTCAAAAAGGGCAAGAAGGAGGACCCGGGTAGTTATAGACCGGTCAGCCTCACCTCTGTCCCTGGGAAAGTAATGGAACAGCTTATCCTTGGTGCCATCTCAAGGCACATCAAGGATAAGAGGGTTATTAGGGGCAGTCAGCATGGCTTTACCAAGGGTAAGTCATGCTTGACCAACCTCATAGCCTTTTATGAGAATGTAACAAGGTGGATGGATGGTGGCAGAGCGGTGGATGTGGTGTACCTTGACTTCAGTAAAGCCTTTGACACAGTCTCCCACAGCATCCTAGTTGCTAAGTTGAGGAGGTGTGGTCTAGACAATAGAGTAGTGAGGTGGGTTGCAAATTGGCTTAAGGAGAGAAGCCAGAGAGTGGTAGTCAATGATGCGGAGTCTAGTTGGAGGCCAGTATCTAGTGGAGTGCCTCAGGGGTCAGTACTGGGGCCAGTATTATTCAATATATTCATTAACGATTTAAACGAGGGAATAGAGTGTACTATCAGCAAGTTTGCTGATGACACTAATCTGGGAGGACTGGCTGACACACCAGAAGGCTGTGCTGCCATCCAGTGAGACCTGGACAAACTGGAGAGTTGGGCGGGGAATAACCTAATGAAATTTAACCAGGGAAACTGTAGAGTCCTGCATCTGGACAGGAACAACCCCAGGTTCCAGTATAGGTTGGGAAAGTACATATTAGAGAGCAGTGTAGGGGAAAGGGACCTGGGGGTCCTGGTGGACAACAGGATGACCATGAGCCAGCACTGTGCCCTTGTGGCCAGGAAGGCCAATGGCATCCTGGGGTGTATTAGAAGGGGGGTGGTTAGTAGATCGAGAGAGGTCCTCCTTCCCCTCTACTCTGCCCTGGTGAGGCCACATCTGGAATATTGTGTCCAGTTCTGGGCCCCTCAGTTCAAGAAGGACAGGGAACTGCTGGAGAGGGTCCAGCGTAGGGCAACAAAGATGATTAAGGGAGTGGAGCACCTCCCTTATGAGGAAAGGCTGAGGGAGCTGGGTCTCTTTAGTTTGGAGAAGAGGAGACTGAGGGGTGACCTTATTAATGTTTATAAATATATAAAAGGTGAGTGCCATGAGGATGGAGCCAGGCTCTTCTCGGTGGCAAACAATGATAGGACAAGGGGTAATGGGATCAAGCTGGAACACAAGAGGTTCCACTTAAATTTGAGAAGAAACTTCTTCTCAGTGAGGGTGACAGAGCACTGGAACAGGCTGCCCAGACGAGTTGTGGAGTCTCCTTCTCTGGAGACATTCAAAACCTGCCTGGACATGTTCCTGTGTGACCTCACCTAGGCGTTCCTGCTCCAGCAGGGGGATTGGACTAGATGATCTTTTGAGGTGCCTTCCAATCCCAAACATACTGTGATACTGTGATCATGAGAAGCCATGGGTAGATGTATAATTATTGACTGTAGGATGGGAAGAATTGGTCTGAATGAATGATTGAATGAATGAAGTATAGAAAAATATCTGAATAATATGGAAGGTATTGAATAGCTCCTGGTCTAGTATGAGAAAAGGGAGTTTGTCTATATTAAAATTCATTACATTTGGAACAAATAAGTAGAAGATAAAATGGTTGAGTTACAATTAACTGGTTTATCACGGGATGCACAGAGTATTTTGCTATAACTTGAATGAAGACTACTTTTGATGAAATAGATATCCTGTAAGATTTTCATGTTGGCCTCACTGTTGCTGAAATTGCAGCTTAAATGCTTCTCATTGAAATGAATTCCAAAGAGATCATTAATCCTATCAAAGAAGCAAAAAAATATGAGAAAGTTCTTGAAGATGCATCATAGAGGTAGGCGAGGAGATTAGATGTTTCTGTTGGAAAATTTTAAAGTAGCATCTTTTAACTATCAGATCTGAACCCCATCCATGTAGGTGAATAATTCTTATTAGAGCAGTCACAATGCAGTCAGTGTGTACAATCTAGCCTTTGGAATACTAACTTTTTAATTCTAAACAGTGAATTAAAAATGACGCAGATACAGTTTTTAAACATCTCTTATAGCAATTTTTAAATTTCATGTATTTGGTTTTAAAGGACTGCGGCTCCTTTCGTACATGTGCTAAAAATGCCACCAGAATGAGGTGTTTATGCTGTATGACAAGGGGAACTCTTCAAGTAAGGTTAAATTGTGTAATTTGCTCATGAGGTTTCATCTCAGACGACCCGGTCTTATCAACAAATATAAAGAAACATGCTGTCTGCAAGAACATGGTACCTAGAATAGCATAATTTTGAAACATCTGATTTCTGTTGGTAGCAAAATCTTATTTGTAACATCTTTGAAATTTAATTGTTACTAAATTTAAAAAAAAACCCAAAAAACAGAAAAAAAATAGATTCTAACTTCAGAGCTAACATTGGCTGAAGATCTTCTGGAAAGATTCACAAAAAAAAAAAAAGGTAAACATTGGATTTGAGCAGTGAAATGTGAAACTTATTTTATAGAACCTTTTATGGATCATGTACACAAAGGTCATAAATTATTTTGCACAGTAATGCCTAGAACATTGTGGGATTTTTTAGGAAAACTTTTCTTTACATTTTTAATTTTTTTTGATTATTTGCAGAAACACAGAATTCATAAAACATGAAAATGTATTTGGAATTATGCTCAAAGCACTGAAAAGATATTATTAATACATTGCCTTGTGGGTAGATATGTATGACTGAAATTATAGAAGCAACTCAATCTTCTGTAATAGCAGTAAGAGAATAATAATATTGCCATTTAAAGGTTTACTTAGAACATTTTGCACATTTACCAAGAATCTACAACATTTTTAGCATTTCTAGTGTCTGGTGCCAAAAAGTCAAAGCAATGTGGTGAATAGTTTTGTCAATGACAATCTCAAAAATCTAGAACACAGTTCAGTTTTTACTTCCTGAGAGTATAAGAAAATATTAAAAGCTTTTCATGCAGATTGGTGACGTTTCAAGTCCACTTCTCAGATACATGGTAAAATATAATTAATTTGATTCTGAGAATTCAATAATAAACATCAGTGACCTCAGGATTCAAAACAATTTTTGTTTAATCCTTCTAACACAATACAATCTAACTGGAAAATCTTTCAAGCAGAAACATAAAATGGAGAAGACAGTTAAGGATGCTTGAATTATTAGAGTTGAAACTATTAGAAGTCAGAATTTCCTTAGCTCCTTTATTATTGTTCCAGCATATCAATTTTCCAAAGTGTAAACTTTTCTCAGGAACACTTCTGTGTTATTTTATGGCTGTGGCTTCTTGGGGTGAAATTCCTAACTGAAGTAAAGAGAATATATAGTTATTAAAATGAACTTGAGTAGCTACAGAGAGAATGAGCAATCAGTCCCTGAGGCAGTAGTGGTTAGTGCAGTAACCTGTAATGTAAGAGAAAAGCAGAGGCTTTCTTTTACCTCTATTTGAGTAAACAAAGTCTTCTGGAAGATGTAACCATCTTTTAGAATTATAAAATAAAATACTCCCTCAGAAGCTCTTTATTTCATCCCAATAGAAAAGGGAAGTTTTTTAAGTGTCAGAGAACAGGAAAAAACTGTTTCCAATTTAGATTTAATTATAAATTACAGTTACATTTCATCAAGTTCAAAGGCAGTCAATTACTGACTGGAATAAAGAGCAATTCTCCCAAGATATCCTTTTGCTACATAAATATGACTAGAGCTGACAGATTTATAAAAGCTTTTGTTTGGTTTTGAAAGAATGTAACTTGGTTTGGTTCCATCTGCAATAACTTTGAATTTCAATGCAACAATTTTTTATATACCTTTACATGCATTTTCATGAAAGTTTTGTTTTTTACTGTCTGGGTTGCATGATTTTCCATGACACATGTTGGACATCCTTGGCAGCCATCATCCTAAAATATTAATGTTTATCATCAGCATTATATGCTGTTCTGCCTGCTGGTTAAGGGAAATCAAATTTCACCTCCTTGCTCAGAAAAAAAGTTTTTGCATGCCAGGTGGAAAGATTTCACTGTGACTGTCATGATCTCCAGGGGACTTCTCAGATGTTATGATCATTGAAGATTTCCCAGAAGCCTAGCTATCAGCATGCACTGAGTTCTTGGTCTTGTCTGAGTTACCGCTACCATCATTTACAGGTTCTCTTGTAGAAGAGAGTGTCTTTGTTTTATAAACTTTTACTTTCTATGCTCTCACAGGAATCTTTTCAATTACTCATCTTGCATTATTAAAAAAGAAAGTTTACTCCACACTTATCTCCTGCACCAGTACCCCTTACTGTGTCTGGGAGTATCTAATCAATTTCATAATTTGTATATGACATTTAATACTCTTCATATGATTTTTTTTCAACATTGCTAAAAGCATTACAGACTAATGAGAAGTAAAGGAATCTTTTAATCTGCTGTATTAGAGATTAGAGTCTGTTTAACTGTTGGAAACAAATTCTAACTGTGGGACAGGCAGACAAACTCCACTGAAGGCAATTGTAGCCAGAAAAATACTGAATATATGAAAGTAAAAATAAAGCAAAACTATTTTAGCTCACATTTTTGGCTGAAATGGTATAGTTCTCCTATTATTCATCCTACTCTGTTTCAGTGAAGCAATGTTACACGTCTCTCACAGTAAACAAAAATGACAAATCCAAAATGCACCATTTCCATAGCCTCTGTCTGTCTCATGGATGTATTTCTCCTTCAACTCTTGCATTGCTTGTTTGGAGAGTTATTTTTTACTTCAAGCAAGGTCTTTTAAAAATTATTTTAATTGTATTTGGCCTGGATGGGATAGAATCATAGAATCATTTCAGTTGGAAAAGACCCTCAGGATCATCAAGTCCAACCATAACCTAACCTAACTCTAGCACTAAACCATGTCCCTAATAACCTCATCTAAATGCCCTTTAAACACCTCCAGGGATGGTGAGTCCACCACTTCCCTGGGCAACCTGTTCCAATGCCCGACAATCCCTTCCGTGAAGAATTTTTTCCTAATATCCAATCTAAACCTCCTCTGGTGCAACTTGAGGCTGTTCCCTCTCATCCTATTGCTTGTTACTCAGAAGAGACCAACACTCCTTTCAGGTAGTTGTAGACAGCGATAAGGTCTCTCCTCAGCTTTTCCAGGAGAATGCTGTGGGATACGGTGTCAAAGGCTTGTCTGAAGTCTAAGTACACAACATCCACACCCTTTCCCTCATCTACTAGGTGGGTCACCTTGTCATAGAAGGAGACCAATTTGGTTCAAACAGGACCTGCCTTTCATAAACTCATGATGACTGGGCCTGATCACATGGTTTTCTTGTATGTGCCATGTGATGTTACTCAAGGTCATTTGCTCCATTATCTTCCCTGATACTGAGGTTAGACTGACAGGCCTGTAGTTACCCAGATCCTCCTTCCAGCCCTTCTTGTAGATGAGCATCACGATAGCCACCTTCCAGTCAACTGGGACCTCCCCAGTTAACCAAGATTTCTGATAGATGATGGAAAGTGGCTTAGTGATCACCTGTGCAAGCTCCCTCAGCATCCTTGAGTGTATCCCATCTGGCCCCCTAGACTTGTGGGTGTCCAAGTGGTATAGCAGGTTGCTAACCATTTCCCCTTGGATTATTTGGGCTTCATTCTGCTCCCCATCCCTGTCTTCTGGCTCAGGGGGCTGGTTACCTGGAGCACAACTGTTCTGACTATTGAAGACTGAGACAAAGAAGGCATTTAATACCTCAGCCTTTCCCTCATCTTCTGTCACTATGTTTCCTTCTGTATACATCAGGGGATGGAGATTCTCCTTCGCCCTCCTCTTGTTGCTAATATATTTATAGAAACATTTCTTGTTTCCTTTCACAGTGGTGGCCATGCTCAGCTCTAGTTGAGCTTCGGCCCTTCTAATTTTCTCCCTGAATGGATGGAGTTAATTTTCCCCATAGAAGCCCCCATAGTGCTGTGCTTTATAGCTGGAAAGGTATTGATAACACACCAATATTTTGCCTACTGCTGAGCAGTACAGGCACTAAATCAAGACTGTCTCTTCAAACCCCCCACCCCTAAAGGCCAATAAGGCCAGTAGGCTGGGGGTGAGCAAGAGATTGGGAGGGGACACGGCCAGGACAGCTAACCCTAACTGACCATAGGGATATTCTATACCATATGATGTCGTGCTCAGCTAACAGAAAGGGGAATGGGGGGGGGGGGGGGCATTTGTTATTAAGGCATTTGCCTTCTGAAGCAATCGCTATGCATACTGAAGCCTTACTTCCCAGGATGTGGTTGGACATCACTTGCTGATGGAAAGTAGAGAATAAATATTTTTGTTTTCCTTTGCTTCTGTGTGCAGCCTTTGCTTTTCCTTTACTAAACTGCCTTATCTTGACACATGAGTTTTTCATATTACGTTCTCTCCCCTGTCCTGCTGAGGAGGGGGAGGAATAGAGCAGCTTGGTGGGCACCTGGCAGCCATCCAAGGTTGTATGGGAATATATCGGAAGATTGGTGAGGAGATTAGTTAAATGTAAATACACTCAAGTGACTTGCACCTGTCTGTAGAAAAAGCACATACATCATGGTAATTGTTTTACTGATCTTGTGTGCTTGATGAGTAGAACCTCTGTGTTAGATAACATAGGCCTGTGAGAAACTCTAGGCATCTTATCACTATGTCTGAGATTCCTGTTTTGTTGTGAGAAAGAGTGGGAGGCTGTGCCTGCCTGAAGCCTTGAAATACAGGCAAGCTCAGCAGGCCCAGTGATGTTCCACCAGGGCTGAACTGCTGCAGCACCTGTGTCCCCGCTTGTGTAACCTCTGCCTGGGAGCTTAGGTGCGACTTCGGAGATCCCCCAGTAGAGAGGTAACTAAAATAAAACATGCTCTTTGCAATGCATTCGTGGCCTCTGGCTCTTCTTGCGACATGCCTGCATATGTGCACACAAAGGTTAACCTGTAAACCCACCTTCTAGAGAGCCAAATGAACAGTGTATCTGTTAAAATTCATGCAGGCTTTTTATTTTATGCAAAGCAGCAGGAAGAATGTTGTGCCTTTTCTGGTGCAGAGCTAAGTTTCCCATCAGAGCCATATGTCTGCAATGCAGACCTTCTCTCTCCCTCAGTGGATCCCAATGGAAATAAGAAAGAAATGTGGCAGCTGCCTTCTTTCAGCTACAAAGAAGCATAGCAGAATGTTTTTGTGACAGCTACAGCACCAAACACTGCAATTCACTTCCAATCCAGCTAAACCAAAGCTGCCAGGAGACTTTCAGCTAGCCACTTAATCACTGTATTGCTTCCTTTCTCAACAATAGCACGCTCCAGGAATATATATCACCTCCAGGGGCAGTCAATGTGGTTACAGAAATTGCTCAGTTCATTGTTGTCATTTTCATAGAATCATAGAATGGTTTGGATTGGAAGGGACCTTTAAAGATTATCAAGTCCAACTCTCCCTGCCATGCGCAGGGACATCTTTCACTAGATCGGGTTGCTCAAAGTCCCATCCAACCTGGCCTTGAACACTTCCAGGGATGGGGCATCCACAACTTCTCTGGGCAACCTGTCCCAGTGTCTCACCAGCCTCATAATAAAAATTTTTTCTTATATCCAATCTAAATCTACTTTCAGTTTAAAACCATTGCCTTGGTAAAAAGTCTCTCTCCATCTTTCTTAAGTATTGAAAGGCCACAATAAGGTCTCCTCAGAGCCTTCTCTTCTCCAGGCTAAACAACCTCAACTCTCTCAACCTTTCCTCGTAGGAGAAGTGTTCCAGCCCTCTGATCATTTTCATGGCCCTGCTCTGGCCCAGCTCCAACAGGTCCATGTCTTTCTTTTACTGTGGACCCCAGAGCTGGATGCAGTATTCCAGGTGGGGTCTCGGCAGAGTGGAATTGAGGGGGAGAATCATCTCCCTTGACCTTGCTGGTCACACTTCTTTTGATGCAACCCAGGATACAATTTGCTTTCTGGAATACAAGTGCACAATGCCAGCTCATGTCTAATTTTTCATCCACCAGTACCCCTAAGTCCTTTTCTACAAGGCTGCTCCGACCTAGGTGCAGGACCTTGCACTTGGCTTTGTTGAACTTCATGAGGTTCACACAGGCCTACTTCTCAAGCCTGTCAATTTCCCACTAGTGAATCAGCTGCACTACTCATCTTGGAGTCATCTGAAAACTTTCTGAGGATACACTCAATACTACTTTATATGTCACTGATGAAGGTATTTTTATTGGTCCCAGTACCAACCCTGATTTCCACTTGGACATTGAGATGTTGACTGTGACTCTTTGGACACGGACATCCAACCAGTTTCTTATCCATCTAACAGTCTATTCATCAAACCTGTATCTCTCCACTTTAGAGGCAAGAAAGTTGTGGGGGACCATATCAAAGGCATTACAGAAATCCAGGTAAATGACATCCATAGATCTTCCCTTGACCACTTATGCAGTCACTCCATTGTAGAAAACCACTAGGTTAGTCAGGTATGATTTGCCCTCGGTGAAGCCATGTTGGCTGTCTCTAATCGCCTTCCTCTCTTCCATATGGCTTCAGCATAACTTCCAGGATGATCTGTTCCATGAGTTTACTGGGTACAGTACTGAGATTGACAGGTCCTTAGTTCCCAGTGTCCTCCGTATTACCCGTATTACCCTTTTTAAAAATGGGTGTGATGTTTCTCTTTTCTCCAATCACTGGGGCTTCACTTTACTGCCATGACTTTTCAGATATGATGGAGAGTGGTTTGGCAACTACATCAGCCAATTCCCTCAGGACCCTGGGATGCATCTCCTTGGGTCCCATGGAGTTGTGTATGTTCAGGTTCCTCAGGTGGTCTTGAATCTTTTCTTCTATGATGGGAGGGACTTCATTCCCCCAGTCCCTGCCTTGAGGTTGAGGGATTTGAGCAATATGGGAAGAGAGATTACCGCTGAATACTGAGGCAAAAACATTTTTGAGAACCTCAGCCTTCTCCATGTTGGTTGTCAACAGTTCTGTTGTATTTAGCAAGGGGGGGGTACATTTTTTTAATCTTCCTTTCTGACCAATGTACCTGTAAAAGCCCTTCTTATTATTCTTCACATCCTTTGCCAAATTCAGCACCAGCTGTGCTTAGCTTTCCTGATCCCATCCCTACACCTTCAGGCAGTGTCCCTATATTCTTCCCAGGATACATATCCCTTGTTTCACTACCTGTGCATTTCCTTCTTACACTGTAGTTTGAACAGGAGGTCATTACCCAGCCTTGCTGGTCTCCTGCCTTCCTTGCCTGATTTCATTCACGTGGGTGTGGAGAGCTCTTACATTCTAAGAAAAATGCCCTTAAAGAGCTGCCAGCTCTGTTCAGTTCCTTTATTCCTGATGGCAGCTTCCCAAGGGGTCCCATCCATTAATTCCTTAAACAACTGGAAGTTCACTCTTCTGCAGTTCAGGGTCTTGATTTATCACCTGGCCCATGTTCCTTGAGACTGTGAATTCCATCACGGCATGATCACTGCAGCCCAGGGCTCCCACCAATCTTGACATCTCTGAGTAGTTTATCTGTGTTGGTGAGCAACAGGTCCAGTAATGCTTCTCCTCTGGTCGGGAACTCTCCTGGTTTGCTTACAGCTTGCTGTGCTGCTTTTCCAGCAGATGTCTGGGGGACTGAAGTCCCCCAACAGGATCAGAGCCTATAGTTTAAATAAGAACACTTTGTTAACATCTTCCCCTTGATTGGGCAACCTGTAGTAAACACCAGCCACGAGGTTTCCTTTGATGGCTTGGTCTCTAATTTCCACTCACAAGCTCTCAAACTGTTCATTTCTGTTTTTTAAAGACAGCATACATAGAAGGAAACACCCTCTCTCCCCCTTCCTTGCCTGTCCCTCCTGAACAGGTTATAGCCATCAATTGCAGCACTCCAGTCTGTGATTCATCCCACCATGTTTCAGTAATAGCAATTAGATCATAGTATTCTAGTTGCACAGTGGCTTCCAGCTCCTCCTGTTTCTTTCCTATGCAGTGTGCATTGATATAGAGGCATTTCAGGTGTGCTATTGACCTTATCACCCTTTCAGAGAATCATAGAATGGTTTGGGTTGAAAAGGACCTTCAAAGGTCATCTAGTCGAACACTCCTGCAATGAGTAGAGATGTCTTCAACTAGATCAGGTTGCCCATAGCCCTGTCCAACCTGACCTTGAATGTTTCCAGGGATGGGGCATCTACAGCCTCTCTGGGCAGTGTTTCATATCCCTCATCATAAAAAAAATTCTTCCTTATATCTAGACTGAATCTCCCCTCTTTTATTTTAAAACCATTACTCCTTGTCCTATCACTACAGGCCCTGGTAAAAAAATCTTTCCCCATATTTCTTAAAAGCCCTCTTTAAGTATTGAAAGATGGTAATAAGGACTCCCCAGAGCCTTCTCTTCTCCAGGCTGAACAACCCCAACTCTCTCAGCCTGTCCTCATAGAGGAGGTGTTCCAGCCCTCTGATCATTTTTGTGGCCCTCCTCTGGACACTGCCCAACAGGTCCATGTCTTTCCTGTACTGAAGGCTCCAGATCTGGATGCAGTACTCCAGGTGGGGTCTCACCAGAGCTGAGTAGAGGGGCAGAATCACCTCCCTCAACCTGCTGGCCACACTTCTTTTGATGCAGCCCAGGATACAATTGGCTTTCTGGGCTGTGAGCACACATTATCAGCTCGTGTCCAGCTTTTCATCCATCAGTACCCTCAAGTCCTTTTCTGCAGGGCCGCTCTCAATCCCTTCATCCCCCAGCCTGTATTGATACTGGGGGTTGCCCTGACCCAGGTGCAGGACCTTGCACTTGACCTTGTTGAACCTCATGAGGTTTGCATGCGCCCACTTCTTGATCTTGTCCAGGTCCCTTTGGATGGCATCCCATCCCTCAGGTGTGTCAACTGCACCACTCAGCTTGGTATCATGCACAAATTTGCTGAAGGTGCACTCAATCCTACTGTCTATGTCATTGATGAAGATATTAAATAGTACTGGTTCCAATATGGACCGCTGAGGGACACCACTTGTCACCAGTGTCCATCCAGACACCGAGCCACTGATCACTACCTTCTGGATGTGAACATCCAGCCAATTCCTCATTCAACAAACAGTCAATTTATCAAATCCATACTTCTCAAATTTAGAGAGAACGATGCTGTGGGGGACTTTACAGAATTCAAGATAGGTGACATCCATAGCCCCACTTAGTTTTCTCATCCATTTCACACATAGGCTGAATAGCAATTATCATAATCCACAACCCAAACCTTACCTTATTAGCCTTCTATTTATACTCCTTAATAACCACCACCGTATTCCTTATCCTCAACACAACCAAAGTTCTAAAATCAACAATAATAACTTCATGAACAAAAACTCCTATACTAAATGCAACCCTAATGTTAGCCTTACCTATAAATGTAACTATTCCTACATTTATACAGTCCTAAAATTACATTTGGCCCTTTGAAGGCAACCGCGAGGCTGATATGGCCCCTGGTGAAAATGAGTTTGACACCCCTGCTCTAGACAATTAAGAATAGGGTATTCTGTATTTCTTTACTAATATTCTAGGTTTTAAAATTGTTCTTATCATCCATTTTGTTTATGCACTAGAAATGGCATGTGTTTGAATTTTCGACCCCTGAAGGGAAAAAAACAGAACTTTTAAATAATGTTGATCACCATTTATTTTGATGCCTTGGCAGTTTACTAGCCTGCAATTGCTGACTTCTGTTATTCTGAACTGAAATAGCTGTAGTGTGTTTATCAGGGATCAATCACCTGATTCCTGCCACATTTCTACAGCAAAGGAGAAGCTTCCATTAAAAACTCTGCAAAATGCAGTAGTAACATCTTGGGGGTTTGTTTTATTGTTTTCAGGGTGCTGGGTGCACTGCACTGGTGGTAGCTGTGGTTGCAAGGAAGTTAGAACTTACCAGAGCTGAAAAACATGTGCATAATTTCATGATGGACACCCAGCTAACTAAAAGAGTAAGTCATACTTTATATTCACAACTGAAAAGGAAACGTGTGTTAAATTTATTTCTGCATTTGTTTTAAATGGTTTCATACTCCATTCTCTTGTTGAACTTTTTCATGGGTGTGGTTTTGCAAGATGCTATGTGGAGGAATTGAATGCCCTGAGCTTCTCTTTGAAGTTGAGGGCAACAGCAGGTTCTCAGAAGATTTTGAGGATTTGCGTATTCTTCTATAAAGGGTCCTTGAAGCTGGAAGATAATTGATGCAATCAACAGTTAACATTTGTGAAACTAGAGACAAATATATGAAACTGGCAAACTTTCATGCAGCATATGAGGAATATATATATTTTTAAGGTTTATTCTGTTCAGCTATCCTTCATATAAATGTAAATATCAGTTTAATAGTATATCCAAGTGGTGTTTTGGTATTTTCAGACTCATGAAACTCAAAGGAAATTAAAAGCAAACAAAACCAGCAACCAAATCTGAGATGTACCTAAGATCACAAACCCATTACACAGATACTAAAGCCTGAAGATAGCCAGATCTTGTAGAAATGCAAGGACTAGAGATCTTGGAGAAGTCTCTCAAATCTGATTCTGCTTTCACTTAAGTCAAGACTAAGGTTCTCTGATGCTTTTATGGTTTCAAGATTGGGAGCTCCTGCTGAGAAGACCTACTGCATAGCGTTCCTAAAATGCCTTTTCCTATACACTGGGTTAGCTCTGACAACTGCGGTGACTGGCATGATATAAAGCCAGAGGGAGAGAAAATACAGATCAATAACAAGGACTGTTTGCCTTTGCAAGTAGCCTAGTAATTCTGTCATTAATCAACATTGCATTGAAATTCTTTGTCTATTGCTTTCAAGTATTCTTGGGAATACTGGAGGGCCTAGGAAGGAACTGTAGTATTCTTATGTTTAATGTTTTATAGAAAGCCTAATTTAAAAAAAAATTCAAAGCACTCATGAAATAGAACACTGGCTACATTTATTGACAAGTTGTCTTTTCATCTCCTCTAAGAATGGTAAGAAAGAAACCAGAAAAAGGAAAAATATAAAAACCAAAACAAACAAAAACCTGTTTTCTAACATCTCTGAAAATGTATAAGACTGTTAAATTGCTAAGAGAAACAAAGGTAATAATGAGACAGGAAAGAGAGAAATTTTATGGTGGTCTAAAATGTATCTAGTTAATTGCCATACAGATAAGAAATTAATAATCCTTCTCTGTAATTTATATTGTCATAAACAACAAATGTGCCTAACTCTTTTCAAAAGGGAGAAGTAATTCCCAGATGCAGCTTCTTCATGTACCCATTTCCCACAGTTAAGCAGTTTTAAGTGCTTTAGAAAGACTTTATATTAGAAAAGATAAAAGGGAACATAATGCTATTATTGTCAACCTGGTGTTTTTCTTTTATGAAACAGGTGAAAAATGCAGCAGCCAATGTACTCAGGGAAACATGGTTAATTTATAAAAGTACAAAGCTGGTTAAAAAGATAGACCATGCAAAAGTAAGGAAGCATCAACGAAAATTCTTGCAAGCTATTCATCAGTAAGTACAATTTTACTTTGTTTTTCCTGTTCAAACACTCTCCTACACTCTCATTATTTTCCTCATTCTCTTTCTTGTTCTCATTCTGCCTCATTTTCTCTCATTCCCTTTCTGTGTCTCTTCCTATTTCTCTCATTTCCCCTCTCACTCTCTTTAACTCTCATTCTCTTTCACATTCTCTTTCTTGTTTTCTTGTTTTCTCTCTCTCCCTCTCCCTCTCTCTGTTTTTCTGTCTCAATATTCCTTTCTTTCTCTGTCTCCTTTCTCATTCTGTCTCATTCTTTATTGTCCTGTCTTTTTGCACCTTTTCCTTTCTCCCTCTTTCTCCCCCTCTATCCCCCCTCCTCACTCTTTCTTTCTCTTTTTTCCTCTCTTGCACACCTCTCCCCCCCTTCCCTCATTGTCACTCCTTTATTGCTCTCGGTTTCTGTCTCTTGGTTTCTCTTTTGCTTTCTTGCTCCCTTGCTCACTCCCCTGCTTTCCCTCTCTCCTTTCTCTTGTACATGTTCTTCCTCTGCATGCTCTTCCTCTCTTGCACACACTCTCCTTCCCTCACACATGCACTGTCTCCCTATTGAGTATGAATTTTCTCTTTCAGAGTAAGACAAAGATCAGGTTTTACTGTAGTACCTATTTAGAAAATAAAATCCTCTGGTTATGTGCAGCATAGGGTAATGCAGAGTTGTTGGGAGTGTTTGTAAGAGTTTTCCAAGTCACAGCCAGCTAAAAGTGATACAGTGGTTCACTTACTCTTCCTTGGACTACATGGGAGAAATAAAAAGACTTTTGTCCCCAGCAGCCACAGACTCATCGTAAGGAACATCCATGACCCATGCTGCTATTTGTCTGTTCTATTTGAGATGTCTATCAAGCCTGTGGCAGCCTTTTGTATGACCTGTGAAATGGATTTTCCATGACATACTGGGGAGATGTAGATTGTTTAAGGTAAATTTTGAACTGATGTTTTGATAATTGTGAAGTATGGGTCTCTGTGTGACCCAGGCTGTGAGGAGAGCTGAGGGCAGCATCCAGCTGACACACCTACATTCCTGAAAAATATTCCTATCTTGCATAAAAGGAAGGCTAGGTTATTAACTTTCCTATTAGTAAACTGAGTATAACAGTCATTGGCTAGCAATGTTGTAAAGAACTAGGTAGATAAGCTTTGAAGATATGAAGAATTCTACAAACCTTAATTTAAAATGTCCTTTCAAGGTTAAATGTTACTGTGCTCTTTTAAAAAAACCTAAGGCAATAGCATCCACAAAAGCTGAGGCTTTTTTGGGTAGATAAAAAGGAGTTTTTTTATCAGTTCTGTCATCTTACTTATCTTAAAGGACTGGGAGGATGAGAGGAGTGGCAGGGGTTGTGGGGTAGAAGGTGGCATGTACAGTATGTCCTTTGCTGGACTTGAATCCCTGACTCCAAAGGTTAGTCCATAACATTTTAACCTTGCTATTTATTTTGTGTGAGCTGACACGGGCAGGACACAGGAACAAACACAAAATCACGGATGAAGTGCAAAGAGTAAATTTATTTCTGTTAACTCATGAACCAGGGGATCTCCGAAGCAACACCCAGGCAGGACCACATAAACGGGAATGCAGGCACTGCGTGGCTTGGTCCTTGCTAGTGAATTACCAAACCTGCTGGTTTTGCCTGTACATCAGGAATTCACACAGGTGTAGTTTTCCACTGTGCTTTGATCTTCCCCACAGCAGGGCAGAAATCTCAAGCATGTTTGATAAGATGCCTCTAAGGCTATCACAGGCCTATGTTATCTAAGCAAATCTAAGTATTTGCATGTTAATCTTGTGGAAATGTATCCAGGGCATGTGCTTGCGTACAAGACTACAAAACACAACGAGCCAATCTGTGATACAGGAGGAAAACTGGAGTGTCATCACCTTCCAGTAATACAAATGCCATTGCTCCAGCTCCTTCAACTAATATTACTCTGGGTTTAATAACCTGGTGAGGGGTAATTGACCACACAGATTGGAGAGCTATGGCTTGTGCCTTTTCAGATTGAACTTCCATTTGATGATGGGTTTGTGACACCTATAACACTTTTCCGATGCTATCTCCTCTAGATAAGGCACAGATATTTGTCAAAGATATCTGAAATATAAGAACTCAAGAATCTGGTATCAATAGAGGATGCAAAATAAGAGGAGAAGTTGAAGTATAGAACCATATAGTGTTCTCGGGGGTCATTATTTGAAACTTCATGTCTAGACTGATAGGTTATGGTCCTGCCATGCAATCTGCCAGTGTAAACAATTCCATTTCCTCTATAGTTAATATTTTGGGAGAGATACCATCTGGAAGAATTTAAATCCTCACCATGTTTTGTGCTGGAGGTGTTGTACTTCCATTGGTAAGCTAGGCATCTTTTTTGTGCTCTTATATTAACTCGTCATAAGGGGGAGCCTCTTCCACAGGAGAGGTACAGATATCTCCTAGGGGAAGAGTTTTCCCTAGTGTGAGCATATGATTAAATGATACAGTTCCTAGAAGGGTGGTGTGTGGAGTGGTTACGTTGTCGTGGTTTAACACGAGTTAGCAATATAACCATAATAGCTGCTTGCTCACTCCAATCCCCCTCCCATCCTGAATAGGGGAGAGAATCAAAAGGGAAGGGAGAAATTCATGGATTGAGATAAACACAGTTTAATAAAATAACAAAATAACAGTAATATACTACTACTACCACTGATATATATAAAATAGAAATAGAATATAAAATAAAAGATACTCAATGCAATTCCTCACAAACTCCGTCTGCACTGAGCAGCCAGTCTCAGGAAGCAGCACCCTGGTCCCAAACAGCCAATCCTGGAGAGAGAAGAGACAAAAAGGCAGAAAGGCCCAGAGGCCTCAGCAAAATGGCAGGATGGCAAAAGGCTGAACTAAAGAAAGTCCCGAACAAAACTCCCCAGAACAGGTCTCCATCCCAGCTCCGAGCTAGCCAGAAGATCTGACTCTCCTCAAATATGAAGTGTGATGCTAATGGCATGGAATATTCTTATTGATCATTCTGAATGTCATTCAAGGTCTGCCCCATCTATGCCCCACTTCCTAGTTGCCTCTCACATGTGGGCAGAGAGCTCAGAGGCCTTGGCTACAAAACAACAGCAGTTAAAAACATTAACTCTGTCCCTGGGTGTTATCTTCTTGTTCTCAGACTAAATCCAAACAACAACTGTGCTAGCTATGAAAAAGAAAGGTTTCTAATTGCATGAAGGAAAATTAACTTGTTTTCAGTCGAACCAGCACACATGTGGTTTTCCTGGTAGAAATTGCTGCTGTAAATAATGTTTCCATTTCCAATGTATATAGCTGCCTGAGTTACCTCTGCATGGGCCCTAATGGAATCATCAGTAACCCACCCATGAATAGGTATGGCTGTGTGTGTAGTCACGCTACCTTGGCCTGTGTTTCAGTTTCTTGTAGTGCCCAAACTACAGCTAAATTTGTTTTTCTGTCACGGTTGAGATGGACAAACAACATAGACCAAGTTCTTCCAGGATGAAAGTAGTAGATGTCATTTATTGCCACAAGTGCATTTTGATACAGTTTTACCAATTCATGTGTCTCTTCACTATTGGTTACAAGTTACAGCAGTAACATCTCATTGGCTAATTTTGCTATCATCCATGTTACTCTTCTACTCCCTTCTCTCTCACGGGTGCACCTTAATATTTCCAGATACTCCTTTACTGCCATCATTCTCATGGGTAGGCCTTAATATCTTCAAGGCTAATTTCTGTTTGCATGCTCTCCGTCAGGGAATCCATGGACCCGTCGTAGTTTCCCACGATTTCCCCTTTTTGTATTTGTGCTAAAAAAATTGCTTTCACTGTCCACTGCAGGGCCCTTTGCAGTAGAGAAATCATGCATGGCAACATTTGTAACACAACCACAATGACCATCAGAACGATCAGTCCCGTTTTCACTACCAATAACAACCACCCTGAAAGCCCCCAGCCACTAAACAGTTTATTTAACCAATCCCATTCATCATCAATTGTAACTTTTGTACTCCCTCTTTCAATAATTGTATACTTTATGAATTGACTCAGAATGATTTGACAAGTTCATACAGCACATACCATCAAAATCTTCACACCCATGTTCTTGAACTAATAATGAAAAGTCTATTGCAGCTCTATTCTGCAGTGTAGCATGTCTTACAGAATCTACATCTAACAAGAGCCCACTTAAAGCCTTAGAAGTTCTGTTAGTTTGCTTAGCTAACCAGCATCCTAATTTTTCTGAACTATTTAAAGCTTTAGCTGTGCCAACACCAGGTGCAAGAGATCCTAAAACCCTTAATCCCGATCCACTAAGATGTACATTATCATCACATTTTGACTTATATATATGCAAAAAGTGTTTTTCCCATGTTGCTCTTCTGTGATCTACTATCATGGATACATTGGGCATTAAGAGAGTTAATCATCCCAAACTACATGGTCCTCCAACAGCATTAGAAGGAATTCCTGGCCAGGCTCTATCTCCGCAGATCAAGAGTACACCATACGGGAGTTTTTGGGGTCACTGTCCCTCATTGTTAACAACACCGCTTGGATTCTTCTGCAAGGCATTGCACCAGCGAGTTTCATTTCTGTAGTCATCAAGGATAGCATCAACATTTTGCAGTTTTATCCATTCATGCTTTAGCATATTGTTCTGACACTTTTCACAAAGCAGCTGGATACAAGCGTCCATAGGCACAGATCCCAGCAATTCCATTTCCTGTGGTTCAATATCTGCCTCCGGGAGGCAATTAATCCAAAGTGCCATGTTGGTATTATTACAGTTGGTTGCAATGCCTCTGCACTGACCACTATTTTGAAACAGTGGTGTGATGCTGCTGTAGTCATCAAGGGGGATGCAAACCAAGCATGTGTGGAATGGGTTTTCCAAAGATGCCATAGCTAGACATATAGAGTTCTGGTCAGTCATGTTGGCTAAAGTAATCCACATGTTAGTCTTTGTCTGTGCAGGAATCCAAAATGCAGCAGCTGCAGCAATCATCGCCAGGAAGATAACACAGGTTGCACATTTCGCGCAAGCAACCATTGTGGCCCTTGATCTGTAAAGACACAAGCATAGCCTCTCCCTCAGGTTATCAATTGATGTGGCCCTTCCCATTGACCATTAACTGGTGATTTGACCATAAATAATGTTGGTTCTTTCTGATTTAGCATGTTTTTGGGTCATACTTGCAAAGTGTTTCATCACAGGGGGAATTTGGGCTGCACCACTTAGATGTAAGTGATTCATCACATACAATGTTTTTGACAATCAGTTTTGTGGTGTTTCCCCTACTTCTCCCCCTTTTTGTTTTTTGAAAAAAAATTCAGAATCAAATGCATGCGTTGGACCTTGACTACATACTCAGAATCACAAATCAAATTTAGAGGTTCCTCCTTAAAAAGCTCTAAGTAATGTAAAACTGCGCCAGGTTCTGCTAATAATTGGGTAGAGCCAGGTAGAGCTGCCTCTGGGTCTCCCTGACAAAACAGGTCAGTGCACGCTGGAGCCCAATTGGCACCCGCCCCCGCTGCCCTAGCAAGCTGGACTGGGTAAGGCTTTTATTAGTGTCTCATCTGGCGTGCTGCAACTGTCATCCTAAAACCAGGATTCTTTACCTATTGTGCATACAAAAGAGCCAAATTTAGTACACCAAGATGAGAGACAGCCTATCATAGAGTTGTGCAAGTCTCAATGCTGGAATAAAGCTAGCATGCTAGAAAGAAAAGTAAGAGCTATTACGCACAAAATTCTATCATCACATTGACGCAGTAAAGAACTAAATTACTCATGATCTTCTGTATTATCACAAAACACACATTTTGAATCCATGGATTCTCATGATTTAACGGTCTGCGAACTCACTGTACCACACAACAGACAAAGATCAACTAAAACTGCAACATGTTTAAATAGATACACACAAAGAAAACAGGCTAACAAGGAAAACATCTATGATTGCTGTGTTATACTTAAATGTACTTAAAGGTTCTATTCTCTGGCCAGTTTTCCCAATCATTTAACTTATATAGCAGCCATCACTGATTTCAGTATTTCACAACATCCTCTTTCCTCATATTTCCAAGTGCTTTCCTATGTTCTAAAACACCTCCCAATACTGATTTCTTAGGAACACAACTGAAAATAGTAATTTCTGACCCCATCTTTGTTGGAACGATAAAGGACTCAGCATTCTGACTCAATGTGAATCATGCAAAGCCATTTATTACAGAAACAAGCTTCCTTATATATGCAACTATTCTCTGATCATGCGTCCACGCTCCAAGCATGCATTCACTGATTAGATATCATCTATGTTCACGAGCTGTCCACACACTGGAGTCTTACTGATGATGGGTCTGTTGATTTACGTCATGTTGAGGCCTTGTTATTTTAGAAATGCTTCTCTCCCACAGCAGGTCCTGTTTTCAGCATTTGAGTTGGCCTTGAAATTCCTGGCTGGTTCAGTAACAAATCTCCATCTAACAGCAACCCCTCCACAATTCCCCCTTTTTGTTCTTGAATCAGCCAGGCCCCATTTACAGCGCGCTGAATCATCTTTGAAATACACTGCAACATAGAACACGTGATTAACAACATAATTACAATTACATATAATGCAGTTAAACCTTACTTAATAAGATCAAACAACTACCCACCTCTTCCTAAACCTTCAAACCATTTGTCAAACCCTAATTCTACTATGACAATCTTCTTAATCACAGAATCACAGAATCGACTGGGTTGGAAAAGACCTCAGAGATCATCGAGTCCAACCCTTGGTCCAACTCTAGTCTGTTTACTAGATCATGGCACTAAGTGCCATGTCCAACCTCACTTTAAAAACCTCCAGGGACGGCGAGTCTACCACCTCCCTGGGCAGGCCGTTCCAATGCCTGACCACTCTCTCTGTAAAGAATTTCTTCCTAATATCCAGTCTAAATTTCCCCTGGCAGAGTTTAAGCCCATGCCCCCTTGTCCTTTTGCTGACTGCCTGGGAGAAGAGACCAATCCCCACCTGGCTATAACTTCCCTTCAGATAGTTATAGAGAGTGATGAGGTCACCTCTGAGCCTCCTCTTCTCCAGACTAAACAACCCCAGCTCCCTCAGCCTCTCCCCATAGGTCTTGTGCTCCAGTCCCTTCACCAGTCTTGTTGCTCTTCTCTGGACCCACTCCAGCACCTCAATGTCTTTCCTGAACTGAGGGGCCCAGAACTGAACACAATACTCCAGGTGTGGCCTCACCAATGCAGAGTACAGGGGAAGGATCACCTCCCTTGTCCTGCTGACCACGCTATTTTTGATACAGGACAGGATACCATTGGCCTTCTTGGCCACTTGGGCACACTGTTGGCTCATGTTGAGCTTCCTGTCAATTAGTACCCCCAGGTCCCTTTCTGCCTGACTGCTCTCCAGCCACTCTGCGCCCAGCCTGTAGCGCTGCAGGGGGTTGTTGTGACCAAAGTGCAGGACCCGGCACTTGGCCTTATTGAACTTCATCCCATTGGAATCAGCCCACTTTTCCAGTCTATCCAGATCCCTCTGCAGAGCCCTCCTGCCTTCCAGCAGGTTGACACTCCCTCCCAACTTGGTGTCATCAGCAAATTTGCTGATGATGGTCTCAATCCCCTCATCTAAATCGTCAATAAAGATGTTAAACAGGACTGGACCCAACACTGACCCCTGGGGAAACCTGTGCTGGTTTAGTTTATCTAAAGTACTATGAATAGATTCAGAATGATCAGACAAGTAAATACAACACATTCTCTCGAATTCTTCACAACTATGACCTAGTGTTAAAAGATCTATAACTGTGTGATTTTGTAGAGTAGCATGCCTAATACCATCAACATCTACTACTAATTGAATTAGTATCTCAGAAGTTAGATTAACCTATTTAAGAGACCACCAGCTTAGCTTTGATATATCTCCTAAAGCTTTACCGGCTGCTAGGTCAAGGAGAAAGACTGCAGTAGATACTGTGGTAGGAATGTCTCATGATTTTACCTCATTTTTGCATTGACTATCTAAGTGTAATATTGCCCTTTTGGTTCTCCTGCTATTTGTTCAAATTGCCATTCTCCACAGAAGGTACACCACCTGCTTGCTAATAGGCTTCTGGATCACCAGGTCTATGAGCATCTGTAACACTGAATTAGGATCCATGGTTTACATCTGAAACAGTCCTCACAACTTATCTCCCTCCTGTCCATCTGCATCCATTGAATCTTTGTTGTCTTTATTCAGCCATGGCTTGACCCATTTCGAGGGAATCCACTTCAATCCTTGGCCTGTAATGACACAAGCATAACCCTTTCTCCAAGTTATCAATTGATGTGGCCTTTTCCATTTACTGGTGATTTGACCGTAACTAATGTAGGTTCTTTCTGATTTAGCATGGTTTTGGATCATACTTGCAAAAAGTTTCATCACATACAGTGCTTTTGAAAATTGGTTTTGTGGTGTTTCCCCTACTTCTCCCCCTTTTTGTTATTTTTTAAAACAAACAAACAAACAAACAAATTCAGAATCAGATACATGTGTGGATCTTGACTACGTACTCAGAATCACAAATCAAATTTAGAGGTTCCTCCTTAAAAAGCTCTAAGTAATGTAAAGCTGTGTCAAGTTCTGCTAATTGGGTTGAACCTTCAATAATTTTTACAGAATGATGACAATTGTTATCTTCATGCCAGACCTCTACAGCTTTATGAGACTTCCCAGAACCATCAACAAAAACTGCGCAAGTATGTAGGATCAGACCAACTACAAGTATGGTCTGTGACCTGATGTTAAAGACTTGTAGGTTCTGCAGCAATTTACATTTAGGCGTGCCAAAAGCTGTGCTTTTAAGAAAATCAGCTAGTGCAATTTACAAGGACACAGATTGCAAATATTAAAAAAAAAAATCAAAATTATATTTCACAAATGGTACATGTAGGACAAAAAGATCATGGCCTATTAAGACTTAAATTTCCTGCATTTTCTTGATCAGACTAACAATCGGTATATCAGTCTGTTAGCAATCTTATACTGTCCCACAATAGCCACAGCTTGTTTCTATGTTGTAGCTATAAACAGACAAATCTGCAAGTCCAGTCGAATGCAGTTAGCTTGTAAGGTTGTCAGAAATTTATTCATCAAAGTCTCCAAATCTATTTTGTCTGTCATATTTATTGGATATTGCCTTCCCTTAACGGATCAAAGTCCTGTTTCAGTTCTATCAGTGTAGTGTTTGCTTTATCAAAACACTGGCTGTTAATACTAGTGGAAATACAGCATTCGAAATTTCCTTGGAGATTTCTCACTTGCAGCAAGCAGATCTGCACCATCCAAGCAGCTTCTTGTAGGACATGCAACTAAACAGAATTCTCAGAAAACATTATTTGAGCTTACAATTCACTTAACAAATCTTGATCCAAGAGAGGTATAGGACTTTCTGGCAAATACAAGAATTCATATGGTAAAACTTTGTTCCAAATTTGGCATTCCATTGGTCTCAAAAACAGCCTTTCTTTCATTCTCTCCCATGACCTCAAAAACTAGCACAGTGAATTTACTAAGTCTTTTACAACCAGTTACCACAGAATAAGTCTATTAAAAAAAAAAAAAAATGTTTAATTTCCCAGCTTCATTAGAACTATGGACCCACTGGCAATGCCTTTAAATTTCAACCCTCAGACTCCTCCATGCAGTATTACAGTTCTCTAGTAGTAACATTGCTGGAGGGGGAATAAAACCTCCCTCTCGCCCTCATCTGAAATGGCAGAATTTCCAGCCCAGCATGAAAACAAATCAGTTCAAACTCCACATCAAACCAGTCTGGCTCCACTCCACACCCAAATCAGTACCAGTCTCACCCAGAGAAGCACTGAGCACTCTGACCTCCCCTAAGCTGACCAGTGTGTAAATACTGACTTCAGCAAGGAGGTAAAATTATGAGCTCTCTCCCCAGATGTGCCAAAACCTAAGAAACAAGACAGAAGAAAAAAGAAACATCACTAACAACCCCTGATTCAAAGCCGAGAAGCAACACAGTGCCACAACAAGGATGGATGACAATACTCCAGAAAAAAAAAAAGACAGAGCGGGGGGAGTAAAGCCCCCCTTTCTCTGCTTAGCAGCGGGAAAACAGGTTTTTCCATTTTTTTTTTCCTTTCTCTTCTTGCTGCAGTTCAGATATAGCCAAGGCCACGCAGGTGGCATAATCGCTGGTACAAAGTGGGAGACTCTGGCAAACTCCTCGGTTACAATGAGCTGAGTTTTATACACAATTCCAATTAGCTCAACAGTTGTTACATTCCTCAGCCCCATTTACCTTTCACAATTTACAGATGTCAAAATAAAGTATATTAAACATCAATCCATTATTCCATTTTCCTCCATCCAAACCAGTTCACATTCCAGCAACCCCCAAATACAACTTCATACAATACCAAGTTCACATCCATCATAGCATTTAGGTGTTTGGTTGTTTGGTTGTTGTTGTTGTTTTTTTGGTGTTTTGGTTTTTTTTTTCAGTGCAAAGCAGAGTTTAAAAATTTAAATTCTTTTCTGGTCTCAAAATTACTAGATAACCATATGAACAATTACTCTAATGTGTAAGGATGCATCCTAAGGGGGAGCAAGGTGGAAGTTTAGGAGTGAAATTTTAGCAGTGGAACAGGTTCCCATTTTGTAATTATCACCCAAACAAAAGTCTTTTGATACCAAATATATATATATGCAAATTATATTACTGAGCTCAGATGTGAAAACAAAATACCAAGTTCAAATATGCAGATAGATCAGAGTTATACTTATTCAAGACAATATCTCAATTTTTGCATTGCACCTTTGAACTGCTTACTACTCAGCCAGGTGGAGGTACCTCTGGGTCTCCCTGACAAAACAGGTCAGTGTGCGCTGGAGCCCAATCAGCACCTGCCCCCCGCCGCCGCAGCAAACTGGACTGGGCAAGGCTTTTATTAGTGTCTCATCTGCTGCACTACAACTGTTATCCCAAAACCAGGATTCTTTGCATGGTGTGCATACAAAAGAGCCAAATCCAGCACACTGAGATGAGACACAGCCTATCACAGAGTTGCGCAAGTCTGGATACCAGAATAAAGCTAGCATACTAGAAAGAAAAATAACAGCTACTACACACAAAATTTTGCCATCACATTCATGCAGTAAAGAACTAAATTACTCATGATCTTCTGTATTATCACAAAATGCACATTTTGAGTCAACGGATTCTCATGATTTAACAGTCTGTGAACTCATCGTACCATATAACAAAGACCTACCAAAACTGCAACATGCTTAAACAGATACCCACAAAGAAAACAAGTTAATAAGGAAAGCATCTTGCAGACTTCAGCAAGTTTTCTGACCTGTGTGTTATCAGTTAATTCTCTCTCATCTTGTTGACGTTCAAACCGTTCCGCCTGTAAAACTGTCTGAAATGATTTAATGTTTTCTTGTAGAGGTTTATTTTGTCCTGCTCTTCTGTCCTTAAAAACAACATTAATTGCAACAAGGTGTTATACTTCAAGATGCTATTCTCCGGACACTTTTCCCAATCATTTAACTTATATAGCAGCCAACACTGATTTCAGTATTTAACAAGATCTTCCTTCCTCATAATTCCGAGTGTTTTAAAACACCTCCCAATACCGATTTTTTAGGAACACAACTGAAAACAATCATTCCTGATGTCATCTTGCAAGTAAAATCTTGAGAAGAGGGAGGGAGGGGGGAAGCAAAAGGCTACTTGCAGCGTGGGTGGGAAAAGTGGGGAGAAGGTTTTACGGCGCACTTAAAAACAACTAGTAAAACAATTAATTCACATTCCTGACAAGCTGCTTGATTTTCAGAGAGGCAATACACAGGAGCACATAATATGTACTGTAAAACTCGCAAATAACATGTTGATAGCAAACATTAGCATTCTCTACTGCTAATTTCAACACCAGTGCTTCCTTAACTTCTAAGTTTTCAACCTGCTTATTGATGGCCTCTTGAAGATGATCAATAAATTGCATGTAATTCTCATTGGGACCCTGATTAATAGTTGTAAATTATTTGGCTGCTTTATTGGTTTCAGGCACCTCTATCATAGCTTAATATGCAAGATCTGCTGACTGCCTCAGGACTTCAGAAACTAATCGCGTCTGTAATTGTGGTGTGCCAGTTAGCGTCTCTTCCAAGAGTTGGGGGATACCTGCCCCTTTCAACGAATCCACATCGTTCCATCCTAAATGATGTTACATTGCATAGATCGAATTTTGCTTGAGTCTTTCATGGTTTTTATCTGATCTCGGGGCAACATGTACATATACTCCTTTTCCTTCTAACTTTTCAAGAAAATGCTGGGGATCCTCATCTGAGTCATCAGATAACACGGACTTGAATGGTGCTGGAGAATCATTAATAACAGGGGTGTTCGGAACAGTGCACTTTTTTGTTGTTGTTGTTTTTTGTAGGTTTTTTTTCCAAATCTAGTCCAGGGAAACCACCCCCCCCCCCGCCCACCCCCCCTCCCCCCTCCCACTGTCTCTGCCTGTTTCTGTTGCTCTTTTAATCCTCTCAAAGTCTCTAGCAACAAGTGCCATGTCGTTAACAGTTCAGTTGTTTCTTTGGATCTTAGAGTAGTGCTTTGCCCCATAGTAGCGTCCTTTGTAAAGTCAATTCCATAAAGCTAATACCCTGTTTCTTCAGAAGCAACTTCCATGTAGATAATATAATACCCTCTTCTTTAGAGAGCTTCCCTCGCATGTTCCCGGTAGCTCACCTACTCTTGGCGTTGGTGTCTTTTCAAGTATCTGGATCTTTGTCAGCTCCCCCCTGCTGCTCTATCAGCTGCACCACGCTCCATCTCCCCAGCTCATCTTTGGCTGTCACAGCTTCACCACTGTCTCTTCTTCATGTGAGATCCTTCTTCATGCAGGATCACATTAGGGTCACCACATGTTGCGATTGAGATGGACAAACGACATGGACCAAGTTCTTCCAGGATGAAAGTAGTAGATGCCATGTATTGCTACAAGTGCATTTTGATACAGTTTTACCAATTCCTGTGTCTCTTCACTATTGGTTACAAGTTACAGCAGTAACATCTCATTGGCTAATTTTGCTGTCGTCAATGTTACTCTTCTACTCCCTTCTCTCTCACGGGTACATCTTAATATCTCCAGATACTGCTTTACTCCCATCTTTCTCATGGGTAGGCCTTAATATCTTCAAGGCTATTTTCTGTTCCCATGCCCTCCGTCACGGAATCCATGGCCCTGCCATAATTTCCCACATTTTTCTTATTGGGGTGTAATGCAAAAAAGAGCCTTGTAATGCCTTGGACCAAAATCCTACAGGTTCCTTCTGATTTTTCATATCAGCCACCTGATACTATATCATCTAGGATTGTTTCTTCTAATTTAAAAGGATATTCTTGCCTAGGAGTGTACAATCACGCATGCTCAATCAAAGCATTTTTGTGGGCATCAAAGGCTTCTTGTTGTTGCTTGGTCCATTTCCAAACAACCTTCTTCCTAGTTATTATAATTTCTGCAGAGGGTGCATTAATACCACCATATGTGGGATAAAAGTTCTCCAATACCCTAAAAGTCCCAAAAAGGCCTCTAACTGTTTTACTGTGATTGATATGGGAAATAACCAGTGTGCTGTACCTTATTTGGTATTTCTCTAATCCCTCAATGCCAAACCGTTCCCCAACATTTTACAGTAATAGTAGGGCATTTCTCACTACTGGTATAATCAAGGATTTTAGTGAGGCAGGCACTCCTCTCAAATACTGTGTTTTGACACTTCTAGTTAATGCTACACTGTTTGGATTGGATCCCAAAAACAAAGCACAAGCCATCCCCATCTGCTGCACCAAATTAATACCTTTTTCCATTGTACACCAGTTTCCAAAGGATGATACTAAATTGCCAGGTTCAACATATGCTGTTAAAATTGCTGCACCCAGCCACCAATATAATGTAGGTGCAATAAAGTCTTGCCCATCAGGACCTCTGACATTTTGTAACTGAGCATATCCTCATTGTATCTGATTATCATTGACTATAGGGCTTAATCTTTTTCACCTGGTAATAAATGGATAGATGCAGCTCCACTATCCCAAACTCTTAGACCCCAAATTAAGTTAAGGGTATTTTTAGATATCTAACAGCAAAAGAATGGGGAAGGCATACTAGCATGGATTCTAAGTATGTATGATCTGCACTCCTCTGTCCACTTGTTCCTGCTGCCCCATAACTTGTATGAGGGGTCATGCTTCCACCACCTCCCTGCCTTTAAAGTCTAGATCAAAAACAAACTCAATCTTGGAGTCTGAGGATTCATGCCAAATATTTCCATCCCATTCCTTGGAATTCCAAGATCATTTTGTGGTGAGAGCACAAACTCAGGAAACCAAACCTTACTTTTTCTATATTTGTCCCTTTGTTTATTAGCGATGCACGCTACCAACCACTCTACAGTATCTTGCAGCTCCATAGCACCTCTCTGCTTGAATAGTAATTACTTCTTGCATGATCACCTTTGCATCATGTAAAGTCCTGACTTCCTTTACCAATTCTCTCATTTTACTCCATAATGCAACAACTTCACAGCCAAGAGCTCTAAGACTGGTAACTAATAACCATCCCAATCTTCCTGCTAGCTTGTGAGAAGAATCTGATGCTGCTTTCCATGGCAACCCACACATAGCCATTTCAGTTGCCTGGGGGGTAACCACCGCCCCGTCTTCTATCTCAGGCCATGCTTCTGGCAGAGCTGGTTTAGCCAGGAAAGTGGCCATGGGGGTCCAGCGCTCAGTAGTGAGCCATACCAGAATACAGGGAATCACCATTGTGGCCTCCCCAGTCCCCAACTTTTTTGTCAGCCATAGCATCACTGTTCCTAGATTCTGCCAACTATGCCAAACGCATGAGCCGGCACAGGCAGGATGCAGGAACAACCACAAAACCAACCACAAATGAAATGCAAAGAGTAAATTTATTTTCATTACCTTGCTAACTGGGGGATCTCTGAAGCAGCACCCAGGCAGAGGCACGCAAGTGGGAACGCAGGCACCGCAGAGCTTGGTCTTTGCTTGTAAATTACTGAACCTGCTGGTTTTGCCCATGTATTAGGGATTCACACAGGTGTAGTTTTCCACTGTGCTTTGATCTTCCCCACAGCAGGGCAGGAATCTCAAGCATGTTTGATAAGGTGCCTCTAAGGCTATCACAGAATCACAGTATCACAGTATGTTTGGGATTGGAAGGGACCTCGAAAGATCATCTAGTCCAATCCCCCTGCCAGAGCAGGAACACCTAGATGAGGTTACACAGGAAGGCGTCCAGGCAGGTCTTGAATGCCTCCAGAGTAGGAGACTCCACAACCTCCCTGGGCAGCCTGTTCCAGTGTTCTGTCACCCTCACTGAGAAGAAGTTTCTTCTCAAATTTAAGTGGAACCTCTTGTGTTCCAGTTTGTACCCATTGCCCCTTATCCTATCATTGGTTGTCACCGAGAAGAGCCTGGCTCCATCCTCTTGACACTCACCCTTTATATATCTGTAAACATTAATGAGGTCACCCCTAAGTCTCCTCTTCTCCAAGCTCAAGAGCCCCAGCTCCCTCAGCCTTTCCTCATAAGGGAGATGTCCCACTCCCTTGATCATCTTTGTTGCCCTGCGCTGGACTCTCTCCAGCAGTTCCCTGTCCTTCTTGAACTGAGGGGCCCAGAACTGGACACAATATTCCAGGTGTGGTCTCACCAGGGCAGAGTAGAGGGGAAGGAGAACCTCTCTTGACCTACTAACCACCCCCCTTCTAATACACCCCAGGATGCCATTGTCCTTCCTGGCCACAAGGGCACAGTGCTGGCTCATGGTCATCCTGTTGTCCACCAGGACCCCCAGGTCCCTTTCCCCTATGCTGCTCTCTAATAGGTCATTCCCCAACTTATACTGGAACCTGGGGTTGTTCCTACCCAGATGCAAGACTCTACACTTGCCCTTGTTATACTTAATTAAATTTTTCCCTGCCCAACTCTCCAGTTTGTCCAGGTCTCGCTGGATAGCGGCACAGCCTTCTGGCATGTCAGCCACTCCTCCCAGCTTCGTGTCATCAGCAAACTTGCTGATAGTACGCTCTATTCCCTCATCCAAATCATTGATGAATATATTGAATAATATAGGTCCCAGTACTGACCTGTAGAGCGAGATAAGGACCAAGCAAAACAAGTCGATTCAATGTGAATCACGCTAAGCCATTTATTACAGAAACAAGTCTCCTTATATACGTAACTATATTCTAATCACGCGTCCACGCTCCAAGCATGGATTCGTTAAATGAGGATCGTGGGCTGTCCGTGCTCTGGAGTCTCACTGATGATACGTCCGATGATTCATGCCACGCCAGGACCCCGGTGATTGAGGAACGCCCCTCTTTCTCACAGCAGACTCTGTTCTCGAAGTGGCTTTGAGATACCTTTGAGCCTGACTAATTCAGCAACAGATCTTTATCTATCAAGACCCATCCACACTGACCTTTGAGGCACTCCACTAGATACAGGCCTCCAACTAGACTCCGCCCCATTGACCACGACTCTCTGGCTTCTTTCCTTCAGCCAGTTCGCAGTCCACCTCACTACCTGGTCATCCAGACCGCACTCCCTCAACTTAGCTGTGAGGATGCTGTGGGAGACTGTGTCAAATGCATTACTCAAGTGTCGCGGTTGAGACGGACAAGCGACATGGACCAAATTCTTTCAAGATGAAAGTAATAGATGCCATTTATTGCTACAAGTGCATTTTTATGCAATTCTGCCAGTTCATGTGTCTTTTCACTATTGGTTACAAGTTACAGCACTAACATCTCATTGGTTAAACTTGCTATCATCCATGTTATTCTTCTATCCCCTTCTGTCTCACGGGTACATCTCTCCTCTCTCACGGGTACAACTCCATATCTCCGGATACTCCTTTACTCCTATCCTTCTCAAGGGTAAATCTTAATATCTTCAGGCTGATCTCTACTCTCATGTTTTCTGTCAAGGATTCAACAGACCCGCTGCAGTTTCCCACACTCAAGTCAAGGTAGACCACGTCCACTGCTCTGCCATCATCCATCCATCTTGTTATGTCCTCATAAAAGTCAATGAGGTTGGTCAAGCACGACTTCCCTTTGGTGAAGCCATGTTGACTGCCCCTAATGACCCTCTTATCCCTGATATGCCTTGAGATGGCACCAAGGATAAGTCATTCCATCACAGGCCTATGTTATCTAAGCACAGAAATTCTACTCATCAAACACATAAGACTAAACAACAGTTGGTATGATATGTGTTTTTTGACACCCCAGCTGCAAGTCACTTGAGCGTGTTTACAATCCTTCTTGCAGTCTTCTGTTATATTCCCGCAGCGTGTGTGTGTGTGCGTGTGTACACACACTTGTGTATGAAAAGAGGAATCTAAATTAAAAAGCATAGGAGATTTGATCAGCAGCTTTATATATCTTTCAACTCCAAAGAGCTTCACAAGCTGTTAAGTGGTCTTCTGCACCTGCCTTAAAAATTCATGAATCATGTAGGGGGTGGGGTGGAGAAGGCGGCACCAGCCATATTTTCCTATCTGTGCCAGCTAAACTTTGAACACCTATGTTAGTAATACATTTCCCTTTGTCCTTTAGCACTTTGCTTCACATTCCAAACCTTGTTGTATTTAAGCAAAAAAAATGGATAATTTTCTTGGTATGCTGAGGAATGGACCATGGACATTGCTCTAGAAGTCTTCTTCCAGATTCAGAAGAGTATTGTGTGCAATTTGTTTTCTCTCCGCTTACATCCTTGAACTTTTCTCAAGGGAACAAGGGACCTTGTAGTAGCAAATGGCTCTCTTATGTCTTTCTGGATTCTTAAGTTTTGTATCGTTTCCCCTACCTCACCTTCCCAATCATTGGGCTGGAGATGGGAAGAAAGAATGTGAAGTTTCAGGGCCAATTTTATACAAGAAATCAGAGTAGATAATGATAGCAATCTCAATCGCATCCCTAAAAGGTCTAAAAATATTATCTGTGACTGCTACCTTCAGCTGGTCTCAGTCTTTTTTTCTTTCTCACGCACAATTAAGGTGAAGGTGAAACCAGTACTCCAAACAATAATATTAAAAGACATTTTATATATTGTATAAAGAAAATATGCAGAGGATAGTTAATGGGAATGTTTGAAGGTACTGTGGATTCCCTCGTCATGAACATGAGAGAATTAGACTCCAAATGCAGCAGTTACTGATTGGAAGCAATAGCAGCTCTGTAGGACTTTCCAGCTGCTGAACAGAGCCCACTGAGCTCATTTGGTTGTTTTAGTATATTTTACAGTTTGTCTTCTTCTGTTTTGTCTTTTTATTTCAACAAAACGAAAATAGAGCTCGGAAGTAAGTTGTATGAGCTGTTCATTCCTAAATTTGCAGAATTTACCACTGTCTGCATGCAAAAATAGTCTATTTGTGAACACGAATGGTCTGCTTGCTGCCATGGAAACACAATCCAGAATCATGATCTTTTGCCGTGATAAGTGAAGTTCATAAAATCAAGATGTTTCATATTTCCTCGTAACGAATTTATGAGCAAAAGTCTGCCATTTTTATTTTAATCTGGCTGCTGCTTCTAAAGACATACCATTACCTAGAGATATATTTTCCAGTCTGTGCCAGGTTTTGGGTTGGTTACCATTAGGTATTATAACGTTGATCACAGCTGGTACTTTTTTAAATAGATGTTTCAAAGAATCATAAGAAAAGCAGTATATATATTCTACAAATTGTTTGAGAGAGCGCTCGCCAAAACACTAGGATTATCATTCTTTAGTCAAATCATTACATGCTTATCTCTGAGTAAATATTTTGTTCTGGGGCAGTAATGATATAGCTCATTACTTTGGAGACTCCTCCATAATATTTGCTTTAGAATACCTCCAGCTTGTAGCCTCTGAAAGCACTATTTCTATAAGCTGCATTTACATTGTGCTCTGAAGGAAGCCTCCGGGGGAAGAAGAGTGTACGACATTCCAATAATGAGCTGCTGGGATTTCAATTTTATATGAATAATTGATTTCCACCTTAACAGAATTATTCCCACGTATTAAGAAAAAATATTTCACAGCATTCTTCTTCATGGAGGTTAGCCTAGATGTGAATGGAAAATGTATGATAACTAAATATCTGACACAAACTTCTGATTTTGGAGTATCTCCCCAAAGGCTTTTATTAAAAATAAACAAATAAACAAAACCCCAAAACAAATAACCCAAACAACCAACAAAACCAAATACCCCAAAACACAAAACAAACAAAAAAACCCCAACAACAACAAAAAACCCCAAAAAACACAAAACAAAACAACATGTGAAAAACCTCAAAACTTGATACATTGTTGAACTTAACAACCTTCATCTACTTCTCAGAATTTATGTGGTAATTTGTATCCATTTTCCCCAATTTAGTTTTGAAAAATAAAATGTCCCTGAATTGAACCCTCCAATTCTGCATCCAGGTTAAAAAAATTAATAGCCATCTTGGAAACATCAAGCTATTTGAGATGAACAGTTTGGTTGGCTTCCAGGAGTTTAAGGAAATAATTCTAATCCCGCTGAAAGCCTTGGAAGTTTTGTCATTAATTTAAATAGGGTCAGAATTTCATCCACCATATTAATAATGCAGATAAGGTGAAATGGTTTTTCACATTAGGGTTCAGTTGGAGCTCTTTGAGGCATACAAAGCCTTGAAATGAAAAAGAATACCTCCTTTGAAACTGCTGTGGCTGTACTATACAGGCTGGCAGTGGCATGTAGCTCATTTGTGCCATTGCCAGAGTTTTATTTTTTGCTTTACAAGAACAATTCTATATGTTTTTGTGCAGTCATGTTTGCTTTATAAGATATATATATATAGCTAAGACGATAAATGAGAACTAGTTGAAGTATATGTTAGCAACATATGTGCCACAAAATGCTGCCAACCTTATTTTCATTTGAGAGTGAACCGAATGGATAGCTTGATTGCCTGCTGAGCTACTAGTAGACTGCATGGTACCTATAATATGTTTTATAAATTGATAAATTGATTTGTTGCTTTTGAAAATGCTATTTGTTGCTTAGAACATCCACCAGAAAAATCATTGAAAGTCCAAGTAATTCTACTTTACAAAAGATTAAAAAAAACACTTATACTTAAAAGAGAAATTGCTTTTTTTTTTTTTTTAAAATCACATCTAAAAACCACTCCTTTAGTAGTTAATCTGAAAAAACATAGAATTTGATTCAGGGAACACATAGGAGAAAGGTCAATTACGTATCTTTCAGAGTATGTGCATCACTAATTAATAATAATGCAGTTAGCTAAGCATTAAAGAGAAAATATACCCTTGATTCTTCTTTCATAATTTTTACAGTAGTCTAGTTTAAATAGTGCATTGGGAAGATATATCTGATGTAAGTTGAAAATGTAACCATACTTAAATACACAAATGTTCAGAGTGGTAAGAAAATTAAATGTTTTGGCAAGTATATTGATTATTTAGCTGCTGGTCAGATGGAAGTTCTGTTTAAAGTAATGAGAAACTCACTTATCACTGTGTTTCCATCAGGTTAAAACACCTGCTAATCCAATCCATTTCTGACAGAACAGGACTAACACCTGTATCTAGTCACGTAGACATGGGAAGATTCTTGATTGCTACAACATTAATGACAAAAAAGCATTTGTTCTGTGTTTCTTCCTATATCTACTTGTAATGATACTGAGGTGTTGAGGAATGTTTTGGCTTTCTTTCATACAGTCTGGATAAATTATCTCCCTTTTTGAATGCAACTTTACCCATGGCAAACAGTCTCAAGGAGATGACATTTCCTTGCTCTTTTTCTTTTGTGATGTTGAAGAGGCATGCTTCTCATTGTAGCAGACACATGACCAATTCTCAATTTATACAAAGCACTTGAGGCCAATGTCCACGCAGTTATCTGTTCTTGTAAGTTTTATGCATGCTTTTTATAAGTTCTAAGATGACTACACAGGTGCACACACACACACACACAAATCTGACTTAAAATTCCACTTTTTAGATTAAGAAGTGTAAAAATGGAACAAAGGAAACTGAACGATCAAGCAAACACCTTGGTGGACCTGGCAAAGGTTAGTAGGAAATTATTATTTTGTATCAACATTCATCTATTCCAAATGAAGAGTTTTTAAGTGAAAATGTTAAGAAATATACATGCAAATACTGTTAATAAGTTTGTTAATTCCAGAAAATGAAAACATATATCTGTTTTGGGATAACATTTGAGTGAAACATCTTGTTTATGGCTCTGATCAAGGTTTGAATGTAGCTTTTATTTTTTGAACATTTGGAAAAGATTTCATAACTGAGGGACTGATCCTAAGAGCTGCTGAAACAGACTGCAGTGATCATGGTAAATGCTTAGGATGAACTTTGCCTAGGCAATGTTTGTGTAGTCCTGTATAATAAAGAGGTTTCTTGTCTAGAGACAGACTATGGTGTGAGGGACAATAGTTCACAAGCCCTCATAAAGACTGAACTTAAGGGTTGTGGTTTTCCATTCCTGTTCTCTTCTGAAGGAGTGACTTTAAACAAATAACTTTAGGTCTGTATTTATTACAATTTTATATAATGAATAATAACTGCCCACTTTGCTGATATATTATAATGATTTGTTATTCTTTTTGAAGATATTTGAGATCAACTAAAATAGACTATTCAATTGCAAACTGTTAGTGGGAAAATATCAAGCCAGGTTCAACATTTCAAGACAGTTGAGGCTGTCACAGCTCCATGCCCCCAGGTTCAACCATGAGTGAAGCTGAAGATGTATTCCCAGTAGTCACAGGCACACAGATCAGACATACATCACATAATACATGGCCAGACTAACAGATCACAAACAAACACACACAGAGCACTCATACAAACACGGACAGTACCAACAGCCTCATGCTGTTCTCCTCTCTGACTGAGCAGGATAACAGAATTACAAAAGGCTGAGGTTGGAAGGGACCTCTGGAGGTCATCTTGTCTAACCTCCTTGCTCAAGCAGGGCCACCGAAAGCCAGTTGTCCAGGACCACGTACAGATGGCTTTCTAATATCTCCAGAGAGACTCTACAACCTCCCTGGGCAATCTGTTCCAGTGCTTGGTCACTCTCACAGTAAAAAAGTGTTTCCTGATGTTCAGACAGAACCTCCTGTGTTTCAGTTTGTGCCCATTGCCCATTGTCCTGTCACTGCGCACCACTGAAAAGAGCCTGGCTCCATCCTCTTTGCACCCTCCCTTCAGGCATTCATATATATTAGAATAAAAGAATTATAGAGAGGTTTAGATTAGAAAAGACCTTTAAGATCATCCACTCCAACCATTAACCTGACACTGCCAAGTCCACCACTAAACCATGTCCCTAAGCACCACATCTACAAGTCATTTAAATACCTCCAGGGATGGTGACTCAACCACTTCCCTAGGCAGCCTGTTCCAATGTTTGACAACCATTTTCATGAAGATTTTTTTCCTAATATCCAATCTAAACCTCCCATGGCACAACTTGAGGCCATTTTCTCTCTTGTTACTTAGGAGAAGAGACTGAAGAGACCGACATCCACCACACTACACCCTCCATTCAAGTAGCTGTAGTGAGTGATAACGTCTCCCCTCAGCCTTCCTTTCTCCAGGCTAAAGAACCATAGTTCCCTCACCTGCTCCTCATGGACGTGTGCTCTAGACCTTTTACCAGCTTCATTGCACTTCTCTGGACATGCTCCAGTACCTCAATGTCTTTCTTGTAGTGAGGTGCCTCAAACCAAACACAGTATTTGAGGTGAGGCCTCAGCAGTGCCAAGTACAGGGGGAGGATCACTTCCCTAGTCCTGTTGGCCACACTATTTATGATACAAGCCAGGGTGCTATTGGCTGCCTTGGCCACCTGGACACAGTGCCACCTCATATTCAGCTGGCTGTCGACCAACACCCCAAGGTTCTTTTCTGCCAGGCAGCTTTCCAGCCACTCTTCCCCAATCCTGTAGCATTGCACGAGGTTGTTATTACCCAAGTGCAGGACCCGGCACTTAGCCTTGTTGAATCTCATACAATTGGCCTCGGCCCATCGATCCAGCCTGTAGAGCCTTCCTACCCTCAAGCACTCCCCACCCAACTTGATGTCATCTGCAAACTTACTGAGGGTGCACTCAATCCCCTCGTCCAGATCATTGATAAAGATATTAAAGACAAGTGGCCTAAATACTGAGCCTTGGGAAGCACCATTTGTGACCAGCCACCAACTGGATTTAATGGCATTCATTGCAACTCTTTGGGCCTGCCCATCCAACCAGATTTTACCCAGTGAAGAGTACACCTGTCCAAGACATGAGAAGCCAATTTCTCCAGGAGAATGCTGTGGGAAACAATGTCAAAGGCTTTACTAAAGTCTAGGTAGACAACATCCACAGCCTTTCCCTCATCCACTAAGTGGGTCACCTTTTCATAGAAGGAGATCAGGTTAGTCAGTCAAGCCTGCCTTTCATAAACCCATGCTGACTGGGCCTGATCACCTGCTTGTCCTGTAATGGCACTCAAGATGATCTGCTCCATAACCTCCCCCAGCACTGAGGTCAGACTGACAGGCCTGTATTTCCCTGGATCCACTTTCTGTCCCTTCTTGTAGATGAGCATCACATTTGCTAACCTCTAGTCAGTTGGGACCACCCTGATTAGCCAGGACTGCTGATAAATAATTGAAAGTGGCTTGGTGAGCACTTCTTCCAGCTCCCTCAGTACCCTTGGGTGGATCCCATCTGGCTGCATAGACTTGTGCATGTCTAAGTGGTGTAGCAGGTCAGTAACCATTTCCCCTTGGATTATGGGGGCTTCATTCTGCTCCTTGTCCCCGTCTTCCAGGTCAGGGGGCTACCAGATCCCCACACAGTAGCTCTTTCACCTCCCCTCCTCAAAAAAGACAGAGAGAAAAGAAGATGAACAAGCCTGTGGGTCGAGATAAAGACAGGGTGATCGCTTGCCAATTACTGTCACAGGCAAAACAAACTCAACTTGAGGAAGATTAATTTATTTCCAATTAAAAATATAGTAGGATAGTGAGAAATAAAGACAAAAACTAAAACACCTTCCTTTCATTCCACCTTTCCCAGGCTCAACTTAACTCCTCTACCTCCCCTCTCTGTCCCCAAGCAGTGCAGGGGTAATGGGGTTAGTGTCAGTTCATAACAGTTCCTCTCTGCTACTCCTTCCTCCTTACACTTTTCCCCTGCTACCAGCATGGGTCCTCTACACAGACAGCAGTCCTTCAAGAAAAAATCTGGTCCAGTGTGGTTTCTCCATGGGCCACAGTTCCTTCAGTAAATAACCATTTGCTCTAGTGTGGGGTCCTCCATGGACTGCAGTGTGATTATCTGCTCTGGTATGATCTCTTCCATGGGCTGCAAGAGAATATCTGCTCTAGCACCTGAAGTACCTCCTCTCCCTGCTTTTTCTATGACCATGGTGTTTACAGGGTTGTTTTTTTCCTCACTCCTCACTGCTTGTCCAGCGTTTTTGCCCTTTCTTAAGTATACTTTCACAGAGGTACCACAGCTTTGCTGAGTGGCTCAGCTTTGGCCAGTGGTGAGTCTGTTGCAGAGCTGGCTGGAACCATCTGTGTCCTACTGTGCAGCCTCTTATCTCTTCTCACAGAGGCCACCACTGTAGCCGGCCCCTGCTACCAATATCTTGCCACTTACACCAACTAGATGATCATTCCAGCAGCTGGGCTCAGACACTCAGTCTGCCCAGTAGCTCCCCCTGGAACCCATTGTCCCCAGATGCTGCCACCTGGACATCTGAGTCCCCAAGGCCACAGTCCTACTCCAGTTGTTGGCACAGACCATCTCATGCACATACACACACACACACACAGACCTGTCTGGGGCTCCCCTGATTCCCTGGTAGTCAGTCCCCCTCATGGTCTCACTGTTAGAAACACACCTCCCCCAGCAGGTTTCATCCACAGAGACACACAACCCACCCCACCCCCCTCCTCCCATCCCCCCAGAATCTGTCTGGAACTCCCTTGGTCCTTCTAATTGCCAGCTCCTCCCATGGTCTTGCCTTTAGACATGCTCCCCACCCACGCCTGACTCTCAGGCCACTTCACCTACTCACAGGCTAGTCTGGCTTGATCTTTTTGAATACTCATATACTCATTCACACACCACAGTTGTTCCAGTTACTGGCACCACAGACACATGGACCTCTGGCTCCTGGTCCCACTCCAGTGGGACTTGATTTCACTCACTCTGGTCTCTCCAGTTGCTGGCAATACACACACACAAAAAGACCCTCCAAGCCATGGTTTGACTGCAGTTGCTGGCACTCATACTCTCATTTACATGCATGCACACCAGAGTCCCTTACCCAGGAAAAGAGTTAGAAAGGAATTTATAATAATAAGATAGGACAAACTGTATTGATCAAGTGCAGGACATAGCCAGACAAGTGTAATAACCAGAAAACTATTTGCACATAACCAACCTTTTTTATCCCCTTACCCCTCCATTTTCCCACACGTGTTCCTCCCCAAATCACCTAGATCGACTCCCTTTCCCAGCCTTTTATTCCTTCCCTTTACATCCCATAAAGAGTCCTGTGCAATCCCAAAATACTCTTCCCCTGCATCCTATAACATGTCCCATACCCCAAGGCAGCAACACTCCTCAGTCCAAAACATGTTCCAGCATTGACTCATCTTGATGGGTTTCACACCTGGATACTGGGGCTGAGGATCTCCTTGGACAACTCTGGGAGGGGTTGGGACAGGGAATCCCTTGCTCTGAGTCTTTAATATGGGTTCCTGCTTGCCATTGAAATCAGCCCAACTGATTACAACAGATGCACATATATATTACCCAGCGGGCAGGTGCACAGCAGCATGGTGGCCACCTGCCAAAAAGACACGTCCTCTGCTTCTCCTGAGCTTCTAGCACCTGATAGAAGTGTAACCAGTGCAGCCACACAGACAGAGCTCCTGTCAAAGAATGCAACCACACAGGTTTCAGACTGCAAGGTGTGTGCGAGGATATTCCTGGAGATGGAGGGTGATAGCAAGCAAGACTGTGGGAGGTGTGACCAGGTAGATGAACTGCTCTGTCTGGTAGCCCAGCTTCAGGAGGAGGTTGGCAGACTGAGGAGTCTGAAAAGGAGACTGATGAATTGAGCTGTACTCTGCCATCTCTGGTACACAAAAGTCAAACTCAGCATGGCCACTAAGGAAGTAGGTCTAGGATCTGTTCTGTACCAAGAGGAAGGCAATGTTACAAGAGATAGGGAGGTGTGGAAGCAGGTTACTGCACGGAGCTGTAAGAGGAACCCCTCCTTATCCTCTCATATACCTTTACAAAATAAGTATGAGGCCCTGGGTATGGTCAACAAAGCACATAATGAGATATAACAGGAAGAACCTATGCAAGCACTCTTGCCAAGGTCAGATCAACAAAACCCTCGCAACAAGACCTGCATTAAGACCAGCACTAAGAAGAAAAAATGGCATGTTATTGTCATTGGTAACTCCCTCCTGAGCAAATTGGAAGCACCAATTTGCAGACTGGACCCTCTTTTCAGAGAAGTTTGCTGCCTTCCTGGGGCCTGAATCAAGGATGTCACAAGATGACTGAAGAATTTAGGACAGCCTTTGGGCTATTACGCACTCAAGCTCTTTCATGTGGGTACTAATGACAATGCAAAAAAAAGTCCAAGGTCAATCAAAAGAGATTTCAGGGCCCTGAGAAGAATGTTAAAAGATGTAGGAGCACAGGTAGAGTTTTCCTCAATCTTCCCAGTAATAGGGAGAGACTTTGGAAGAAACAGACAAACACAGGATACCAATAGCTATGACTTTCCATTTGTGGACACTGAAATTATAAGGAACTTATTGTATCAGTTGAATGTACATAAATCCATGGGGACTGATGGGATGGATCCCAGAGTACTGAAGGAGCTAGCAGATGTTATGGCAGGACCCTTCTCGATCATCTACCTAATATCTTGGGAATCTGGGGAGGTCCCTGCTGACTGGAAGTTAGCCAATGTTACTCCAATTTACAAGAAGGGTATGAGGGAAGACCCAGGAAACTACAGACCTGTTAGTCTAACCTCAGTACCTGGAAAAAATATGGAGAAGATCATACTGGGTGCTATTGAAATGCATTTAAAGAACAATGCAATCATCAGGCACAGTCAACATGGGCTCACAAAGGGAAAGTCCTGTCTAATCAGTTTTATATCCTTCTAAAATATGGTCACCTGCCTAGTGGATGAAGGAAAGGTGGTGGATGTAGTTTTTCTGGATTTTAGTGGGACTTTTGATACTGTCCCTCACAGTATCTTTCTGGACAAGTGAGATGAGCAGGTATATGGTGCACTGGGTGAAGAACTAACTGAAGGACAGGGCTCAAAGAGTTGTAGTGAATGGGGCTGCATCTGGCTGTTGACCAGTCACCAGTGGTGTTCCTCAGGGCTTCATTCTAGAGCCAGTCCTGTTCAATATTTTTATCAATGATTTGGATGCAGGAGTTGAATGCACCATTAGCAAGTTTGCTAACAATACCAAACTGGGATGTGCTGTTGACTCTCTTGAGGGACAGGAGGCCTTGCAGAAGGATCTAGATAGATTGGAGCATTGGACAATCATCAATGGCATGAAATTTAACAAGTTCAAATGCTGGATTCTGCACCTGGGATGGAGTAACACCGGGCACAAGTATAGACTGGGAGACAAGTAGCTGGAGAGCAGCCCTGCAGAAAGAGATCTTGGGGTGCTAGTCAATGGCAGGCTCAATATGAGTCAGCAGTGTGCCCTGGCAGCCAAGAGAGCAAGCTTCATCCTGGGGTGCATCAAACACAGCATAACCAGCTGGTCAAAAATGGTGATTAACCTGCTATATTCAGCATTGGTGCAGCCTCACTTTGAGTACTGTGTGCAGTTCTGAGCTCTACAATTTAAAAAGGATGTTAAGGTATTCAAATGCATCCAGAGGAGGGCAACAAAGCTGGTGAAAGGACGGGAAGGCATGTCCTATGAGGAGTAGCTAAGGACTTTGGGTTTGTCTAGTTTGGAAGCTGAGAGGTGACCTCATTGCTCTCTACAGCTTCCTGAGGAGGGGAAGTAGACAGGGAGGTGCTGGTATCTTCTCCCTGGTATCCAGTGACAAGGATGGATGGGAATGGTTCAAAGCTGCATCAGGGGAGGTTCAGACTGGATATTAGGAAGCATTTATTTAACAAGTGGGTGGTCAAACACTGGAACAGGCTTCCTAGAGAGGTGGTCGATGCCCCATGCCTGTCAGTGTTTAAGAGGCATTTGGACATTCTTTAATTTTTGGTCAGTCCTGAATTGATCAGGCAGTAGGACTAGATGATTGTTGTAGATCCCTTCAAACTCAAGCATTCAATTCTATTCGATTCTGCCCCTGTGCTCCTCTGGGCTTGTGGAGATAGGCCAGTTATGGGCTTCTGGCTCCTTTTATGGGCCTGGGAGTAGCCATGGCAAGGTATTATTCAACTCCCCCACCTACCATTGGCTGTCTATGCTCATTTGTGGGTGCACAGATGAGATTTTATCACATAACCTAACACACTCTTTGCCTGTTGTGTTGTTTTTAAAAAAAACCCCAAAAAACCATAAAACAATAATGAGAATTACAGTGCTGAGAACATTCCATGTTTCACATTAGACTGCAATATATAACAGTTATTTTATATGAACTTCATTTCAATGTTCGTTCAAAGTATTTATACACTTTTTCCAAGGGTTTCTCATACAAATGTCTTCAGGCATATCAAAACCCAGATCAATTTAAAGTGCAACATCAAGGCAAACATAAAACTCTTCAGTGTTTGTTCTTCTTTTGCTGTAGAGAACCACCTGACAACTTCACTTACTGAAAATACATTTCACTCTACTTCGGGCAACTGATAAGGACTTTTCAGATATGATTTAATGTAGATTACTTTTCTTTCAATAATTATGCTAGCATCTTGAAACAGGACAGAGGAAATGCATTATAGACACTTGCCTGATACTTCTGTGCTTTGCACTTCAGGTAGTCATTCAATTAACTTTTCATTCCTTTATAATGGATTATAAACTTCATCCAGTTTACTGAGTCATGAACAATTACTTTAAATTTAGCTTATGTCTAATCTGAAGTCTCAGTCTACAAGAGGGAGAAATTCAGTCACTGGTTTCAGTAATTTCCCTTCATGAACTGCAAAAGAAACATGGAAGTCAAATAGAAAGTGACAGACTTTATGAATTAACATACTTCAGATTCCATTTATACTAAGCATTATGACATTTTAAAGTTTACCTCATAGACTTTCTGATACCAAGCACCATTGTGTAGAGGACAGATAGATTGGGGGAGGTAGAAGTAGAGGAGCATACACTTGAATTTTTACTCCTTGCTATACGTTTCAAAAACAATCCACCCAACTACTCTTATTACAACAGGTTCAAGCACAGTTTAAGGAGAAAGCAAGCATGAAGTAAAAGTATGAAGGTGTTAATAAATCAGATCAAATAGAGAAAAGTGAAGGGTGTATCACTGTGCTTTGGAACTTTTGGTCTCCTTGTGACTTACACAACTAATACTGTTCACAAATCTTATGATGGTGCATTTCTAAGTATTTAAACTTCTAAAAAGGTCTGGTGTTTGTTGAATTCAATAAGAGCTTGACATTTAAAATGCCACTCAAAACATCAATACATTTCTGCTCAATAAATTTAGCACCAGTAGGGAGTCTGTCATGCATCTGCAAGTAAAATTATTTCACAAGGCTAGATCTTGTTAGAAATATATCTCATAGAAGACTCATATTTTCTTTTTGTGAAATGTAAAAGCATTTAAGAACCTTTGTAGAGTTGCACTGCATGTTACAATATTTGTAAGATCTCTCTAAACCTTTTTTACATCCTTCTGCTTTCAGACTCAAAACATCATGTATGACATGATTTCTGACTTAAATGAAAGAAGTGAAGATTTTGAGAAGAGAATTATTACTCTGGAAACTAAACTGGAAACTTTAATTCATAGCATTCAAGCTCTCCCTGGACTAATTAGCCAGACAATCAGCCAACAACAGAGGGATCTCCTCGAGGTTCAGACACAAAATTATAAACATGTTGCCTACAGTGCTGGGCGATCATGGTCTTTTTCAAGAAGAAGGAGGTCTTCCTCCACAGTACCACCAACTTCATCAGAGAGTAGCTAGAAGAGAATAAGTTAACCACAAAAATAAAGACTTTTTGCCATCATATGGTCAATATTTTAGCTTTTATTGTAAAGCCCTATGGTTCTAATCAGTGTTATCTGGGTTCTGATGTCAGAATCCTGGAAACCTGGATACAACATTTAAGACCAAAATGAGTGAAAACTGTTCCCCCCCCCCCCCTCAGATGCACAGTGAACACACATTACTATATTATATTGTTACTCCTGTAATTTCACTAACTTTTTATTCATGCACTTCAAACAAACTTTATTACTACAGTATATGACAATAATAAAAAGGTGAATTTCTGCACATATTTTCTTGATTACTTGGACTTTAACAGTTGAAAAAAAGTTCATTATTAAAAGACTTAATTCTAAAACTTTAAGAAACAAAATTCAAGCATAATTATCTTCTCAGTATGAAAACTCAGTCTCTAAACTTTTCACTGTAGGAGGGAAAAATAAAAATCAAATAAAAAATTTAAAAAATCAGTGTTCATCTAACACTGTGCTGTGTATGTATAGTCATTTTAAAAGGTCACTGACAGCTTCAATTCCTGAAGTGATTAATTAAAAACATAATTTATCCTAGAAATTAGAAAGACAGTAATGTGGAAAGTCAGAGCAGAGACATGCTAGGCAAGACAGAAGAGCTGTTCTCTCAAACACCCAAAATTCCACAAACCAAATACACTACCTTTCATAATCTGAAAATCAGCACACACTTGAGGCCTATTTATAATAAAGGCTTTGCTGTTTTGGTATAAAATATATAACTGATGAACATAAATTATATCCATAGACATCTCTTGGTTATAAAAAGCTCAAGAGATTATCCAATACCTTTTCTGGCCTTGGGAAAGATAATGACTTCACAGTATTCACCAACCCCAGATGAGTAGCTTGGTTGCATGCCTTGGGAGTGCTTTCTTTATACATGCTGGTATTTTGTATCTGGAAAAAATAAGCCCTATGCACAGTATTTACAGTTCTGCTTTTGTTTTTGTGAAGTTCCTGTCTTTTGAGTTACCAAAGGAAAAAATGGATATAGTGCTAATGGTGTCCTAGCTCAGTCCTCAACTAGATGAGATTTTTTGAAAGGTCATGAGGTCATCTCATTTACACTATTGGCAGGATTAGATGTATTTGTTAGTAATATAGGGATTTAATAGTTAAGTATCAGAATTTTTTTCTTGAAGATTTGCATTTTTCCATTCTCTAATTTTTCATGTATAATTTCAAATATTTTTCCTGTTATTGAATGCGAAATACCCTTTCTGTAGCTTAAATGTGTTGCTTTTCGTCTTTCCAGTATGAACTAGCTATTTTATGCTTACAAAACCATTTTTTTACATTTGTAAGATGGTTTATTTTTCCTCCTCTAGACTGTATAACTTTTTTTGAAGAACTACAGTTCCATATTGAAAATTCTTGCCAACAAGCTGGTTTATCCTGCTGTGAAAGAGCAACTGTCATCTTTCACCTCTCAATTCTCTGTTGCACAGTAGGACTCAGGTTCACTACAGATATTTTATCTCTATAATTCTGATAATTCTTTCCTTCTAATACCTGATTTTGAAAAGTACTTCTACATGTGAATACAGTCCAAGAAAAGACAGATATAAACTTATATTGAGAAAAGCACAAAGTACTATGGGTTTAATTTTCTTGCTCCCGATACAAAATTCCTTTTCATCTTTCCTTGTTTGAATCTTGTACCACAAATTCCTTTACTTAATTTTTATTTCCAAAACCCAAGCTTCTTCACAGTGGTCAGTAGAAGGAAAAAGTAGCATTATCTCCAAAACTGATTCTGTAACTGAATGCAGACTTTTATTGGAATGACTGTTTACAAATAACAAGATATCACTCACAAGAAGTGCATGACATATTTACTGTATTACAAATTGAAAAGCCTCACGCATACTTCAATTTAGTCTCACTGATTGGAAAATTCAGCTTTCACTTGCTCCTGAACTTCTTTTCACTGTATTCCAGATGATACTTATTCCTTTTATCAGTTATTTTGGAGCCTTTTTTCTAATCCCTGCATTTTTAATGACTCTTAGCAAAGGTATCTTGCCTGTAAAGATTTAAATATAATATCACAAACATGCCCATTTACCATGCTTAAAACTAAATACATTAATTTAAATAGTATTTTTAAGTTATAGTTAAGTCTTAGCAGGATCAGAATACTACATTCATAATATGCTTGCAAAATGCTCTGCAGATCTTTTTTCTGCAAATCAGTATCTATTGTAAGTCTGCACATCTTTCCAGATAGACCTGGGCAACTCAGCTTTTCTTTACCTCACACAGCTCCAAAAAGTTGGCATTGATGCAGAAAGAGCTTCATTATCTAAAAGTTAAAGATCCAGCTTAGGAGTTCTGAACACCTTCTGGAAGCCCATACGTTTCCTCATGATCTATTTAAAACTTTAGGCTACCTAGACTGGGTGCTCTGAATCACTGTCATCATTAAAGGTCAAATATAGGGGATAGGCATATTGTTTTACTGCTATTCAGTTTTTAAGACTCTGTGTCAAATCATACATGGACATTCAAAGGGATGCATTACATAGATATTAAAACAATATTTAAGCATAAAAGAATAAATGGTTTAAATATAAGTGCCTAATATCTAGAATAAAACATATTGCCCATATCAGTTCTGCTAATGCAAATTGCCTGAAAGCTCTTGTCCCCTCATTGAGTTATGAATAATTTTCAGTAAGTTTTATCTTCAGAAATATTTTTTTCTAATTAATAAGTTCATTCTCTCCATTTATCAAAGTTCTTGTTGCTCATATTGTTTCTTTTCTCTTTTTTTTTTTTTTTTAAAGGCAGAATCATAAAAAAAAAAAAAAAGTAAGCACCTCCTTTGGCCTTTCTACTCCACTCTTCTCAAAATAATTATTATTTGGATGTTTCTCACCACTTAAAGAGGGAACTAGAGGAAAGACCTAACACTGCAGTGTCTCACTTTTAAAAACCTAATCCCTAAGAGCATATGTACATGCTCAGGTAGAAATGATAACAAATTTCCTCCACCAACAGTCCTGACTACCTAGATATATGCCAGATGTAGCCCAGAAAGAGCATATAGTCCTGAGGTGGAGCTTATATACATTCAGAGCCAACCATTTATGTATGTTGAACTCCATGTATGCATAATAATAAAATTAACTTTTATTGGTCAATCAGGGCTTAAGGCAATAGAGATGTACTGTTTGTGTTTAATAGTATCTGTCACCTTAAAAAGAAAAAATTGTCAAACTATTACGAAAGTGTGAGGGCTGCTCATCACACAAAAATTAAATTATTAAAAAAAAAAAAAGAACTCAAAATCTATAATAGAAAAAAAAGGAGAAAACATGAAAGAGCTTATGGTAGATTAACATCTCAAAAGCCAATCTTGCCAGGCATCTAGCCTCCAGAAAAATTCCAAAATGTGAGGTTTCAAGTGCTCTTAAAACAAAAGAACAAACAAACAAACAAACCAACAAATCAACCCCTACCTCAGGAGCAGTTTTGGACTCTTGAAAATGTCCTTTAAAAAACCTTTATGATGTTCTGAGTAGCAAAAGTCTGTCCAAAGTGAAGTGTGGCAGTACTCTAGCACTACAAAGTGAGTGAGAATCTAGATTCCTTTATGAGAAGTTAAAAAGATCTATGGAAACATGGTTAGTGCATGAACTTCACATGTGTATAAGAAAAAGAAATCTTAAGAATCACCCCTAACTTTAACTTGCAGTTTCAAACACTTGTGGCATACAGGATGTGGTGGGCTGACACAGGCTAGCAGCCAAACATTCACCTGCTTCTTGCTCACTCCCCTCTCCTGGGGGATTGGGAGAAAAATAGAAAGAAAGCAACAAGACATGTGGATTGAGATAATGACAGTGTGAGCAAAAAGCAAAAGCTACATTCACAAGCAAAGAAAAAAGAGGAATTCATTCACTACTTCACACTGGCAGGCAGATATCCAGCTACTACCTGGAAAGCAGAGCCTCAGCATGTATAACAGTTACTTGGGAAGACAGACTAAACACGAATGTACTCTCTTCCTCCTCCTTTCCTTGAGCTGAGCATGATGTTATATGATATGGAATATCACTTTCATCAGTTTGGGTCAGCTGTCTTGGCTATGTCCCTTCCCAACCTCTTGCCCACCCATAGCTTACTGGCCTTGAGGAAGGGGAGAGAAAGCCTTGACATTGTGCAAGCAATGTTCAGCAACAGCCAAAACACTTTTAACCACAAATGCAAAGTGCACTACCATATTGACTTCTATGATCAAAGTTAACTTTATAAATTCATCCCAAACAGACCCAATGCATAGGATAATGTTACATTAGCTATCATCAAAGCTCCAAAACTTTAATTTCATAAACATCACTCAGCAGAAGTTATCATTTCAAAAGCCAGTCACTGAAAGCATCATTGCAAAACATGCACACACCAACATGTAGGTTTTGGTTAAAAGGTCTCTTAACCTTATATGCCACCTACTCTCCCTCTGTTGCTCTTGCCCACCTTCAGCCCTTTGCATTACATATTTTCCTTCAGCAGCTTCTGAGCACTGGGATCCAGGGCTACCTCTGTCAATGTCCCTGGGACAGAGCCACCAGTACAGATCTGAAAGGCAAGATAGCCCCAGGACACCTGAGAGGCATGTGGCCTAGCACACATAAAGAGAGAACAGATAACAAGATCCAACCTGAGAGAGGTCATGGACCCCTAGACATCATCTCAACAAGGCAGTGGTATGCATAACCTGGGAGTTATTGTGACTCTAACCATACTTCTGTCCAGAGATATCATATTTCTCAAATGAACTTATGGACCTAAAAGAAAAATGTTTTTCCTGTCACATATCAAATGTGTTAAGATGGCATTTGACAGCTCTGTGCCATTGCTTCAAGGAAAACATAGGCAGGGTCTGCTGCTCTACTGTAAGGAAGGTACAAAGCTGTGCCACTCTGCAGGACCTTCTCAGAAAAATGACTGCTTTCAAGATCAAAACCAACAGCACTCTACTAGCACCAATTACCATGATTCAAGGGGAACAAGACTTACTAAGGTTTTCTGGCTGACCTGTAAGATTTAGGAGCTCAGCTTCTAAATGGTTAAACAGTAAACCCTACTCCAAGGAAAGAGGAAAGGAGAAAAAGGAAAGGAGAAAAAGGAAAGGAGAAAGAGAAGAGAAGAGGAAAGAAGAGAAGAGGAAAGAAGAGAAGGAAAGAAGAGAAGGAAAGAAGAGAAGGAAAGAAGAGAAGGAAAGGAAAGGAAAGGAAAGGAAAGGAAAGGAAAGGAAAGGAAAGGAAAGAAAGGAAAGGAAAGGAAAGGAAAGGAAAGGAAAGGAAAGGAAAGGAAAGGAAAAAGAAAAGAGAAAAGAAAAGAGAAAAGTTTGTCTTGTATTAAGATAGACATTGATTTTTGTCTTATGTTCTTTAGCACTTATTGATATCTTTGTTCACTGGAGTTCAGATTCTGACGTGTTATGGGATGATGAGACAAAAGACATATGGATACACTCCCACACACATGTTTTCAGAATACATGTCCAATGCTGAAATGTGCTAAGAAGCCATCTAGCTTTATTAGCTTCCTTTGAGACAGAGCTTTAAGTTTGACTAATAACTGTGAATCAAACTTACTGCCTTATTAGTGCTTTCAAAAGTTTTTTAAAGCACTTCCTGCTGTTTGTCTCAGGATTCCTTGAGTAGCATATTGGCTTTAGGTAGCTGACCTGGCATCATTGCAGGTTCATTTCCACTGAATTGTCAAAAAGTCTGTGCCCATTGAATTCATCTGATCAGTGGGTACTATAACATCTTCTACTGGGTGCTCAGCACATCCCAGATCAGGTCCTTAGAGAAGCAGCTTTCCCATGAAAGTGCAGGAACAGCTGGAAGAGTTTCCATTTTTTCAGCCTTTTCAGTTACAACCTACATGCAAAGCTATTCATGTATCAGTAGTGCGGTGGCAGGAAGTTAGGCCATACTTATTTCAGTTATCAAGTGCATGAAAAGAAACTTAAAAATTGTGCATAGAAATAGACTGCTTTCCCAGTTTTACTCAAGATTCAGGGTTATATTTTCTGCTTTGCTACACTGTGTTCTGCAGCCTACAAAATATATTTAGTGAGTCTGTTATATTATTTTTCAATTTGAAGCAACTACTGTAATACAGCAGCATGAAATACACGCACTTTCAGAATAACAGAATGGAAAACAGAAGAGAAATGGGCATGTAGTGGGTAGGATTTCCAAATAAGTTTTGCAACTAATTTTCAGAGAAATAGTACAGAGAGAGGGTTAGATCCTCAGCTGGCACAGTTTGGAACCTCTCTGTTAATGGTCGATGGATGCGTCTCAGTTGTCCTTTGAAGGTCATGGCCAAGCCTGCCATGGAACAGACACAGACCTTCTCTATGGGCAATGTAGATGTGATATGGTTTTTGGTGGCGCTGCAAGAGTGTCTGTTCACAGTCTTGATTTTGTCAGTGTGACCATCCACTTCACCTGTCAGGGTAGTCAACTTCCTGCTAAAAGATTTCCAGCTGTAGCATATAATATTCAAAGAGGATTAGACATAAAACTACAGACAACTAGACTGCTACCATAGAAAATATTTACTTTTAATTTTTTAACGTCTTCTTTTTACCCTGCATTAAAAAGATCAGTCTCCCCCTCCCTCTCTTTTTTGATGCTGTCTTCCCCCCCTTCCTCTCCCCCTCCTTGATCTTTGCTCAGTGGATGCAATAAAGACATTGTAAAATGAAGAGGCTTTTTGTAACCTTATAGGTTGGTGGGAAAAAAACACCTGTTATTTGTGTATGAAATGGTTAGATATTAGCTGGTGGCATATGAATGCATGATTCAGGTTCACAGTATCACAGTATGTTTGGGATTGGAAGGGACCTCAAAAGATCATCTAGTCCAATCCCCCTGCTGGAGCAGGAACGCCTAGGTGAGGTCGCACAGGAACATGTCCAGGCGGGTTTTGAATGTCTCCAGAGAAGGAGACTCCACAACCCCCCTGGGCAGCCTGTTCCAGTGCTCTGTCACCCTCACTGAGAAGTTTCTTCTCAAATTTAAGTGGAACCTCTTGTGTTCCAACTTGATCCCATTACCCCTTGTCCTATCATTGTTTGCCACCGAGAAGAGCCTGGCTCCATCCTCGTGGCACTCACCCTTTATATATTTATAAACATTAATAAGGTCTCCCCTTAGTCTCCTCCAAACTAAAGAGACCCAGCTCCCTCAGCCTTTCTTCATAAGGGAGGTGCCCTTAATCATCTCCGTTTCCCTACACTGGACCCTCTCCAGCAGTTCCCTGTCCTTCTTGAACTGAGGGGCCCAGAACTGGACACAATATTCCAGATGTGGTCTCACCAGGGCAGAGTAGAGGGGAAGGAGGACCTCTCTCGATCTACTAACCACCCCCCTTCTAATACACCTCAGGATGCCATTGGCCTTCCTGGCCACAAGGGCACAGTGCTGGCTCATGATCATCCTGTTGTCCACCAGGACCCCAAGGTCCCTTTCCCCTACACTGCTCTCTTAATATGTAATTTCCCAACCTATACTGGAACCTGGGGTTGTTCCTGCCCAGATGCAGGACTCTACACTTTCCCTGGTTAAATTTCATTAGGTTATTCCCCGCCCAACTCTCCAGCCTGTCCAGGTCTCGCTGGATGGCAGCACAGCCTTCTGGTGTGTCAGACACTCCTCCCAGCTTAGTGTCATCAGCAAACTTGCTGATAGTACACTCTATTCCCTTGTCTAAATCGTTAATGAATATATTGAATAATACTGGCCCCAGTACTGACCCCTGAGGCACTCCACTAGATACTGGCCTCCAACTAGACTCTGCACCATTGACTACCACTCTCTGGCTTCTCTCCTTAAGCCAGTTTGCAACCCACCTCACTACTCTATTGTCTAGACCACACCTCCTCAACTTAGCAACTAGGATGCTGTGGGAGGCTGTGTCAAAGGCTTTACTGAAGTCAAGGTAGACCACATCCACCGCTCTGCCATCATCCATCCACCTTGTTACATTCTCATAAAAGGCTATGAGGTTGGTCAAGCATGACTTACCCTTGGTAAAGCCATGCTGACTGCCCCTAATAACCCTCTTATCCTTGATGTGCCTTGAGATGGCAACAAGGATAAGCTGTTCCATTACTTTCCCAGGGACAGAGGTGAGGCTGACCGGTCTATAATTACCCGGGTCCTCCTTCTTGCCCTTTTTGAAGACTGGAGTGACATTTACTTTCCTCCAATCCTCAGGCACCTCTCCCGTTTCCCAAGACTTGGCAAAGATGTTGGAGAGCGGTCCAGCAATGACTTAAGCCAGCTCCCTCCGCACCCGCGGATGCATCCCATCTGGATGTCCAGATTATTTAATTTCTCCCTAACCCAGTCCTCATCACCTAAAGCAAACTCCTCCATTGACCTGGCTTCATCCGGGGTCTCAGGGGTATAGGGCTCCCCAGGACAGCCTCTGGCAGAGTAGACAGAGACAAAGAAGGCATTCAGTAATTCTGCCTTCTCTGTATCTTCTGCCACCAGGGCACCCACCCCATTCATCAGTGGGCCTACATTTCCTCTGGTATTAGTTTTATCTGCTATGTATTTGAAAAAGTTCTTTTTGCTGTCCTTGACCCCTCTTGCCAGCTGTAATTCTAAGGAGGCCTTGGCTATCCTAGCTGCCTTCCTACATCCTCTAACAGCAGCCTTATATTCTTCCCAAGTGGCCAGCCCCTGCTTCCGTGACCTGTAAACTCTCCTCTTCTGCTTGAGCATACCCAACAGATCCCTATTCAACCACGCAGGCCTCCTGGCTCCCTTCCTTGACTTCCTATGTGTGGGGATGCTCTGATCCTGAGCGTGGAAGAAGCAATCTCTGAATGCAGTCCAGCTCTCTTGGGCCCCTTTTCCTTCAAGCAGTCTTGCCCATGGGATTTCCCCCAGCAATTGCTTGAAAAGGCCAAAGTTAGCCCTGCTGAAGTCCAGGGTTGCAATTTTACTTGCTATTATGTTCCTGTCACACAAGATGCTGAACTCCGCCATCTCGTGGTCACTGCAACCCAGGCAGCCCTCAACCTTTACTGCTTCAACCAGACCCTCCTTGTTAGTGAGGATGAGATCCAGCAGTGCACCTCTCCTAGTCGGCTCCTCCACCATCTGCATGAGGAAGTTGTGGTGGGTTGACTTCAGCTGGACACCAAGTGTGGGAAACTACAGCAGGTCTGTGGAATCCTTGACAGAGAGTATGGGAGGAGAGATCAGCCTTGAAGATATTAAGGTTTACGCTTGAGAAGGATGGGAGTAAAGGAGTATCCGGAGATACTAAGTTGTATCTGTGATAGAGAAAGGAGTAGAAGAGTAACATTGACGATAATAGCAAAATTAGCCAATGAGATGTTAGTGCTATAACTTGTAACAAATAGTGAAGGGACACATTAATTGGTAGAACTGTGTAAAAATGCACTTGTAGCAATAAATGGCATCTACTACTTTCATCCTGGAAGAACTTGGTCCATGTCATTTGTCCGTCTCAACCGTGACATCTGGTGACCCCAACGTCATCCTGCCTGAAGAGAATCTCGCATAAAGAAGAGACAGCGGTGAAGCTGTGACAGCTGAAGACGAGCTGTGGAGATGGAGCCCGATACAGCTGATAGAGCAGCAGGGGGGAGCTGCTGAAGATCCGGATCCTTGAAAAGACATCACGCCAAGAGTAGGTGAGCTACCAGGAATATGGGGGGGAACTTATCTAAAGAAGAGTGTGTTATATTATCTACATGGAAGTTGCTTCTGAAGAAGCGGGGTGTTAGCCTTCCAGAACTGACTTTAAGAAAATGTTACTATGGGGCAAGACACAAGGTTTAGAGGTTAATATGGTGACAGCATTTAGTGTGTCGCAATGGATGGACTTGGGAGATAAACTGTTTGATAATGCTCCCAAGGGTCCAAAGAAGCAACTGAATTGTTAACAACGTGACGCTTGTTATTAGAGACTTTGAAAGAATTAAAAGAGCAACAGGATCAGGCAGAGGCGGCGGAGGGGGATGGTCTTCCTGGTTCTCCTGGGCCAGATTTGGAGGAGAAGGCGAGATTATGTAGTATTTCAAGCTCCCCTGTTAGTAAAGATTCATCAACACTGCCCAAGTCTGTGTTGTCTGATGATATGGATAAGGGTCCACGGCACTCTTCTGGAAAGTTAAAAGGAATAGATGAGGAACGTACATGTGTGGCCCCTAGATCAAACAAAAATTAGGAAAGAGTCATTTATGTTTGTGTCGCCCCGAGATCAGATAAAAGCTATGAAAGACTCACATGAAAAAGCAGTGTTGGGTTATATACGATCTCGGGAGGGGCCCCCGGCACACCGGTCAGAGCAGTGTGTTCAGCCGACTGCTCCGTCGTCATCAATCGCAGTTCAACCATCTGTACCACAGCCATTAATCATGGTTCAACCTTCCACCCCGCCGCTATCAGTCACGGAAGGAAAAAGTGGACATTTTTTTTCCTATCCCCCCTTGCCTAGAGATTCAGATGGGGAAGATTGTCCTGTGGTGAGCCAAAGCGATTCCAATAATGCAATTCCTATAAATTCCCCCCAACCTGCCCCCTCCCCCCTCCCGCGCTGCTGCAGAGCAAATTCCTGTGGGTGGGGGTGGAGCTTCAGAGCGTAGACCGAACTTTCCAAAAAGCTGGGATTTACCTCCAACTTCGATTACAGTTAGACCGCGGGACCCTGTGCATTTTTGGAAAAAGATGAAGGCTAAAGCTATGGAAATAGGGGACTGGGATCTATCAGAAACTATATCGGTTCCTTCTCCTGTTACCGAGCCACCACTTGTTGAATCTGCTGGATCTATGGTGTTTCCTGTAGTATATCATAATCCTGCAGGGGGGGAGCCCCACAAGCACGTTCCTTGTTCCTGGAAAGTAATCCAAGATTTGCAAAAAGGCACTACTCAGTACGGCTCTAATTCCTCTGTGGTTATGCAGCTGTTATGTTTGTTATCCATGGGAGCTATGACTCCCTATGATATTTCTCAGGTAGCTCAGATTATTTTTCAACCTGTACAGCTCATGGTGTTTCAAAGTATTTGGCAGCAAAGGGCTGAGGCACAAGCAGTGGTAAACATACAATACCCAGACACTGATCCCCGTTCTTCTACTGGTGTGGATGTATTGCTGGGCTTGGGACAGTATACTAATCTGCAACTTCAAATGCAATGGCCTCCTCTGGTGCTGGAACAAGTGAAGGCCATAGGGATGGAGGCTATAATTAGAACAGCAGAGTTGGCAGAACCAAAACAAAGATACACCACTATCAAGCAGGGTCCTAAAGAGCCGTTTCTTTCCTTCATTGAAAAATTACAAGCGGCTGTTTAACATCAGGTGTTTGATGTGCACCTTCGGGGACTGTTGGTAAAACAGTTAGCTTGCGATAATGCTAATGCAGATTGCCAGAAACCAACTGAAACTTTGCCAGGGGATTCAACTTCAGAAGCAATGATGACTGCTTTTGCCAAGGTCGGTTCAGTGGAACATAAAATGACTGCACTCGCTGCTGCTATGGCAATAGCAAGAATACAGGATCGAAAGTGCTATGAATGTGGTTGGAATGGTCATGTAAGACCTGTCTGTCCACATAAAAACAAACAGGTTTCAAAAGCTGCAAGCAGACCTGGCTATGATACAGCCTCAGTAATTTGCTTCAAATGTGGAAAAAAGAGACATTTTTCTAGGCAGTGTCATTCTAAGTATCTGTCAAGGGTTAGATTGCGGGGTGACAATAAAACCCTGGCAGATGTATTGTTAACCTCCTCTCCCCCCCACTTCCCTCTTTTGCCCCTCCCTCTCCCCCCTTCCCACTAAGGACAGGTGATCGGGAGGGAAAGAAGGACAGAGAGAAGAGAGTTGGAAAAATTAAAAGTGCTTTACTAATGCTACTAATAAGAATAGAGAAAATAATACAAAATATACAAACCCAATCTTGAAAGTCTCAGCAACTGTAGAGCCAGCAACCAAAGTCCTGGATTAGACTCTGCAGCCAACCGGAGCTGGATTCAGTCTCTCACTAGGCCTCAGTTCGCAGGGACGACTAGCAAGGTCGTCTCCTAATGTCGGCCATAAGCAGAAGGGAAAAGGCAAAAAGGGAAAAAGGGACGAGATCCTCGTGATCTCCCACTTTTATATGAAATATTCACGTGAATGGAATGTTATACACAGTTGGTCAGTTTCTTGGTCACTTGTTTCTCATCGCCCCTCTCGCGAGATGTCCATCCATGCTTATCAATAAGTTTGCATTCCATTGCTAGGTTTACCAAAACATGTGTCTGGTTCTCCAGGAAAATGCAGTTAATATGAAGGCTTTAGCTGACAGGCAAATTCACTAAAAGAGAAACTTGTTTTTAACAAAACCAGGACAGTATCATTCTAAGGGACAGCCACTGCAACAGGGAAATGACAAGAACATGAAGGGGCGTGTGCAGACACAAATGCCTCCTTCAGCAGTGCCTTGCAACTCTGGCAGTCCGTTTCTGGAGTCAGTGCACAGACAGCCCGCTGTGACAGACTGTCAGGAAAAAACAGCAGAGCAGCTGGGATGGATGTATCCACCGCCCACATAGTAACTATAACAACTCAAGAGGTGCATAAAGTGGCCCTGGATGCTTGGGGCCAATTGGCACGGGACTGAGTGCTTTGTTAATAGGACGATCAAGTAGTACCCTGCAAGGATTAATGGTACATGTAGGGGTTATTGATGCGGACTATACAGGACAAATTTGTGCCTTGGTTTCCATGGCGACTCCACCTGTGACAATACAGAAAGGAACACGTTTAGCTCAACTTGTGCCTTTTTTGACTTCTGTTCCTAGGACTGAGCAAGTTCTTCATGAGGACAGTGGATTTGGTTCAGCTGGAAAGCCACTTGTTTTTTGGTCTCAAACGATGTCAGAAAAATGGTCACAAATGGTTTGTACACTCATAATGAATGCTTTTGTCCCCAGCCAGGTGAAGCTTACTGGACTGCTTGATACAGGAGCAGACGTCACCATAATTTTGCAACAAAACTGGCCTCCTTCTTGGCCCTTGGTTTCAAATGCTGTGGGGGTGATGGGACTAGGCGGAGTCGCAAACAGTTTGATGTCAGCTAAACAGATAGGGATTGCTAATCCTGAAAATCAAAGGACTACAGTGAGAACTTAGGTGACCCCGGCCCCATTGAACTTGTTGGGGAGGGATTGCTTAGGGCAGTGGGTTGTACGGAAAACTACGGATTTTTAGCAGGGGTCACCGTGATGCAGGGTGTTTCTCAGCCCACTTTAGCACTAAGATGGTTAACTGAAAGATCAGTATGGGTCGATCAGTGGCCCCTTGCTCAGGAAAAACTTACAGCCCTGCAATCTCTTGTGATGGAACAGCTAGCTGCGGGACACATAGAGGTCTCACATAGCCCTTGGAACACTCCTGTTTGTTATCAAAAAGAAATCTGGAAAATGGAGATTATTATATGACTTACGAAAGGTTAATGAGGTTATGGCAACTATGAGAGCTTTGCAACCAGGTTTACCTTCTCCTGTAATGATTCCAATGGAATGGGAAATTGTTGTAATAGATTTGAAAGACTGTTTATTTACTATTCCTTTAGCAGAACAAGACATGGAAAAGTTTGCCTTTACTGTTCCATCTGTAAATAATGGAGAGCCACCAAAAAGGTATCATTGGAAAGTGCTGCCACAAGGGATGAAAAATTCACCTACCATATGTCAACGGTATGTGGCAAAAGCTCTGAGCTTGGTACATGCTTTGTTTCCATCAGGGTATTGCTATCATTATATGGATGACATCTTGTTGGCTGCAGCAACGCCGCAAGAATCAGGTGAAATGGAAAATAAAGCATGTGAGTCATTAAATCAGTATGGGCTGGTTGTTGCACCTGAGAAGGTGCAATGACAGCAGCCATGGCTTTATTTGGGCATGAAAATTTTGGATCAGACAGTGACACCACAACCTATAAAGTTGCAAGTAAAAATCAAAACACTGAATGATGTGCAAAAATTAGCAGGGATGATCAATTGGGTGAGGCCTTATGTAGGAATCCCCTCTTCTCAGTTGCAGCCATTATTCGACCTATTGCAAGGAGACACTAATATTTCTGCCCCTCGCTCTTTGACAACAGAAGCACAGCAGGTAATTGCAGAAATTGAACAAGCAATCAGTAGTAAACATGTATGGAGAATTGATTTGACAGTGCCTGTACAAGCAATTGTTTTGATTGATCAATGCATTCCTTTTGCCATGATTGCACAATGGCATGAGAAGTGGGGAGATCCTTTACATATTTCAGAGTGGGTCTTTTTGCCAGCCAAGTCAAAAAAGACAGTCCCAGGCCTTTTTGAACTGGTGGCTCAGGTGATTATTAAAATCAGACCACGTTGCATGGAATTAATGGCAAGAGACCCAGAAATGATCGTGCTTCCTGTGCAAAGTCATTATTTTGAATGGTGTATGGCTAATAGTTCTGCATTACAAGCAGCTATGATGAATTATACGCGTCAAATCATTTATCATTTGCCCTCACATGCAGTGATTAAATTAGGTGGTCAGGTAAGATTTGGTCAGAAGCAATTGAATCAATCGAGTCCAGTAAATGGACCTACAATGTTTACAGACAGATCAGGAAGGACAGGCAAGGCAGCCATTTTTTGGAAGGATGGGCCACAGTGGCAACATCAAGTAGAATATCAGGAAGGATCACCACAAGCTGTTGAACTTAGTGCAATGACCATGGTGTTTCAGGCCTTTCCTGGCCCTGTGAATATTGTGACAGACTCTGCTTATGTGGCTGGGCTTGTACAACAGTTGGATAAAGCTGTATTGGGACATGTGTCTAATGAAAAGCTATTTGGTATTTTAAAACTGTTATGGCTTGAAATTCAGAAGCGTCATCACGAATCATATGTCATGCATGTTAAAAGTCATACTACATTGCCAGGTTTCATAATAGAAGGAAATGCAAAAGCAGATTCTCTAGTTTCAGCGGTGACTTTAGGACCTGTTCCTGATGTTAAGCAACAGGCGATAGCCTCACAGCATTTCTATCACCAAGGTTATTGTGCTTTGAGATGACAATTTGGCATCTCAAATTCTGAGGCACGTACTATTGTTGCCGCATGCCCTGATCATCAAGGTCAGCATATTCCTACTTATTATGGCACCAATCCCCGTGGCCTTCGAGCCTTGCAAATTTGGCAAACCGATGTTACACATGTACCTGAATTTGGGCGCTTGAAGTATGTTCATGTGTCTATAGACACCTTCTCTTCTGCTATTGTTGCCACTGCTCATACTGCAGAATCTGCATGAGATGTAATATGACATTGGCAGCATGTGTTTTCCCTTTTGGGCGTTCTGTAACAGATAAAAACAGACAATGGCTCAGCATATGTATCCTGGAAAGTTCTTTCATTTCTACAGCTTTAGGGGGTATCTCATGTTACAGGCATTCCTCACTCTCCCACAGGGCAAGGCATTGTGGAACGTGCTCATGGAACACTCAAGCGTTTTCTTCAAAAATAAAAAGGGGGAATGTTGGGTGAGCCACCTGATGCACGCTTGGCTAAAGCCACATATGTTTTAAAGTTTTTGCAGGTTTCTGATGATGCCCAGATGCCACCCATTCTACATCATTTTTCCTCTTTAGTGGCTCAAGAGAGGATGGGTCCAGGGGCAAAAGTGTCGGTGTGGGATTTGCACACGGGACAATGGACGGGTCCACATGAATTATTAACCTGGAGGAGAGGCTATGCTTGTGTCTCTACAGATCAAGGACCGAAATGATTACCTGTGCAAAATGTGAAACCTGTGTTGCCTTCCTAATGATGACTGCTGCAGCTGCTTCATCTTTGATGCTTGCACAGACAAAGACTAACATTGGATTACTTTAGCCAACATGACTGGGCAGGAATTCCTTCTAATGCTGTTGGAGCAACATGTAGTTTGGGATGATTAACTCTCTTAATGCCCAATGTATCCATGATAGTAGATCACGGAAAAGCAACATGGGAAAAATGCTTTTTGCATGCATATAAGTCAAAATGTGATGATAATGTAGATTTTTGGGGATCAGGATTAAGGGTTTTAGGATCTCTTGCATCTGGTGTTGACACAGCTAAAGCTTTAAATAGTTCAGAAAAATTAGGATGCTGGTTAGCTAAGCAAACTAACAGAACTTCTAAGGCTTTAAGTGGGCTCTTGTTAGATGTAGATTCTGTAAGACATGCTACACTGCAGAATAGAGCTGCAATAGACTTTTCGTTATTAGTTCAAGAACATGGGTGTGAAGATTTTGATGGTATGTGCTGTATGAACTTGTCAGATCATTCTGAGTCAATTCATAAAAGTATACAATTATTGAAAGAGGGAGTACAAAAGTTACAAGTTGATGATGAATGGGATTGGTTAAATAAATTGTTTAGTAGCTGGGGGCTTTCAGGGTGGTTGTTATCAGTAGTGAAAATGGGACTGATCATTCTGATGATCATTGTGGTTGTGTTACAAATGTTGCCATGCATGATTTCTCTGCTGCAAAGGGCCCTACAGCGGACAATGAAGGCAACTTTTTTAGCACAAATACAAAAAGGGGGAATTGTGGGATCTGTGGAATCCTTGACAGAGAATATGGGAATAGAGATCAGCCTTGAAGATATTAAGGTTTACACTTGAGAAGGATGCGAGATATTAAGTTGTACCCGTGAGAGAGAAGGGATGTACCCGTGAGAGAGAAGGCAGTAGAAGAGTAACATGGATGATAGCAAAATTAGCCAATAAGATGTTACTGCTGTAACTTGTAACCAATAGTGAAGAGACACATGAAATGGTAGAACTGTATAAAAATGCACTTGTAGCAATAAATGGCATCTACTACTTTCATCCTGGAAGAATCTGACCTATGTCATTTATCCGTCTCAACCATGACAACCAAGTGCCACCCAAGCTGCTCTATCACTCCCCCTCCTCAACTGGACAGGGGGAGAAAATATAACAGAAGTCTCATGGGTCGAGATAAGGACAGGGAGGTCACTCAGCAATTGCCATCACGAGCAAAACAGACTCGACTTGGGGAAACCAATTTTAGTTTATTGCAAATCAAAGGTCAGAGTAGGATAATGAGTGTCCTGGTTTTGTTAAAAACAAGACCAGTTCTTTTTTAGTGATTTTTCTTTCAGCTAAGTTCTTCTAGGTGGCTGTACTTTTCTGAGTTGTAGCCTGCATATTTTTCCTAGGATGCTGTACTCGGTGTTGATAAGAGACCAACAGAATGCTGAAGAAGCTCGTGTTTAGATTTATCACTATGGTATCTAAGAAAGACTGATAAGTTTTCCCACATTCCGTCGTGAGAGGGGCGTGTTTCAGGAGGGGTGGATGGAACAGGTGACTAGAACTGACCAACGGAAGTATTCCATCCCATAATCATCATACCCCCTATATAAGAGGGTGATCACGAGGGTCAAGCTGTCTTCGACCATGGCCGGCATCTGGAGAGGACCCTGTCTGTCTGCCTGTGATCTACAGGCCTCAGGCCCTGCATCCCTGCAACCAGTTTCCGGTTCGCTGTGAAGTCCCGCCCATGACTTCCGGGGGCCTGGACTGCACCTGCTGGAGCCATGCCAGCTCTGCACACCCAGCTCCGCCGCTGCTGGAGTGACACCAACTCTGCATCGAGCACTCAAGATTGGTTTTGTATATTTTGTATATATATTCTGTATTTATTAGTAGCAGTAGTAAAACCCTTTAAAACTCTCCAACTTGAAGTCTAAGTCTCTCTTCCTTTCCCCTTATCTTTCTTATAATCTTTCTAATCTAAAGGAAAAGGGGTGGCAGGAAGTGAGGGGATAACAGGCAGCATCTGCCATGGTTTATTGCTGCCTTGCCTTAAACCTTGACAATGAGAAATAAAAACAAAACTTAAAACACCTTTCCCCCCCCACACACTTTTTCCTGGGCTGAACTTCACTCTTAGCTTCTCTGCCTCCTCCCCCGAGCAGCACAGGGGATGGGGAATTGGGGTTTCAGTTAGTTCATCATACATTGCCTCTGCCACTGCTTCACATTCTTCTGTGGGGTCCCACCCACAGGAGACAGTCCTCCATGAACTTCTCCAAAGTGGGTCCTTCCCATGGGTTGCAGTTCTTCATGTACTGCTCCAGCAGGAGTTCTTTCCACAGAGTGAAGTCCTTCAGGAATGGACTGCTCCAGTGTGAGTCCTCCACGGGGTCACAAGTCCTGCCAGAAAAACTCCTCCAGTGTGGACTCCTCTCCACAGGGTCACAACCACCTTTGGGTTCATCCACCTGCTCTTATGTGGGGTCCTCCACAGAATTCTCAGAAAATGTTATTTGAGCTTACAATTTACTTAACAAATCTTAACCTAAGAGAGGCACTTCTGGATCTCATCCTCACTAACAAGGAGGGTCTGGTCGAAGCAGTAAAGGTTGAGGGCTGCCTGGGTTGCAGTGACCACGAGATGGTGGAGTTCAGCATCTTGTGTGGCAGGAATAGAATAGCAAGTAGAATTGCAACCCTGGACTTTAGCAGGGCTAACTTTAGCCTTTTCAAGCAATTGCTGGGGGGAATCCCATGGGCAAGATTGCTTGAAGGAAAAGGGGCCCAAGAGAACTGGATTGCATTCAGAGATTGCTTCTTCCACGCTCAGGATCAGAGCATCCCCACACGTAGGAAGTCAAGGAAGGGAGCCAGGAGGCCTGCGTGGTTGAATAGGGATCTGTTGGGTATGCTCAAGCAGAAGAGGAGAGTTTACAGGTCATGGAAGCAGGGGCTGGCCACTTGGGAAGAATATAAGGCTGCTGTTAGAGGATGTAGGAAGGCAGCTAGGATAGCCAAGGCCTCCTTAGAATTACAGCTGGCAAGAGGGGTCAAGGACAGCAAAAAGAACTTTTTCAAATACATAGCGGATAAAACTAATACCAGAGGCAATGTAGGCCCACTGATGGATGGGGTGGGTGCCCTGGTGGCGGAAGATACAGAGAAGGCAGAATTACTGAATGTCTTCTTTGTCTCTGTCTACTCTGCCGGAGGCTGTCTTGGGGAGCCCTGTACCCCTGAGACCCCGGATGAAGCCAGGTCAATGGAGGAGTTTGCTTTAGGCGATGAGGACTGGGTTAGGGAGCAATTAAATAGTCTGGACATCCATAAATCCATGGGTCCAGATGGGATGCATCCGCGGGTGCTGAGGGAGCTGGCTGAAGTCATTGCTGGACCGCTCTCCATCATCTTTGCCAAGTCTTGGGAAACGGGAGAGGTGCCCGAGGATTGGAGGAAAGCAAATGTCACTCCAGTCTTCAAAAAGGGCAAGAAGGAGGACCCGGGTAATTATAGACTGGTCAGCCTCACCTCTGTTCCTGGGAAAGTAATGGAACAGCTTATCCTTGTTGCCATCTCAAGGCACATCAAGGATAAGAGGGTTATTAGGGGCAGCCAGCATGGCTTTACCAAGGGTAGGTCATGCTTGACCAACCTCATAGCCTTTTATGAGAATGTAACAAGGTGGATGGATGATGGCAGAGCGGTGGATGTGGTCTACCTTGACTTGAGTAAAGCCTTTGACACAGTCTCCCACAGCATCCTAGTTGCTAAGTTGAAGAGGTGTGGTCTAGACAATAGAGTAGTGACGTGGGTTACAAACTGGCTTAAGGAGAGAAGCCAAAGAGTGGTAGTCAAATGTGCGGAGTCTAGTTGGAGGCCAGTATCTAGTGGAGTGCCTCAGGGGTCAGTACTGGTGCCAATATTATTCAATATATTAATTAACAATTTGGACGAGGGAATTGGGTGCACTATCAGCAAGTTTGCTGATGACACTAAGCTGGGAGGAGCGGCTGACACGCCAGAAGGCTGTGCTGCCATCCAGCGGGATCTGGACAAGCTGGAGAGTTGGGCGGGGAATAACCTAATGAAATTTAACAAGGGAAAGTGTAGAGTCCTGCATCTGGGCAGGAACAACCCCAGGTTCCAATATAGGTTGGGAAATTACATATTAGAGAGCAGTGTAGGGGAAAGGGACCTGGGAGTCCTGGTGGACAACAGGATGACCATGAGCCAGCACTGGACCCTTGTGGCCAGGAAGGCCAATGGCATCCTGGGGTGTATTAGAAGGGGGGTGGTTAGTAGATCGAGAGAGGTCCTCCTTCCCCTCTACTCTGCCCTGGTGAGACCACATCTGGAATATTGTGTCCAGTTCTGGGCCCCTCAGTTCAAGAAGGACAGGGAACTGCTGGAGCGGTCCAGCGTAGGGCAACAAAGATGATTAAGGGAGTGGAGCACCTCCCTTATGAGGAAAGGCTGAGGGAGCTGGGTCTCTTTAGTTTGGAGAAGAGGAGACTGAGGGGTGACCTTATTAATGTTTATAAATATATAAAAGGTGAGTGCCATGAGGATGGAGCCAGGCTCTTCTCGGTGGCAAACAATGATAGGACAAGGGGTAATGGGATCAAGTTGGAACACAAGAGGTTCCACTTAAATTTGAGAAAAAACTTCTTCTCAGTGAGGGTGACAGAACACTGGAACAGGCTGCCCAGAGGGGTTGTGGAGTCTCCTTCTCTGGAGACATTCAAAACCCACCTGGACATGTTCCTGTGTGACCTCACCTAGGCGTTCCTGCTCCAGCAGGGGGATTGGACTAGATGATCTTTTGAGGTCCCTTCCAATCCCAAACATACTGTGATACTGTGATACTGTGATAGGACTTTCTGGCAACTATAAAAATTCATATATTAAAACTTTGTTCCAAATTTGGCATTCCATTGGTCTCAAAAAATGGCCTTTCTTCCGTTCTCTCCCATGACCTCAAAAACTAGCATAGTGAATTTACTAAGAAGTCTCTTACAACTAATTACCACAGAATAATTCTATCAACAAATTTTTGGTTTAATTTTCCAGTTTGATTAGAACTATGAGTCTGCTAAGGATGCCTTTAAACTTCACCCTCTGACTGCTCCATTCAGTATTACATCGCTGCAGTGGGGGGGAGAGAGAACTCCCCTTTCACTGCTTTAAAAGCAGGCAGACAGGTTTTTCCTGCCTGCTTTCCAGCCTGATAAGAATCCTGAAAGTCACTGTGAAGTTTACCCGGTTCATGTCTTTGATACCCTCCCTACTCCATCCCCTGCTGTGCCTTCGGCATCCCCGACAGTTCAGCAGTCTGGGGTGGAGGGAGGAAAAATGCCGAGCGGGTGTCCTCCTACACTATTACCCAAGCCTGATGAGAATAGCACGTCCAAAGGATTGGAGTCAGACAACTTGCCCAAAGAACCTGTGAAAGCTGAGAATGCTAAAGTCATAAACAAGTGTACTACCAGTCCTTTTACCAATTTGTATGTCTTTAATGCCTTTTAGCCCTCCAACTTCCACGAGAGAGCAGAAGGAGTCACCAGATAAGAACTGGGCAAAAGAGCTGTGTGAAAGATCAGATCAGCTAATAGCTTTTATAGTCAAATTCCCGCCTGTCAATTGCCTGCCTACGTAATACTTAGGCTTGTTGGGGATGCGATGGTCAAAGGCAGCCTTGGCTGCAGTGACCATGCGATGGTAGAGTTCAGGATCCTGAGGGGAGGGAGGAGAGTGAAAAGCAAACTCACAAGCCTGGATTTCAGGAGAGCAGACTTTTGCATGTTCAGGGATCTGCTTAGAAGAGTCCTATGGTATAGGGTACTGGAGGAAAGAAGGGTCCAAGAAACTGGATGACAGTTGTGTGAACCAACACAGGCATGTCGCAAGAAGAGCCAGAGGCCATGAATGCAATTGCAAAGAGCAAATTTTATTTTAGTTACCTTGCTACCAGGGGACCTCCAAAGTAGCACCTAAGCTCCGGGGCAGAGGTGACACAAGTGGGGACACAGGTGCTCACAGTTTCTCACAGGCCTATGCTATCTAACAGAGGGGTTCTACTTGTCAAGCACACAAGGTCAGTAAAACAATTAGCATGATATATGTGCTTTTTCTACACCCCATCTGCAGTCGTTTGAGCGTATTTACAATTAGCCTCCTTGCCATTCTTGTGCAATTCCCATACAATAGTCAAAGGATCGCCTCCTCCAAGTTCAAGAAAAGTCAATCCCAATGACTAGGAAGTCAGGCAAAAATGCCAAGAGGCCTGCATGAATGAACAAGAAGCTCTGGCAGAACACACACATAAAAAGGAAGCATAGAGAGGGTAGAAGCGAGTGACATTAACATGTTCCCAAGCTCAGCAAAATAAAGAGATAAGCAGTGCAGCCAGCAAACTCCATGACTCGCAAAGAAGCTTGCCACTTAATAACTGCTATAACTATGGCACTGTGGTGCATTTACCCTGGTTGGACACCAGGTGCTGCCAAGGCCCTCTGTCACTCCCCCTCCTCAGAGAAGGATAATGAGAAATAAAAACAAATCTTAAAACACCTATCCTCCAACCTCTCACTTCTTCCTGGATTCACATTGTCTCCCTATTTCCTTTACATCCTCCCCCTGAGTGGTACAGGGAGACAGGGAATGTGGGTTCCTGTGAGTTCATAACACTTTGTCTCTGACAATCCTTCTTCCTCACTCTCTTCCCCTGCTCCAGCATGCAATCTCTCCCATGGGAGACAGGCCTCAAGAACTTCTCCAACATGAGTCCTTCCCATGGGCTGCAGTTCTTCATGAACTGCTCCAGCATGGGTCCTTTCCGTGGGGTGCAGTCCTTCAGGAACAGAATGCCCCAGCGTGGGTCCCCCATGGGAACGCAAGTCCTGCCAGAAAATCTGCTCCAGCACGGGTTCTCCATGGGGTTGTTGCTTTCCTGGTCAAGGGGTATGCAGAAGGCGGCATCTTTTAAATCAAGTACTGTAAACCATTTATATTTCTCTGTCACAGATGTTAACAAGGTATATGGCTTTGCAATTACCGGATGTATGTCCTTGCCAATCGATACATCTGCCCAATTAATTTGTCAATCATTTCTCTGTTTCTATAAGCCGCAATCGGTGCAAAGAAGGATTCTAATGCTCAGCCGAATTTAACACTGCTTGACGGTTCATGTCACACATCATCTTCATCTATCTCTCGCTTGTGCCTAACTTGTAGAAGTTCCTGCCTATTCTTCAAGGGTGACTTTTTCCAAATGGGACATAGGGTTGGTAACCCCAAAGTAATCTCCCTTGCAGGTCCTGCTACCGGTAAATGTGTTGTCCAGGTTCCATCGCTTAAGGCCCAAACTAAATGTCCCACACTACCTATAGTTCCTCTGCAATCTATTTTATCTCCGTCAATGCCTATTTTGACTGCTTCTTTTGGATCCAATTGTTTCTGACAGATGCAACCTGCTATTACTGCAACTTTAATGATGGACAGAGCTATCTCTCTCACATCCGTCTGGCAGGTTATTACTCGCGAGCAATTCCACCATGGTACTGTTATCCCTCTTGTTACATTGGACCATTGTACACACCATGGGAATGCTTCACTATATTGATATTGTTGTACAATACTCAACGTCCACATGTTATTCCATGATTCAGTTATGTTCTGGTTATCCTGATCTTTACATTCCCAATAGGTTCGGTTGACTTTTTCATATACTATCTTTTTGGTCCAACTTTCTTTGAGAACTATCTTTCCTCCAAATTCCACTGGTTCGGGTCCTGTTTTCTCCCATTGTTCAGTTGACACTTGCTCTAACCTAGTGCGAGATTCACACACTATCCTACCAGTTTTGTTTATTTCTGGTAAGGTTGTAGATATTATTCCCCATTGTATTGGGTCTTCGGCCAATTTCGGAATGGGAAGGCAAGCAGTGATGCTACTGGTGTTCTGGGTTCGTGCAAAATCTCGAATCAATCCTATCATTAGGTTCTCTGCCTGATTCTGTACACTCTGCACTACTTGTGGCATTTGAGTGTCGTCACTATCTCCTATAGCCCTTCGTGTCCTACATAATTGTTCTCCAGTGACTTTGCAAATCAGAGTGGCATTCTCTGTTCCTTCTTCAAGAAGTGTTCCCACAAAAGCAAACAGTCCGGGTACATTTACTACTATGAACACATAACGGTAACAAAAACTAGACATCCTGCATCGTGATTTTAAGTGTGGTAGGACCCACTAATTGCGATTGCCACCGTTTTGGGACTTTCTTGACTTGGGTGTAGTGTATCCAGGAATCTACTTCAGCAACCTTGATTGCGGTAAATGTAGTTAAAAGTACTTGATAGGGTCCATCCCAACGTTCTTTTAAAGGATCCTCTCTCCAGGTCTTTATATACACCGTGTCTCCAGGCTCTATATCATGTACCGGATTCTCAAGTGCTAGTGGGCGATTCCACACTAGTATGGATCTGAGTCGATTCAATGTCCTGCCGAGAGACAACACATAATTGTATACATCCTGATTACCTTTTACATGTACACTTGGATTTGGATCAGGTGCTTCATATGGTTTGCCATACAAAATTTCGTATGGACTTACTGACATTCCGCTCCTGGGTTTAATCCTAATTCGCAATAACGCTATTGGTAAGGCCTGAGGCCATTGAATTTTTGCTTCCTGGCAAATTTTGCTAAGTTGTCGTTTTAATGTCTGATTCATTTTCTCCACCTGTCCACTAGATTGGGGTCTCCATGGGGTATGTAATTCCCATTTAATTCCTAAACATCTACTGACTTCCTTCACCACTTGAGCAACAAAGTGTGGTCCCCTGTCGGATGATATTCCCAATGGTACCCCAAATCTTGGAATTATTTCCTTCAATAGCCATTTTACAGTTTCTTGTGCCTGGTTGGTGCGACAAGGGAAGGCTTCTGGCCAACCTGAAAAAGTGCATACCCCAACTAATAGATATCTGAATCCTCGAGTTTTGGGGAGTTCCACATAATCTATTTGCCAATAATCTCCTGGTTGTATGCCTGTCTTAATTTTTCCCATATCTACTTTTCTTTTTACTAAAGGATTATTTTTCAAACAAATTTCACACTTAGCCGTAATAGACTTTGCCATTGTTAACATCTGAACTGAGATAATCCATTTTCTCAAGTATTTTACCAATGCTTCTGCACCCCAGTGACACTTCTGATGCTCCGTCTGAAGTATTCCTCTCATAGTCGTGGTTGGCACCACAACTTGTCCATTGGTGGTTACATACCATCCAGAATTATCCTTGACAGCTTTTACTAATTTTGCCAATTTCTCGTCTTCTGTAGAATATTTAGGTGCCTCTGAAGGTGTAGGTAATAAATCAATTGCTCTTACCTTCTGGGAGACAAGACCCACCATTGTCCAGACTTGTCGTGCCACTGATCGAGCTGTTTGATCAGCAAGTCGATTTCCTTCAACAATTTTCGATGTTCCACTATGATGAGCTTTACAGTGCATGATGGCAACTCGTAATGGCTTCTGAACAGCATTAATCAAGTTTAATATTTCCCTCTGGTACTTGATGTTTGTTCCTTGGGAGGAAAGTAGTCCACGCTCTTTCCAAAGAGCTCCATGCACATGAACAACCCCAAATACATACTTTGAGTCAGTCCAAATACTGACCCTTTTGTCCTCGCTGAGCTCTAATGCCCTAGTTAGGGCAATCAACTCAGCTTTCTGTGCTGATGTGTTTGGTGGTAGGGATTTGGCTTCAATCACTGTTTTGACAGTAGTAATCGCATATCCTGCATACCGCACTCCGCTTTCCACAAAACTACTGCCATCAGTAAAAAGTTCCCAATCCGTCTCCTCCAATGGGGTATCCTTCAGGTCAGGACGACTTGCGTGGGTGTATTCGATGACCTCCACACAATCATGTTCCAAATCCCCTTCTTCTGTTTCTGCATTTAAAAACACAGCTGGATTCATTAGGTTAGTTGTTTTTAAGATAACATCATCTTGTTCTGTCAAAATCACTTGATATTTCATCATTCTACTTGGGGAAAGCCAATGGCCCCCCTTTTGTTCCAATACAGTAGTCACCATGTGGGATACAAATACTTCAATCCTTTTCCCCATGGTCAGTTTCCGAACTTCCTGGATTAATATCACGGTAGCAGCCACCGCCCGCAAGCACGTCGGCCATCCAGCACTTACCGGGTCAAGTTGTTTAGAGAAATAACCTACGGGCCGTTTCCAAGATCCCAACCGTTGGGTTAATACCCCTAGGGCAAGTCTCTGTCGCTCATGCACGAATAACTGAGTGTCTTTACTCAGATCAGGTAGGCCCAAAGCAGGCGCTTGCATTAAAGCTTGTTTCAGTTTTTGGAAAGCTTCTTGTTGCGGTTTTTCCCACACCAAAACCTTATTCTTCTGTGCCTCGTATAAAGGTTTGGCAATAAGTCCATAGTCCATAATCCAGAGCCTGCACCATCCTGCCATTCCTAGAAAAGATCTTAATTCATGCAAGTTACGCGGTTCAGAGATAGCACAGATAGCATGCACGCGGTTTATACCTAGTCTTCGTTGTCCTTGAGAAAGCTCGCATCCTAGATAGATCACAGTCGTGGATGCAATCTGAGCTTTATTTTTCGACACTTTATATCCATTCATTCCTAATTGATTCAATATTTCAATTGTTACCTGGATGCAAAGTTCTTGGGTCTCAGCAGCAATCAGAATATCATCCACATATTGCAGCAACAAATACCATTGTCGGGGAATTCCGATATGGCCTCTTGTAGTCCAATCCTCAAGCTCTTTGGCTAGTTGATTTCCAAAGATAGTCGGACTATTCTTAAATCCTTGTGGAAGGCGCGTCCAGGTCAATTGGGTCTTTCTTCCGTTGTGAGGATTTTCCCATTCGAAAGCGAATAGCTTTTTGCTTTCCTGGTCAAGGGGTATGCAGAAGGCGGCATCTTTTAAATCAAGTACTGTAAACCATTTATATTTCTCTTTCACAGATGTTAACAAGGTATATGGCTTTGCAATTACCGAATGTATGTCCTTAGTGATTTGGTTTATTGCTCGTAAGTCCTGGACTAGTCGATAGCTACCATCAGGTTTCTTTACTGAAAAATTGGGGTATTATATTCTGATTCGCATTCTTCTAGAATTCCATATTTCAAAAATTTCTCAATTAAAGATACTATTCCTAATCTGGCTTCCAATTTCAATGGGTACTGTCTCAACTGTACTGGTTTAGCACCTTCCTTCAGCTCCACTTTTACAGGTTTAGCTGCTTTTGACTTCCCAGGTATGTCAGTTTCCCATACTGTGGGAATCACTGCGTCTTCTATTGCCTGTGGTATTTTTTACAAACGGTTTTTCTTTTAATGGTAAAATCTGTCCTACCTTTGACTCCGGAATTTTCATTACCAAATCTCCATCCTCAAATGTTATTGTGGCGTCTAATTTAGTCAGCAAATCTCATCCTAAAAGAGAAACTGGACAATCTGGAACATACAAGAACTCGTGGGTTAGTTCCTTTTCTCCAAAGCACAAATCCAAGGGTTGTAGGAATGGCCGTACTTCCTCCTCCCCTGTGGCACCAACAATTGTAGCTCTGTGACCTACCGCCCCTTGTAAGGAATTCAGTACAGACTAAGTAGCCCCTGTGTCTACTAAAAATTTTACATCCCGGTTTTGGCAGCTTCTTTCAATCTTTCTAAAAAGGCTGAGGGAGACTCATTCTTTTCCTGCCTCACATTATACAGTTTTGACCAATTCATTTGCTTCGGCATAGCAGTTTGAATGCCAATCAATAACCAATCCTGATATCTCCAGAGACGGCATAACCCGCCTCCTGTATTATAATTCCATCGGGGATCTTCTTTTGCAAAGTTCTCATCAACGTTACCCTCTACTTTCCCATTCCGAATATCTTCTCTCACTTTATCCCTTGCAGCCTGTATAAACATATATTTTCTGTAGAGTCCATTAATGTATCCAAAATCACTTGTAAATAATCCCAATCAGGATTCTGCATTTTAATTATCATCTTAATTATTGCAACCTTATCTGGATTTTCCCGATAAGGACCAGCCGATTGCTTCCAGGTTACTAAATCCCCTGGCGAAAATGGAGCTTCTACATAGACTGGTTCCCCCCCACACCTACTGCCTGCCGCAGGGGTGCTATTACGTTTGATGATCCCCCCCCTTTTCATCCCCGCGGGCGGCAAGCCCGGAGGAGAGGACCTGCAGCTCCAGCTCTAGCAGCCGCCGCTCCCCCCCGCTTTTCCACCGCTTTAGCAGACAGTCAGCTTTTTACCCTTTTTTTTTCTCTCCGCAGCTTATGAAGGAGAAGCTGCCGGGCATAGGTTTGGGCTCCTTTTGCCCTTTTTCTCTCTTCATTTAATTCCTGCGATTATAAACTTTATATGTAATTCCAATTAGCTGAACAATAGTTACATCCCTCAGCTCCTACCTTTTGTAACTTCTTACAGATGTCAATAAACAGCATATTTAAGCATCAATCCCTGACATTAATTTTAGATCCAGATCAGTCTATCCACAGAACAACACTAACTGCAATACAGCTAACTCAATTTACTTTCATGTGTACAGATGCATCTGAAGGGGGAGCAAGGTGGTACTTTAGTAACAAAACTGGTTCTTATTTTGTAATTATTTCCCCAAACAAATTCTTTTGGTACCAAATATAAACATACAAACTAAAATACTGAGCTCAGACACGCAAACCAAATACCAAGTTCAAATTTGCAAACAGATCACAATTTAACGGCGATACGTTTGCATTAGACATATTAAAACAAACAAACACAAATACAGGAACCGAACCAAACCAGAACAAGTACAGAAACAAATACAAGAACCACACCAAATATAGGAACAAATACAGGAACCAGACCAGAACAAATTCAGAGACCAAGATTAGGATGCCGAACCTGCAGCAAATACACAAACCAAACCAAATGGCGCCTAACCAAGTGCTGAACCTTTCAGCTACACAAACTAATTGGCGCCTAACCAAATGCTGAACCTGCAGAGGTTTCCCTCTGTCTGACGGACGGCGCCTATAGGCTTTACCAAACGGGAGCTCCCTGCCCAATCGAGCGTGGCTTTCGCCGCGTCTGACCGGCAGGCTACCAAACCAAATGGGGTACCCCAAATTCAAAAATAAAAGCACCTTCTTACCAATCAGAGGTCCGTCGAGAGCAGCGGAGGGTCGATCGCGTCCGATGCGCTCCCCAAGAATACCTCGGTGCTAGCCGGAGCAGGATCAAGACGCGATCCGCCTCAGCAGTGCTCGCGAGGTCCCATCTGGGTCGCCAAAAATGTTAGCAAAAAGGACACATAACCACGGATGTAGTTATATGCGGTGCTTTTATTCCAACGCCGGGAAACCAGGGGTTCGCACCCAAAGCTGGCTTCGACCACTGATTCAAAGTCCACTACATTTATACAATTTAGTTACATACATATTCATTACAATTCTTGACAACCATTAGCATATTCCACACCTATTCTAACACAAACTGTCTATCTAAGCCATGCTAAGTAACGTTCGCATGTTTATCAGTTATTTCTAAGTTACCTGTTTTAAGAGAATATGTCATAAATCTATGTCAATTTTAAGAATAGGGTTTGGTTATATAAGATCATGCTTGAATACACATCTACTTGGATACAGTCCGAAAACTTCAAGATAAGGTAAGAATCTTGGATACAGCATCTTGGATACAGTTTACAAAACCAAGAATCTTAGATACAGTTTGCAAAACAGAATACATCTTGCAAAAACTAATTCAACTATAAGATGTAAAAACTAATTCAACTATAACAGGGTCATAGCCTCCTTCATGCATATGCAACTGCTCCAGCATGTGGTCCTCCACAGGCTGCAGGTTGATATCTCCACTGTGGACCTCCATGGGCTGCAAGGGATAGCATTCCTCAGTACGGTCTTTGCCACAGGCTGCAAGGGTATCTCTGCTCTGATGCTTGGACCACCTCCTCTCCCTTCTTCTTCACTGACCTTGGTGTCCGCATGGTTGTTTCTCTCACATATTCTCACTCGTCTCTTCTTGCTGCTGTCGCACAGCAGTTTTTTCCCCTTCTTAAATATGTTATCACAGAGACACTACCATTGTCGCTGATTGGCTCAGCCTTGGCCAGCGACTGGCTGGCACTGGCTTTATTGGACATGTGGGAAGCTTCTGGCATTTTCTCCCAGATGCCACTCCTTTATCTCCCCCCAGTACCAAAACCTTGCCATGCAAACCAAATACAAGAACACTCAATTCAAAACTGACATTGTCTCATGTCTCACATTGAATACCACAAAGGACTATGGTGGGCTGGCCTTGGCTGGCTGCCAGGTGCCTACCAAGCTGCTCTCTCACTCCCCCTCCACAGCAGGACAGAGGTAGAAAATAAGATAAATAAGATAAAAAACTCGTGAGTCAAGATAAAGGCAGTTTAAGGAAGAAAAGCTCTGCATGGAAGCAAAGGAAAGCAAAGCAAAAAGATTTTCTACTTCCTATCAGCAGGCAATGTCCAGTCATTTCCAGGGAAGTAGGGTCCCAGTAGGCACAGTGGTTGCTTAGGAAGACAAATGCCTTAATAATTAATGTCCCACCTCCTCCTTTTGCTGAGCATTTATTGCAGAGCACGATGTCAGTTTGGGTCAGCTGTCCTGGCTATGTCCCCTCCCAGCCCCTTGCCCACCCCCAGACTACTGGCCTTTGTGGGGTTTGGGTTGAAGAAACATCTTTGATGCAGTGAGAACACTGCTTAGCAGTAGCCAAAACATTGGTGTGTTATCAAAGTTGCTCTAGCTACAAATACAAATCACAGCAGTATGAGCCCTGCTATGGGGAAAGTTAACTCCATCCCAGTCAGACCCAATACAAATGTGTATAAATACCTGAAGGGAGAGTACAAAGAAGATGGAGCCAGGCTCTTTTCAGTGCTGCCCAGTGAGGTACCATCTAAACATCAGGAAATTCTTTTTTCCTATGAGGGTGACTGAGCACTGGAACAGGTTGCCCAGAGAGGTTGTGGAGTCTCCCTCCTTGGAGATATTTAAAATTTGTCTGGACATTGTCCTGGGCAACCAGTTACAGAATCACAGAATGTTAGGGATTGGAAGGGACCTCAAAAGATTATCTAGTCCAATCCCCCTGCCGGAGCAGGAACACCTAGATGAGGTTACACAGGAAGGCATCCAGGCGGGTTTTGAATGTCTCCAGAGTAGGAGACTCCACAACCCCCTGGGCAGCCTGTTCCAGTGTTCTGTTACCCTCATTTTCTCAAATTTAAGTGGAACCTCTTGTGTTCCAGTTTGAACCCATTACCCCTTGTCCTACCATTGGCTCCGTCCTTGTGACACTCACCCTTTATATATTTGTAAACATTGATAAGGTCACCCCTCAGTCTCCTCCAAGCTAAAGAGACTCAGCTCCCTCAGCCTTTCCTCATAAGGGAGATGCTGCTCCACTCCTTTAATCATCTTTGTTGCCCTGCACTGGACTCTCTTCAGCAGTTCCCTGTCCTTCTTGAACTGAGGGGCCCAGAACTGGACACAATATTCCAGATGTGGTCTCACCAGGGCAGAGTAGAGGGGAAGGAGAACCTCTCTGGACCTACTAATACACCCCAGGATGCCATTGGCCTTCCTGGCCACAAGGGCACAGTGCTGGCTCATGGTCATCCTGCTGTCCACCAAGACCCCCAGGTCCCTTTCCCTGCTTGAGCAGGATGTTTGGATGAGATCCAGAGATCCCTTCCAACCTTGTCCCGTCCCAACAGATGGGATGAGGGATGAGTTAATTCTGAACACAACACGCACCCTGCCTCAACAGATGGGATCACGTGTGAGTTAACTCTGGGTAATTCTGCGTGGCAATTCGAAGTGAATGACAGACAATGACTCCGGGGGTCCAATTATGAATTTACTAAAAGCACATGGTGTTATACAAATTATAGCGATTAGTGACTTGGCAGAAGTATGTTATAATAACACAAAGCTTATCAATACATTGACGGCAAAATGATGGATTGGCAACAATTAGCAATTGTAATGCAAAACTTAACAAGACGTTCGAAGCAGAACTTTAAATGATATTACTTTTATATGTTCAAGAAAAAGGAAGAGAGAAAGGAGAGGAAAACTAAGATATCAGAAAGAGAAAGAGAGAGAGAGAGAGAGAGAGAGAGAAAGATATCACCACTCCACAGGTACATTGGTCCCGCGACGACCTCTGGAGGGGGGTGGACGCATTGAAGATTTACATGCCACCCACTCATATAATGCGTGAGGTCGTTTTATAACCCAGTTCATTTACATGCCAGATAGGAGAGGGCGGTTCATCTCCTCCCTCTGCTCGCTCTTCATGCTAATTAGGAAGACTCTTCTGGAAATGGGTCTGGGGTCTTCAAACTAGGGGAAAGTTCACAGTACTGACCAGAAGTGAGTTGTCTTGCCCGTCAGGAGTAGCTGTTGGTTCGTGGTTTCTTCTGGTAGTTGGTTGTCCGACAGATGGTTCATCTCTATCATCCCAATTAGACCATGAGGTCTTTCACAGCAACACTGTTAATTGCCCTTATCTTAAAAGGTGTCTGCCTCCATGGCCATAAAACTTTGGGAAAGATAAGATGAGGTGTCATCTATCTTTTCCTCCCAAAGTAACAAAACCCAGATGTTTAAGGCATAACATAGCCCTTTGTTCTGCTAAGGATTGGGGGAGCGCTTCAAGGTTGTCACAAACCTCAACTATTTTGTGATTCTGAGGTTCTGTGATTCTGTGTGTCTTTCCAATTAACCGTTACATGTGATGAAGTATTACTTTCCTGGTAGTGGCTAAACATCTGCCTGCCAATGGGAAGTAGTGGATGAATTCCTTATTTTGATTTGCTTGTACGCACTGTCATCATCTTAACCCATGAGTTCTCTCACTTTTGCTCTTCTGATTCTCTCTCCCCTCCCACTGAGAGATGAGTGAGCAAACCCACATATGGAGCTTAGCTGCCTACTGTGTTTAAGCCACAACACTTCCTCAAACCTGGTCTGCATGTGCATGTTATTCTCTAGCAAACTTCAGTCTGGACTAGCTGGTGAGTAGGAGGCCCTGGGTCTAGGCAGTGCTATCAGTTGGGCAGAGGGTCCATGCTGGTATGCTCAGAGGAACTTGTGAGTGTGGAGTGCCTTTGAGATGAGTGCGTGAATGCATGCATGTTTGCTAGTGAGCATCAAACTGGACTCACTGGCAAGTATGGGACCCATGAAAAGGATAAGATGGCCGAGATATGTGCGGTGATATTGGACAGACAGAGGGGAATGTGCTTGTATTCAGGGGATCCGTGAATGTGCGTGTGCTTGTGAACCTAGGGAGTGGTGTGTGTGTGCCTTCCCTAGTGAACTTCTATCCCTATCAGCCAAAGAGGAGGAATGGGACTTGGCTGTCTATACTTATGTTTTATGTTGGTTCTATGTGTAGGTGTTGTTGAAGGCCACGCCTTGTATGGGGCAGTCTGTGCAGTCTGTGTAACCAGCTGTGTCAGTGTCCTGTGCTGAGCTTCCCTGCTGGTTAAATCTGCAAATGAGAAAGTGACAGCTGCATTCCTCAGCCTGTGCAGAGACCTCAAGTACAACACAGTGAGATTCAGCAGCCATGCAGGTGGAAGTCCTGGGCCCAAAGCTGCAGGATGTACAGCTGCTCCTAACATCCCTTAACAGACCTGGCCATTGAAGTCATGTGAAATGTGTCACAATCAAGTGAGTAATGCAAGTAAAGTCTTCCTGGAATAGAGGGCAATGGCTGGCTGTAGTGGGTTGACCTTGACTGGACACCAGGTACTCACCAAGCTGCTCTGTCACTCCCCTCCTCAGAAAAACAGGGGGGGAGAAAACTAAGATGGAAAAGAACTCATTGGTCAAGATAAAGGCAGTTTAATAAAGCAAAAGCAAAGGCCACACATGGAAGCAAAGGAAACCAGATTTATTCTCTACTTCCCTTCAGCAAGTGATGTTCAGACACTTCCTTGGAAGTAGGGCTTCAGTATGCATAATGGTTGTTCTGGGAGACAAACATCATAATAGCAAATGCCCCCCCTCCTCCTTTCTCTTAGCTTTTATTGCTGAGCAGATGTCATAGGGTATGGAATATCCCTTTGGTCAGATTGGGTCAGCTGTTCTGGTGATGTGCCCTCCTAAGATCTTGCCCACCACCAGCCTACTGGGTGAGGCAGTCTTCACAGAATCGACTGGGCTGGAAAAAACTTCAGAGATCATCGAGTCCAACCCTTGGTCCAACTCTAGTCCATTTATTAGATCATGGCACTAAGTGCCATGTCCAATCTGAGTTTAAAAACCTCCAGGGACGGCGAGTCCACCACCTCCCTGGGCAGGCCATTCCAATGCCTGACCACTCTCTCTGTAAAGAATTTCTTTCTAATATCCAGCCTAAATTTCCCCTGGCAGAGTTTAAGCCCATGCCCCCTTGTCCTATTGCTAACTGCCTGGGAGAAGAGACCAATCCCCACCTGGCTATAACTTCCCTTCAGGTAGTTATAGAGAGTGATGAGGTCACCTCTAAGTCTCCTCTTCTCCAGACTAAACAACCCCAGCTCCCTCAGCCTCTCCCCAGAGGTCTTATGTTCCAGTCCCTTCACCAGTCCTGTTGCTCTTCTCTGGACCAGCTCCAGCACTTCAATGTCCTTCCTGAACTGAGGGGCCCAGAACTGAACACAATACTCCAGGTGTGGCCTCACCAATGCAGAGCACAGGGGAAGGATCACTTCCCTTGTCCTGCTGACCACGCTCTTTTTGATACAGGACAGGATACCATTGGCTGCCTTGGACACCTGGGCACACTGTTGGCTCATGTTGAGCTTCCTGTCAATTAGTACCCCCAGGTCCCTTTCTGTCTGACTGCTCCCCAGCCACTCTGCACCCAGCCTGTAGCGCTGCAGGGGGTTGTTGTGACCAAAGTGCAGCACCCGGCACTTGGCCTTATTGAACTTCATCCCACTGGAATCAGCCCATTTTTCCAGTCTATCCAGATCCCTCTGCAGAGCCCTCCTGCCTTCCAGCAGGTCGACACTCCCTCCCAACTTGGTGTCATCAGCAAATTTGCTGATGACGGTCTCAATCCCCTCATCTAAATCATCAACAAAGATGTTAAACAGGACTGGACCCAACACTGACCCCTGGGGAACACCACTAGTGACTGGCCGCCAGCTAGATGCAGCCCCATTCACCAGCACTCTCTGGGCCCGGCTCTCCAGCCAGTTCTTAACCCAGCGTAGAGTGCACTTGTCCAAGCCACGGGCTACCAGCTTTTGCAGGAGTATATTATGGGAGACAGTGTCAAAGGCCTTGCTGAAGTCCAGATAGACCACATCCACGGCTTTCCCCTCATCCACCAGGTGAGTCACCTGATCCTAAAAGGAGATCAGGTTGGTCAGACAGGACCTGCCCCTCCTAAACCCATGCTGGCTGGGTCTGATCCCTTGTCCATCCTGAAGGTGCTGTGTGATTCCATTCAGGATGATCTGCTCCATAACCCTGCCAGGCACCGAGGTCAGACTGACAGGCCTGTAGTTGCCAGGGTCAGCTTTGCAGCCCTTTTTGTGGACTGGGGTAACATTGGCCAATTTCCAATCATATGGGACCTCCCCAGTGAGCCAGGACTGTTGGAAGATGATGGAGAGCGGCTTGGCAAGTTCTTCTGCTAGCTCCCTCATCACCCTAGGATGGATCCCATCTGGTCCCATAGACTTGTGAGGATCCAGATGGCTCAGTAAATCACCAACTATTTCCTCCTGGAATACAAGGGGCCTATTTGGCTTCCTATCTCTGTCAACCACCTCCAGGGCCACCTGTCTTTCTGGTGAAAACTGAGGCAAAGTAGGTATTAAGTACCTCAGCTTTCTCCTCATCTTTGTTAACTATATTTCCCTCAAAGTCCAACAGAGAATGGAGGTTTTCCTTGCCCCTTCTTTTGTTATTAACATATTTAAAGAAGGACTTTTTATTATCCCTGACAGAATTGGCCAAATTAACCTCAAATTGCGCTTTTGTTTCCCTGATTTTTTTCCTGCATGATCCAGCTATTTCCATAAATTCTTCATAAGTAGCCAGCCCTTTTTTCCACAGTCGGTAAAGTCTCTTTTTATTTCTGATTTCCTTCAGAATCTCCCTGTTTAGCCAAGCCGGTTGTCTTCCCTGCCGGCTAGCTTTTCGGCACACTGGTATAGCCTGTTCCTGTGCACTCAAAACCTCCTGCTTGAAGCATGTCCAACCCTCCTGGGCCCCCTTGTTTTTAAGCATTGTTTCCCAGGGTATGCTCTGAACTAGGCTTCTGAATAGGCAAAAGTCTGCCCTCTGGAAGTCCAGCGTAGAGGTTTTGTTAATGGTTCTCCCTGCATCTCTGAGTACTGAAAATTCTATTATTTCATGGTCGCTATGCCCCAGGCAGCCTCCAACCACTACATCTCCCACCAGCCCTTCTCTGTTTGTAAACAGTAGGTCTAGTGGGGCCTTGCCCCTCGTAGGCTCATTTACTAGCTGATGAAGGAAATTGTCCTCTATACACTCTAGGAACTTCCTAGACTGCCTCTTCTGTGCAGTACTGAGCTCCCAGCAGATATCCGGCAGGTTAAAGTCACCCACAAGAACAAGGGCCGTCGATTTTGAGACATCTGCCAGCTGCTTGTAGAATAATTCATCTCCTTCATCGTCCTGGTTGGGCGGTCTATAACAGACACCCACGAGGATGTCAGCCTTGTTGAACTTCCCTCTGATTCTGGTCCACAGGCACTCAACCTTGTCACTGCTGACCTCAAGTTTGACAGAGTCGAGTGACTCTCTAACATATAAAGCCACCCCTCCACCTCTCCTACCCTGCCTATCTTTTCTGAAGAGCTTGTAGCCACACATAGCAGCACTCCAGTCGTGAGAGTCATCCCACCATGTTTCTGTGATGGCAACTATGTCATAGCTTTCCTGCTGCACGATGGCTTCCAGCTCCTCTTGTTTGTTGCCCATATTGCGTGCATTAGTGTACATGCACTTCAAGTGGTCTGCTGATTTCACTCTTAATTCGGGCTTTCCATCCTTAGGCTGATCTTTGGAGAGCCCGGTTTCAATCCCTTCCCCCTTCAAATCTAGTTTAAAGCCCTCCTGATCAGCCCTGCCAACTTATGGGCTATAGTCCTCTTGCTCTCCCTAGAAGGATGAAGCCCATCTGATCTGAGGAGACTAGGTACCATGGAGTTTGCCCCATGGTCAAAAAACCCAAAATTTTGACGGTGACACCAATCCTTAAGCCACCTGTTGATGAGATGATGAGTTGATGAGATGATCCCCCAACTCTTGGAAGAGACAGTAACTGACACACCACAATTACAGACGCGATTAGTTTCTGAAATCCTGAGGCAGTCAGCAGACCTTGCATATCAAGCTATGATAGAGATGCCTGAAACCAACAAAGCAGCCAAATTATTTACAACTATTATCAGGGTCCTGATGAGAATTACATGCAATTTATTGATCATCTTCAAGAGGCCATCAATAAGCAGGTTGAAAACTTAGAAGTTAAGGAAGCACTAGTGTTGAAATTCGCAGTAGAGAATGCTAATGATTGCTATCAATGTGTTATCTGTGAGTTTTACAGTACATGTTATGTACTCCTGTGTATTGCCTCTCTGAAAATCAAGCAGCTTGTCAGGAATGTGAGTTAATTGTTTTACTAGTTGTTTTTTAGTGCGCCGTAAAACCTTCTCCCCATTTTTCCCACTCGCACTGCAAGCAGCCCTGTGCTTCCCCCCCCCCCCTCCCTCTTCTCAAGGGTTTTACTTACAAGGTGGGGTCAGAAATGATTGTTTTCAGTCATGTTCCTAAGTAATCAGTATTGGGAGGTGTTTTAGAACATAGGAAAGCACTTGGAAATAGGAGAAAATATGATCTTGTTAGTGTTGGCTGCTGTATGAGTTAAATGATTGGGAAGAGTGTCCAGAGAATAGCATCTTGAAGTATAACACCTTGTTGCAATTAATGTTGTTTTTAAGGTGAGAAGAACAGGACAAAAATAAATCTCTACAAGAGATCATTAGATCATTTCAGACAGTTTTACAGGCGGAGCGATTTGAATTTCAACAAGCTGAGAGAGTTAACTGATAACACACAGGTCAGAAAACTTGCTGAAGTCTGCAAGATGCTTTCCTTATTAACCTGTTTTCTTTGTGGGTATCTGTTTAAGCATGTTGCAATTTTGGTAGGTCTTTGTTATATGGTATGATAAGTTCACAGACTGTTAAATCATGAGAATCCATTGACTCAAAATGTGCGTTTTGTGATAATACAGAAGACCGTGAGTAATTTAGTTCTTTACTGCATGAATGTGATGGTAAAATTTTTGTGTGTAGTAGCTGTTATTTTTCTTTCTAGCATGCTAGCTTTATTCCGGTATCCAGACTTGAGCAACTCTGTGATAGGCTGTGTGTCATCTCAGTGTGCTGGATTTGGCTCTTTTGTATGCACACCATGTAAAGAATCCTGGTTTTGGGATAACAGTTGTAGTGCAGCAGATGAGACACAGTAATAAAAGCCTTGCCCAGTCCAGTTTGCTGCGGTGGCGGGGGGCAGGTGCCGATTGGGCTCCAGCGTGCACTGACCTGTTTTGTCAGGGAGACCCAGAGGTACCTCCACCTGGCTGAGTAGTAAGCAGTTCAAAGGTGCAATGCAAAAATTGAGATATTGTCTTAAATTAGTGTAACTGTGATCCATCTGCATATTTGAACTTGGTATTTGGTTTTCATATCTGAGCTCAGTATTTTAATTTGCATATTTCTATTTGGTACCAAAATAATTTTGTTTGGGTGATAATTACAAAATGGGAACCGGTTCCGCTGCTAAAATTCTACTTTGCTCCCCCTTAGGATGCATCCTTATACATTAGACTTGTTGCTCATATTGTTATCTAATAATTTTGAGACCAGAAAATAATTTAAGTTGTTAAACTTTGATTCTCATTGAATTTATGTGTTTGTTGGAGGTATGGGAAAGAAAACTAAATGCTATGATAGATGTGAATTTGGAAGAGGCTGTATGTAAAAGTTGCTAGAATATGACCTGATTTGGATCTAGGAAAATAGAATAATGGATCTATGTTTATTATACTGGTTTTTGACATCTGTAAATTGTAAAAGGTAAATGGAGCTAAGGAATGTAACTATTGCTGAGCTACTTGGAATTACATGTAAAGTGTATTATGGTTGGAATGAAATGGGAAAACAAAAGAGCAAAATATCCCAGGCCTGTGCTTAAACATCAATTTCAGGCCTGTGTGAAGCTGCAAGATAAACTCAGACTCATGGTAACTGAGGAGTTTGCCGGGGCCTCCTACTTCGTACCAGCGATTACACCAGCTGCGTGGCCTTGGTACAGCTGAACTGCAGCAAGAAGAGAAAGGAAAACAAAAACAAAAACAAAAATAAAAACACAAAGAACCCTGACTGCCTGCTTTTAAAGGGGTGAAAGGGAGGTTTTCTCTCCCCCCCACTGCAGCGAGGTAATACTGAATGAAGCAGTCTGAGGGTGAAGTTTAAAGGCATCCCTAGCAGACCCGTAGTTCTAATGAAACTGGAAAATTAAACCAAAAATTTGTTAATAGACTTATTCTTTGTTAACTAGTTGTAAAAGACTTCTAGTAAATTCACCGTGATAGTTTTTGAGATCGTGGGAAAGAAAGAAAGAAAGAAAGAAAGAAAGAAAGAAAGAAAGAAAGAAAGATAGGTAGGTTTGTTGTTTTTTTTTTTTTGAGACCAATGGAGTGCCAAATTTGGAACAAAGTTTTAATACATGAATTCTTGTATTTGCCAGAAAGCCCTGTACCTCTCTTGGGTCAAGATTTGTTAAGTAAATTGTAAGCTCAAATAACATTTTCTGAGAATTCTGTTTAGTTGCATGTCCTACAAGAAGCTGCTTGGATGGTGCAGATCTGCTTGCTGCAAGTGAGAAATCTCCAAGGAAATTTCAAACGCTGTATTTCCACTAGTATTAACAGCCAATGTTTCGATAAAGTAAAAACTACACTGATAGAACTGAAACAGGACTTAGATCCGGTAAGGGAAAACAATATCCAATAAATATGACAACCAAAATGGAGTTAGAAACTTTGGTGAACAAATTTATGACAACCTTACAGACTGATTGCATTCGATTGGACTTGCAGATTTGTCTGTGAAACAACCTGTGCCTATTGTGGGACAGTATGATGAGATTGCTAACAGACTGATATACCAATTGTTACTCTGATCAAGAAAATGCAGGGAATGAATTTAAGTCTTAATAGGCCATGATACTTTTGTCCTATATGTACCATTTGTCAAATTTAATATTGATTTTTTATTTGTAATCTATGTTCTTGTAAATTGCACTTGCTGGTTTTCTTAACAGCACAGCTGTTGGCATGCATAAATGTAAATTGCTGTAGAACCTGCAAGTCTTTAACATCAGGTCAGAGACCATACTTGTATCTGGTCTGATCCTACATACTTGCAAAGTTTTTGTTGATGGTTCTGGGAAGTCTCATAAAGCTGAAGTGGTTTGGTGTGAAGATAACAATTGGCATCATTCTGTAAAAATTATTGAAGGTTCAACCCAATTAGCAGAGCTTGACGCAGCTTTACATTACTTAGAGCTTTTTAAGGAGGAACCTCTAAATTTGATTTGTGATTTTGAGTACGTAGTCAAGATTCAACGCACGTATCTGATTCCGAACTTAAAAAAAAAAAAAATAAATAAAAAAACAGGGGGGGAAGTAGGGGAAACACCACAAAACTAATTGTCAAAAGCATTGTGTGTGATGAAATACTTTGCAAGTATGACCCAAAACCATGCTAAATCAGAAAGAACCTACATTAGTTATGGTCAAATCACTAGTCAATGGAAAAGGCCACATCAATTGATAACCTGGGGAAAGGGTTATGTTTGTGTCATTACACGCCAAGGATCGAAGTGGATTCCCATGAAATGGGTCAAGCCATGCCTGAATAAAGACAACAAAGATTCAATGAATGCAGATGGACAGGAGGGAGATAAATTGTGAGGACTGTTTCAGACATAAATCATGGATCCTAATTTAGTGTTACAGATGCTTACGGATCTGGTGATTTAGAAGTCATTAGCAAATAGATAGCGTACCTTCTGTAGAGAATGACAATTTGAACAAACAGTAGAATTAGCCAAAAGGCTAATATTATATTTAGATAGAACTGAGGTAAAATTATGGGACATTCTTACCATAGTAGCTACTGTATTATTTTTCTCTAGTATAACAGCTAGTAAAAGCTTTAGGAGACATATCAAAGTTAAGCTATTGGTCTTTTAAATAGGTTAATTTAACTCTTGAAATACTAATAATAGATGTTGATGGTATTAGACGTGTTACTCTACAAAATCACGCAGTTATAAATGTTCTACTTTTAACATTAGGATTATGGTTGTGCTGTATTAACTTGTTTGATTATTCTAAATCTATTAATAAGTGCTTTAGACAAACTAGAACCGTACATTAATAAGATTGCCGTAGTAAAGTTAAGGTTTGACATATAGCTTATAAGTTTTGGAATAAGTGGGTAGTTGTTTGATCTTATTAAATGAGGCTTAATTGCATTATATGTAACTGTAATTATTGTGTTAATCATGTGCTGTATATTGCAGTGTATTTCAAAGATGATTCAGCGCGCTATAAATGGGGCCTGGCTGGTTCAAGAACAAAAAGGGGGAATTGTGGAGGGGTTGCTGTTAGATGGAGATTTGTTACTGAACCAGCCAGGAATTTCAAGGCCAACTCAAAGGCTGAAAACAGGACCTGCCATGGGAGAGAAGCAACTCCATAATAACAAGGCCTCAACGTGGCGTAAATCAACGGAGCTATCAGCAGTGAGACTTCAGCGTGTGGACAGCTCGTGAACATAGATGATATCCAATTAGCGAATGCATGCTTGGAGTGTGGATGTGTGATCAGAGAATAGTTGCATATATAAGGAGGCTTGTTTCTGTAATAAATGGCTCTAGCGTGATTCACATTGAATCAGAGTGCAGAGTCCTTTATTCACTCCAACAGGAAGGGACCCATAAGGATCATCTAGTCCAATTCCCTGCTCTTCTCAGCACTACCTAAATCTAAACCATATGACTAAGAGCATCATCCAGATGCCCCTTGAACTCTGATAGGCTTGGTGCCATGACCACTTCCCCAGGGAGCCAGTTCAAGTGACCTACCACCCTTTCAGTGAAGAAACTTTTCCTAATGCTCAATCTGAACTTCCCCTGATGCAGCTTCATACCATTTCCTCGTGTCCTATTGCTGGTGACCAGAGAGAGGAGATCAGCACCTCCCCCTCTGCTACCTCCCTCGAGGAAGTTGTAGACTGCAATGAGGTCTCCCCTCAGCCTTCTCCAAGCTGAACAAACCTAGTGACCTCAGCTGCTCCTCATACATCTTGCCCTCAAGGCCTTTCACCATCTCGGCAACCCTCCTCTGGACATATTATAATAGTTTGATGACCTTCTTATATTGAGGCGCCCAAAACTGCAGTACTCAAGGTGGGGCCGAACCAGTGAAGCGTAAAGTGGGAAAATCACCTCACTCCACCAGCTAGCTATGCTGTGCTTGACACAGCCCGGGACATGGTTGGCCCTTTTGGCTGTGAGGGTGCACTGTTGACTCATATTCAACTTGCCATCAACCCAGACTCCCAGATCTCTTTCCATGGAGCTGTTCTCCAGCCTCTTGTCCCCCAATTTGTATGTACGACCAGGATTACCTTGTCCCAGGTACAGGATCCAGAACTTACTCGTTTAATTTCGTATGGCTGGTGATTGCCCAGCTCTCTATTCTATCCAGATCTCTCTGTAAGGCCTCTCTACCTTTGAGGGAGTCCACAGTTCCTCTTAATTTAGTGTTGTCAGCAAACTTAATGCAGATTCGATTCCTGCATCTAGATCATTTACAAAAACACCTCAGTAATTTTGCAGATGAGACCAACTTTGGTGGGAGGGTTGATCTGCTTGAGGGTAGGAAGGGTCTACAGAGGGATCTGGACTGGCTGGATCAATGGGCTGAGGCCAACTGTATATGTTCCAACAAGGCCAAGTGCCAGGTCCTGCACTTGGATCACAACAACCCCATGCAATGCTACAGACTCAGGGAAGAGTGGCTGGAAAGCTTCCTGGTGGAAAATGACCTGGGGGTGTTGGTTGACAGTCAGCTGAATATGAGCAGGCACTGTGCCCACGTGGCCAAGGCAGCCAGTAGCAACCTGGCTTGTCTCAGAAACAGTGTGACCAGAAGGACTAGGGAAGTGATTGTCCCCCTGTACTTGGCACTGGTGAGGTCTCACCTTGAATAATGTATTCAGTTTTGGGTCCCACGACCTTCCCCAGCACCAACATCAGACTGACAGGCCTGTAGTTCCCCAGATCCCCCTTCCGTCCCTTCTTATAGATGGACCTAATGAAATTTAACAAGGGAAAGTGTAGAGTCCTGCATCTGGGCAGGAACAACCCCAGGTTCCAATATAGGTTGGGAAATTACATATTAGAGAGCAGTGTAGGGGAAAGGGACCTGGGGGTCCTGGTGGACAACAGGATGACCATGAGCCAGCACTGTGCCCTTGTGGCCAGGAAGGCCAATGGCATCCTGGGGTGTATTAGAAGGGGGGTGGTTAGTAGATCGAGAGAGGTCCTCCTTCCCCTCTACTCTGCCCTGGTGAGACCACATCTGGAATATTGTGTCCAGTTCTGGGCCCCTCAGTTCAAGAAGGACAGGGAACTGCTGGAGAGAGTCCAGCGTAGGGCAACGAAGATGATTAAGGGAGTGGAGCACCTCCCTTATGAGGAAAGGCTGAGGGAGCTGGGTGTCTTTAGTTTGGAGAAGAGGAGACTGAGGGGTGACCTTATTAATGTTTATAAATATATAAATGGTGAGTGCCACGAGGATGGAGCCAGGCTCTTCTCGGTGGCAAACAATGATAGGACAAGGGGTAATGGGATCAAGCTGGAACACAAGAGGTTCCACTTAAATTTGAGAAAAAACTTCTTCTTAGTAAGGGTGACAGAGCACTGGAACAGGCTGCCCAGGGGGGTTGTGGAGTCTCCTTCTCTGGAGACATTCAAAACCCACCTGGACATGTTCCTGTGTGACCTCACCTAGGCGTTCCTGCTCCAGCAGGGGGATTGGACTAGATGATCTTTTGAGGTCCCTTCCAATCCCAAACATACTGTGATACTGTGATACTGTGACATCACATTAGCCAATTTCCGGGTAAGCCAGGACTGCTGAGAATCAAGTGTCTTGATGAGCACCTCCACCAGCTCCCTCAGTACCCTTGGGTGGATCTCATCTGCCCCTTAGTTTTACGTGTGTCTATGAAGTGGTGTAGCAGGTTGCTAACCATTTCCCTTTGGATTATTTGGGCTTCATTTTGCTCCCCATCCCTGTCTTCCAGCTCAGGAGGCTGTGTACTCAGAACACAAGTGGTCTGACTATTAAAGACTGAGGCAAAGAAGGCATTTATTACCTCAGCCTTTCCCTCATCCTCTGTCACTATGTTTCCCCCCGCATCCACCATCCTTCTTTCCCTCCTGATCACCTGTCCTTAATGGGAAGGGGCGGAGAGGGAGGGGCTGAAGGGGGGGAGAGGGGGTTAATAATACATCTGCCATGGTTTTATTGTCACCCCGCAATCAAAACCCTCAACACGCTCATCCCTCCCCCACCCCCAGTGGGATGGGGAGGAGACTCAGGAAACAAAAGGAAAAACTCGTGGGTTGGGAAAAGAACATCTTAATGGAACAGAGAAAAAGAAAAAATAAAAACAAACAAACAAAACCAAACAAACAACAAAAAAAACACAAACCCACCAAACCAAAACAAAAAACACAAACAAAAAACAATAATAAGAATGAAAGAATATACAAAGTGAGGGTTATACAGGGCAGTTTCTCACCAGATGGTAATCCTGACGTGCAACCCACAAGCAAATTATTCCTCTAAGCAGTGATCATGAACTCCCAACCACAGCTCCCGCCAAAACAGAATAGCACTGAACTCCTCCCCCTTTTAAAACTGAGTATGACCTTATACGGTCTCTGTGTGAATGGACACAGACCATAGATGCAACGCAAAGGGTAAACTTATTTTCGTTACCTTGCTATCTGGGAGATCTCCGAAAAAAATACCTAAGCACCCAACAGAGATACGAGCCAGGACGCAGGCACTGTTTAGTTCAGTCCTTGTTTTAGAAGATCAGTGAGCCTGCTCATTTCACCTGTATATTAGAAAAAGAAAACTCCCAAGAGAAAAGCTGCTCCAGTTTCCAGTGGGAGGCTTTCCAGACAGAGTAGGAGGGATTCTTGTGTCTCCCTACCAGAGACTGAGCAAAGCACAAGGTAAAGCTCCAGAACACCTGCAATTGGCAGGACATTGCTGCTCAACTAGAGAACCTGACTATAAAAGTATGACATGTGGATGCCCATGTGCCTAAAAGTCGAGCCACTGAGGAACATCAAAGCAACCAGCAAGCAGATCAAACTGCTAAGATTAAAGTAGCTGAGGTGAATTTGGACTGGCAACATAAAGGTGAATATTTTCTAGCTCAGTGGGCCCATGATGCTTCAGGCCATCAAGGAAGGGATGCATCATATAGATGGGCTCAGGACTGAGGGGTGGACTTAACCATGGACATTATTTCACAGGTTATCCACGATTGTGAAACATGTGCTGCAATCACGCAGGCCAAAAGGTTAATGCCTGTGTGGTATGGGGGGCTGTGATTGAAATATAAATATGGGGAGGCCTGGCAGATTGACTGTATTATACTCCCTAGAACACGCCAAGGCACGCACTATGTGCTTACAATGGTGGAAGCGACCACGGGATGGCTGGAAACATATCCCGTGTCTCATGCCACTGCCCGGAACACTATTCTGGGCCTTGAAAAGCAAGTCCCGTGGTGACATGGTACTCCAGAAAGAATTGAGTCAGACAATGGGACTCATTTTAAAAATAGTCTCATAACCAACTGGGCCAAAGAACATGGTATTGAATGGATATATCATATCCCCTATCATGCACCAGCCTCCGGGAAGACTGAGCGATATAACGGTTTGTTAAAAACTACTCTGAAGGCAATGGGAGGTGGAAGTTCTAAAAAATTGGGAGAAGAATTTGGCACAAATCATCTGGTTAGTAAACACCAGAGGATCAATCAGTCGAGCTGGCCCTGCTCAGTCAGAGCTTTTACATACATTGGAAGGGGATAAAGTCCCTGTGGTGCATGGAAGGAACATGTTAGGAAAAGATGTCTGAGTTATTTCTGCTTTGGGCAACGGCAAACCCATTCGTGGGATTGTTTTTGCTCAAGGGCCTGGATGTACTTGGTGGGTGATGCTGAAGGATGATGAAGTCCGATGTGTACCTCAAGGAGATTTGATTCTGGGTGAGAATACTCAGTTTCAAACCGTGTGAGGGAAATTGCTGTATGACACTAACAGTGTTCCATAAGTGTCTTTCAGGTTGATGCAGTGGTGGTGATGAACCCTGAGCTAACCTCATTGAGTGGTGTCCAGTAACTTTCCTGAGACTGACATCTCTGACTTACAATTCCTGGACACGAACTGCATCAGATTGCACATCATCTCTCCTGCCTAGAGAGAGACTGCTGTGATAGAGAGGCTTGCACTCGTGAACTAGTGATATACATATTTTTGTGTGTGTGTATATACATTTGAAGACAGGCAGAAAGCAGTAGCGATTTGGGTATGACTCAAATGGTATGGAATAAGGGGTGGAATGTCCTGGTTTTGTTAAAAACAAGACCGGTTCTCTTTTAGTGATTTTTCTTTCAGCTAAGTTCTTATAGGTGGCTGTACTTTTCTGAGTTGTAGCCTGCATATTTTTCCTAGGATGCTGCACTCGGTGCTGATAAGAGACCAACAGAATGCTGAAGAAGCTCGTGTTTAGATTTATTACTATGGTAGCTAAGAAAGACTGATAAGTTTTCCCACGTTCCGTTGTGAGAAGGGCATGTTTGAGGAGGGGTGGATGGAACAGGTGACTAGAACTGACCAACGGAAGTATTCCATCCCATAATTGTCATACCCCCTATATAAGAGGGTGATCACGAGGGTCACGCTCTCTTCAACCATGGCCGGCATCTAGAGAGGACCCTGTCTGTCTGCCTGTGATCTACAGGCCTCAGGCCCTGCATCCCTGCAACCAGTTTCCGGTTCGCTGTGAAGTCCCGCCCATAACTCCTGGAGGCCTGGCCTGCACCTGCTGGAGCCGCCAGCTCTGCACACCCAGCTCCTGCTGCTGGAGTGATGCCGACTCCACATCGAGCACTTGAGATTGGTTTTGTATATTTTGTATATATATTCTCTATTTATTAGTAGCATTAGTAAAACCCTTTAAAACTCTCCAACTTGAAGTCTAAGTCTCTCTTCCTTTCCCCTTATCTTTCTTATCATCTTTCCGATCTAAAGGAAAGGGGTGGCGGGAAGTGAGGGGATAACAGGGAGCATCTGCCACGGTTTATTGCCGCCTTGCCTTAAACCTTGACACTGGTTTAGATAACAAGATAAGAAAAAAATTTGACCTACTGCCAAAAAAAACACATTACCACTTTCCTTCTACTCTCCTCCAAGAAGTATTATTGTACCATAATTGAAAAGCACCCCAGATTTCAATCCTGCACTATCATTTTCACAGCGGTTTCTGGGTCGAAGAGCACAGGACCAGGTACTGAGGCAGGGAGGTGGAACAGGGAAAATACATGAGAGTTTTTTCTCTGTTGTCCTACAGGTAAGTCGCATACCCAGGACTGAAGCAGCTGTTCTGCTCACTTGCTCCATATCCTCTCTTATTTGTGCACATTGCTCCTTCTTTTAAATCTAGCTGCTACCAGAACACTCCTCAGCATTTGGATTTTCTTCTCATCTCCTCCCACCTTGCAGTTAGAGTCTTATGCATCAAACATCCATACTTAGCTTACACCTTGCATCTCACTCTCACAATCCTCTTGTTTGCCAACAATGCTTGAGTTGCCCACAGAATAACCTGCTTCTCCTGGTCCCGTTCATGTCAGATGTGTGTAGCACGAGCACAGCTTTTAGACTGGGCACCTCCAGTGGGAGCACCCTAGCAGACTTCATGTCTGAACTGGGATGGAGCTGAGGAGGGAGGTGAGCATCCAGCAACTCAGCATCGGGAACCTGTGGAAATGCATACACAGATGCCTCAAGAGAAGGTTGAGAGATGCAGAGAGGCTCTGAGGTTTGGGGTGGAGTGGGGTCCTGTGCTGCTCCAGGGCTCCAACATCTCCAAAAGCATGTCCTGAATCATAGCATGCATCACTACTGCAGCTGTTCTTAATGAGATACCTAGTTACTCTTACTATTTTTAATAAGTTAATTAGACTATAGCTGCTGTATTGGGTTTGCATGGCAAAGATTTGATAGTGGGGTGGGGGGCTATAGGAGTGGCTTCTGTGAGAAGATGCCAAAAGCTTCCCCCATGTCCAATAGAGCCTGTGCCAGCTGGCTCCAAGATGGACCTGCCACTGGCCAAAGCTTAGACAATCAGCGATGGTGGTAGCGCCTCTGTGATAACATATTAAAGAAGGGGGAAAAAAAAAAAACAAACGCTCTTCAACAGCAGCCAGAAGTGAGGAGTGAGAATATGTGAGAGAAATACCTATGCAGACACCAAGGTCAGTGAAGAAGGAGAGGGAAGAGGTGCTCCAGGCACCAGAGCAGAGATTCTCCTGCAGCCCACGGTGAAAACCATGGCGAGGCAGGTTGTCCCCATGCAGCCCATGGAGGTCCACAGTGGGGCACATACCCATCTGCAGCCTGTGGAGGACCCCATGCTGGAGCAAGTGGATGTGCCCAAAGGAGGCTGTGACCCTGTGGAGAACCCAAGCTGGAGCAGGTTTTCTGGCAGGACCTGTGGCCCCGTGGGGGACCCACACGGGAGCAGTCCATTCCTGAAGGACTGCAACCCATGGAAAGGACCCATGCTGGAGCAGTTCATGGAGGACTGTCTCCTGTGGGAGAGACCACATGCAAGAGCAGGAGAAGAGAGTGAGGAGGAAGGAGCGGTGAAGACAATGTGTGATGAATTGACCAAAAGCCCCATTCTCTGTCCCCCTGTGCCACTCATGGGGAGGAGATAGAGAAGTGAGAAGCAGAGTGAGATAGCAGTAGCCAGATTAAGTTCTAGTTGGGCTTTGGCCCTTCTAATTTGCTCCCTGCATAACTTCATGACATCCTTGTAGTCCTCCTGAGTTGCCTGCCCTTTTTTCAAAAGGTTATAAATTCTCCTTTTATTCCTGAGTTCCAGTCGAAGCTCTTTGTTCATCCAGGCCGGTCTTCTCTGCCGGCTCATCTTTTGGCACATGGGGACAGCCTGCTCCTGTGCCTCTAAGATTTCCTTCTTGAAGAGCAACCAGCCTTCCTGGACTCCTTTGCCTTTCAGGACTGCCTCCCAAGGGACTCTGCCAACCAGCCTCCTATACAGGTCAAAGTTTGCCCTTCGCAAGTCCAAGGTAGCAGTTCTGCTGATCCCGCTCCTTACTTCTCCAAGAACAGAAAACTCTACCATTTCATGATTGCTATGCCCAAGGGGGCATCACATCGCCCACAAGTCCTTCTGTTTTCACAAACAGGTCCGGTGGGGTGCCTTCCCTAGTTGACTCACTGACCAGCTGTGTCAGGAAGTTGTCTTCCACACACCCCAGGAGCCTGCTAGACTGTTTCCTCTCTGCTGTGTTGTATTTCCAGCAGACATGTGGTAAGTTGAAGTCCCCCATAAGAACAAGGGCTAATGATTGTGAGACTTCTCCCAGCTGCCTGCAGAATATTTCATCTGCCTCTTCATCCTGGTTGGGTGGTCTGTAACAGACTCCCACCAGGATATCAGCCTTGTTGGCCTTTCTTCTGATTCTTACCCATAAACACTCAACTCTGTTGTTGCCATCATTAAACTCTAGAAAATCAAAACACTCCCTAACACACAGGGCTACTCCACCTCCTCTCCTTCCTTGCCTATCCCTTCTGAAGAGTTTATAGCCATCCATTACAGAACTCCAGTTATGGGAGTCATCCCACCATGTTTCCATGATGGTGACTACATTGTACTTTTTCTGCTGAACAATGGCTTCCAGCTCCTCCTGTTTGTTGCCCATGCACTTCTGCTGTTTGATTCAGCTTACTGATGCAGCTGGACAATTGATCCTTACACCTTTTTGCAGTGAGAAGCTCTAATCCTATGTGACCGTTAATACATCCAGAGCTCTTCTGGAATGACGGTGTCCTGGTTTTGTTAAAAAACAAGACCAGTTTCTCTTTTAGTGAATTTTCCTTTCAGCTGAGTTTTTCTAAGTAACTGCACTTTTCTGAATTTGGCTGCTTGTTTTTGCAGACAGCAGCTGATAACATAACAATGGAATGCAAAATACTGATAAAAATGCACATCCCATAAGTGAGAGGGGCGTATTTGCAAGGAGGGGTGAACTGAACAGGTGACTAAAATTAACCAACTAAGTATTCCATCCCATCCAGGTCATACACCCTATAAAAGTGGGAGATCACAAGGGTCTCACTGTCTTCAGCTGTGGCCGGCATCTGAAGAGGACCCTGCCTGTTGTCCCTGTGATCCGAGGCCTGGTTCCAGACCCTGAATCCCTGAATCCAGTTCTGGTTTGCTGTGGAGTCCGGCACAGGACTTCAGGGTGCCTGCCCTGCAGCTGCCGGAGCAGACAGCTCTGCAGCTGAGCTTTGCTGGGAAATTCAAGATTGGTTTTGTATATTTTGTATTATTTTCTCTATTAATAGCATTAGTAAAGCATTGTTAACTTTTTCCAACTTGCAAGTCTGTCTTGCTTTTCCTCCTATTCTCTTTCCTTAGTGGGGAGGGAGTAACAGAGAGCATCTGCCATGGTTTATTGTCGCCCTGCATTAAACCGTGACAGATGGACACAACTTACCCCAGTGTACCAAACAAAGTATAAAATGCTCTGTGCAAAATCCACTTGTTAAATATTTGGCAAACTAGCTTTCACCAGCTTGCCCCAGCATTCTTCCCCTGGCTAGGAGTATCAGAATTATGAAGGGCTATCGCAAATATATCTCTGTAATGGAAGATATGACAATTTCAGCCTTACAGTTAAAGATAAAACAAGCATCTCGGGTAGCCCTGCAAAATAGAATGGCATTAAATTTTGCGCTCATCATTCAAGAAAGGTACATGTATACTGCTTAATACCACTTGCTGTACATATGCAGACCGAAATCAGAAAACAGAAATGAAAGTACACAAAATTTGAGATAAGCTTCAGATACTGTATGAAATACCTAAGGAAAAACCTTTTTGACTGATGTGGGTGGCTCCCAGACATGAATGGATGGTTAGGAAAAACTGCTTAAGACAAGGAAAGAACTCCCTATAAGGGAGTGAAGTTTCCCTTGGTGATGAGGCATAACAGAAGCAGAGGCCAGAAAAATAATGCTGCATATGTTTGAGGTTAAGGAAGAAGATAAATAAGTGCTTGGATTAATGACTATAAATGATTATAAAACTTAGAGGCAATAACAGATGATGGGACAGCACAACCCATGCGGTGATCAGTCCTGGACTGTTAGGAGTCTTGAGCAGGGCACCTGTGTCTCCTCTAGATCTTTAAGAGTAAGAACATCCTTATCTGAAGGTGTCTGAAATTAACTTGTAAACAAATGAAGAAAGGAGTGAAGGGAATAAAACTTGGTGAGGCAAGCAAATGTTTTTGGAAAGAGAAATTGATAGAGAAAAGAATAATGATGAATATGAAAGACTTGAAATGATGAAAGTGTGTGAGTAATAACTACTCACAAAGGGGGGGAATGAAGGGGAAATTCAAATTGTAACTGATCAGCAGTGGTAATTTGTGACAAAGGAATTATCTGGCATGGAGGCCAAGAAGGCCCAACTGCAAGAAGGGGTTAAACTGGCTGGAAGCAGGGATGCCAGAGACAGAAGGACTCCCTATAAGGGAGTGAAGTTTCCCTTGGTGATGAGGTAAGAAGTAGCCTCAGCATTGTCTTGTAGCCATCCTGGAATGCAAGTGCTCAGGGTCCACCTTTGGGCAGCAGAGTTGGGCAGGGGAATGGACCCCAGGCCCGGCTGACGTGCCCCATGCAACCACTCACAGGATTGGTGCTGGTGCAAGTGTAATATAAGGAATTCGCTTGTGATGCATCTTTGCAGACTACTTGTAGAACAACTTATTGCAGTGGCACTTTGCCCGATCCATTGTTCTTTTTATTTCTTTTTAAAAAATAAATTTAAGCACAAACATATTTAATTCACCTCAAGTGGTACCATAAAAATTCCCCAACGCATGCAAGAACTGAGACAGCACATTTATCATTGTGATTCCTGAAGTGGTGCATAAATAAGAGACCCTAGGAATTTGTTAAGTCTCTATCATACTTTCTAAGTAGAGCACTATTAACCTTCATTATCTGGAAATTGTTTTTGCTTTGTATCCTTTGCATTCTTTAGTCAAGAAATCCTTGTAATCTTGTTTACTAAAATCTGATGTCCACTTCAGCACCTCAAGGTAGCTATATTGTAATCATGACTAATTCCTACATAACTACATTTGTAAGATGTTTCAAAATCTTTAGGATATGTATGACAACCTGTACCAATTAGTATTTATAAACAGCTTATCCAAATGGATTTAGCACTGTATTGATTATAGCTCTATGATTTGCATTCTTATTTATATCGTGGTGAACAATTCAGTTATTCAAGTTCTTTTTTTGAACATTCCTACAAGCCAGTGCTTATTTTGTGTTAATTCAGTAAGCTATTAAAACTATTTGATATCTACAAAATTCATTATTTTACAAGAAATGATACGATAGCATTTTTATGTTAGGTTATATGATAAAAGCTTGACTGCACACCGTGCAGTTATCTTCATCACAGATCACTGGATGAGCCCAATTTAAGTTTTATATCAGTAATTTAGCTTAAGTAAGTGTGTTTCAAGTAGAATGAATTACTTAGAATTATAAGGTTGTGTGATTTTTAATTTACTGTCTGCTTCATGTTACTTAGTAAGCTAAATTTGCTGAAATCTTAAGCTGTATGTTATAAAGTTCTGCTCATATTCACCAAACTTGCATCTACTTAATGAAAACAAAGCAGCTACAAGCCATCAACATCACCTGCAAGGTAAGGCCTGTTTTGCACTTTGCTGAACAAATAGGATGCATTCAGACAGAACAGCACTTTCAAGGCCAGCACAAAGTGGCTACGGACTATCAACAATGTCTGCAGCTAAACAAAACAAAGGCTTGTCTGAAGACAGTGAAAGAATTCAATGAGAAGCAAGAAGATCTCAGACTCAAATATTACTATTGGACTGAATCATCATGTGAGGGGTGGGTAAATAGTCTGTAAGGATATAATTACACAGGGACTTCTATCCCTGACTTGGCACTTCTGCGAAAGCACCCAGCTTGAGCCAACCCTGCTACTGTAGTACTCCATTAAATTATTTATTTCTATTAACTTTGATGCCTGAGAGTTTGCTTCCATAGACCTAGGATCCCATCCACGTCGCAAATGAACTTCGATACCTGAGAGCTTTTTTTGAGAGACCTAGGATCCAGACTTTTAAGCAACCTGGCGCCAGACCCCTAGAGGGGGTTTAGATGCAGAATGATGAAACTAGCCAGGTGATATAAAAAATTGGGTGTGCACATATAAACCTTTGGCCGTAAATACATATAATCCCTTACCTTCTATGCCTCTTAGACATGAACTGTTGATCAAGTCTGGGGCCAAGTTTGGATCCAGCCACACCCAGAGTCCTCTCTGAAAAGGAGTTTAGAAAGCAAGGGGGTCCATTCTGAACCTTGTGACTCAACAGGAGGGCCTCCCTCTACCCTTTTGCATCTCCCATCCCCATAGAAATAGCTCTGAAACAACTCTCACCTGATTCTACTTGGCATATTTCCTCCATGCAGACCTTTCATAGATTTTTCTACTGTATGTTGTACACATTGTAAGATACAAGGGACAAGCATTAATATTACTAATACAACCGTCACTAGAACTAGACCATTTTTTATTAAATCCTTAATCCATCCTGTAATACCCCAATCATTCAACCATATGTCTAACTCCCAGTCTTCATAGGTTAATTTCTTGGTCATATAATCTAACCTTCTGATTGCTTTGTGAATTGATTCAGAATGATCAGACAAGTTCATGTGACACATCCCATCAAAATCTTCACAACCAACAACAAAAAATCTATGGCAGCACGATTTTGAAGTGTAGCATGTCTAATTGAATCAACATCTGCTAAAAGCCCAGAGAATGCTAAGGAGGTGGCATTAGTCTGTTTTGCTAACCAACATCCTAATTTGTTAAGCGTATTCAAAGCATTTGCTACTGCAACTCCAGGCACAAAAATGGAGGCCAATACAGTTTCACTCATTCCCCAAAATTCTATACTATCCTTACAATCTTTGTCAAAGGCATGAATACTTCTTTTTCCTCTTTTATGCATCAAAATGGTTGATGTGTTTGGAGATAATAAGGTTAACCTCCCTAAAGAACATGGCCCTCCTTTTATGTGGGAAGGAATCCCTTGCCAGGCTCTATCACCACAAATTAAAAATATTCCTGGGGGTAATTTCAAAGGCGTGTTGGTGGCCTTAGATACATTGGGACTTGTATAAATACACCAAAAACTCTGATTGTGATATACGGCTGATGAGGCATTTATCACTTGCATGAGAGAGGTATTTTTTCCCGAATAATTGAAATATAGGTCTACAACCCAGCCATCCCAATTATTTGTCACATTTTGACTGCCAGCCAGCTGCCTCTTGTTTTCAGGGATAGGCCAGGTGTCTAGTGGAACACCAACCAAACATGTTGAAAAAGGATTGCTCGGAGATGCAGTAGCTAAACAGTCTCATCCCGTCATGTTGGCTAAAGTTATCCAAATATTAGTCTTTGGTTGAGAGGGAAGCCAAAAAGCATTGCTTATGTCCAACAATACTAGGACAATGCTTATTATGCATTGTAATACCCACGACATCGTTGACACGCTGTACAGATGATCAGAGAGGCTACGTTACATTGTCCCAAAGGGTCGGGACTAGTCAATTGTGGATCAACCCCCATTGTTGTTGTCTAGCTCTATGTCAGGTAGCAAATTGGTTTCACCACCAGGTGCCACTTCTGCTTCTTCAACTGTTGGCTTGAGCTTCTTCAGGAATGGTCTGACACAACGTGCAGGCACCCATGGCGAACCTTGATCTGTAATGACACAAGCATAACCTTGACCCCATGTTATCAATTGATGTGGCCCTTCCCATTGATCATTAACTATTGATTTGACCATAACTAACGTAGGTTCTTTCTGATTCAGCATGTTTTGGGTCATACTTGTGAAGTGTTTCATCACGGGGGAAATTTGGGCTGCACCACTTAGATATAAGTGATTCATCACATACAATGTTTTTGACAATCGATTTTGTGGTCTTTCCCCTACTTCTCCCCCTTTTTCAAAAAACATTTCAGAATCAGATGTGTGCATTCTACAATGGCTTGACCTGTAGGGGAATGTTGGATACCTGTGGTATGTCTGATGCCCCATCAGTGAAAAAAATTGCTAGTAGAATTACTAACATATGTGGGGCCATTATCTGTTTTGATTTGTGAAGGTACACCTAAAACTGAGAAAGCTTGTCGAAAATGCTCTTGTACATGGCGACTTGTTTCACCTGCCAAGGCAGTCTGGAAACGGACTGTAGCTACAGTATGAGTCCGCAACTGCATTTCCTTCTGTTATAGAACCTGGTAAAGTGGTATGAGAGTGTATATGAGTAACAAACAATGGGTGTCTGTGAAGCTGTAATACAGTTTACAATGATACAAACATTTCAAAGAGCTGCTGTTGTGAGATTTCTTCCTTGTAGCAAACAAATCTGCACCGTATAAGCACCTTTTTATGGGACATGCAACTAAACAGAATTCTCAGAAAATGTTATTTGAGCTTACACCTTACTTAACAAATCTTGACCTAAAAGAGGTATAGGGCTTTCTGGCAAATAAAAGACTTCATCTGGTAAAACTTTGTTCCATATTTGGCATTCCATTGGTTTCAAAAAACGGTCTTTCTTTCTTTCTTTCTTCCTTTCTTCCTTTCTTCCTTTCTTTCCTATGACCTCAAGAACTAGCACGGTGAATTTACTAAGAAGTTTCTTACAACTAGTTACCACAGAATAAGTCTATTAAATTTCACCCTCAGAATCCTTCATTCAGTATTACAGTTCTCCAGCAGCAACATTGCTGTGGGGGGGCGGGGGGTGGGCCGGAATAAAGCCCCTTTTAAGCTCCCCTTTCACCGCTTTAGCAGTGGGCAGACACGTTTTTTCTTTTTCTTTTTTTTTTTTTTTTTTTCTTTCGCTTCTTGCTGCAGTTCAGATACAGGCAAGGCCACACAGGTGGCATAATCGCTGGTACCAAGTGGGAGCTGCCAGGCTCTGGCAGGCTCCTCGGTTACAATGAGCTGAGTTTATCTTGCACCTTGACACAGGCCAGAAATTTATGTTCAAGATGTACAGCACAGGTCTGGGATATTTTGCTTTTTATTTTTTCATTTCATTCCAGCCCTAATACACTCTATATACAATTCCAATTCGCTGAGCAATAGTTACATTCCTCAGCCCCATTTACCTTTTGCAATTACTTACAGATGTCAATAAACAGCATATTAACCATCAATCCATTATTTTCATTTTCCTAGATCCAAATCAGTTCATATTCTAACAACTTTTAAATACAATCTCTCTCAAGTTCACATCCATCACAGCATTTAGTTTTCTTTCCCATATCTCTAAATAGCGTATAAATTCAATGTGAATCAGAGTTCAACGACTTAAATTCTTTTCTGGTCTCAAAATCATTAGATAACAACAAGAGCAAATTAACTTACAGTACTGTACTTCATCCTATTTTTTACAAAGTTCTGCAGAACAAGATTAATTGCAAGTAAATACAATATTGTTTCAAACTTTCTTTTATCAGAGGATTCCCCCACAAAGTTACTCTAATGTGTAAGGATGCATCCTAAGGGGGAGCAAGGTGGTATTTTAGTAGCAGAACCAATTCCCATTTTGTAATTATGTCCCCCAACAAAAGTCTTTTGGTACCAAATTGTCGAGGGTTTAGATTGCGGGGTGACAATAAAACCTTGGCAGATGTATTGTTAACCTCGTCTCCCCCCGCTTCCCCCTTTTGCCCCTCCCTCTCTCCCCTTCCCACTAAGGACAGGCGATTGGGAAGGAAAGAAGGACAGAGAGAAGAGAGTTGGAAAAAATAAAAATATTTTACTAATGCTACTAGTAAGAATAGAGAAAATAATACAAAATATACAAAACCAATCTTGAAAGTCCCAGCAAATGCAGAGCCAGCTCCCAAAGTCCTGGACTGGACTCTGTAGCAAACCGGAGCTGGATTCAGTTTCTCACTAGGCCTCAGTTCACAGGGACGACTAGCAAGGTCCTCTCCTAATGTCGGCCAGAAGGAAAAGGGAAAAGAGACGAGATCCTTGTGATCTCCCACTTTTATATGAAGTATTCACATGAATGGAATGTTATACACATTTGGTCAGTTTCTTGGTCACCAGTTTCTCGTTGCCCCTCTTGCAAGATGTCCATCTGTGCTTATCAATAAGTTTGCATTCCACTGCTAGGTTTACCAAAACATGTATCTAGTTCTCCAGGAAAATGCAGCTAATATGAAGGCTTTAGCTGACAGGCAAATTCACTAAAAGAGAAACTTATTTTTTAACAAAACCAGGACATTGCACAACTTATAATATGCCATTCACGGAAATACTTAAACCTTATCAATACAATCTATCAATACAATCTAATTAATCACTACTCTATATATATATATATATACCTATGTACATATATACACAGGAGTAATTAATCTTAATCAGTGGACCATCCTTTGAAAAGTTCATTAAGTTCATTTTGTCACAACAGTCTCCCAGGGCAGGAAAAAATGGTACAAGTGCATCTGATGACCACTGTTTGTGGGTTAAAGACATCAACTTCGAAGAAGTTGTCAGGCGCCACTCGAAGAAGCTAGCTCTGGTTTCATCATCACTGTCTTGATCTGAAATACACTGATTAAACACTGTTAGTGTGGCAATTCACATAATGCAGTTCAGTATTTAATATTTTCACCTAAAATCAAATCCCCTTGAGGTACACAGCGAACTTCTCCATCCTTAAGCATCACCCACCAGGTGCTGCCAGGTCCCTGGGCAAAAACAATCCCATGAATGGGCTTGCCTTTGCCTGAGGCAGGAGTAACCCAGACTGCCTTTCTAACATATTTTTCATGTGTACTACAGGGACTTTATCTCCTTCTACAGTACCAAGAATTTCTGATTGGGCAGGCCCGGCTTGATTGGTTGATCCCCTGGTGTTGACCAACCAAGCGGCTTTTGCCAAATGTGAATCCCAGTTTTTAAAGGTTCCGCCACCAAATGCCAAAATGTGTAGTTTTTAACAAACCATTGTACCTTTCGATTTTCCCAGAGTCTGGTGCATTATAGAGAATATGATATACCCACTCAATACCATGTTCTTTGGCCCAATTGTCTATAATACTGTTTTTGAAATGAGTACCATTGTCTGATTCAATTCTTTCTGCGTACCATGTCGCCAAAGGCCTTGCTTTTCAAGGCCCAAGATAGTATTCCGGGCTGTAGCACGAGATACGGCATACGTTTCCAACCATCCAGTGGTTGCTTCCACCATTGTAACTACATAATGCTTACCTTGACATGTTTGTGGAAGTGTAATATAATCAATCTGCCAAGCTTCTCCACACTTATACTTTAACCATTGCCCCCCATACCATACAGGCTTTAACCGTTCAGCTTGTTTGATTTTGGCACAAGTTTCGCATTCATGAATAACCTGTGAAATAGTGTCCATAGTTAAATCCACCCCTCGATCGCGAGCCCACTTATATGTTGCATCTCTGCCTTGATGCCCTGAAGCATCATGGGCCCACTGAGCTAGGAAAAGTTCACTCTTATGTTGCCAGTCCAAGTCCACCTCAGCTACTTTAATCTTAGCAGGTGACTAGATTCACCTTGTCCTTCAGTGGCTTCTGTAACTTGTCGTGTGGGACTCCACACAGCAGCTTTCCACCTTCGATGTTTTCCTACAAGACGGCAGGATCCATCTGTGAACAGTGCATACTGCTTATCAGTCTCTGAAAGAGTATTATGCGGTGGTGCTTCTTCAGCACGTGTTACTTCCTCCTCATCTGGAGACATCCCAAAGTCTTTGCTTTCTGGCCAGCCTGTAATCACTTCTAAGATCCCTGGGCGATTGGGATTTCCAATTCTAGCTCGTTGCGCGATCAATGCAATCCATGTACTCCACGTAACTTCGGTTGCATGATGTGGAGAGGGAACCGTCCCTTTGAACATCCAGCTCAGCACCGGCAGTCGAGGTGCTAGGAGGAGCTGTGCTTCAGTACCGATCACTTCTGAAGCAGCTCGAACTCCTTCATATGCTGCTAGTATCTCTTTTTCAGTTGGAGTATAGTTGGCCTCAGATCCTTTGTATCCTTGACTCCAAAACCCTAAGGGTCGACCTCGGGTTTCTCCTGGTGCTTTCTGCTAGAGGCTCCAGGTTTTTGTTCAAAGGCTTGTCATTGTTCAGGGCCCCACTCAAATTGGTTCTTTTTACGAGTCACTCGATAGAGAGGGCTCACAATCTGGCTGTAGTCGGGAATATGCCTTCTCCAAAAACCTACAACGCCCAAGAAAGTCTGTGTCTCCTTTTTATTAGTAGGTGGAGACATTGCAGCAATTTTGTTGATCACATCCATGGGGATCTGACGACGGCCATCTTGCCATTTTATTCCTAAAAACTGGATCTCTCGTGCAGGTCCCTTGACCTTGCTTCGTTTTATGGCAAAACCAGCATCCAAAAGAATCTGAATTATTCTCTCACCTTTCTCGAAGACTTCTTTTGCTGTGTCGCCCCATACGATGATATCATCGATATATTGCAAGTGTTCTGGAGCTTTACCTTGCTCCAGCGTGGTCTGGATCAGTCCATGGCAGATGGTAGGACTGTGTTTCCACCCCTGGGGCAAGTGATTCCACGTGTACTGGATGCCCCTCCAGGTGAAAGCAAACTGCGGCCTGCACTCTGCTGGTACAGGAATAGAGAAAAATGCATTAGCAATATCAGTTGTAGCATACCACTTAGCTGCCTTTGACTCCAGTTCAAATTGCAGTTCTAGCATGTCAGGCACAGCAGCACTCAATGGTGGCGTAACTTCATTCAGGCCACGATAGTCTACAGTTAGTCACCACTCGTCACTAGACTTACGCACTGGCCAGATTGGGCTGTTAAAAGGTGAGCGAGTCTTACTGATCACACCCTGGCTTTCCAATTGACGGATCAACTTCTGGACAGGAATCAGTCTCGATTGGTGCGATATTGCCGGCGATGCACTGTTGTGGTAGCAATTGGCACCTGCTGATCGTCAACCATCAGCAGTCCTACAACAGAAGGGTCATCTGAAACACCAGGCAAATCAGACAGCTGTTCAATTTTCTCAGTGTCCACAGCTGCTATACCAAATGCCCACCTATACCCTTTTGGGTCCTTAAAACAACCTCTCCTGAGGTAGTCTATGCCAAGGATGCACAGAGCATCTGGACCTGTCACAATGGGATGCTTTTGCCAGTTTTTTCCAGTTAGGCTCATTTCAGCCTCTAACACAATCACTTCCTGGGATCCCCCAGTCACTCCAACAATATTGATGGATTGCGTTCCTTTATAATTATAAGGAATTATCATGCACTGTGCACCAGTGTCCACTAAAGCTTTGTACTCCTGGGGGTGTGTTGTACCAGGCCATCGTATTTGTACAGTCTAACGAACTCTGTTATCCCTTTCCTCCACCTGGTTGGAGGCAGGGCACCTCTAATTTCTGTTTTGCACAGTCTCTGGGTGTGAATTAGAGGTTCCTTCAAGAGCATCAGAATCTCTTCTGCTCCTTTTGTAAACTGGAGCAGCCACCTTCCTAGGAGTTTTTCCTTTGATCTCACGTACTCGTTCCTGACGTTCTGAGGTAGGTCTTCCACGCCATCTATTCATGTTTTCTCCCTGCTCACGTAGGAAGAACCACAGTGAACCTCTTTTTGTGGGCTGCCTCTGTCCTCTCTCTCGAGATTGGAAACGCCTTCTCCTAATAGCTGAAACATAGGTTTGTGCAGGGCGTGAATGGTATGTGTCTTCTCTGAGTTCTTTGATTTCTTGCAACAGCTTTGCAAACCGGTCATCAGATTTTTCACACAGTTTCTCCACAGCAGAGACACAAGCCCGTAGAGAACCAGCAAGGCTGTCCTCAAAGTCTCGGAGCTGCTCAATCACTTCAGTAATATTTTGTACACCTCCAGATGACCAGACCATTCCTGCCAATGACTTAGCATATGCAGGTGGTGCACTTTGTACAAATCTGCGCCACAGAGGTCGTGTACAATTGATTCTATCTGGGTCTGTCCCCTCTTGGCTGTTTGGTTCAAAATAGATGATCTCTCACACAGCTAATTCTCTCAGGAACTGAATACCTCTCTCCATAGTATTCCATTTCCCTAATGTGCATATACAATCTTCCTTGTAGGGAAATCTTACTTTCATAGCTGCCAGGAGTCGGGTCTGGAGGGTAGTGGCATTAGGGTCTCCTGAAATTGCCCTATCAATGGTGGAATCTTTTGACAGAGATCCCAGCTGCCTGGCTTCACCACCTTCCAGTTCAATTGTTTCTGCCCCATTGTCCCAGCATCGGAGCAGCCAGGTTAAAATATTCTCGCCTTCATGACGACTAAAGTCTTTTCGCAGATCTCGCAGCTCACCTGGAGAAAAGGACCGAGTGGTGGTCACTTCATCTCCTCCCTGTGCTGGTGATGTCCCTTGGGTTGATGTTGGCCCTGTGCCATCATCTGCTGCACGAGTAGTCTTTCTAGTGACTTTCTTACAACCGGCAACTGATGCTGATATGGGTTCACCATCAGTTGATTCATTTCCAGAGTCTGAATGATTGTCACAGTGATTGCTGTGGTTACAGCAGCAACAGTGACCAGTGTGTGAAGAAGGGGGGGCTGCCTTGTTAGCCTTTGAGGCTGGAGAAGTAATGTTATCTGCAGCAACCTTGGCAGAGGAACTCTGCGGAGGAGCTGTAACTTCAGCCTGCGAAGCCGCGATTAGGGGGGGCAGTGGCTGCAGCAGCAGCTTTCGCTGTTTTGCTTTTTCTCGAGCGGCTAGGAGTGCTTTTTGCTAAAGCTTCCGAAGATGCACCGCAAATCTCAGGACTAAAAAGAGACGCAAACGTCCTATTGAACCTCATTTCTCTTAACAGTAACACAAACTGACACACATTCAGCAAACCAGATAACACCATCACCGTTCTATCAAAACTCCAAGGATATTCAAAGCTCTCTAAAACATTTGCAAACTGTCCTAGAGAAAAAACGAAAGTATTGTTAGTCAACCTTTCTAAAGATTCACTCGACCAATTAGCAAACACAGAGCCGTATTGCTCTTTAATCTCTCCTGGAGGCTTTTCAAGGTAAAGCAGAAGCGAGTAGAAATTCATTAGCGGCTGCAGTATAATGAAATAAACCAGTGCCAAACCACACAGGATCATCATCATGATTGTCCAGTTTCTTGTTGTTATATAATGAATACTTTGATTTAGAAAGAAGGCCCAGCACAGATAAGGAATCACCGAACACAATGTAGACAATAACTGATACAACTTATGCCATAACATCTTTAAATCAATGTAATTCACTTAATACCACTAAATAATGTCTGAAGCAAACAGACATGCGAGTATCACAACTCTATGAGTTGGCACCGTGCCAAGAAAATTGAAAGGTACATCAGAACAGTAGAAAAGCCAAAAATCTCCAAATTTACCCCTTTCTCTCGCCCCACGTTGGGCGCCAATTATCTGTCGAGGGTTTAGATTGTGGGGTGACAATAAAACCCTGGCAGATGTATTGTTAACCTCCTCTCCCCCCCTTCCCACTAAGGACAGGTGATCGGGAGGGAAAGAAGGACAAAGAGAAGAGAGTTGGAAAAATTAAAAATATTTTACTAATGCTACTAGTAAGAATAGAGAAAATAATACAAAATATACAAAACCAATCTTGAAAGTCTCAGCAAATGCAGAGCCAGCTCCCAAAGTCCTGCACTGGTCTCTGTAGCCAACCGGAGCTGGATTCAGTTTTTCACTAGGCCTCAGTTCGCAGGGACGACTAGCAAGGTCCTCTCCTAATGTCAGCCAGAAGGAAAAGGGAAAAGAGACGAGATCCTTGTGATCTCCCACTTTCATATGAAGTATTCACGTGAATGGAATGTTATACACCGTTGGTCAGTTTCTTGGTCACCAGTTTCTCGTTGCCCCTCTGCGTGATGTCCATCTGTGCTTATCAGTAAGTTTGCATTCCATTGCTGTTTTTACCAAAACATGTATCTGGTTCTCCAGGAAAATGCAGCTAATATGAAGGCTTTAGCTGACAGGCAAATTCACTAAAAGAGAAACTTTTTAACAAAACCAGGACACAAACATAAGTATGCAACCAAAATACTGAGCTCAGATATGAAAACCAAATACCAAGTTCAAATATGCAAATGGATCACAGTTACACTTATTCAAGACAATATCTCGATTTTAGAATTGCACCTCTGGGCTGCTTACTGCTCAGCCAGGTAGAGGTACCTCTGGGTCTCCATGACAAAATAGGTCAGTGCACGCTGGAGCCCAATCAGCACCTGCCCCCCTACTGTTCTTTAGTAAGCTGGAATGGGCAAGGCTTTTATTAGTGTCTCATCTGGGGTGCTGCAACTGTTATCCCAAAACCAGGATTTTTCGTCCGGTGTGCATACAAAAGAGCCAAATTTAGTATGCTGAGATGAGACACAGCCTATCACAGAGTTGCACAAGTCTGTATGCTGGAATAAAGCTAGCATGCTAGAAAGAAAAGTAGCAGCTATCACACATGCAATCTTATCATCACATTCATGCAATAAAGAAATAAATTACTCATGTTTTTCTGTATCATCACAAAATATACATTTTGGATCCATGTATTCTCATGATTTAACAGTGTGCCATATAACCAGCAAAGACTTATTGAAACTGTAGTATGTTTAAACAGATACCTAGAAAGATAACAGGTTAATAATGAAAAGCATCTCGCAGAGTGTTCTGCAAGTTTTCTGCGACTCGTTTGTTATCAGTTAATTCCCTCTCAGCTTGTTGAAATGCAAACCGTTCTGCCTGTAAAACTGTCTGCAATGCTTTAATGATCTCTTGAAGAGAAGCTCATTTTGGATAGGTAGGAAGCTACTTTTTGTAACTTGTTGGTGTAGATACATAAGTAGGCATAGGACATCATTTCCTGGAATAGTTGTTGCTGACTCCTGTTTTCCTACAAGATCAGGTTGTTATCACAGTTTCTTTGTCCTGCATTCATCAGGTTTTCTTTGTCCTGCCAACTAACCCCCATCAAGGAGGTTTCCACTGAGGGTATCTGGGATATCTCTGGACTAAGGAGGTATCCTTCTTTGTCAGTATGTTTACCAGGCCACCTTTGCGGCATCTCCCCATTAATGGGTAATGTGGAAGGATGGGGAGATCCAGTGTGTACCTCAAGGAGATTTAACCTTGGGGGAAAATAATTCATGTTTTGAGTCATACATCAGGAATAACCTGAACCAAATGAGCCTCACAAGGAACCTGCCTCTGGTCCCCTCCAGCTTTATTGCTGAGCATGATGTTATACTGTATGGAATATCCTTTTGGCCAGTTCAGGTCAGCTGCCCTAGCTGCGTCCCCTCCCAACCTCTTGCCCACCTCTAGCTTACTCATTGAGGGGACAGAGTGAGAAACAGAGAAGACCGTGACACTGTGCAAGCACTGTTCAGGAATAACTAAAACACTGCTATGTTATCAACACTGTTTTGGTCACCAATCTAAACCACAACACCATATGAGCTGCTTTGAAGAAAATTAACTACGTTGCAGCCAAACCTCATACAACAACCAAGGCACCACATTCTTTTTGAAATCACTATCTCCTCATTACAGTGTCTTCCACAGTAGTTCACTACAGCTGTGTACTGGAAATTGTTCTTGAATTTAATAGAAGTTTTCAGTTTTGCTTTCCAAAAATAGTTATAGGTGTGATATAGAAGCTATGTCCTATTAAGTACAAAGATGAACATTAATGGTAGATTGATAAAATGGTCCTAATTGATACAGTACTTTCTAGTAAGGAAGTAGCATAGTTATTCACCCAGAAAAATGCTGAGTAGAACATGCTGCAAAAAAAATAATGCTGAGAGGTTCTTAATGGCAGCTAGTCCACTGTGGAAAATGCATATAAAATGTTTGTCTCAGTGACAGGCTTGCTAGGTAAGTCCAGCAGACCAGCAGGGTGAACGTTTGGTCTTGCTGACTCTGGTGTGAGATCATCTATTGATTCCTAGGATAACAATCTCACATTAGGTCTTTTAAAACTGTTGAGAGCATGACATTCGAGTTTAACTGGGACTTAACTTTTTATAAGCTAGTTAATCCTTTTTCATCACACATAACTAAAATTCAATTCATATATTTGGTTCAGAATGTTAATTTTTTTTATAAAATTATCAGTCCTCTGGCCATTTTATCTTGAAACTCATGACATAAAATGTAATGACCTTTGAATTTTCCTCTAATTACTTCTTACCTTTCTTTGAATTCCCTGGTGACATGAAGCACATCAAAACAGCATCAGGATACTGGTTATGTAGCAACAGGTTTGCTTTATTTCAAAGTTTTGCTGAGCCTAATGAATTTTTTTCCAGCTGGTTGTAAAGCCTGTCATACTGAGTGCACCAAGGAATATGCCCCTGAAAAAAAGATCAAAAGTTCTCAGCAACTAGAGAAGAAAGAATTTTGATATTATTTAATTTCTTTATTATCCTGTCAGCACAAGGGATTTTTAATAATGTACATGTAGCGCTTTGTACAGCCTAATTTAAAAACTCCAAGCATAGGATCCTGCATTCCAGCTACACTGCTGTATGACTCTTGATATTCATTCAATTTCTTGTCATTCCTGTAGTCCCATCCATCATTGTATAAAGAGTAATAATCAACAAGTTAAACTTTTCTTCCCCCCAAAGATAATCAGAAGCACGCTAATTTTTACATAGAACACTTTACAGCTTAGAAGGCAGCTGTGGTGGGCTCCAGCGTGCACTGACCTATTTTGTCATAGAGACCCAGAGGTTGTGGGAAACTGCAGCGGGTCTGTGGGATCCTTGACAGAAAATATAAGAGTAGAGATCAGCCTTGAGATATTAAGATTTACCCTTGAGAAGGATGGGAGTAAAGGAGTATCCGGAGAGAGGAGAGATGTACCCTTGAGAGAGAAGGGGATAGAAGAATAACATGGATGATAGAAAAATTAACCAATGAGATGTTAGTGCTGTAACTTGTAACCAATAGTGAAAAGACACATGAACTGGTAGAATTGTATAAAAATGCACTTGTAGCAATAAATGGCGTCTATTATTTTCATCTTGAAAGAACTTGGTCCATGTCGTTTGTCCGTCTCAACCGTGACATATGGTGACCCCGACGTGATCCTGCCTGAAGAGGATCTCGCCTAACAAGGTGACAGTGGAAAGCTGTGAACAGCCGAAGAAGAGCTGTGGAGACGGAGCCCCGGTACAGCTGATAAGAGCAGCCGAGCAGAGCTGTCGAAGATCCAGATCGTTGAAGACACCTCGCTAAGGAGGAGGTGAGCTACCGGGAACATGGGGGGAAACTTATCTAAAGAAGAGGGTACTATATTATCTACGTGGAAGCTGCTTCTGAAGAAGCAGGGTGTTAGTCTTCCGGAACTGACTTTAAGAAAAATGTTACTATGGGGCAAAGCACAAGGTCTAGAGGTTAATCCTGTGACAGCATTTAGTGTGTCACAATGGATGGACTTGGGAGATAAATTGTTTGATAGTGCTACCCAAGGGTCCAAGGAAGCAACTGAACTGTTAACGATGTGGCGCTTGTTATTAGATAGTCTGAAAGCGTTAAAACAGCAACAGGCAGAGGTGGCGGAGGGGGATGGTCTTCCTGGCTCTCCTGGGCCAGATTCGGAGAAAAAAGCAAGATTAAGTACTGCTCCGACCCCCCCTGTTACTAAAGATTCGTCAAAACCGCCCAAGTCCATATTATCTGACACGGATAAGGATCCGCGGCACGTTCTTGGAAAGTTAAAAGGAATAAAGGAGGAGCGTACGTATGTGTGGCCCCGAGATCAGAAAAAAAATTATGAAAGAGTCGTATACATATGTGTGGCCCCGAGATCAGATAAAAGCTATGAAAGACTCACATGAAAAAACAGCGTTGGGTTGCCCCCGGAGCACCGGTCGGAGCACCGGTCAGAGCAGTGCGTTTGGCAAATTGCTCCGCCATCATCAATCACGGCTCGAACCTCTCCTCTACCATCATCAACCGCGGTTCCGCCGTCTGCGTCACCGCCATTATTCACAGTTCAACCCTCTGCCCAGCCGCTATCAGTCGCGGAAGAAAAAAAAATTTACATTTTTTTTTTCCTATCCCCCCTTGCCTTGAGATTTAGGTGGGGAGGACCCCCCTGTGGTGAGCCAGACTGAGCCAAATAACGTAATTCCTACAGATTTGGGTCCTCACAACCTGCCCCCGCCTCCCTCCCACACTGAATTCCTGAGGGTGAGGGTAGAATTTCAGAGCGGAAACAGAACTTACCAAAAAGCTGGGATTTACCCCCAGTTTTGATTACAGTTAAACCACGGGACTCTGTGCGTTTCTGGAAGAGACATTAATTGACACATCACAACTACAGGCACGATAACTTTCTGAAATCCTGAAGCAGTCAACAGACCTCGTATATCAAGCTATGATAAAGATGCCTGAAACCGACAATGCAGCCGAATCATTTGCAACTATTAATCAGGGTCCCAATGAGAATTACATGCAATTTAATGACCATCTTCAAGACGTCATCAATAAACAGGCTGAAAACTTAGAAGCTAAGGAAGCATTGGTGTTGAAATTAGCAGTAGAGAATGCTAATGTTTGCTATCAACATGTTATCTGCAAGTTTTACAGTACATATTATGTGTTTCTGTGTATTGCCTCTCTGAAAATCAAGCAGCTTGTTAGGAATGTGAGTTAATTGTTTTACTAGTTGTTTTTAAGTGCGCCGTAAAAATCTCTCCCCATTTTTCCCAGTCGTGCTGCAAGCAGCACCCCTCCCTCCCCCTTCTCAAGGTTTTTACTTGCAAGATGGGGTCAGGAATAATTGTTTTCAGTTGTGTTCCTGAAAAATCAGTATCAGGAAGTGTTTTAAAACATAGGAAAGCACTCAGAATTATAAGGAAGGAAGATCTTGTTAAATATTGAAATCAGTGTTCGCTCCTGTTTAAGTTAAATGATTGGTAAAAGTGTCTGGAGAATAGAATTTTGTTGCAATTAATGTTGTTTTTAAGGTGAGAAGAGCAGGACAAAATAAATCTCTCCAAGAGATCATTAGATCATTACAGACAGTTTTACAGCAGGAAGGATATGAACGTCAACAAGCTGAGAGAGAGTTAACTGATAACACACAGGTCACAGTAAACTTGCTGAAGTCTGCAAGATGCTTTCCTCATTAACCTGTTTTCTTTGTGGGTATCTGTTTAAGCATGTTGCAATTTTGGTAGGTCTTTGTTATATGGTATGATAAGTTCACAGACTGTTAAATCATGAGAATCCATTGACTCAAAATGTGCGTTTTGTGATAATACAGAAGACCATGAGTAATTTAGTTCTTTACTGCATGAATGTGATGGTAAAATTTTTGTGTGTAGTAGCTGTTATTTTTCTCTCCAGCATGCTACCTTTATTCTGGCATTCAGACTTGCGCAACTCTGTGACAGGCTGTGTCTCATCTCAGTGTGCTGGATTCGGCTTTTCCATATGCACAGCATGTAAATAATCCTGATTTTGGAATAACAGCTGTAGCGCACCAGATGAGACACTAAAAAAACCAAACCAAAACAAAACAAAAAAAGGCCTTGCCCAGTCCGGCTCGGCGGGTGCCAAGGGCTCCAGCGCACACTGAGTTTTTTTGTCAGGGAGACCCAGAGATACCTCCACCTGGCTGAGCAGTAAGCGGCCCAAAGGTGCAATGCAAAAATTGAGATATTGTCTTAAATTGGTGTAACTGTGATCCATCTGCATATTTGAACTTGGTATATGGTTTTCACACCTGAGCTCAGTATTTTAGTTTGCATATTCATATTTGGTACCAAAAGAATCTTGTTTGGGTGATAATTACAAAATGGGAACCGGTTCCACTGTTAAAATTCCACCTTGCCTCCCCTTAAGATGCATCCTTACACATTAGAGTAATTGCTTATATTGTTAGAAAAGCATTTAAATTGTTAAAATGCCATGATAGCTGTGAATTTGGAAGAGGTTGTATTTAAAAGTTGCTAGAATATTAACTGATTTGGATATAGGAAAATAGAATAATGGTTTTATGTTTATTATACTGGTTTATACTGTTTTTTGACATCTGTAAATTTTAAAAGGTAAATGGAGCTAAGGAATGTAACTATTTCTGAGCTACTTGAAATTGCATATAAAGTGTATTATGGTTGGAATGAAATGGGAAAACAAAGAGCAAAATATCCCAGGCCTGTGTGCAGCTCATTGTAACTGAGGAGTTTCCCAGAGCCTCCTACTTCGTACCAGCCATTACGCCAGCTGCGTGACCTTGGTTATATCTGAACTGCAGTAAGAAGAGAAAGAAAAAAGAAAAAAAAAACCCACCAAAACAACCTGTTTTCCCACTGCTAAGCAGAGAAAGGGGGCTTTACTCCCCCCGCTCTGTCCTTTTTTTTTCCCTGAAGTATTGTCATCCATTTTTGTTGTAGCACTGTGTTGTTTTTTGGCTTTGAATAAGGGGTTGTTGGTGTTGTTTATTTTTGCTTCTGTCTTGTTTCCTAGGTTTTGGCACACCTGGGGAAAAGAGCTCATAATTTTACCTCCTTGCTGGAGTCAGTCTTTTCACACTGGTCAGCTTTGGGGGTCACAGTGTTCAGTGCTTCTCTGGGTCAGACTGGTACTGATTTGGGTGTGGAGTGGAGCCAGATTGGTTTGATGTTTAACTGTGTTTAACTGTAATCAAAACTGGGGGTAAATCCCAGCTTTTTGGTAAGTTCTGTTTCCGCTCTGAAATTCTACCCTCACCCTCAGGAATTCAGTGTGGGAGGGAGGCGGGGGCAGGTTGTGAGGACCCAAATCTGTAGGAATTACGTTATTTGGCTCAGTCTGGCTCACCACAGGGGGGTCCTCCCCACCTAAATCTCAAGGCAAGGGGGGATAGGAAAAAAAAAATGTAAATTTTTTTTTCTTCCGCGACTGATAGCGGCTGGGCAGAGGGTTGAACTGTGAATAATGGCGGTGACGCAGACGGCGGAACCGCGGTTGATGATGGTAGAGGAGAGGTTCGAGCCGTGATTGATGATGGCGGAGCAATTTGCCAAACGCACTGCTCTGACCGGTGCTCCGACCGGTGCTCCGGGGGCAACCCAACGCTGTTTTTTCATGTGAGTCTTTCATAGCTTTTATCTGATCTCGGGGCCACACATATGTATACGACTCTTTCATAATTTTTTTTCTGATCTCGGGGCCACACATACGTACGCTCCTCCTTTATTCCTTTTAACTTTCCAAGAACGTGCCGCGGATCCTTATCCGTGTCAGATAATATGGACTTGGGCGGTTTTGACGAATCTTTAGTAACAGGGGGGGTCGGAGCAGTACTTAATCTTGCTTTTTTCTCCGAATCTGGCCCAGGAGAGCCAGGAAGACCATCCCCCTCCGCCACCTCTGCCTGTTGCTGTTTTAACGCTTTCAGACTATCTAATAACAAGCGCCACATCGTTAACAGTTCAGTTGCTTCCTTGGACCCTTGGGTAGCACTATCAAACAATTTATCTCCCAAGTCCATCCATTGTGACACACTAAATGCTGTCACAGGATTAACCTCTAGACCTTGTGCTTTGCCCCATAGTAACATTTTTCTTAAAGTCAGTTCCGGAAGACTAACACCCTGCTTCTTCAGAAGCAGCTTCCACGTAGATAATATAGTACCCTCTTCTTTAGATAAGTTTCCCCCCATGTTCCCGGTAGCTCACCTCCTCCTTAGCGAGGTGTCTTCAACGATCTGGATCTTCGACAGCTCTGCTCGGCTGCTCTTATCAGCTGTACCGGGGCTCCGTCTCCACAGCTCTTCTTCGGCTGTTCACAGCTTTCCACTGTCACCTTGTTAGGCGAGATCCTCTTCAGGCAGGATCACGTCGGGGTCACCATATGTCACGGTTGAGACGGACAAACGACATGGACCAAGTTCTTTCAAGATGAAAATAATAGACGCCATTTATTGCTACAAGTGCATTTTTATACAATTCTACCAGTTCATGTGTCTTTTCACTATTGGTTACAAGTTACAGCACTAACATCTCATTGGTTAATTTTTCTATCATCCATGTTATTCTTCTATCCCCTTCTCTCTCAAGGGTACATCTCTCCTCTCTCCGGATACTCCTTTACTCCCATCCTTCTCAAGGGTAAATCTTAATATCTCAAGGCTGATCTCTACTCTTATATTTTCTGTCAAGGATCCCACAGACCCGCTGCAGTTTCCCACAACCTCTGGGTCTCTATGACAAAATAGGTCAGTGCACGCTGGAGCCCACCACAGCTGCCTTCTAAGCTGTAAAGTGTTCTATGTAAAAATTAGCGTGCTTCTGATTATCTTTGGGGGGAAGAAAAGTTTAACTTGTTGATTATTACTCTTTATACAATGATGGATGGGACTACAGGAATGACAAGAAATTGAATGAATATCAAGAGTCATACAGCAGTGTAGCTGGAATGCAGGATCCTATGCTTGGAGTTTTTAAATTAGGCTGTACAAAGCGCTACATGTACATTATTAAAAATCCCTTGTGCTGACAGGATAATAAAGAAATTAAATAATATCAAAATTCTTTCTTCTCTAGTTGCTGAGAACTTTTGATCTTTTTTTCAGGGGCATATTCCTTGGTGCACTCAGTATGACAGGCTTTACAACCAGCTGGAAAAAAATTCATTAGGCTCAGCAAAACTTTGAAATAAAGCAAACCTGTTGCTACATAACCAGTATCCTGATGCTGTTTTGATGTGCTTCATGTCACCAGGGAATTCAAAGAAAGGTAAGAAGTAATTAGAGGAAAATTCAAAGGTCATTACATTTTATGTCATGAGTTTCAAGATAAAATGGCCAGAGGACTGATAATTTTATAAAAAAAATTAACATTCTGAACCAAATATATGAATTGAATTTTAGTTATGTGTGATGAAAAAGGATTAACTAGCTTATAAAAAGTTAAGTCCCAGTTAAACTCGAATGTCATGCTCTCAACAGTTTTAAAAGACCTAATGTGAGATTGTTATCCTAGGAATCAATAGATGATCTCACACCAGAGTCAGCAAGACCAAACGTTCACCCTGCTGGTCTGCTGGACTTACCTAGCAAGCCTGTCACTGAGACAAACATTTTATATGCATTTTCCACAGTGGACTAGCTGCCATTAAGAACCTCTCAGCATTATTTTTTTTGCAGCATGTTCTACTCAGCATTTTTCTGGGTGAATAACTATGCTACTTCCTTACTAGAAAGTACTGTATCAATTAGGACCATTTTATCAATCTACCATTAATGTTCATCTTTGTACTTAATAGGACATAGCTTCTATATCACACCTATAACTATTTTTGGAAAGCAAAACTGAAAACTTCTATTAAATTCAAGAACAATTTCCAGTACACAGCTGTAGTGAACTACTGTGGAAGACACTGTAATGAGGAGATAGTGATTTCAAAAAGAATGTGGTGCCTTGGTTGTTGTATGAGGTTTGGCTGCAACGTAGTTAATTTTCTTCAAAGCAGCTCATATGGTGTTGTGGTTTAGATTGGTGACCAAAACAGTGTTGATAACATAGCAGTGTTTTAGTTATTCCTGAACAGTGCTTGCACAGTGTCACGGTCTTCTCTGTTTCTCACTCTGTCCCCTCAATGAGTAAGCTAGAGGTGGGCAAGAGGTTGGGAGGGGACGCAGCTAGGGCAGCTGACCTGAACTGGCCAAAAGGATATTCCATACAGTATAACATCATGCTCAGCAATAAAGCTGGAGGGGACCAGAGGCAGGTTCCTTGTGAGGCTCATTTGGTTCAGGTTATTCCTGATGTATGACTCAAAACATGAATTATTTTCCCCCAAGGTTAAATCTCCTTGAGGTACACACTGGATCTCCCCATCCTTCCACATTACCCATTAATGGGGAGATGCCGCAAAGGTGGCCTGGTAAACATACTGACAAAGAAGGATACCTCCTTAGTCCAGAGATATCCCAGATACCCTCAGTGGAAACCTCCTTGATGGGGGTTAGTTGGCAGGACAAAGAAAACCTGATGAATGCAGGACAAAGAAACTGTGATAACAACCTGATCTTGTAGGAAAACAGGAGTCAGCAACAACTATTCCAGGAAATGATGTCCTATGCCTACTTATGTATCTACACCAACAAGTTACAAAAAGTAGCTTCCTACCTATCCAAAATGAGCTTCTCTTCAAGAGATCATTAAAGCATTGCAGACAGTTTTACAGGCAGAACGGTTTGCATTTCAACAAGCTGAGAGGGAATTAACTGATAACAAACGAGTCGCAGAAAACTTGCAGAACACTCTGCGAGATGCTTTTCATTATTAACCTGTTATCTTTCTAGGTATCTGTTTAAACATACTACAGTTTCAATAAGTCTTTGCTGGTTATATGGCACACTGTTAAATCATGAGAATACATGGATCCAAAATGTATATTTTGTGATGATACAGAAAAACATGAGTAATTTATTTCTTTATTGCATGAATGTGATGATAAGATTGCATGTGTGATAGCTGCTACTTTTCTTTCTAGCATGCTAGCTTTATTCCAGCATACAGACTTGTGCAACTCTGTGATAGGCTGTGTCTCATCTCAGCATACTAAATTTGGCTCTTTTGTATGCACACCGGACGAAAAATCCTGGTTTTGGGATAACAGTTGCAGCACCCCAGATGAGACACTAATAAAAGCCTTGCCCATTCCAGCTTACTAAAGAACAGTAGGGGGGCAGGTGCTGATTGGGCTCCAGCGTGCACTGACCTATTTTGTCATGGAGACCCAGAGGTACCTCTACCTGGCTGAGCAGTAAGCAGCCCAGAGGTGCAATTCTAAAATCGAGATATTGTCTTGAATAAGTGTAACTGTGATCCATTTGCATATTTGAACTTGGTATTTGGTTTTCATATCTGAGCTCAGTATTTTGGTTGCATACTTATGTTTGTGTCCTGGTTTTGTTAAAAAGTTTCTCTTTTAGTGAATTTGCCTGTCAGCTAAAGCCTTCATATTAGCTGCATTTTCCTGGAGAACCAGATACATGTTTTGGTAAAAACAGCAATGGAATGCAAACTTACTGATAAGCACAGATGGACATCACGCAGAGGGGCAACGAGAAACTGGTGACCAAGAAACTGACCAACGGTGTATAACATTCCATTCACGTGAATACTTCATATGAAAGTGGGAGATCACAAGGATCTCGTCTCTTTTCCCTTTTCCTTCTGGCTGACATTAGGAGAGGACCTTGCTAGTCGTCCCTGCGAACTGAGGCCTAGTGAGAAACTGAATCCAGCTCCGGTTGGCTACAGAGACCAGTGCAGGACTTTGGGAGCTGGCTCTGCATTTGCTGAGACTTTCAAGATTGGTTTTGTATATTTTGTATTATTTTCTCTATTCTTACTAGTAGCATTAGTAAAATATTTTTAATTTTTCCAACTCTCTTCTCTTTGTCCTTCTTTCCCTCCCGATCACCTGTCCTTAGTGGGAAGGGGGGGAGAGGAGGTTAACAATACATCTGCCAGGGTTTTATTGTCACCCCACAATCTAAACCCTCGACAGATAATTGGCGCCCAACGTGGGGCGAGAGAAAGGGGTAAATTTGGAGATTTTTGGCTTTTCTACTGTTCTGATGTACCTTTCAATTTTCTTGGCACGGTGCCAACTCATAGAGTTGTGATACTCGCATGTCTGTTTGCTTCAGACATTATTTAGTGGTATTAAGTGAATTACATTGATTTAAAGATGTTATGGCATAAGTTGTATCAGTTATTGTCTACATTGTGTTCGGTGATTCCTTATCTGTGCTGGGCCTTCTTTCTAAATCAAAGTATTCATTATATAACAACAAGAAACTGGACAATCATGATGATGATCCTGTGTGGTTTGGCACTGGTTTATTTCATTATACTGCAGCCGCTAATGAATTTCTACTCGCTTCTGCTTTACCTTGAAAAGCCTCCAGGAGAGATTAAAGAGCAATACGGCTCTGTGTTTGCTAATTGGTCGAGTGAATCTTTAGAAAGGTTGACTAACAATACTTTCGTTTTTTCTCTAGGACAGTTTGCAAATGTTTTAGAGAGCTTTGAATATCCTTGGAGTTTTGATAGAACGGTGATGGTGTTATCTGGTTTGCTGAATGTGTGTCAGTTTGTGTTACTGTTAAGAGAAATGAGGTTCAATAGGACGTTTGCGTCTCTTTTTAGTCCTGAGATTTGCGGTGCATCTTCGGAAGCTTTAGCAAAAAGCACTCCTAGCCGCTCGAGAAAAAGCAAAACAGCGAAAGCTGCTGCTGCAGCCACTGCCCCCCCTAATCGCGGCTTCGCAGGCTGAAGTTACAGCTCCTCCGCAGAGTTCCTCTGCCAAGGTTGCTGCAGATAACATTACTTCTCCAGCCTCAAAGGCTAACAAGGCAGCCCCCCCTTCTTCACACACTGGTCACTGTTGCTGCTGTAACCACAGCAATCACTGTGACAATCATTCAGACTCTGGAAATGAATCAACTGATGGTGAACCCATATCAGCATCAGTTGCCGGTTGTAAGAAAGTCACTAGAAAGACTACTCGTGCAGCAGATGATGGCACAGGGCCAACATCAACCCAAGGGACATCACCAGCACAGGGAGGAGATGAAGTGACCACCACTCGGTCCTTTTCTCCAGGTGAGCTGCGAGATCTGCGAAAAGACTTTAGTCGTCATGAAGGCGAGAATATTTTAACCTGGCTGCTCCGATGCTGGGACAATGGGGCAGAAACAATTGAACTGGAAGGTGGTGAAGCCAGGCAGCTGGGATCTCTGTCAAAAGATTCCACCATTGATAGGGCAATTTCAGGAGACCCTAATGCCACTACCCTCCAGACCCGACTCCTGGCAGCTATGAAAGTAAGATTTCCCTACAAGGAAGATTGTATATGCACATTAGGGAAATGGAATACTATGGAGAGAGGTATTCAGTTCCTGAGAGAATTAGCTGTGTGAGAGATCATCTATTTTGAACCAAACAGCCAAGAGGGGACAGACCCAGATAGAATCAATTGTACACGACCTCTGTGGCGCAGATTTGTACAAAGTGCACCACCTGCATATGCTAAGTCATTGGCAGGAATGGTCTGGTCATCTGGAGGTGTACAAAATATTACTGAAGTGATTGAGCAGCTCCGAGACTTTGAGGACAGCCTTGCTGGTTCTCTACGGGCTTGTGTCTCTGCTGTGGAGAAACTGTGTGAAAAATCTGATGACCGGTTTGCAAAGCTGTTGCAAGAAATCAAAGAACTCAGAGAAGACACATACCATTCACGCCCTGCACAAACCTATGTTTCAGCTATTAGGAGAAGGCGTTTCCAATCTCGAGAGAGAGGACAGAGGCAGCCCACAAAAAGAGGTTCACTGTGGTTCTTCCTACGTGAGCAGGGAGAAAACATGAATAGATGGCGTGGAAGACCTACCTCAGAACGTCAGGAACGAGTACGTGAGATCAAAGGAAAAACTCCTAGGAAGGTGGCTGCTCCAGTTTACAAAAGGAGCAGAAGAGATTCTGATGCTCTTGAAGGAACCTCTAATTCACACCCAGAGACTGTGCAAAACAGAAATTAGAGGTGCCCTGCCTCCAACCAGGTGGAGGAAAGGGATAACAGAGTTCGTTAGACTGTACAAATACGATGGCCTGGTACAACACACCCCCAGGAGTACAAAGCTTTAGTGGACACTGGTGCACAGTGCATGATAATTCCTTATAATTATAAAGGAACGCAATCCATCAATATTGTTGGAGTGACTGGGGGATCCCAGGAAGTGATTGTGTTAGAGGCTGAAATGAGCCTAACTGGAAAAAACTGGCAAAAGCATCCCATTGTGACAGGTCCAGATGCTCTGTGCATCCTTGGCATAGACTACCTCAGGAGAGGTTGTTTTAAGGACCCAAAAGGGTATAGGTGGGCATTTGGTATAGCAGCTGTGGACACTGAGAAAATTGAACAGCTGTCTGATTTGCCTGGTGTTTCAGATGACCCTTCTGTTGTAGGACTGCTGATGGTTGACGATCAGCAGGTGCCAATTGCTACCACAACAGTGCATCGCCGGCAATATCGCACCAATCGAGACTGATTCCTGTCCAGAAGTTGATCCGTCAATTGGAAAGCCAGGGTGTGATCAGTAAGACTCGCTCACCTTTTAACAGCCCAATCTGGCCAGTGCGTAAGTCTAGTGACGAGTGGTGACTAACTGTAGACTATCGTGGCCTGAATGAAGTTACGCCACCATTGAGTGCTGCTGTGCCTGACATGCTAGAACTGCAATTTGAACTGGAGTCAAAGGCAGCTAAGTGGTATGCTACAACTGATATTGCTAATGCATTTTTCTCTATTCCTGTACCAGCAGAGTGCAGGCCGCAGTTTGCTTTCACCTGGAGGGGCATCCAGTACACGTGGAATCACTTGCCCCAGGGGTGGAAACACAGTCCTACCATCTGCCATGGACTGATCCAGACCACGCTGGAGCAAGGTAAAGCTCCAGAACACTTGCAATATATCGATGATATCATCGTATGGGGCGACACAGCAAAAGAAGTCTTCGAGAAAGGTGAGAGAATAATTCAGATTCTTTTGGATGCTGGTTTTGCCATAAAACGAAGCAAGGTCAAGGGACCTGCACGAGAGATCCAGTTTTTAGGAATAAAATGGCAAGATGGCCGTCGTCAGATCCCCATGGATGTGATCAACAAAATTGCTGCAATGTCTCCACCTACTAATAAAAAGGAGACACAGACTTTCTTGGGCGTTGTAGGTTTTTGGAGAAGGCATATTCCCGACTACAGCCAGATTGTGAGCCCTCTCTATCGAGTGACTCGTAAAAAGAACCAATTTGAGTGGGGCCCTGAACAATGACAAGCCTTTGAACAAAAACCTGGAGCCTCTAGCAGAAAGCACCAGGAGAAACCCGAGGTCGACCCTTAGGGTTTTGGAGTCAAGGATACAAAGGATCTGAGGCCAACTATACTCCAACTGAAAAAGAGATACTAGCAGCATATGAAGGAGTTCGAGCTGCTTCAGAAGTGATCGGTACTGAAGCACAGCTCCTCCTAGCACCTCGACTGCCGATGCTGAGCTGGATGTTCAAAGGGACGGTTCCCTCTCCACATCATGCAACCGAAGTTACGTGGAGTACATGGATTGCATTGATCGCGCAACGAGCTAGAATTGGAAATCCCAATCGCCCAGGGATCTTAGAAGTGATTACAGGCTGGCCAGAAAGCAAAGACTTTGGGATGTCTCCAGATGAGGAGGAAGTAACACGTGCTGAAGAAGCACCACCGCATAATACTCTTTCAGAGACTGATAAGCAGTATGCACTGTTCACAGATGGATCCTGCCGTCTTGTAGGAAAACATCGAAGGTGGAAAGCTGCTGTGTGGAGTCCCACACGACAAGTTACAGAAGCCACTGAAGGACAAGGTGAATCTAGTCACCTGCTAAGATTAAAGTAGCTGAGGTGGACTTGGACTGGCAACATAAGAGTGAACTTTTCCTAGCTCGGTGGGCCCATGATGCTTCAGGGCATCAAGGCAGAGATGCAACATATAAGTGGGCTCGCGATCGAGGGGTGGATTTAACTATGGACACTATTTCACAGGTTATTCATGAATGCGAAACTTGTGCCAAAATCAAACAAGCTGAACGGTTAAAGCCTGTATGGTATGGGGGGCAATGGTTAAAGTATAAGTGTGGAGAAGCTTGGCAGATTGATTATATTACACTTCCACAAACATGTCAAGGTAAGCATTATGTAGTTACAATGGTGGAAGCAACCACTGGATGGTTGGAAACGTATGCCGTATCTCGTGCTACAGCCCGGAATACTATCTTGGGCCTTGAAAAGCAAGGCCTTTGGCGACATGGTACGCAGAAAGAATTGAATCAGACAATGGTACTCATTTCAAAAACAGTATTATAGACAATTGGGCCAAAGAACATGGTATTGAGTGGGTATATCATATTCTCTATAATGCACCAGACTCTGGGAAAATCGAAAGGTACAATGGTTTGTTAAAAACTACACATTTTGGCATTTGGTGGCGGAACCTTTAAAAACTGGGATTCACATTTGGCAAAAGCCGCTTGGTTGGTCAACACCAGGGGATCAACCAATCAAGCCGGGCCTGCCCAATCAGAAATTCTTGGTACTGTAGAAGGAGATAAAGTCCCTGTAGTACACATGAAAAATATGTTAGAAAGGCAGTCTGGGTTACTCCTGCCTCAGGCAAAGGCAAGCCCATTCATGGGATTGTTTTTGCCCAGGGACCTGGCAGCACCTGGTGGGTGATGCTTAAGGATGGAGAAGTTCGCTGTGTACCTCAAGGGGATTTGATTTTAGGTGAAAATATTAAATACTGAACTGCATTATGTGAATTGCCACACTAACAGTGTTTAATCAGTGTATTTCAGATCAAGACAGTGATGATGAAACCAGAGCTAGCTTCTTCGAGTGGCGCCTGACAACTTCTTCGAAGTTGATGTCTTTAACCCACAAACAGTGGTCATCAGATGCACTTGTACCATTTTTTCCTGCCCTGGGAGACTGTTGTGACAAAATGAACTTAATGAACTTTTCAAAGGATGGTCCACTGATTAAGATTAATTACTCCTGTGTATATATGTACATAGGTATATATATATATATATAGAGTAGTGATTAATTAGATTGTATTGATAGATTGTATTGATAAGGTTTAAGTATTTCCGTGAATGGCATATTATAAGTTGTGCAATGTCCTGGTTTTGTTAAAAAATAAGTTTCTCTTTTAGTGAATTTGCCTGTCAGCTAAAGCCTTCATATTAGCTGCATTTTCCTGGAGAACTAGATACATGTTTTGGTAAACCTAGCAGTGGAATGCAAACTTATTGATAAGCACAGATGGACATCTTGCAAGAGGGGCAACGAGAAACTGGTGACCAAGAAACTGACCAAATGTGTATAACATTCCATTCATGTGAATACTTCATATAAAAGTGGGAGATCACAAGGATCTCGTCTCTTTTCCCTTTTCCTTCTGGCCGACATTAGGAGAGGACCTTGCTAGTCGTCCCTGTGAACTGAGGCCTAGTGAGAAACTGAATCCAGCTCCGGTTTGCTACAGAGTCCAGTCCAGGACTTTGGGAGCTGGCTCTGCATTTGCTGGGACTTTCAAGATTGGTTTTGTATATTTTGTATTATTTTCTCTATTCTTACTAGTAGCATTAGTAAAATATTTTTATTTTTTCCAACTCTCTTCTCTCTGTCCTTCTTTCCTTCCCAATCGCCTGTCCTTAGTGGGAAGGGGAGAGAGGGAGGGGCAAAAGGGGGAAGCGGGGGGAGACGAGGTTAACAATACATCTGCCAAGGTTTTATTGTCACCCCGCAATCTAAACCCTCGACAATTTGGTACCAAAAGACTTTTGTTGGGGGACATAATTACAAAATGGGAATTGGTTCTGCTACTAAAATACCACCTTGCTCCCCCTTAGGATGCATCCTTACACATTAGAGTAACTTTGTGGGGGAATCCTCTGATAAAAGAAAGTTTGAAACAATATTGTATTTACTTGCAATTAATCTTGTTCTGCAGAACTTTGTAAAAAATAGGATGAAGTACAGTACTGTAAGTTAATTTGCTCTTGTTGTTATCTAATGATTTTGAGACCAGAAAAGAATTTAAGTCGTTGAACTCTGATTCACATTGAATTTATACGCTATTTAGAGATATGGGAAAGAAAACTAAATGCTGTGATGGATGTGAACTTGAGAGAGATTGTATTTAAAAGTTGTTAGAATATGAACTGATTTGGATCTAGGAAAATGAAAATAATGGATTGATGGTTAATATGCTGTTTATTGACATCTGTAAGTAATTGCAAAAGGTAAATGGGGCTGAGGAATGTAACTATTGCTCAGCGAATTGGAATTGTATATAGAGTGTATTAGGGCTGGAATGAAATGAAAAAATAAAAAGCAAAATATCCCAGACCTGTGCTGTACATCTTGAACATAAATTTCTGGCCTGTGTCAAGGTGCAAGATAAACTCAGCTCATTGTAACCGAGGAGCCTGCCAGAGCCTGGCAGCTCCCACTTGGTACCAGCGATTATGCCACCTGTGTGGCCTTGCCTGTATCTGAACTGCAGCAAGAAGCGAAAGAAAAAAAAAAAAAAAAAAAGAAAAAGAAAAAACGTGTCTGCCCACTGCTAAAGCGGTGAAAGGGGAGCTTAAAAGGGGCTTTATTCCGGCCCACCCCCCGCCCCCCCACAGCAATGTTGCTGCTGGAGAACTGTAATACTGAATGAAGGATTCTGAGGGTGAAATTTAATAGACTTATTCTGTGGTAACTAGTTGTAAGAAACTTCTTAGTAAATTCACCGTGCTAGTTCTTGAGGTCATAGGAAAGAAAGGAAGAAAGGAAGAAAGGAAGAAAGAAAGAAAGAAAGACCGTTTTTTGAAACCAATGGAATGCCAAATATGGAACAAAGTTTTACCAGATGAAGTCTTTTATTTGCCAGAAAGCCCTATACCTCTTTTAGGTCAAGATTTGTTAAGTAAGGTGTAAGCTCAAATAACATTTTCTGAGAATTCTGTTTAGTTGCATGTCCCATAAAAAGGTGCTTATACGGTGCAGATTTGTTTGCTACAAGGAAGAAATCTCACAACAGCAGCTCTTTGAAATGTTTGTATCATTGTAAACTGTATTACAGCTTCACAGACACCCATTGTTTGTTACTCATATACACTCTCATACCACTTTACCAGGTTCTATAACAGAAGGAAATGCAGTTGCGGACTCATACTGTAGCTACAGTCCGTTTCCAGACTGCCTTGGCAGGTGAAACAAGTCGCCATGTACAAGAGCATTTTCGACAAGCTTTCTCAGTTTTAGGTGTACCTTCACAAATCAAAACAGATAATGGCCCCACATATGTTAGTAATTCTACTAGCAATTTTTTTCACTGATGGGGCATCAGACATACCACAGGTATCCAACATTCCCCTACAGGTCAAGCCATTGTAGAATGCACACATCTGATTCTGAAATGTTTTTTGAAAAAGGGGGAGAAGTAGGGGAAAGACCACAAAATCGATTGTCAAAAACATTGTATGTGATGAATCACTTATATCTAAGTGGTGCAGCCCAAATTTCCCCCGTGATGAAACACTTCACAAGTATGACCCAAAACATGCTGAATCAGAAAGAACCTACGTTAGTTATGGTCAAATCAATAGTTAATGATCAATGGGAAGGGCCACATCAATTGATAACATGGGGTCAAGGTTATGCTTGTGTCATTACAGATCAAGGTTCGCCATGGGTGCCTGCACGTTGTGTCAGACCATTCCTGAAGAAGCTCAAGCCAACAGTTGAAGAAGCAGAAGTGGCACCTGGTGGTGAAACCAATTTGCTACCTGACATAGAGCTAGACAACAACAATGGGGGTTGATCCACAATTGACTAGTCCCGACCCTTTGGGACAATGTAACGTAGCCTCTCTGATCATCTGTACAGCGTGTCAACGATGTCGTGGGTATTACAATGCATAATAAGCATTGTCCTAGTATTGTTGGACATAAGCAATGCTTTTTGGCTTCCCTCTCAACCAAAGACTAATATTTGGATAACTTTAGCCAACATGACGGGATGAGACTGTTTAGCTACTGCATCTCCGAGCAATCCTTTTTCAACATGTTTGGTTGGTGTTCCACTAGACACCTGGCCTATCCCTGAAAACAAGAGGCAGCTGGCTGGCAGTCAAAATGTGACAAATAATTGGGATGGCTGGGTTGTAGACCTATATTTCAATTATTCGGGAAAAAATACCTCTCTCATGCAAGTGATAAATGCCTCATCAGCCGTATATCACAATCAGAGTTTTTGGTGTATTTATACAAGTCCCAATGTATCTAAGGCCACCAACACGCCTTTGAAATTACCCCCAGGAATATTTTTAATTTGTGGTGATAGAGCCTGGCAAGGGATTCCTTCCCACATAAAAGGAGGGCCATGTTCTTTAGGGAGGTTAACCTTATTATCTCCAAACACATCAACCATTTTGATGCATAAAAGAGGAAAAAGAAGTATTCATGCCTTTGACAAAGATTGTAAGGATAGTATAGAATTTTGGGGAATGAGTGAAACTGTATTGGCCTCCATTTTTGTGCCTGGAGTTGCAGTAGCAAATGCTTTGAATACGCTTAACAAATTAGGATGTTGGTTAGCAAAACAGACTAATGCCACCTCCTTAGCATTCTCTGGGCTTTTAGCAGATGTTGATTCAATTAGACATGCTACACTTCAAAATCGTGCTGCCATAGATTTTTTGTTGTTGGTTGTGAAGATTTTGATGGGATGTGTCACATGAACTTGTCTGATCATTCTGAATCAATTCACAAAGCAATCAGAAGGTTAGATTATATGACCAAGAAATTAACCTATGAAGACTGGGAGTTAGACATATGGTTGAATGATTGGGGTATTACAGGATGGATTAAGGATTTAATAAAAAATGGTCTAGTTCTAGTGACGGTTGTATTAGTAATATTAATGCTTGTCCCTTGTATCTTACAATGTGTACAACATACAGTAGAAAAATCTATGAAAGGTCTGCATGGAGGAAATATGCCAAGTAGAATCAGGTGAGAGTTGTTTCAGAGCTATTTCTATGGGGATGGGAGATGCAAAAGGGTAGAGGGAGGCCCTCCTGTTGAGTCACAAGGTTCAGAATGGACCCCCTTGCTTTCTAAACTCCTTTTCAGAGAGGACTCTGGGTGTGGCTGGATCCAAACTTGGCCCCAGACTTGATCAACAGTTCATGTCTAAGAGGCATAGAAGGTAAGGGATTATATGTATTTACGGCCAAAGGTTTATATGTGCACACCCAATTTTTTATATCACCTGGCTAGTTTCATCATTCTGCATCTAAACCCCCTCTAGGGGTCTGGCGCCAGGTTGCTTAAAAGTCTGGATCCTAGGTCTCTCAAAAAAAGCTCTCAGGTATCGAAGTTCATTTGCGACGTGGATGGGATCCTAGGTCTATGGAAGCAAACTCTCAGGCATCAAAGTTAATAGAAATAAATAATTTAATGGAGTACTACAGTAGCAGGGTTGGCTCAAGCTGGGTGCTTTCGCAGAAGTGCCAAGTCAGGGATAGAAGTCCCTGTGTAATTATATCCTTACAGACTATTTACCCACCCCTCACATGATGATTCAGTCCAATAGTAATATTTGAGTCTGAGATCTTCTTGCTTCTCATTGAATTCTTTCACTGTCTTCAGACAAGCCTTTGTTTTGTTTAGCTGCAGACATTGTTGATAGTCCGTAGCCACTTTGTGCTGGCCTTGAAAGTGCTGTTCTGTCTGAATGCATCCTATTTGTTCAGCAAAGTGCAAAACAGGCCTTACCTTGCAGGTGATGTTGATGGCTTGTAGCTGCTTTGTTTTCATTAAGTAGATGCAAGTTTGGTGAATATGAGCAGAACTTTATAACATACAGCTTAAGATTTCAGCAAATTTAGCTTACTAAGTAACATGAAGCAGACAGTAAATTAAAAATCACACAACCTTATAATTCTAAGTAATTCATTCTACTTGAAACACACTTACTTAAGCTAAATTACTGATATAAAACTTAAATTGGGCTCATCCAGTGATCTGTGATGAAGATAACTGCACGGTGTGCAGTCAAGCTTTTATCATATAACCTAACATAAAAATGCTATCGTATCATTTCTTGTAAAATAATGAATTTTGTAGATATCAAATAGTTTTAATAGCTTACTGAATTAACACAAAATAAGCACTGGCTTGTAGGAATGTTCAAAAAAAGAACTTGAATAACTGAATTGTTCACCACGATATAAATAAGAATGCAAATCATAGAGCTATAATCAATACAGTGCTAAATCCATTTGGATAAGCTGTTTATAAATACTAATTGGTACAGGTTGTCATACATATCCTAAAGATTTTGAAACATCTTACAAATGTAGTTATGTAGGAATTAGTCATGATTACAATATAGCTACCTTGAGGTGCTGAAGTGGACATCAGATTTTAGTAAACAAGATTACAAGGATTTCTTGACTAAAGAATGCAAAGGATACAAAGCAAAAACAATTTCCAGATAATGAAGGTTAATAGTGCTCTACTTAGAAAGTATGATAGAGACTTAACAAATTCCTAGGGTCTCTTATTTATGCACCACTTCAGGAATCACAATGATAAATGTGCTGTCTCAGTTCTTGCATGCGTTGGGGAATTTTTATGGTACCACTTGAGGTGAATTAAATATGTTTGTGCTTAAATTTATTTTTTAAAAAGAAATAAAAAGAACAATGGATCGGGCAAAGTGCCACTGCAATAAGTTGTTCTACAAGTAGTCTGCAAAGATGCATCACAAGCGAATTCCTTATATTACACTTGCACCAGCACCAATCCTGTGAGTGGTTGCATGGGGCACGTCAGCCGGGCCTGGGGTCCATTCCCCTGCCCAACTCTGCTGCCCAAAGGTGGACCCTGAGCACTTGCATTCCAGGATGGCTACAAGACAATGCTGAGGCTACTTCTTACCTCATCACCAAGGGAAACTTCACTCCCTTATAGGGAGTCCTTCTGTCTCTGGCATCCCTGCTTCCAGCCAGTTTAACCCCTTCTTGCAGTTGGGCCTTCTTGGCCTCCATGCCAGATAATTCCTTTGTCACAAATTACCACTGCTGATCAGTTACAATTTGAATTTCCCCTTCATTCCCCCCCTTTGTGAGTAGTTATTACTCACACACTTTCATCATTTCAAGTCTTTCATATTCATCATTATTCTTTTCTCTATCAATTTCTCTTTCCAAAAACATTTGCTTGCCTCACCAAGTTTTATTCCCTTCACTCCTTTCTTCATTTGTTTACAAGTTAATTTCAGACACCTTCAGATAAGGATGTTCTTACTCTTAAAGATCTAGAGGAGACACAGGTGCCCTGCTCAAGACTCCTAACAGTCCAGGACTGATCACCGCATGGGTTGTGCTGTCCCATCATCTGTTATTGCCTCTAAGTTTTATAATCATTTATAGTCATTAATCCAAGCACTTATTTATCTTCTTCCTTAACCTCAAACATATGCAGCATTATTTTTCTGGCCTCTGCTTCTGTTATGCCTCATCACCAAGGGAAACTTCACTCCCTTATAGGGAGTTCTTTCCTTGTCTTAAGCAGTTTTTCCTAACCATCCATTCATGTCTGGGAGCCACCCACATCAGTCAAAAAGGTTTTTCCTTAGGTATTTCATACAGTATCTGAAGCTTATCTCAAATTTTGTGTACTTTCATTTCTGTTTTCTGATTTCGGTCTGCATATGTACAGCAAGTGGTATTAAGCAGTATACATGTACCTTTCTTGAATGATGAGCGCAAAATTTAATGCCATTCTATTTTGCAGGGCTACCCGAGATGCTTGTTTTATCTTTAACTGTAAGGCTGAAATTGTCATATCTTCCATTACAGAGATATATTTGCGATAGCCCTTCATAATTCTGATACTCCTAGCCAGGGGAAGAATGCTGGGGCAAGCTGGTGAAAGCTAGTTTGCCAAATATTTAACAAGTGGATTTTGCACAGAGCATTTTATACTTTGTTTGGTACACTGGGGTAAGTTGTGTCCATCTGTCACGGTTTAATGCAGGGCGACAATAAACCATGGCAGATGCTCTCTGTTACTCCCTCCCCACTAAGGAAAGAGAATAGGAGGAAAAGCAAGACAGACTTGCAAGTTGGAAAAAGTTAACAATGCTTTACTAATGCTATTAATAGAGAAAATAATACAAAATATACAAAACCAATCTTGAATTTCCCAGCAAAGCTCAGCTGCAGAGCTGTCTGCTCCGGCAGCTGCAGGGCAGGCACCCTGAAGTCCTGTGCCGGACTCCACAGCAAACCAGAACTGGATTCAGGGATTCAGGGTCTGGAACCAGGCCTCGGATCACAGGGACAACAGGCAGGGTCCTCTTCAGATGCCGGCCACAGCTGAAGACAGTGAGACCCTTGTGATCTCCCACTTTTATAGGGTGTATGACCTGGATGGGATGGAATACTTAGTTGGTTAATTTTAGTCACCTGTTCAGTTCACCCCTCCTTGCAAATACGCCCCTCTCACTTATGGGATGTGCATTTTTATCAGTATTTTGCATTCCATTGTTATGTTATCAGCTGCTGTCTGCAAAAACAAGCAGCCAAATTCAGAAAAGTGCAGTTACTTAGAAAAACTCAGCTGAAAGGAAAATTCACTAAAAGAGAAACTGGTCTTGTTTTTTAACAAAACCAGGACACCGTCATTCCAGAAGAGCTCTGGATGTATTAACGGTCACATAGGATTAGAGCTTCTCACTGCAAAAAGGTGTAAGGATCAATTGTCCAGCTGCATCAGTAAGCTGAATCAAACAGCAGAAGTGCATGGGCAACAAACAGGAGGAGCTGGAAGCCATTGTTCAGCAGAAAAAGTACAATGTAGTCACCATCATGGAAACATGGTGGGATGACTCCCATAACTGGAGTTCTGTAATGGATGGCTATAAACTCTTCAGAAGGGATAGGCAAGGAAGGAGAGGAGGTGGAGTAGCCCTGTGTGTTAGGGAGTGTTTTGATTTTCTAGAGTTTAATGATGGCAACAACAGAGTTGAGTGTTTATGGGTAAGAATCAGAAGAAAGGCCAACAAGGCTGATATCCTGGTGGGAGTCTGTTACAGACCACCCAACCAGGATGAAGAGGCAGATGAAATATTCTGCAGGCAGCTGGGAGAAGTCTCACAATCATTAGCCCTTGTTCTTATGGGGGACTTCAACTTACCACATGTCTGCTGGAAATACAACACAGCAGAGAGGAAACAGTCTAGCAGGCTCCTGGGGTGTGTGGAAGACAACTTCCTGACACAGCTGGTCAGTGAGTCAACTAGGGAAGGCACCCCACCGGACCTGTTTGTGAAAACAGAAGGACTTGTGGGCGATGTGATGCCCCCTTGGGCATAGCAATCATGAAATGGTAGAGTTTTCTGTTCTTGGAGAAGTAAGGAGCGGGATCAGCAGAACTGCTACCTTGGACTTGCGAAGGGCAAACTTTGACCTGTATAGGAGGCTGGTTGGCAGAGTCCCTTGGGAGGCAGTCCTGAAAGGCAAAGGAGTCCAGGAAGGCTGGTTGCTCTTCAAGAAGGAAATCTTAGAGGCACAGGAGCAGGCTGTCCCCATGTGCCAAAAGATGAGCCGGCAGAGAAGACCGGCCTGGATGAACAAAGAGCTTCGACTGGAACTCAGGAATAAAAGGAGAATTTATAACCTTTTGAAAAAAGGGCAGGCAACTCAGGAGGACTACAAGGATGTCATGAAGTTATGCAGGGAGCAAATTAGAAGGGCCAAAGCCCAACTAGAACTTAATCTGGCTACTGCTATCTCACTCTGCTTCTCACTTCTCTATCTCCTCCCCATGAGTGGCACAGGGGGACAGAGAATGGGGCTTTTGGTCAATTCATCACACATTGTCTTCACCGCTCCTTCCTCCTCACTCTCTTCTCCTGCTCTTGCATGTGGTCTCTCCCACAGGAGACAGTCCTCCATGAACTGCTCCAGCATGGGTCCTTTCCATGGGTTGCAGTCCTTCAGGAATGGACTGCTCCCGTGTGGGTCCCCCACGGGGCCACAGGTCCTGCCAGAAAACCTGCTCCAGCTTGGGTTCTCCACAGGGTCACAGCCTCCTTTGGGCACATCCACTTGCTCCAGCATGGGGTCCTCCACAGGCTGCAGATGGGTATGTGCCCCACTGTGGACCTCCATGGGCTGCATGGGGACAACCTGCCTCGCCATGGTTTTCACCGTGGGCTGCAGGAGAATCTCTGCTCTGGTGCCTGGAGCACCTCTTCCCTCTCCTTCTTCACTGACCTTGGTGTCTGCATAGGTATTTCTCTCACATATTCTCACTCCTCACTTCTGGCTGCTGTTGAAGAGCGTTTGTTTTTTTTTTTTCCCCCTTCTTTAATATGTTATCACAGAGGCGCTACCACCATCGCTGATTGTCTAAGCTTTGGCCAGTGGCAGGTCCATCTTGGAGCCAGCTGGCACAGGCTCTATTGGACATGGGGGAAGCTTTTGGCATCTTCTCACAGAAGCCACTCCTATAGCCCCCCACCCCACTATCAAATCTTTGCCATGCAAACCCAATACAGCAGCTATAGTCTAATTAACTTATTAAAAATAGTAAGAGTAACTAGGTATCTCATTAAGAACAGCTGCAGTAGTGATGCATGCTATGATTCAGGACATGCTTTTGGAGATGTTGGAGCCCTGGAGCAGCACAGGACCCCACTCCACCCCAAACCTCAGAGCCTCTCTGCATCTCTCAACCTTCTCTTGAGGCATCTGTGTATGCATTTCCACAGGTTCCCGATGCTGAGTTGCTGGATGCTCACCTCCCTCCTCAGCTCCATCCCAGTTCAGACATGAAGTCTGCTAGGGTGCTCCCACTGGAGGTGCCCAGTCTAAAAGCTGTGCTCGTGCTACACACATCTGACATGAACGGGACCAGGAGAAGCAGGTTATTCTGTGGGCAACTCAAGCATTGTTGGCAAACAAGAGGATTGTGAGAGTGAGATGCAAGGTGTAAGCTAAGTATGGATGTTTGATGCATAAGACTCTAACTGCAAGGTGGGAGGAGATGAGAAGAAAATCCAAATGCTGAGGAGTGTTCTGGTAGCAGCTAGATTTAAAAGAAGGAGCAATGTGCACAAATAAGAGAGGATATGGAGCAAGTGAGCAGAACAGCTGCTTCAGTCCTGGGTATGCGACTTACCTGTAGGACAACAGAGAAAAAACTCTCATGTATTTTCCCTGTTCCACCTCCCTGCCTCAGTACCTGGTCCTGTGCTCTTCGACCCAGAAACCGCTGTGAAAATGATAGTGCAGGATTGAAATCTGGGGTGCTTTTCAATTATGGTACAATAATACTTCTTGGAGGAGAGTAGAAGGAAAGTGGTAATGTGTTTTTTTTGGCAGTAGGTCAAATTTTTTTCTTATCTTGTTATCTAAACCAGTGTCAAGGTTTAAGGCAAGGCGGCAATAAACCGTGGCAGATGCTCCCTGTTATCCCCTCACTTCCCGCCACCCCTTTCCTTTAGATCGGAAAGATGATAAGAAAGATAAGGGGAAAGGAAGAGAGACTTAGACTTCAAGTTGGAGAGTTTTAAAGGGTTTTACTAATGCTACTAATAAATAGAGAATATATATACAAAATATACAAAACCAATCTCAAGTGCTCGATGTGGAGTCGGCATCACTCCAGCAGCAGGAGCTGGGTGTGCAGAGCTGGCGGCTCCAGCAGGTGCAGGCCAGGCCTCCAGGAGTTATGGGCGGGACTTCACAGCGAACCGGAAACTGGTTGCAGGGATGCAGGGCCTGAGGCCTGTAGATCACAGGCAGACAGACAGGGTCCTCTCTAGATGCCGGCCATGGTTGAAGAGAGCGTGACCCTCGTGATCACCCTCTTATATAGGGGGTATGACAATTATGGGATGGAATACTTCCGTTGGTCAGTTCTAGTCACCTGTTCCATCCACCCCTCCTCAAACATGCCCTTCTCACAACGGAACGTGGGAAAACTTATCAGTCTTTCTTAGCTACCATAGTAATAAATCTAAACACGAGCTTCTTCAGCATTCTGTTGGTCTCTTATCAGCACCGAGTGCAGCATCCTAGGAAAAATATGCAGGCTACAACTCAGAAAAGTACAGCCACCTATAAGAACTTAGCTGAAAGAAAAATCACTAAAAGAGAACCGGTCTTGTTTTTAACAAAACCAGGACATTCCACCCCTTATTCCATACCATTTGAGTCATACCCAAATCGCTACTGCTTTCTGCCTGTCTTCAAATGTATATACACACACACAAAAATATGTATATCACTAGTTCACGAGTGCAAGCCTCTCTATCACAGCAGTCTCTCTCTAGGCAGGAGAGATGATGTGCAATCTGATGCAGTTCGTGTCCAGGAATTGTAAGTCAGAGATGTCAGTCTCAGGAAAGTTACTGGACACCACTCAATGAGGTTAGCTCAGGGTTCATCACCACCACTGCATCAACCTGAAAGACACTTATGGAACACTGTTAGTGTCATACAGCAATTTCCCTCACACGGTTTGAAACTGAGTATTCTCACCCAGAATCAAATCTCCTTGAGGTACACATCGGACTTCACCATCCTTCAGCATCACCCACCAAGTACATCCAGGCCCTTGAGCAAAAACAATCCCACGAATGGGTTTGCCGTTGCCCAAAGCAGAAATAACTCAGACATCTTTTCCTAACATGTTCCTTCCATGCACCACAGGGACTTTATCCCCTTCCAATGTATGTAAAAGCTCTGACTGAGCAGGGCCAGCTCGACTGATTGATCCTCTGGTGTTTACTAACCAGATGATTTGTGCCAAATTCTTCTCCCAATTTTTTAGAACTTCCACCTCCCATTGCCTTCAGAGTAGTTTTTAACAAACCGTTATATCGCTCAGTCTTCCCGGAGGCTGGTGCATGATAGGGGATATGATATATCCATTCAATACCATGTTCTTTGGCCCAGTTGGTTATGAGACTATTTTTAAAATGAGTCCCATTGTCTGACTCAATTCTTTCTGGAGTACCATGTCACCACGGGACTTGCTTTTCAAGGCCCAGAATAGTGTTCCGGGCAGTGGCATGAGACACGGGATATGTTTCCAGCCATCCCGTGGTCGCTTCCACCATTGTAAGCACATAGTGCGTGCCTTGGCGTGTTCTAGGGAGTATAATACAGTCAATCTGCCAGGCCTCCCCATATTTATATTTCAATCACAGCCCCCCATACCACACAGGCATTAACCTTTTGGCCTGCGTGATTGCAGCACATGTTTCACAATCGTGGATAACCTGTGAAATAATGTCCATGGTTAAGTCCACCCCTCAGTCCTGAGCCCATCTATATGATGCATCCCTTCCTTGATGGCCTGAAGCATCATGGGCCCACTGAGCTAGAAAATATTCACCTTTATGTTGCCAGTCCAAATTCACCTCAGCTACTTTAATCTTAGCAGTTTGATCTGCTTGCTGGTTGCTTTGATGTTCCTCAGTGGCTCGACTTTTAGGCACATGGGCATCCACATGTCATACTTTTATAGTCAGGTTCTCTAGTTGAGCAGCAATGTCCTGCCAATTGCAGGTGTTCTGGAGCTTTACCTTGTGCTTTGCTCAGTCTCTGGTAGGGAGACACAAGAATCCCTCCTACTCTGTCTGGAAAGCCTCCCACTGGAAACTGGAGCAGCTTTTCTCTTGGGAGTTTTCTTTTTCTAATATACAGGTGAAATGAGCAGGCTCACTGATCTTCTAAAACAAGGACTGAACTAAACAGTGCCTGCGTCCTGGCTCGTATCTCTGTTGGGTGCTTAGGTATTTTTTTCGGAGATCTCCCAGATAGCAAGGTAACGAAAATAAGTTTACCCTTTGCGTTGCATCTATGGTCTGTGTCCATTCACACAGAGACCGTATAAGGTCATACTCAGTTTTAAAAGGGGGAGGAGTTCAGTGCTATTCTGTTTTGGCGGGAGCTGTGGTTGGGAGTTCATGATCACTGCTTAGAGGAATAATTTGCTTGTGGGTTGCACGTCAGGATTACCATCTGGTGAGAAACTGCCCTGTATAACCCTCACTTTGTATATTCTTTCATTCTTATTATTGTTTTTTGTTTGTGTTTTTTGTTTTGGTTTGGTGGGTTTGTGTTTTTTTTGTTGTTTGTTTGGTTTTGTTTGTTTGTTTTTATTTTTTCTTTTTCTCTGTTCCATTAAGATGTTCTTTTCCCAACCCACGAGTTTTTCCTTTTGTTTCCTGAGTCTCCTCCCCATCCCACTGGGGGTGGGAGAGGGATGAGCGTGTTGAGGGTTTTGATTGCGGGGTGACAATAAAACCATGGCAGATGTATTATTAACCCCCTCTCCCCCCCTTCAGCCCCTCCCTCTCCGCCCCTTCCCATTAAGGACAGGTGATCAGGAGGGAAAGAAGGATGGTGGATGCGGGGGGAAACATAGTGACAGAGGATGAGGGAAAGGCTGAGGTACTAAATGCCTTCTTTGCCTCAGTCTTTAATAGTCAGACCACTTGTGTTCTGAGTACACAGCCTCCTGAGCTGGAAGACAGGGATGGGGAGCAAAATGAAGCCCAAATAATCCAAAGGGAAATGGTTAGCAACCTGCTACACCACTTCATAGACACACGTAAAACTAAGGGGCAGATGAGATCCACCCAAGGGTACTGAGGGAGCTGGTGGAGGTGCTCATCAAGACACTTGATTCTCAGCAGTCCTGGCTTACCCGGAAATTGGCTAATGTGATGTCACAGTATCACAGTATCACAGTATGTTTGGGATTGGAAGGGACCTCAAAACATCATCTAGTCCAATCCCCCTGCTGGAGCAGGAACGCCTAGGTGAGGTCACACAGGAACATGTCCAGGTGGGTTTTGAATGTCTCCAGAGAAGGAGACTCCACAACCCCCCTGGGCAGCCTGTTCCAGTGCTCTGTCACCCTTACTAAGAAGAAGTTTTTTCTCAAATTTAAGTGGAACCTCTTGTGTTCCAGCTTGATCCCATTACCCCTTGTCCTATCATTGTTTGCCACCGAGAAGAGCCTGGCTCCATCCTCGTGGCACTCACCATTTATATATTTATAAACATTAATAAGGTCACCCCTCAGTCTCCTCTTCTCCAAACTAAAGACACCCAGCTCCCTCAGCCTTTCCTCATAAGGGAGGTGCTCCACTCCCTTAATCATCTTCGTTGCCCTACGCTGGACTCTCTCCAGCAGTTCCCTGTCCTTCTTGAACTGAGGGGCCCAGAACTGGACACAATATTCCAGATGTGGTCTCACCAGGGCAGAGTAGAGGGGAAGGAGGACCTCTCTCGATCTACTAACCACCCCCCTTCTAATACACCCCAGGATGCCATTGGCCTTCCTGGCCACAAGGGCACAGTGCTGGCTCATGGTCATCCTGTTGTCCACCAGGACCCCCAGGTCCCTTTCCCCTACACTGCTCTCTAATATGTAATTTCCCAACCTATATTGGAACCTGGGGTTGTTCCTGCCCAGATGCAGGACTCTACACTTTCCCTTGTTAAATTTCATTAGGTCCATCTATAAGAAGGGACGGAAGGGGGATCTGGGGAACTACAGGCCTGTCAGTCTGATGTTGGTGCTGGGGAAGGTCGTGGGACCCAAAACTGAATACATTATTCAAGGTGAGACCTCACCAGTGCCAAGTACAGGGGGACAATCACTTCCCTAGTCCTTCTGGTCACACTGTTTCTGAGACAAGCCAGGTTGCTACTGGCTGCCTTGGCCACGTGGGCACAGTGCCTGCTCATATTCAGCTGACTGTCAACCAACACCCCCAGGTCATTTTCCACCAGGAAGCTTTCCAGCCACTCTTCCCTGAGTCTGTAGCATTGCATGGGGTTGTTGTGATCCAAGTGCAGGACCTGGCACTTGGCCTTGTTGGAACATATACAGTTGGCCTCAGCCCATTGATCCAGCCAGTCCAGATCCCTCTGTAGACCCTTCCTACCCTCAAGCAGATCAACCCTCCCACCAAAGTTGGTCTCATCTGCAAAATTACTGAGGTGTTTTTGTAAATGATCTAGATGCAGGAATCGAATCTGCATTAAGTTTGCTGACAACACTAAATTAAGAGGAACTGTGGACTCCCTCAAAGGTAGAGAGGCCTTACAGAGAGATCTGGATAGAATAGAGAGCTGGGCAATCACCAGCCATACGAAATTAAACGAGTAAGTTCTGGATCCTGTACCTGGGACAAGGTAATCCTGGTCGTACATACAAATTGGGGGACAAGAGGCTGGAGAACAGCTCCATGGAAAGAGATCTGGGAGTCTGGGTTGATGGCAAGTTGAATATGAGTCAACAGTGCACCCTCACAGCCAAAAGGGCCAACCATGTCCCGGGCTGTGTCAAGCACAGCATAGCTAGCTGGTGGAGTGAGGTGATTTTCCCACTTTACGCTTCACTGGTTCGGCCCCACCTTGAGTACTGCAGTTTTGGGCGCCTCAATATAAGAAGGTCATCAAACTATTATAATATGTCCAGAGGAGGGTTGCCGAGATGGTGAAAGGCCTTGAGGGCAAGATGTATGAGGAGCAGCTGAGGTCACTAGGTTTGTTCAGCTTGGAGAAGGCTGAGGGGAGACCTCATTGCAGTCTACAACTTCCTCGAGGGAGGTAGCAGAGGGGGAGGTGCTGATCTCCTCTCTCTGGTCACCAGCAATAGGACACGAGGAAATGGTATGAAGCTGCATCAGGGGAAGTTCAGATTGAGCATTAGGAAAAGTTTCTTCACTGAAAGGGTGGTAGGTCACTTGAACTGGCTCCCTGGGGAAGTGGTCATGGCACCAAGCCTATCAGAGTTCAAGGGGCATCTGGATGATGCTCTTAGTCATATGGTTTAGATTTAGGTAGTGCTGAGAAGAGCAGGGAATTGGACTAGATGATCCTTATGGGTCCCTTCCTGTTGGAGTGAATAAAGGACTCTGCACTCTGATTCAATGTGAATCACGCTAGAGCCATTTATTACAGAAACAAGCCTCCTTATATATGCAACTATTCTCTGATCACACATCCACACTCCAAGCATGCATTCGCTAATTGGATATCATCTATGTTCACGAGCTGTCCACACGCTGAAGTCTCACTGCTGATAGCTCCGTTGATTTACGCCACGTTGAGGCCTTGTTATTATGGAGTTGCTTCTCTCCCATGGCAGGTCCTGTTTTCAGCCTTTGAGTTGGCCTTGAAATTCCTGGCTGGTTCAGTAACAAATCTCCATCTAACAGCAACCCCTCCACAATTCCCCCTTTTTGTTCTTGAACCAGCCAGGCCCCATTTATAGCGCGCTGAATCATCTTTGAAATACACTGCAATATACAGCACATGATTAACACAATAATTACAGTTACATATAATGCAATTAAGCCTCATTTAATAAGATCAAACAACTACCCACTTATTCCAAAACTTATAAGCTATATGTCAAACCTTAACTTTACTACGGCAATCTTATTAATGTACGGTTCTAGTTTGTCTAAAGCACTTATTAATAGATTTAGAATAATCAAACAAGTTAATACAGCACAACCATAATCCTAATGTTAAAAGTAGAACATTTATAACTGCGTGATTTTGTAGAGTAACACGTCTAATACCATCAACATCTATTATTAGTATTTCAAGAGTTAAATTAACCTATTTAAAAGACCAATAGCTTAACTTTGATATGTCTCCTAAAGCTTTTACTAGCTGTTATACTAGAGAAAAATAATACAGTAGCTACTATGGTAAGAATGTCCCATAATTTTACCTCAGTTCTATCTAAATATAATATTAGCCTTTTGGCTAATTCTACTGTTTGTTCAAATTGTCATTCTCTACAGAAGGTACGCTATCTATTTGCTAATGACTTCTAAATCACCAGATCCGTAAGCATCTGTAACACTAAATTAGGATCCATGATTTATGTCTGAAACAGTCCTCACAATTTATCTCCCTCCTGTCCATCTGCATTCATTGAATCTTTGTTGTCTTTATTCAGGCATGGCTTGACCCATTTCATGGGAATCCACTTCGATCCTTGGCGTGTAATGACACAAACATAACCCTTTCCCCAGGTTATCAATTGATGTGGCCTTTTCCATTGACTAGTGATTTGACCATAACTAATGTAGGTTCTTTCTGATTTAGCATGGTTTTGGGTCATACTTGCAAAGTATTTCATCACACACAATGCTTTTGACAATTAGTTTTGTGGTGTTTCCCCTACTTCCCCCCCTGTTTTTTTATTTATTTTTTTTTTTTTTAAGTTCGGAATCAGATACGTGCGTTGAATCTTGACTACGTACTCAAAATCACAAATCAAATTTAGAGGTTCCTCCTTAAAAAGCTCTAAGTAATGTAAAGCTGCGTCAAGCTCTGCTAATTGGGTTGAACCTTCAATAATTTTTACAGAATGATGCCAATTGTTATCTTCACACCAAACCACTTCAGCTTTATGAGACTTCCCAGAACCATCAACAAAAACTTTGCAAGTATGTAGGATCAGACCAGATACAAGTATGGTCTCTGACCTGATGTTAAAGACTTGCAGGTTCTACAGCAATTTACATTTATGCATGCCAACAGCTGTGCTGTTAAGAAAACCAGCAAGTGCAATTTACAAGAACATAGATTACAAATAAAAAATCAATATTAAATTTGACAAATGGTACATATAGGACAAAAGTATCATGGCCTATTAAGACTTAAATTCATTCCCTGCATTTTCTTGATCAGAGTAACAATTGGTATATCAGTCTGTTAGCAATCTCATCATACTGTCCCACAATAGGCACAGGTTGTTTCACAGACAAATCTGCAAGTCCAATCGAATGCAATCAGTCTGTAAGGTTGTCATAAATTTGTTCACCAAAGTTTCTAACTCCATTTTGGTTGTCATATTTATTGGATATTGTTTTCCCTTACCGGATCTAAGTCCTGTTTCAGTTCTATCAGTGTAGTTTTTACTTTATCGAAACATTGGCTGTTAATACTAGTGGAAATACAGCGTTTGAAATTTCCTTGGAGATTTCTCACTTGCAGCAAGCAGATCTGCACCATCCAAGCAGCTTCTTGTAGGACATGCAACTAAACAGAATTCTCAGAAAATGTTATTTGAGCTTACAATTTACTTAACAAATCTTGACCCAAGAGAGGTACAGGGCTTTCTGGCAAATACAAGAATTCATGTATTAAAACTTTGTTCCAAATTTGGCACTCCATTGGTCTCAAAAAAAAAAAAACAACAAACCTACCTATCTTTCTTTCTTTCTTTCTTTCTTTCTTTCTTTCTTTCTTTCTTTCTTTCCCACGATCTCAAAAACTATCACGGTGAATTTACTAGAAGTCTTTTACAACTAGTTAACAAAGAATAAGTCTATTAACAAATTTTTGGTTTAATTTTCCAGTTTCATTAGAACTACGGGTCTGCTAGGGATGCCTTTAAACTTCACCCTCAGACTGCTTCATTCAGTATTACCTCGCTGCAGTGGGGGGGAGAGAAAACCTCCCTTTCACCCCTTTAAAAGCAGGCAGTCAGGGTTCTTTGTGTTTTTATTTTTGTTTTTGTTTTTGTTTTCCTTTCTCTTCTTGCTGCAGTTCAGCTGTACCAAGGCCACGCAGCTGGTGTAATCGCTGGTACGAAGTAGGAGGCCCCGGCAAACTCCTCAGTTACCATGAGTCTGAGTTTATCTTGCAGCTTCACACAGGCCTGAAATTGATGTTTAAGCACAGGCCTGGGATATTTTGCTCTTTTGTTTTCCCATTTCATTCCAACCATAATACACTTTACATGTAATTCCAAGTAGCTCAGCAATAGTTACATTCCTTAGCTCCATTTACCTTTTACAATTTACAGATGTCAAAAACCAGTATAATAAACATAGATCCATTATTCTATTTTCCTAGATCCAAATCAGGTCATATTCTAGCAACTTTTACATACAGCCTCTTCCAAATTCACATCTATCATAGCATTTAGTTTTCTTTCCCATACCTCCAACAAACACATAAATTCAATGAGAATCAAAGTTTAACAACTTAAATTATTTTCTGGTCTCAAAATTATTAGATAACAATATGAGCAACAAGTCTAATGTATAAGGATGCATCCTAAGGGGGAGCAAAGTAGAATTTTAGCAGCGGAACCGGTTCCCATTTTGTAATTATCACCCAAACAAAATTATTTTGGTACCAAATAGAAATATGCAAATTAAAATACTGAGCTCAGATATGAAAACCAAATACCAAGTTCAAATATGCAGATGGATCACAGTTACACTAATTTAAGACAATATCTCAATTTTTGCATTGCACCTTTGAACTGCTTACTACTCAGCCAGGTGGAGGTACCTCTGGGTCTCCCTGACAAAACAGGTCAGTGCACGCTGGAGCCCAATCGGCACCTGCCCCCCGCCACCGCAGCAAACTGGACTGGGCAAGGCTTTTATTACTGTGTCTCATCTGCTGCACTACAACTGTTATCCCAAAACCAGGATTCTTTACATGGTGTGCATACAAAAGAGCCAAATCCAGCACACTGAGATGACACACAGCCTATCACAGAGTTGCTCAAGTCTGGATACCGGAATAAAGCTAGCATGCTAGAAAGAAAAATAACAGCTACTACACACAAAAATTTTACCATCACATTCATGCAGTAAAGAACTAAATTACTCACGGTCTTCTGTATTATCACAAAACGCACATTTTGAGTCAATGGATTCTCATGATTTAACAGTCTGTGAACTTATCATACCATATAACAAAGACCTACCAAAATTGCAACATGCTTAAACAGATACCCACAAAGAAAACAGGTTAATAAGGAAAGCATCTTGCAGACTTCAGCAAGTTTTCTGACCTGTGTGTTATCAGTTAACTCTCTCAGCTTGTTGAAATTCAAATCGCTCCGCCTGTAAAACTGTCTGAAATGATCTAATGATCTCTTGTAGAGATTTATTTTTGTCCTGTTCTTCTCACCTTAAAAACAACATTAATTGCAACAAGGTGTTATACTTCAAGATGCTATTCTCTGGACACTCTTCCCAATCATTTAACTCATACAGCAGCCAACACTAACAAGATCATATTTTCTCCTATTTCCAAGTGCTTTCCTATGTTCTAAAACACCTCCCAATACTGATTACTTAGGAACATGACTGAAAACAATCATTTCTGACCCCACCTTGTAAGTAAAACCCTTGAGAAGAGGGAGGGGGGGGGGGGAAGCACAGGGCTGCTTGCAGTGCGAGTGGGAAAAATGGGGAGAAGGTTTTACGGCGCACTAAAAAACAACTAGTAAAACAATTAACTCACATTCCTGACAAGCTGCTTGATTTTCAGAGAGGCAATACACAGGAGTACATAACATGTACTGTAAAACTCACAGATAACACATTGATAGCAATCATTAGCATTCTCTACTGCGAATTTCAACACTAGTGCTTCCTTAACTTCTAAGTTTTCAACCTGCTTATTGATGGCCTCTTGAAGATGATCAATAAATTGCATGTAATTCTCATCAGGACCCTGATAATAGTTGTAAATAATTTGGCTGCTTTGTTGGTTTCAGGCATCTCTATCATAGCTTGATATGCAAGGTCTGCTGACTGCCTCAGGATTTCAGAAACTAATCGCGTCTGTAATTGTGGTGTGTCAGTTACTGTCTCTTCCAAGAGTTGGGGGATCATCTCATCAACTCATCATCTCATCAACAGGTGGCTTAAGGATTGGTGTCACCGTCAAAATTTTGGGTTTTTTGACCATGGGGCAAACTCCATGGTACCTAGTCTCCTCAGATCAGATGGGCTTCATCCTTCTAGGGAGAGCAAGAGGACTATAGCCCATAAGTTGGCAGGGCTGATCAGGAGGGCTTTAAACTAGATTTGAAGGGGGAAGGGATTGAAACCGGGCTCTCCAAAGATCAGCCTAAGGATGGAAAGCCCGAATTAAGAGTGAAATCAGCAGCCCACTTGAAGTGCATGTACACTAATGCACGCAATATGGGCAACAAACAAGAGGAGCTGGAAGCCATCGTGCAGCAGGAAAGCTATGACATAGTTGCCATCACAGAAACATGGTGGGATGACTCTCACGACTGGAGTGCTGCTATGTGTGGCTACAAGCTCTTCAGAAAAGATAGGCAGGGTAGGAGAGGTGGAGGGGTGGCTTTATATGTTAGAGAGTCACTCGACTCTGTCAAACTTGAGGTCAGCAGTGACAAGGTTGAGTGCCTGTGGACCAGAATCAGAGGGAAGTTCAACAAGGCTGACATCCTCGTGGGTGTCTGTTATAGACCGCCCAACCAGGACGATGAAGGAGATGAATTATTCTACAAGCAGCTGGCAGATGTCTCAAAATCGACGGCCCTTGTTCTTGTGGGTGACTTTAACCTGCCGGATATCTGCTGGGAGCTCAGTACTGCACAGAAGAGGCAGTCTAGGAAGTTCCTAGAGTGTATAGAGGACAATTTCCTTCATCAGCTAGTAAATGAGCCTACGAGGGGCAAGGCCCCACTAGACCTACTGTTTACAAACAGAGAAGGGCTGGTGGGAGATGTAGTGGTTGGAGGCTGCCTGGGGCATAGCGACCATGAAATAATAGAATTTTCAGTACTCAGAGATGCAGGGAGAACCATTAACAAAACCTCTACGCTGGACTTCCAGAGGGCAGACTTTTGCCTATTCAGAAGCCTAGTTCAGAGCATACCCTGGGAAACAATGCTTAAAAACAAGGGGGCCCAGGAGGGTTGGACATGCTTCAAGCAGGAGGTTTTGAGTGCACAGGAACAGGCTATACCAGTGTGCCGAAAAGCTAGCCGGCAGGGAAGACAACCGGCTTGGCTAAACAGGGAGATTCTGAAGGAAATCAGAAATAAAAAGAGACTTTACCGACTGTGGAAAAAAGGGCTGGCTACTTATGAAGAATTTATGGAAATAGCTGGATCATGCAGGAAAAAAATCAGGGAAACAAAAGCGCAATTTGAGGTTAATTTGGCCAATTCTGTCAGGGATAATAAAAAGTCCTTCTTTAAATATGTTAATAACAAAAGAAGGGGCAAGGAAAACCTCCATTCTCTGTTGGACTTTGAGGGAAATATAGTTAACAAAGATGAGGAGAAAGCTGAGGTACTTAATACCTACTTTGCCTCAGTTTTCACCAGAAAGACAGGTGGCCCTGGAGGTGGTTGACAGAGATAGGAAGCCAAATAGGCCCCTTGTATTCCAGGAGGAAATAGTTGGTGATTTACTGAGCCATCTGGATCCTCACAAGTCTATGGGACCAGATGGGATCCATCCTAGGGTGATGAGGGAGCTAGCAGAAGAACTTGCCAAGCCGCTCTCCATCATCTTCCAACAGTCCTGGCTCACTGGGGAGGTCCCATATGATTGGAAATTGGCCAATGTTACCCCAGTCCACAAAAAGGGCTGCAAAGCTGACCCTGGCAACTACAGGCCTGTCAGTCTGACCTCGGTGCCTGGCAGGGTTATGGAGCAGATCATCCTGAATGGAATCACACAGCACCTTCAGGATGGACAAGGGATCAGACCCAGCCAGCATGGGTTTAGGAGGGGCAGGTCCTGTCTGACCAACCTGATCTCCTTTTAGGATCAGGTGACTCACCTGGTGGATGAGGGGAAAGCCGTGGATGTGGTCTATCTGGACTTCAGCAAGGCCTTTGACACTGTCTCCCATAATATACTCCTGCAAAAGCTGGTAGCCCGTGGCTTGGACAAGTGCACTCTACGCTGGGTTAAGAACTGGCTGGAGAGCCGGGCCCAGAGAGTGCTGGTGAATGGGGCTGCATCTAGCTGGCGGCCAGTCACTAGTGGTGTTCCCCAGGGGTCAGTGTTGGGTCCAGTCCTGTTTAACATCTTTGTTGATGATTTAGATGAGGGGATTGAGACCGTCATCAGCAAATTTGCTGATGACACCAAGTTGGGAGGGAGTGTCGACCTGCTGGAAGGCAGGAGGGCTCTGCAGAGGGATCTGGATAGACTGGAAAAATGGGCTGATTCCAGTGGGATGAAGTTCAATAAGGCCAAGTGCCGGGTGCTGCACTTTGGTCACAACAACCCCCTGCAGCGCTACAGGCTGGGTGCAGAGTGGCTGGGGAGCAGTCAGACAGAAAGGGACCTGGGGGTACTAATTGACAGGAAGCTCAACATGAGCCAACAGTGTGCCCAGGTGTCCAAGGCAGCCAATGGTATCCTGTCCTGTATCAAAAAGAGCGTGGTCAGCAGGACAAGGGAAGTGATCCTTCCCCTGTGCTCTGCATTGGTGAGGCCACACCTGGAGTATTGTGTTCAGTTCTGGGCCCCTCAGTTCAGGAAGGACATTGAAGTGCTGGAGCTGGTCCAGAGAAGAGCAACAGGACTGGTGAAGGGACTGGAACATAAGACCTCTGGGGAGAGGCTGAGGGAGCTGGGGTTGTTTAGTCTGGAGAAGAGGAGACTTAGAGGTGACCTCATCACTCTCTATAACTACCTGAAGGGAAGTTATAGCCAGGTGGGGATTGGTCTCTTCTCCCAGGCAGTTAGCAATAGGACAAGGGGGCATGGGCTTAAACTCTGCCAGGGGAAATTTAGGCTGGATATTAGAAAGAAATTCTTTACAGAGAGAGTGGTCAGGCATTGGAATGGCCTGCCCAGGGAGGTGGTGGACTCGCCGTCCCTGGAGGTTTTTAAACTCAGATTGGACATGGCACTTAGTGCCATGATCTAATAAATGGACTAGAGTTGGACCAAGGGTTGGACTCGATGATCTCTGAAGTTTTTTCCAGCCCAGTCGATTCTGTGAAGACTGCCTCACCCAGTAGGCTGGTGGTGGGCAAGATCTTAGGAGGGCACATCACCAGAACAGCTGACCCAATCTGACCAAAGGGATATTCCATACCCTATGACATCTGCTCAGCAATAAAAGCTAAGAGAAAGGAGGAGGGGGGGCATTTGCTATTATGATGTTTGTCTCCCAGAACAACCATTATGCATACTGAAGCCCTACTTCCAAGGAAGTGTCTGAACATCACTTGCTGAAGGGAAGTAGAGAATAAATCTGGTTTCCTTTGCTTCCATGTGTGGCCTTTGCTTTTGCTTTATTAAACTGCCTTTATCTTGACCAATGAGTTCTTTTCCATCTTAGTTTTCTCCCCCCCTGTTTTTCTGAGGAGGGGAGTGACAGAGCAGCTTGGTGAGTACCTGGTGTCCAGTCAAGGTCAACCCACTACAGCCAGCCATTGCCCTCTATTCCAGGAAGACTTTACTTGCATTACTCACTTGATTGTGACACATTTCACATGACTTCAATGGCCAGGTCTGTTAAGGGATGTTAGGAGCAGCTGTACATCCTGCAGCTTTGGGCCCAGGACTTCCACCTGCATGGCTGCTGAATCTCACTGTGTTGTACTTGAGGTCTCTGCACAGGCTGAGGAATGCAGCTGTCACTTTCTCATTTGCAGATTTAACCAGCAGGGAAGCTCAGCACAGGACACTGACACAGCTGGTTACACAGACTGCACAGACTGCCCCATACAAGGCGTGGCCTTCAACAACACCTACACATAGAACCAACATAAAACATAAGTATAGACAGCCAAGTCCCATTCCTCCTCTTTGGCTGATAGGGATAGAAGTTCACTAGGGAAGGCACACACACACCACTCCCTAGGTTCACAAGCACACGCACATTCACGGATCCCCTGAATACAAGCACATTCCCCTCTGTCTGTCCAATATCACCGCACATATCTCGGCCATCTTATCCTTTTCATGGGTCCCATACTTGCCAGTGAGTCCAGTTTGATGCTCACTAGCAAACATGCATGCATTCACGCACTCATCTCAAAGGCACTCCACACTCACAAGTTCCTCTGAGCATACCAGCATGGACCCTCTGCCCAACTGATAGCACTGCCTAGACCCAGGGCCTCCTACTCACCAGCTAGTCCAGACTGAAGTTTGCTAGAGAATAACATGCACATGCAGACCAGGTTTGAGGAAGTGTTGTGGCTTAAACACAGTAGGCAGCTAAGCTCCATATGTGGGTTTGCTCACTCATCTCTCAGTGGGAGGGGAGAGAGAATCAGAAGAGCAAAAGTGAGAGAACTCATGGGTTAAGATGATGACAGTGCGTACAAGCAAATCAAAATAAGGAATTCATCCACTACTTCCCATTGGCAGGCAGATGTTTAGCCACTACCAGGAAAGTAATACTTCATCACATGTAACGGTTAATTGGAAAGACACACAGAATCACAGAACCTCAGAATCACAAAATAGTTGAGGTTTGTGACAACCTTGAAGCGCTCCCCCAATCCTTAGCAGAACAAAGGGCTATGTTATGCCTTAAACATCTGGGTTTTGTTACTTTGGGAGGAAAAGATAGATGACACCTCATCTTATCTTTCCCAAAGTTTTATGGCCATGGAGGCAGACACCTTTTAAGATAAGGGCAATTAACAGTGTTGCTGTGAAAGACCTCATGGTCTAATTGGGATGATAGAGATGAACCATCTGTCGGACAACCAACTACCAGAAGAAACCACGAACCAACAGCTACTCCTGACGGGCAAGACAACTCACTTCTGGTCAGTACTGTGAACTTTCCCCTAGTTTGAAGACCCCAGACCCATTTCCAGAAGAGTCTTCCTAATTAGCATGAAGAGCGAGCAGAGGGAGGAGATGAACCGCCCTCTCCTATCTGGCATGTAAATGAACTGGGTTATAAAACGACCTCACGCATTATATGAGTGGGTGGCATGTAAATCTTCAATGCGTCCACCCCCCTCCAGAGGTCGTCGCGGGACCAATGTACCTGTGGAGTGGTGATATCTTTCTCTCTCTCTCTCTCTCTCTCTCTCTTTCTCTTTCTGATATCTTAGTTTTCCTCTCCTTTCTCTCTTCCTTTTTCTTGAACATATAAAAGTAATATCATTTAAAGTTCTGCTTCGAACGTCTTGTTAAGTTTTGCATTACAATTGCTAATTGTTGCCAATCCATCATTTTGCCGTCAATGTATTGATAAGCTTTGTGTTATTATAACATACTTCTGCCAAGTCACTAATCGCTATAATTTGTATAACACCATGTGCTTTTAGTAAATTCATAATTGGACCCCCGGAGTCATTGTCTGTCATTCACTTCGAATTGCCACGCAGAATTACCCAGAGTTAACTCACACGTGATCCCATCTGTTGAGGCAGGGTGCGTGTTGTGTTCAGAATTAACTCATCCCTCATCCCATCTGTTGGGACGGGACAAGGTTGGAAGGGATCTCTGGATCTCATCCAAACATCCTGCTCAAGCAGGGAAAGGGACCTGGGGGTCTTGGTGGACAGCAGGATGACCATGAGCCAGCACTGTGCCCTTGTGGCCAGGAAGGCCAATGGCATCCTGGGGTGTATTAGTAGGTCCAGAGAGGTTCTCCTTCCCCTCTACTCTGCCCTGGTGAGACCACATCTGGAATATTGTGTCCAGTTCTGGGCCCCTCAGTTCAAGAAGGACAGGGAACTGCTGAAGAGAGTCCAGTGCAGGGCAACAAAGATGATTAAAGGAGTGGAGCAGCATCTCCCTTATGAGGAAAGGCTGAGGGAGCTGAGTCTCTTTAGCTTGGAGGAGACTGAGGGGTGACCTTATCAATGTTTACAAATATATAAAGGGTGAGTGTCACAAGGACGGAGCCAATGGTAGGACAAGGGGTAATGGGTTCAAACTGGAACACAAGAGGTTCCACTTAAATTTGAGAAAATGAGGGTAACAGAACACTGGAACAGGCTGCCCAGGGGGTTGTGGAGTCTCCTACTCTGGAGACATTCAAAACCCGCCTGGATGCCTTCCTGTGTAACCTCATCTAGGTGTTCCTGCTCCGGCAGGGGGATTGGACTAGATAATCTTTTGAGGTCCCTTCCAATCCCTAACATTCTGTGATTCTGTAACTGGTTGCCCAGGACAATGTCCAGACAAATTTTAAATATCTCCAAGGAGGGAGACTCCACAACCTCTCTGGGCAACCTGTTCCAGTGCTCAGTCACCCTCATAGGAAAAAAGAATTTCCTGATGTTTAGATGGTACCTCACTGGGCAGCACTGAAAAGAGCCTGGCTCCATCTTCTTTGTACTCTCCCTTCAGGTATTTATACACATTTGTATTGGGTCTGACTGGGATGGAGTTAACTTTCCCCATAGCAGGGCTCATACTGCTGTGATTTGTATTTGTAGCTAGAGCAACTTTGATAACACACCAATGTTTTGGCTACTGCTAAGCAGTGTTCTCACTGCATCAAAGATGTTTCTTCAACCCAAACCCCACAAAGGCCAGTAGTCTGGGGGTGGGCAAGGGGCTGGGAGGGGACATAGCCAGGACAGCTGACCCAAACTGACATCGTGCTCTGCAATAAATGCTCAGCAAAAGGAGGAGGTGGGACATTAATTATTAAGGCATTTGTCTTCCTAAGCAACCACTGTGCCTACTGGGACCCTACTTCCCTGGAAATGACTGGACATTGCCTGCTGATAGGAAGTAGAAAATCTTTTTGCTTTGCTTTCCTTTGCTTCCATGCAGAGCTTTTCTTCCTTAAACTGCCTTTATCTTGACTCACGAGTTTTTTATCTTATTTATCTTATTTTCTACCTCTGTCCTGCTGTGGAGGGGGAGTGAGAGAGCAGCTTGGTAGGCACCTGGCAGCCAGCCAAGGCCAGCCCACCATAGTCCTTTGTGGTATTCAATGTGAGACATGAGACAATGTCAGTTTTGAATTGAGTGTTCTTGTATTTGGTTTGCATGGCAAGGTTTTGGTACTGGGGGGAGATAAAGGAGTGGCATCTGGGAGAAAATGCCAGAAGCTTCCCACATGTCCAATAAAGCCAGTGCCAGCCAGTCGCTGGCCAAGGCTGAGCCAATCAGCGACAATGGTAGTGTCTCTGTGATAACATATTTAAGAAGGGGAAAAAACTGCTGTGCGACAGCAGCAAGAAGAGACGAGTGAGAATATGTGAGAGAAACAACCATGCGGACACCAAGGTCAGTGAAGAAGAAGGGAGAGGAGGTGGTCCAAGCATCAGAGCAGAGATACCCTTGCAGCCTGTGGCAAAGACCGTACTGAGGAATGCTATCCCTTGCAGCCCATGGAGGTCCACAGTGGAGATATCAACCTGCAGCCTGTGGAGGACCACATGCTGGAGCAGTTGCATATGCATGAAGGAGGCTATGACCCTGTTATAGTTGAATTAGTTTTTACATCTTATAGTTGAATTAGTTTTTGCAAGATGTATTCTGTTTTGCAAACTGTATCTAAGATTCTTGGTTTTGTAAACTGTATCCAAGATGCTGTATCCAAGATTCTTACCTTATCTTGAAGTTTTCGGACTGTATCCAAGTAGATGTGTATTCAAGCATGATCTTATATAACCAAACCCTATTCTTAAAATTGACATAGATTTATGACATATTCTCTTAAAACAGGTAACTTAGAAATAACTGATAAACATGCGAACGTTACTTAGCATGGCTTAGATAGACAGTTTGTGTTAGAATAGGTGTGGAATATGCTAATGGTTGTCAAGAATTGTAATGAATATGTATGTAACTAAATTGTATAAATGTAGTGGACTTTGAATCAGTGGTCGAAGCCAGCTTTGGGTGCGAACCCCTGGTTTCCCGGCGTTGGAATAAAAGCACCGCATATAACTACATCCGTGGTTATGTGTCCTTTTTGCTAACATTTTTGGCGACCCAGATGGGACCTCGCGAGCACTGCTGAGGCGGATCGCGTCTTGATCCTGCTCCGGCTAGCACCGAGGTATTCTTGGGGAGCGCATCGGACGCGATCGACCCTCCGCTGCTCTCGACGGACCTCTGATTGGTAAGAAGGTGCTTTTATTTTTGAATTTGGGGTACCCCATTTGGTTTGGTAGCCTGCCGGTCAGACGCGGCGAAAGCCACGCTCGATTGGGCAGGGAGCTCCCGTTTGGTAAAGCCTATAGGCGCCGTCCGTCAGACAGAGGGAAACCTCTGCAGGTTCAGCATTTGGTTAGGCGCCAATTAGTTTGTGTAGCTGAAAGGTTCAGCACTTGGTTAGGCGCCATTTGGTTTGGTTTGTGTATTTGCTGCAGGTTCGGCATCCTAATCTTGGTCTCTGAATTTGTTCTGGTCTGGTTCCTGTATTTGTTCCTATATTTGGTGTGGTTCTTGTATTTGTTTCTGTACTTGTTCTGGTTTGGTTCGGTTCCTGTATTTGTGTTTGTTTGTTTTAATATGTCTAATGCAAACGTATCGCCGTTAAATTGTGATCTGTTTGCAAATTTGAACTTGGTATTTGGTTTGCGTGTCTGAGCTCAGTATTTTAGTTTGTATGTTTATATTTGGTACCAAAAGAATTTGTTTGGGGAAATAATTACAAAATAAGAACCAGTTTTGTTACTAAAGTACCACCTTGCTCCCCCTTCAGATGCATCTGTACACATGAAAGTAAATTGAGTTAGCTGTATTGCAGTTAGTGTTGTTCTGTGGATAGACTGATCTGGATCTAAAATTAATGTCAGGGATTGATGCTTAAATATGCTGTTTATTGACATCTGTAAGAAGTTACAAAAGGTAGGAGCTGAGGGATGTAACTATTGTTCAGCTAATTGGAATTACATATAAAGTTTATAATCGCAGGAATTAAATGAAGAGAGAAAAAGGGCAAAAGGAGCCCAAACCTATGCCCGGCAGCTTCTCCTTCATAAGCTGCGGAGAGAAAAAAAAAGGGTAAAAAGCTGACTGTCTGCTAAAGCGGTGGAAAAGCGGGGGGGAGCGGCGGCTGCTAGAGCTGGAGCTGCAGGTCCTCTCCTCCGGGCTTGCCGCCCGCGGGGATGAAAAGGGGGGGGATCATCAAACGTAATAGCACCCCTGCGGCAGGCAGTAGGTGTGGGGGGGAACCAGTCTATGTAGAAGCTCCGTTTTCGCCAGGGGATTTAGTAACCTGGAAGCAATCGGCTGGTCCTTATCGGGAAAATCCAGATAAGGTTGCAATAATTAAGATGATAATTAAAATGCAGAATCCTGATTGGGATTATTTACAAGTGATTTTGGATACATTAATGGACTCTACAGAAAATATATGTTTATACAGGCTGCAAGGGATAAAGTGAGAGAAGATATTCGGAATGGGAAAGTAGAGGGTAACGTTGATGAGAACTTTGCAAAAGAAGATCCCCGATGGAATTATAATACAGGAGGCGGGTTATGCCGTCTCTGGAGATATCAGGATTGATTATTGATTGGCATTCAAACTGCACCCCACGGAAAGGACCCATGCTGGAGCAGTTCATGAAGAACTGCAGCCCATGGGAAGGACTCATGTTGGAGAAGTTCTTGAGGCCTGTCTCCCATGGGAGAGATTGCATGCTGGAGCAGGGGAAGAGAGTGAGGAAGAAGGATTGTCAGAGACAAAGTGTTATGAACTCACAGGAACCCACATTCCCTGTCTCCCTGTACCACTCAGGGGGAGGATGTAGAGGAAATAGGGAGACAATGTGAGCCCAGGAAGAAGTAAGAGGTAGGAGGATAGGTGTTTTAAGATTTATTTTTATTTCTCATTATCCTTCTCTGAGGAGGGGGAGTGACAGAGGGCCTTGGCAGCACCTGGTGTCCAACCAGGGTAAATGCACCACAGTGCCATAGTTATAGCAGTTATTAAGTGGCAAGCTTCTTTGCAAGTCATGGAGTTTGCTGGCTGCACTGCTTATCTCTTTATTTTGCTGAGCTTGGGAACATGTTAATGTCACTCGCTTCTACCCTCTCTATGCTTCCTTTTTATGTGTGTGTTCTGCCAGAGCTTCTTGTTCATTCATGCAGGCCTCTTGGCATTTTTGCCTGACTTCCTAGTCATTGGGATTGACTTTTCTTGAACTTGGAGGAGGCGATCCTTTGACTATTGTATGGGAATTGCACAAGAATGGCAAAGAGGCTAATTGTAAATACGCTCAAACGACTGCAGATGGGGTGTAGAAAAAGCACATATATCATGCTAATTGTTTTACTGACCTTGTGTGCTTGACAAGCAGAATCCCTCTGTTAGATAACATAGGCCTGTGAGAAACTGTGAGCACCTGTGTCCCCACTTGTGTCACCTCTGCCCCGGAGCTTAGGTGCTACTTTGGAGGTTCCCCGGTAGTGAGGTAACTAAAATAAAATTTACTCTTTGCAATTGCATTCATGGCCTCTGGCTCTTCTTGCGACATGCCTGTGTTGGTTCACACAACTGTCATCCAGTTTCTTGGACGCTTCTTTCCTCCAGTACCCTATACCATAGGACTCTTCCAAGCAGATCCCTGAACATGCAAAAGTCTGCTCTCCTGAAATCCAGGCTTGTGAGTTTGCTTTTCACTCTCCTCCCTCCCCTCAGGATACTGAACTCTACCATCGCATGGTCACTGCAGCCAAGGCTTGTCGCGGTTGAGACGGACAAACGACATGGACCAAATTCTTTCAAGATGAAAGTAATAGGTGCCATTTATTGCTACAAGTGCATTTTTATACAATTCTGCCAGTTCATGTGTCTTTTCACTATTGGTTACAAGTTACAGCACTAACATCTCATTGGTTAATTTTTCTATCATCCATGTTATTCTTCTATCCCCTTCTCTCTCACGGGTACATCTCTCCTCTCTCCGGATACTCCTTTACTCCCATCCTTCTCAAGGGTAAATCTTAATATCTCAAGGCTGATCTCTACTCTCATATTTTCTGTCAAGGATTCCACAGACCCGCTGCAGTTTCCCACAATTCCCCCTTTTTTCATTTGTGCTAAAAATGCTGCCCTCATTGTCCGCTGCAGGGCCCTTTGCAGCAGAGAAATCATGCATGGCAACATTAGTAACACAACCACAACAATCATCAAAATGATCAGTCCTGTTTTCACTACTGATAACAACCATCCTAAAAACTCTCAATCACTAAGCAATTTATTTAACAAATTCCATCAAAATCTTCACACCCATGTCCTTGAGCTAATAACAAAAAATCTATCGCGGCCCTACTCTGCCATGTGGCATGTCTTACAGAATCTACATCTAAAAAAAAAAAAGTCCACTTAAAGCCTTTTAAGTTCTGTTAGTTTGCTTAACTAGCCAGCATCCTAACTTTCTAAAATATTTAAAGATTTTAGCTGTGCCAACACCAGATACAAGAGATCCTAAAACCATTAACCTTGATCCACAAAAATCTACACTATCATCACATTTTGACTCATATACACGCAAAAAGTGTTTTTCTCATCTTGCTCTTCTGTGATCTATTATCATAGATACATTGGGCGTTAAGAGAGTTAATAGTCCCAAAATACACAGTCCTCCAACAGCATTAGAAGGAATTCCTGGCCAGGCTCTATCTCCGCAGATCAAGAATACACCATACGGTAATTTCCGGGGTCACTGTCCCACATTGTTAACAACACCCCTTGGGTTCTTCTGCGAGGCATTGCACCATCGAGTTTCATTTCTGTAGTCACCAAGGGTAGCATTAACATTCTGCAGTCTAATCCATTCATGCTTTAGCATATTGTCCTGGCACTTTTCACAAACCAGCTGGATACAAGCGTTCATGGGCACAGATCCCAGCAATTCCAGTTCCTGTGGTTCAATGTCTATTTCCAGGAGGCGATTAATCCAAAGTGCCATGTTAGTATTATTACAGTTTGTTGCAATGCCTTTGCACTGACCACTATTTTGAAACAATTGTGTGATGCTGCTGTAGTCATCAAGGGGGATTCCAACCAAGCATGTGTGGAACGGGTTTTCCGGAGACATCGTAGTTAGGCATATGGAGTCCTGGTCAGTCATGTTGGCTAAAGTACTCCACATGTTAGTCTTTGTCTGTGCGGGCATCCAAAACACAGCAGCTGCAACAATCATTGTCAGGAAGATAACACAGGTTTCGCGTTTCGTGCCAGCAACCATTGCGGCCCTTGATCTGTAAAGACACAAGCAGAACCTCTCCCCCAGGTTATCAATTGATGCGGCCTTTTCCATTGACTAGTGATTTGACCATAACTAACGTAGGTTCTTTCTGATTTAGCATGGTTTTGGGTCATATTTGCAAAGTATTTCATCACATACAATGCTTTTGACAACTGGTTTTGTGGTGTTTTCCCTACTTCTCCCCCCTTTTTGTTTTAAAAAAGAACAAAACCAAAACAAAAAACACAGTTCAGAAGCAAATACGTGCACTGGACCTTGACTACGTACTCAGAATCACAAATCAAATTTAGAGGTTCCTCCTTAAAAAGCTCTAAGTAATGTAAAGCTGCGCCAAGTTCTGCTATTTGGGTTGAACCTTCAATAATTTTTTCAGAATGATGCCAATTGTTATCTTCACACCAAACCACTACAGCTTTATGAGACTTCCCAGAACCATCCACAAAAACTTTGCAAGTATGTAGGATCAGACCAAATACAAGTATGGCCTATGACCTGATGTTAAAGACTTGCAGGTTCTGCAGCAATTTACAGTTTACATTTATGCATGCCAAAAGCTGTGCTGTTAAGAAAACCAGCTAGTGCAATTTACAAAGAAATAGATTACAAATAAAAAAAAAAAAATCAGAAGTAAATTTCAGAAATGTTACATATATGACAAAAGGATCATGGCCTATTGAAACTTAAATTAATTCCCTGCTTTTCTTGATCAGAGTAAGAAGCAGTATATCAGTCTGCTAGCAATCTCATTATACTGTCCCACAATAGCCACAGGTTGTTTCTATGTTGCAGCTATAAATAGACAAATCTGCAAGTCCAATCGAACGCAGTCAGTCCTGTTTAAGATCTATCAGTGTAGTATTTGCTTTATCAAAACATTGGCTGTTAATACTAGTGGAAATACAGCATCTGAAATTTCTTTGGAGATTTCTCACTTGCAGCAAGCAGATCTGCACCATCCAAGCAGCTTCTTGTAGGCTATGCAACTAAACAGAATTCTCAGAAAATGTTATTTGAGCTTACAATTTATTTAACAAATCTTAACCTAAGAGAGGTATGGGAGTTTCTAACAACTACAAGAATTCATGTATTTATACTTTGTTCCAAATTTGGCATTCCATTGGTCTCAAAAACCAGCCTTTCTTTCGTTCTCTCTCATGACCTCAAAAACTAGCATGGTGAATTTACTAAGAAATCACTTACAACTAATTACCACAGAATAAGTCTATTAACAAATTTTTGGTTTAATCTTCCAGTTTCATTAGAACTATGGATCCACTGGTGATGTCTTTAAATTTCACCCTCAGACTCCTTCATGCAGTATTACAGCTCTCTAGCAGTAACATTGCTTGGGGGAGGGGCGCGGAGGGGAATAAAACTTTCCTCTCGCCCCCATCTGAGATGGCAAGATGTCCAGCCCAGCATGAAAACACATCAGGTTGAACTCTACATCAAACCAATCTGGCTCCACTCCACACTCAAATCAGTACCAGTCTGACCCAGAGAAGCACTGTGACCCCCCAAAGCTGACCAGTGTGAAAAGACTGACTTCAGCAAGGAGGTAAAATTATGAGCTCTTTTCCCCAGATGTGCCAAAACCTAGGAAACAAGACAGAAGCAAAAATAAACAACACCAACAACCCCTGATTCAAAGCTGAGAAACAACACAGTGCCACAACAAGGATGGATGACAACACTTCAGGAAAAAAAAAAAAAGAAAGTGCGAGCAGGGGGAGTAAAGTCCCCCTTTTTCTGCTTAGCAGTGGGAAAACAGGTTTTTTCCCTTTTTTTTTCTTTCTTCTTCTTTCTCTTCTCACCACAGTTCAGATATAGTCAAGGCCATGCAGCTGATATAATCACTGGTACGAAGTGGGAGGCTCTGGCAAACTCCTCAGTTACAATGAGCTGCACATAGGCCTGGGATATTTTGCTGTTTTGTTTTCCCATTTCATTCCAACTACACTTTGCAATTTCAGGTAGCTCAGAAATAGTTACATTCCTTAGCTCCATTTACCTTTTACAATTTAGAGATGTCAAAAACCAGTATAAACCAGTATAATAAACATAAATCCATTATTCTATTTTCCTAGATCCAAATCAGTTAATATTCTAGCAATTTTTAAATACAACCTCTTCCAAATTCACAGCTATCATAGCATTTTAACAATTTAAATGCTTTTCTAACAATATAAGCAATTACTCTAATGTGTAAGGATGCATCCTAAGGGGAGGCAAGGTGGAATTTTAGCAGTGGAACCGGTTCCCATTTTGGAATTATCTTCACAAACAAGATTCTTTTGGTACCAAATATGTATATGCAAACTAAAATACTGAGCTCAGATATGAAAACCATATACCAAGTTCAAATATGCAGATGGATCACAGTTACACCAATTTAAGACAATATCTCAATTTTTTTGCATTGCACCTTTGGGCCGCCTACTGCTCAGCCAGGTGGAGGTACCTCTGGGTCTCCCTGACAAAAAAAGTCAGTGCGCGCTGGAGCCCCATATCGGCAACCGCCCCCCCGCCGTCGCAGCGAGCGGGACTGGGCAAGGCCTTTTTTTGTTTTGGTTTGGTTTGTTTTTTTTTAGTGTCTCATCTGGTGCACCACAGCTGTTATTCCAAAACCAGGATTCTTTACATGATGTGCATACAGAAAACCAAATCCAGCACACTGAGATGAGACACAGCCTGTCACAGAGTTGCGCAAGTCTGAATGCCGGAATAAATGTAGCATGCTAGAGAAAAAAAAATAACAGCTACTACACGCAAAATTTTACAATCACATTCACGTAGTAAAGAACTAAATTACTCATGCTTCTGAATTATCACAAAATGCACATTTTGAGTAAATGAATTCTCATGATTTAACAGACTGTGAACTTATCAGATCATATAACAAAGACCTACCAAAATTGCAACATGCTTAAACAGATACCCACAAAGAAAACAGGTTAATGAGGAAAGCATCTTGCAGACTTCAGCAAGTTTACTGTGACCTGTGTGTTATCAGCTGATTCTCTCTCAGCTTGTTGACGTTCAAATCGTTCCAGCTGTAAAACTGTCTCTAATGATCTAATGATCTCTTGTAGAGATTTATGTTGTCCTGCTCTTCTCACCTTAAAAAAAACATTAATTGCAACAAAATTCTATTCTCCGGACGCGTTACCCGATCATTTAACGTAAACAGCAGTGAACACTGATTTCAATATTTAACAAGATCTTCCTTCCTTATAATTCCGAGTGCTTTCCTAAGTTTTAAAACACCTCCCAATACTGATTTTTCAGGAACACAACTGAAAACAATTATTCCTGACTCCATCTTGCAAGTAAAAACCTTGAGAAGGGGGAGGGAGGGAGGGGTGCTACTTGCAGCACGACTGGGAAAAATGGGGAGAGATTTTTACGGCGAACTTAAAAACAACTAGTATAACAATTAACTCACATACCTAACAAGCTGCTTGATTTTCAGAGAGGCAATACACAGAAACACATAATATGTACTGTAAAACTTGCAGATAACATGTTGATAGCAAACATTAGCATTCTCTACTGCTAATTTCAACACCAATGCTTCCTTAGCTTCTAAGTTTTCAACCTGCTTATTGATGGCCTCTTGAAGATGGTCAATAAATTGCATGTAATTGTCACTGGGACCCTGATTAATAGTTGCAAATGATTTGGCTGCATTGTTGGTTTCAGGCACCTTTATCATAGCTTGATATGCAAGGTGTGTTGACTGCCTCAGGATTTCAGAAAGTTATCGTGCCTGTAGTTGTGGTGTGTCAATTAGTATCTCTTCCAGAAACGCACAGGGTCCCGTGGTCCAACTGCAATCGAAACTGGAGGTAAATCCCAGCTTTTTGGTAAGTTCGGTTTACGCTCTGAAACTACCCCCACCCTCAGGAATCTGCTCTGCAGCAGCGTGGGAGGGAGGTGGGGGCAGGTTGTGGGGGGCTCATATCTATAGGAATTACGTTATTTGGCTCGGTCTGGCTCACCACGGGGGGGATCCTCCCCACCTAAATCTCCAGGCAAGGAGGGATAGGAAAAAAAAAAATGTCCATTTTTTTCTTCCGCGACTGATAGCAGCGGGGCAGAGGGTTGAACTGTGATTAATGGTGGTGACGCAGATGGCGGAACCGCGGTTGATGATGGTAGAGGAGAGGTTCGAGCCGTGATTGATGACAGCGGAGCAGTCGGCCAAACGCACTGCTCTGACCGGTGCTCCGACCGGTGATCCAAGGGCCCCTCGCACGTAACCCAATGCTGTTTTTTCATGTGAGTCTTTCATAGCTTTTATCTGATCTCCAGGCCACACATATGTACACTGCTCCTTTATTCCTTTTAACTTTCCAAGAAAATGCCGCGGATCCTTGTCCGTGTCAGATAATATGGACTTGGGCGGTTTTGACGAATCCTTAGTAACAGGGGGGATCGGAACAGTACTTAATCTTCCTTTTTTCTCCGAATCTGGCCCAGGAGAGCCAGGAAGACCATCCCCCTCTGCCGCCTCTGCCTGTTGCTGTTTTAACTCTTTCAGAGTATCTAATAACAAGCGCCAGGTTGTTAACAGTTCAGTTGCTTCCTTGGACCCTTGGATAGCACTATCAAACGATTTATCTCCCAAGTCCATCCGTTGTGACACACTACATGCTGTCACAGGATTAACCTCTAAACCTTGTGCTTTGCCCCATAGTAACATTTTTCTTAAAGTCAGTTCCGGAAGACTAACACCCTGCTTCTTCAGAAGCAGCTTCCATGTGGATAATATAGTACCCTCTTCTTTAGATAAGTTTCACCCGCCCTGTTCCCGGTAGCTCACCTACTCCTTAGCGAGGTGTCTTTTCAGTCTATCCGGATCTACGGCAGCTCCTTTGACTGCTCTCATCAGCTGTACGGGGCTCCGTCTCCACAGCTCTTCTTCGGCTGTTCACAGCTTTACGCTGTCATCCTGTTATGCCAGATCCTCTTCAGGCAGGATCACGTCGGGGTCACCATATGTGACGGTTGAGACGGACAAACGACATGGACCAAATTCTTGACATTCTGATTCTGTGATTCTGTGATTCTGCTGGCTGAATTAATCCAGCCCATTCAGTACCCATATTTAACTATGTATTGTACAAATTCGCCCCAAGTAGGAATTTGTCTCGGTCTCTGTCTTGATCTCTGCCTTTATCTCATTTACGATCATGAGTGCCGCTGGCAGATTTTATGTGGTCCTGGATGTGATCCTGGGTATTTGCTACAAACATTTTAAGGCTATCAGGGAGACCATGAATGAGAGGGGTTAATCGTGCTGGGTCAATGGGAGCCAGCATCAGGGATTTCCTAAACTCCTCACATTGATATAGAGCTTGAACACATGCTGCTTTCTGAACTGACGCTGCCAGATTGGAAAAAAATGACTGTCGATTTCTAGTGGCTTGCCTCTCTCCTGGGGATCTACTCCCCTGACCCAATATGCTGCTCTTGCCATCAAGGAGTGTTATCTCCCAGTGTAGTAGTCAGAAAATACTCCTGGTCCCTAGTAACCTCCCGCTTCGTCCTCACTTAGCGTAATTCTATCTCTGCCTGTCAGAGAGACTCTCCAGACATATTCAACTTCAGATTCCTCTGGTCACCATGAATTTTTTTTTCTTGCAGCTTCATTAACTCTACTGGCGTCCAGGGGATGGTTCGCGCCATAACACGAACCTCCTCCTCTTCTTCATTAACAGCAGTCTCAGTTTTCATTACAGGATATAATGAGACAGACTGCAAGGTCTCAGATCATTATCCTCACATTCAGGCAATACATCACTGTCCCAACTGTAGGACTCTGCACAGTGTACTAATTTACGAATCTACCTGAGTCAGAGGAAGGCATGTTCTGAAGCAGCAGGCTAACATGCAAGTATTTGTTTCAAATGAACATTCTCATATTTAAGAAAATTATTTTCATAAGTTTATCAACACAAGCTCCCAATTGTTCCCCTGTCTGTTTTTCAAAAGTCAATGATTTCAGCACTTTATTTTCAGACTCCAGCACCTGGAATTTGGCATGTGTGATTTGTCTGGGGAGAGGGGATACTTGATATTCTTGGAATTCTTGCTGAGCACAAGACAGACAGGCAGGCTCCTAAGACTGCACAGATCATGCCCTTGCCTTTTCCACTTTAGCTTTCTGTGTAATTAAACATTGTTCAATGCCTTCTGTCACTTTCTTTTCATCCTTCCAAAACTTGCGAGCCCATGCTCTCCCAGCCTGGGAAGGAGTACATTTGTATTTTTGCAACAGTTTATCCATAGCACCATGCTTTTTTCTGTTGTGTTAAGAGGATTAATTTAGCAGAAGTTTCCAGAGGAAACTCAGAGTTTTTACCTTTATTGTTTTTTTTAATTCTCCTCTCCATCCCACCAGGGGCAGGGGAGGGGTGAGTGAGCGACACGTGGTTCTAGCTGCCGGCTAGGGAGACCTGGGCTAAACTATGACAGTCCTTTTTGGCAAGCCAGGTAGGAGAAAGAATAAAAGGGTTGAGATAAAAAACAGAGCTAACCGGAATGTGTTAGAGCTTACTCTATTAGTTAAGTGGTCACAATGTTTCTTTGTTTGTCCACGTGGCTGTGTCATCTGAATTCCTACATGCCCTATACGTTCCCTGCGGTGCTCTTTGTTACATCTGGGAAAAGGATTCGGTTTATCATAAAGCTGTCCTGTATGATATCAGCTTATGAGATTTTGATCTCATTTCTTACACAGCTCTGTTGGTATTTTTATAAGATATTGTTGATTTTTCTGTATCCCGAGTGCCATCTCCTGGAACTGATTAGTAATTGCACCCAGTCTATGAAGAAGATGAAGGAGGGTGTAGTCTTCCCTCATCTCTTCACCTCATTTTTCTCCTCCAGCTTGGGTCCAACGGTTTCTAAGGATTTTTAACACCCTGGGGATACTCAAGCTAGCCTGCTCTTGCTGCTATGTCTTCTGAATGTGCGCCAGGTCACATACAGGGTTAGAAAAGGATATGCTAAGAATATCACCCATAGATTTGCCCCAAGGTCAGATGATCATGGGTAGAACGGTGCGTGGGAAAACATGGGCAGATATCTGGAGAATTTCTTGCCTCCAATGGTCTGGAGTTTCACTCCTGAACAACTGCAGGACCCTGGTGAGGTGACAGAATATGTAAAAGGGAGATGCTCTAGCTATTCTAGAGTGGCACAACTTACTGTGTTATGTTGGGCCCTGGCCAATATCTATCAAACACTGCTCAACACCATGCAATGCTCTCAGGGCAAAGACGGGGGTAACAAACTGACAGGCACTACAGCTGCTCCCACCCTTGCACCAGATGCTGTGGCTGCTCAGACCCCAGTGACAGGCACTGTGACTACTCAAAGCCAGGAAACGGGCACTGTGGCTACTCAGACCCAGGTGGCAGGTGCTGCAACTGAATCAGAGAACCAACCTGTGTCTGTATCAGTTGCTCCTCTCCAGAAGAAGAAATACACAAAGAAATCAGTTTGTGTAGTGAGGGAAGATGATGACCCAGGCCCATCACAAGAACAGGAGGAGGCAGAACCAGAGATAGTCACCCGATCGCTATCCCCAGGTGAGCTGTGAGATGTGCAAAAGGATTTCAGCTGCCGGGATGGCAAGCACATCGTTGCTTGGCTGCTGGGATAATGGGGCCAGTAGCATGGAATTAGAAGACAGGGAAGCTAAGCAACTAGGATCCCTGTCTAGGGAAGGGAGCATTGACAAGGCAATTGGAAGGAAGGCACACTCAGCCTCTGGAGACGACTTCTGTCAGACATGAAAGAGAAGTATCCCTTCAAGGAAGATGTTACCTGTCACCAAAGCAAGTGGACCACCATGGAGAAAGATATCCAGTACCTGAGGGAGCTAGCTGTTCTGGAGGTGATTTATAATGACACCAATAATGATGATCTACCCACCGATCCTGATGAGATCCAGTGCATGCAACCGATGTACGCCAGCTCATTGTCGGTAATGTCATGGAAAGAAGGCAAGGGACAAATGGTGGATGAATTGGTTGGCTAATTCTGGCAGTACAAGGGCAGTCTATCCTCCTCCCTACAGGCTTGTGTTTCGGCTGTAGAGAAACTGCCTGACGCACTAGCTGAAAATTGTCCCAAGAATTCCAGCATTTTGAAGACAAGTTCCGCTTCCCACCTGCATGGTCTAGGGTTTCAGCTACTTGGAATGAGCGTCTCTCTGATCAAAGGAGAGAATACAGAGGGTATACAAAATGGAGCATCCTGTGGTTTTTCCTGCATGACAATGGAGAGGACATGAGGAGGTGGGATGGACAACTGTCACGGAGGTACCCCGAGGTTAGTTTAAGGGACAACAGGGTCCAAAACAACTTTTATTAAACCGGTGAGAAACAGGGTTTTAGCACTCCAAAGTGACTTAAATAAAGGTTCGGATATCAGTTGAGGAAAATTATTAAGGGGCAACAACTAATACAACAGGAGGTCCACAGTGTGCATGCACGTGGCTTCACTCAAAACAATACCGGAGCCGTCCCTGAGTCCTGAAGAAGTACACACTTGCCTAAACACAGTATGGGATTATTTTTAAAGAGATACACGTACTCGTAGTGAGTACGGGAAGTCTACACTCGCGATTCTGTGAGGGTAAATTTATAATACACTGTTGAGGGTTAAGATTGCGGGGTGACAATAAAACCCTGGCAGATGTATTGTTATCCCCCTCTCCCCCCCACTTCCCCCTTTTGCCCCTCCCTCTCCCCCCTTTCCACTAAGGAGAGGCGATTGAGAGGAAAAGAAGAACAGAGAGAAGAGAGTTGGAAAAAATTAAAGATGTTTTACTAATGCTACTAATAAGAATAGAGAAAATAATACAAAATATACAAAACCAATCTTGAAAGTCTCAGCAACTGCAGAGCCGGCACCCAAAGTCCTGGATTGGACTCCACAGCCAACCGGAGCTGCATTCAGTCTGTCACTAGGCCTCAGTTCGCAGGGACGACTAGCAAGGTCCTCTCCTAATGTCTGCCATAGGGAAAAGGGACGAGATCCTCGGGATCTCCCACTTTTATATGAAGTATTCACGTGAATGGAATGTTATACACAGTTGGTCAGTTTCTTGGTCACCAGTTTCTCGTTGCCCCTCTCGCGAGATGTCCATCCATGCTTATCAATAAGTTTGCATTCCATTGCTAGGTTTACCAAAACATGTGTCTGGTTCTCCAGGAAAATGCAGTTAACATGAAGGCTTTAGCTGACAGGCAAAATTCACTGAAAGAGAAACTTGTTTTTAACAAAACCAGGACATACACTCGCAATCCTGCGAAGGTTAATTTACTTACACGTGCAAATGTGCACTGAATATTACACGTGCTTATGTGGAAGTACGGGAGGAAAATACACTCGCGATTGTGCGAGGAAATAATTTATACACGTGCTCTATTGAGCACGGAAAGTTATACGTGCAAATGTGCATGGAAAGTACACGTGCTTGTATTAAGCACGGAAAGTACGCATGCAAATGTACACGGAAGGAAAATACACCCGCAATTCTGCGAGGATTAATTTTACACGTGCTTATATTGAGCACGGAAAGTTACACGTGCATATATGCACAGAATAGTATAAATATACTCGCAATCCTGCGAGAAGTTTTACTCACACCCGTGGCGGCAAGGCAAGCGGAGTCTCCATCCCGGGGAGGGGGACTCTTGGCGGCAGCATCTTGCTCGTTCTCCAAGAGACCCGTGACAATGGGCGGAGTCTCGACGAGAATCCCATTTTTATATTGGCTGATCAGATCTGACTGTAGGCATTCTAGAAGCTTCTCTGCACCCCCACACTGGCTGTGGGTGCCCCTGTAGCCTCCAAACATCCCCCACACTGGCCGCAGGTGCCCAGCGCCTCACTGGTGCCTCGGCACTCCCTTCTCCTAATGGCTCTGGCCAGGGTGCTCTGGGGCCAAACAAAAGAAGCTGTTAGCCTCAAGTAGCAGAGAGAGAGGGAGATGTGCCTACTCCTTCGATACTGAAGGAGGGAGGGGGAGAGAGGGGGGTTTGCATTCTGCCACAACAACATACCTCAGTCCTAGAGGCACGGGTACATGAGTTGAAAGGGGAGACAACCACAAGAGGACATTATGCTGCCCCAGTTTCCAGTGGGCAGTTCTCCAGACAGAGTAGAAGAGCTGACCTTGCCTCTGACCCTCTTGAAGGCACTTCTGATTCATTCTTACAAGGAGGAAGCAATGAGTACCATGACCGGGACTAGGGGGGCCCTGCCTCCAGACTGGTGGAGGAGAGGAATAACCAAGTTTATTGGACTGTGTGGATTCGATGGCCTGGAACATCAGAGCCACAGGAGTACAAGGCTCTGTTGGACACCGGGGCCCAATGTACTCTAATTCCATCAAACTATGAAGGGACAGAACCCATCACCATTTCTGGGGTGACTTGGGGATCCCAACAGCTAACTGTATTAGATGCTGAGGTGAGCCTGACTGGAAAGGACTAGCAAAAGCACCCCATCGTGACTGGCCCAAATGCTCTGTGCATCCTTGGTATAGACTACCTCAGAAGAGGGTATTTTAAGGACCCAAAGGGGTACAGATGGGCCTTTGGCATAGCAGTCATGAAGACAGAGGACATTAGACGTCTGTCTACCTTGCCCGGCCTCTCAGAGGACCCTTCTGTTATAGGATTGCTGAGGGTTGACAACCAGTGGGTGCCAATTGCTACCACGACTGTGCACCGGTGGCAATATCGTACTGACCGAGATTCTTAGATTCCTGTCCGTAACCTGATTCATCAACTGGAGAGCAAAGGAGTGATCAACAAGACTCACTCACCCTTTAATAGTCCCATACGACCAGTGAGGAAGCCCAGTGGAGAGTGGAGACTAACAGTGCACTATCGTAGCCTGAATGAAGTCACGTCACCATTGAGTGCTGCCGTGCTGGACATGCTAGAGTTGCAGTATGAACTGGAATCGAAGGCAGCCAAGTGGTATGCCATAACTGATATTACCAATTCAGTTTTCTTTATTCTTCTGGCAGTAGAGTGCAGGCCACAGTTTGCTTTCACCTGGAGGGGCATCCAGTACACCTGGAATCGACTGCCCCAGGGGTGGAAGTACAGCTCCACCATTTGCCATGGACTGATCCAGGCTGCACTGGAGCAGGGCAAAGCTCTGGAACACCTGCAGTACATTGGTGACATCGTTGTGTGGGGCAACACAGCAGTGGAAGTTTTTGAGAAAGGTAAGAGGATAATCCAGATTCTTCTGCAACTTCTTGGGGGTTGTGGGTTTTTGGAAGAAGCACATTTCAATTTACAGTTGGATCGTGAGCCCTCTCTATCAGGTGACTCGGAATGAGAATGACTTTGAGTGGGGCCTTGAGCAGCAGCAGGCCTTGAACAAATTAAGCAGGAGATAGTCCATGACATGGCTCTTAGGCCAGTTCGAACAGGACAAGATGTTAAAAATGTGCTCTACACTGCAGCTTGGGAGAATGACCTTACCTGGAGCCTTTGTCAGAAACACCAGGGGAGAGTTGAGGTCGACCTCTGGGATTTTGGAGTCAGGGATACAGAGGGTCTGAGGCCTGCTACACTCCAACTGATAAGGAGATATTAGCAGCATACGAAGGGGTTTGAGCTGCCAGGTTAGAGAACTTGCCTGTAAAAGTGCCCATGTGCCTAAAAGTCAGTCTACCGAAGAACACTGAAACAACCATCAGGTGGATTGAGCTGCCAAGATTAAGGTGTATCAGGTAGATTTGGACTGGCAACACAAAGGTGAATTATTCATAGCTCAGTGGGTCCATGATGCCTCAGGTCATCAGAGAAGAGATGCAATATATAGGTGGGCTCGTGATCGAGGGGTGGACTTGACGATGGACACTATTGCGCAGGTTATTCACAATTGTGAAGCATGCTCTACAATCAAGCAAGCCAAGCGGTTGAAGTCTATGTGGTATGGGGGGCAATGGCTGAAGTATAAATATGGGGAGGTCTGGCAGATCGACTATATTACACTCCCACAAACCCAACACGGCAAGTGCTATGTGCTTATGATGGTGGAAGCAACCACTGGATGGCTGGAAACGTACACCGTGCCCCATGCTACTGCTCAGAACACTATCCTGGGCCTTGAGAAACAAGTCCTGTGGTGACATGGCACCCCAGAGACAACTGAGTCAGACAACAGGACTCATTTCTAGAACAACCTCATAGACACTTGGGCCAAAGAGCATGGCATTGAGTGGGTATATCACATCCCCTACCATGCACCAGACTGTGCCATTAACTAAGGAAGAAAATATCCGTGTGTGTATATGTATATCTATAAGTATTTAAGGTGGTAGTAATTAGTTAAAACATGTGGGTGCATGTGAGACCTGTATATGGTATAGAATAAGGGGTGGAATATGCTGGGTCGGTCAAGATGGGGTTAATTTCTACGCTGCCAGGACATACGGGTATTCTCAACCATATCCGGTCTCTCGCTTTGGGCTCTTCTTCCGGTTCCTGGGGGGCAAGCCAGGAGGTGGGCGGAGAGGTGAGGCTCCTCCTGGACCACGTGGTTTCTTTTCCTTTTAGTATTTCGTGTGCGAGTCGTGATTCCGGGTGGGGGATTAGCGGTGGCTTCAGCGCGGCTGTGACGGCGAGAGAGTTTAAGCGCGAGCCGTGAGGGGCAAGCTGACGGCTGGAATGGCGCTGACTGCTGCAGCGGCAGATGGTCACGTGGGGAGCCACCTACGGTGTGGGCCACGCTGCCCTGTGTGCCCATCGTCTTTGTAGGTTCCTTTACCATTGCTGTTACTGCTTGTTCTCTCTTCTTTGTTTTCTCCTTGCTGCCCCATTAAATAGTTTTTTATCCCAACCCACGAGTTTTTTCCTTTATTGTTTTTGTTTTTTTTTTTTTTTTTATTTATTTTTTTAATTCTCTCCATCCCACCGGGGGCGGGGGAGGGGTGAGTGAGAGGCACGTGGTTCTAGCTTCCGGTTGGGGGGACCGGGCTAAACTACGACAGGACTGGTTAAGTGTTTTAGCAAAAAACAGTGAATCTGGGTGGTATCTGCGATTGCCCAATGCCATCTACCAACTGAACAACAGATGGAGTGAAGATGGCTGCCCCAAAATTAAAGCCTTCAGCGCCTCTACTAATTCAGTTAACCCAAAGGTTCATACTAAGCCAGGAGAACACCCTACAGGATTCTACACCGGGCAACCAGTACTAGTGAAAATGCCTCAGATGGGAACAGTACCGATGGTACTAACAACACCCAAAAATCCCTATGCATAGGAAGCTAAAGATTGTTCAGGGCAAATACACCAGATCAGCACCCGGTGGATCACACCCTCTTTTTAAATAATCCTGCCGGTTATATGCCTAACCAAGCATATCTTTTCTTTTTGTATTCACAGGAATCCTGCAGGAATCGCACATGGATGGGTGGATTAGCTGATATCAACAAGATGACAGACCAACTAATTAGATTAATGGTGTTATTTCTTACCTTAACCATCTGGTTTCCCTTGATTGTCAGCCAAGGGGACTACAGATGGCTATGGTCCCATGCTCATGTTGCCTATACCGGAAGTATGGGGCTACATTCCATCAGTGGCAGTGGTTAATTAAACTTAGCCACTGTGGTCACACACAGAACCAAAGTGTACTTAGAAAATGAGTGGGGCTGGGACAGAAAGGTGAATTCCCTTTTTGCAGGGAATTCCTGGAGAAGAAATTCGAACAGGATGTAGAATGATCAATGGAACCACAAATGAAAAAGTTACTCAAATTACAGCATCCAACAGTACCTCACCCTCAAGGGCAAAATTAACAAAGCTTTGTGCCTCTGAGAAGTTAGATTGTTGGCTAAATTTCACTCTGCCACTTTTGTAAAATGTCTTTGGCAACAAAAACAGGCGCCCATCTATCATAGCATGGGGTTAACATTTAGGTTTAAAATATCAAACCTGTTTCCACTACAGGATGGCTGAGTATAAGGAAAATAGACCCATGCAACTCTTCTGTGAGACAATTTGATACCTTTAACCAAACTAGTGGGAGGGTGACTCGCATGAACTATAGAAAATCAGGAGAACCCTTTCCAGAAAGTCTTTCTGTGTGCTGTGAAACAAATAAGGTACCTGAATCGCTTACAATAATGGTGAACAATGAGAATAGAGCTCACTGTCTCCGTGATGCCTGTTGCTCCTTGACAGCTGACACCGGTCAGTATATATTTGAGGAGATGGCAAGAGCAAAAGTGTTAAAAATAAACTTAATGTGTGTGAAAATTGATCTCACCACCACGGTAGCCCCTACTATGATTCCACTAAGGGAAAATATGTTGACCCCACAATTATCCAAAATTGGACTGTATGTAGTAAAAAATATGGATCAACAACAAATGCTGCATAATCCATCATGGTCCCTCAAATGAGTAGAATTATCAATGCAAATTGACATCTCTGTGATCAGACTTACCTGCTCACCATTCCTGAGTACATCTTACACAGGATGGTCAACGTGGTTGTGTACATGAACCCTCACGTCTCTCAAACTACCAAGGAGAGATGTAACCAGTATCCTAGGAACAGGACTGGGAATCTTAAACAGTATAGATGCTGAGATACTTGCAAACAAATTAGTCACAGTGACTAGTGATCTAAATAAACTGGATCATCCACTACGGTCTTCTCTTTTAGCATTGGGGATCAAACAATGGCTTTTATACGATACATTACCTCACTGGGAAGAAACTGACGAAAAGGATGACCAGTTGATTGTAAATGCACTTGATGTGGCCCAAAATGATGTTTCTTTGGCTCTTAGTTGTATCTGAGCTCAATTGTGGATACAATCAATGGCAGCTGTCATCATAAGGGGAGGTGAAGAATAATAACGAAACACACCTCTGTCTCAAAGGATACCCACCTCCAGCATACTTTCAAGCAAGCGCAGTGAAGTTTTTACCTTAAAAATCGAAGCGAGAGTTTTTACACCAATCAATAACAAAGATATGTATGACTAGAGTCACTCAAGCTCCACCTAAATGTAGAAAATAGTATAAAATGCCCTAACAGTAGAGGAAGGGTGGGGGGAAGACACTATCACTGAGAATTCAAGGGAACAGCATAATAAGACTTCTGACACCAGTCAATGGGCTGTGCCTATCTTCTCCACCCCAAAGGGATGATTTTGGGCAAGATTTGCACACTTAGTTATACCAAGTTTTCCCCAGGACACTTAGACTTCAAGCTTGTATTTGTAATCACATTAATAATGCTATATAGTCATCTTATAATTTAGATATATTTGGTATCAATACTTATTTCTTGCAACTAACGTTTTACAACTGAAGTATATTTTGCAACTAAAGTGTGTTTTTGCAGACGACATGTTTATCAATGGCATCTAAAAGAACTTGCACCTGTTGCTTTAATAAACCTTATTATTTGTGAGTCTAGTAATGAGAATTTCTCATTGAATGTGCTCAGACTTATAGTATATATTATGCTATTCGTGAATCTGTGCAAATGCATAAATTCAATTATTGCAACTGCCTCACACTATTCGCTAATCTAGTGTGCAAATTCAATGTTCACTCAGACTATACTGTTAGTGAATCTGCACAAGACCAGCTGTTGAGCAAAATTGGACTTATAGTGCTGACCTGAGCTTATTTGATGTAACTGAGCATCACTCAGGGGTTAAGCTCAGCCACCCCCAGCCCCCAGTGCACACACTGAGGACACATTGGAAAGCAAGGGAGTTTAACTTCTACTAAATTAATCCTATTAACGCAACAAATATGTACCACTGCATCCAAGACTACAAATCGCATTGTACACGTCGCGGGAGCTGAAAGGATGGTGATATCTCTGTCTCTCTTTTCTCTCTTTCTATTCTTTTGCTTTCCTTTTAATTAGTAATAAGTACCATAAGGTATAAAAGCCCACATGTGCCGAAAAACTTTCTGTCAGTAAATTATTTGCCAATTGGGCTGAGCCACAAAATAAAAGTCTTTGTTTATGGACCTTAAATATTGTGTATACTCTATTCTAACCAAGGGGACCGACGAATCTGAGTCACCTCTCCTCCCCCTGCTTGGTGGGACGTGACACCAACCCAACTGCAGAAGGGAAATAGCTACAAAAGTCTAAGAACTGCTACTTTAGTCTTTTAATGTGGTCTGTAAAAAAATCCACACAAAGATATAAATTGAGAACAGATAGAAAGTGACCACAAGGTACCCTTTTGCTAGTTCTTCAATAACTGGAGGGTAAACAAGAAGCAGATGATTTCTTTCAAGAAAGGCACGAAATATATACAGAGATACAGAAACATCTGCACACAAACACAAAATACATCTCATAAGAAATGCTAGACTGATTTATTTCCTAGAACAACTGCAGTTGATTGCAAAACTAGTATTTATTACTAGGAGTATGAATAAGATCATTACAGGGTAATATTTATTAGACAGACCCTACATCTTCAAGAAGGTAATCTTAGAAGCGCAGGAGTAGGCTGTCCCCTTGTGCTGGAAGGCGAGCTGGAGGGGAAGAAGGCTGGCCTGGCTGAATAGAGAGCTTTTGTCGCGGTTGAGACGGACAAGCGACATGGACCAAATTATTTCAAGATGAAAGTAATAGATGCCATTTATTGCTACAAGTGCATTTTTATACAATTCTGCCAGTTCATGTGTCTTTTCACTATTGGTTACAAGTTACAGCACTAACATCTCATTGGTTAAACTTGCTATCATCCATGTTATTCTTCTATCCCCTTCTCTCTCACGGGTACATCTCTCCTCTCTCTGGAAACTCCTTTACTCCCATCCTTCTCAAGGGTAAATCTTAATATCTCAAGGCTGATCTCTACTCCCATATTTTCTGACAAGGATTCCACAGACCTGCTGCAGTTTCCCACAATTCCCCCTTTTTGTATTTGTGCTAAAAATGCTGCCCTCATTGTCCGCTGCAGGGCCCTTTGCAGCAGAGAAATCATGCATGGCAACATTAGTAACACAACCACAACAATCATCAAAACGATCAGTCCTGTTTTCACTACTGATAACAACCATCCTAAAAACTCTCAACCACTAAGCAATTTATTTAACAAATCCCATCAAAATCTTCACACCCATGTCCTTGAGCTAATAACAAAAATCTATCGTGGCTCTACTCTGCCGTGTGGCGTGTCTTACAGAATCTACATCTAACAAAAGTCCACTTAAAGCCTGTTAAGTTCTGTTAGTTTGCTTAACTAGCCAGCATCCTAATTTTCTAAAATATTTAAAGCTTTTAGCTGTGCCAACACCAGATACAAGAGATCCTAAAACCCTTTACCTTGATCCCCAAAAATCTACATTATCATCACATTTTGAGTCATATACACGCAAAAAGTGTTTTTCTCATCTTGCTCTTCTGTGATCTATTATCATAGATACATTGGGCGTTAAGAGAGTTAATAGTCCCAAAATACACAGTCCTCCAACAGCATTAGAAGGAATTCTTGGTCAGGCTCTATCTCCACAGATCAAGAATACACCATACAGGAGGTTTTGGGGTCGCTGTTCCACATTATCAATGACAACCCTTGGATTCTTCTGCGAGGCATTACACCATCGAGTTTCATTTCTACAGTCACCAATGGTAGCATTAACATTTTGCAGTCTCATCCATTCATGCTTTAGCATATTGTCCTGGCACTTTTCACAAACCAGCTGGATACAAGCGTCCATGGGCACAGATCCCAGCAATTCCAGTTCCTGTGGTTCAATGTCTATTTCCGGGAGACAGTTAATCCAAAGTGCCATGTTAGTATTATTACAGTTCGTTGCAATGCCTCTGCACCGACCACTATTTTGAAACAATTGTGTGATGTTGCTGTAGTCATCAAGGGGGATGCCAACCAAGCATGTGTGGAACGGGTTTTCCAGAGATACCATAGCTAGGCATATGGAGTCCTGGTCAGTGATGTTGGCTAAAGTACTCCACATGTTAGTCTTTGTCTGTACGGGCATCCAAAACACAGCAGTTGCAACAATCATTGTCAGGAAGATAACACAGGTTTCACGTTTCGTGCCAGCAACCATTGCGGCCCTTGATCTGTAAAGACACAAGCAGAACCTCTCCCCCAGGTTATCAATTGATGTGGCCTTTTCCATTGACTAGTGATTTGACCATAACTAATGTAGGTTCTTTCTGATTCAGCCTGATTTTGGGTCATACTTGCAAAGTATTTAATCACATACAATGCTTTTGACAATTGGTTTTGTGGTGTTTTCCCTACTTCTCCCCCCTTTTTGTTTTAAAAAAGAAAAAAAACAAAACAAAAAAACACAGTTCAGAAGCAGATATGTGCATTGAACCTTGACTACGTACTCAGAATCACAAATCAAATTTAGAGGTTCCTCCTTAAAAAGCTCTAAATAATTTAAAGCTGTGCCAAGTTCTGCTATTTGGGTTGAAACTTCAAAAATTTTTTCAGAATGATGCCAATTGTTATCTTCACACCAAACCACTACAGCTTTATGAGACTTCCCAAAACCATCGACAAAAACTTTGCAAGTATGTAGGATCAGACCAAATACAAGTATGGCCTATGACCTGATGTTAAAGACTTGCAGTTTCTGCAGCAATTTACATTTTACATTTATGCATGCCAAAAGCTGTGCTGTTAAGAAAACCAGCTAGTGCAATTTACAAAGACATAGATTACAAATAAAAAAATTAAAATTAAATTTCACAAATGGTACATATATGACAAAAGGATCATGGCCTATTGAAACTTAAATTAATTCCCTGCATTTTCTTGATGAGAGTGACAATTGGTATATAACAGTCGGTATATCAGTTTGCTAGCAATCTCATCATACTGTCCCACAATAGCCACAGGTTGTTTCTATGTTGTAGCCATAAATAGACAAATCTGCAAGTCCAATCGAACGCAGTCAGCCTGTAACGTTGTCATAAATTTATTCCTCAAAGTTTCCAACTCCATTTTGGCTGTCATATTTATTGGATATTGTTTTCCCTTACCAGATCAAAGTCCTGTTTCAGATCAATCAGTGTAGTATTTGCTTTATCAAAACATTGGCTGTTAATACTAGTGGAAATACAGCATCTGAAATTTCCTTGGAGATTTCTCACTTGCAGCAAGCAGATCTGTACCATCCAAGCAGCTTCTTGTAGGCCATGCAACTAAACAGAAGTCTCAGAAAACGATATTTGAGCTTACAATTTACTTAGCAAATCTTAACCTAAGAGAGGTATAGGAGTTTCTAACAACTATAAGAATTCATGTATTTAAACTTTGTTCCAAATTTGGCATTCCATTGGTCTCAAAAAATGGCCTTTCTTTCGTTCTCTCTCATGACCTCAAAAACTAGCATGGTGAATTTACTAAGAAGTCACTTACAACTAATTACCACAGAATAAGTCTATTAACAAATTTTTGGTTTGATTTTCCAGTTTCATTAGAACTATGGATCCACTGGTGATGTCTTTAAATTTCACCCTCAGACTCCTTCATGCAGTATCACAGCTCTCTAGCAGTAACATTGCTTGGGGGAGGGGCGCGGGGGGGAATAAAACTTCCGTCTCACCCCCATCTGAGATGGCAAGCCGTCCAGCCCAGCATGAAAACACATCAGGTTGAACTCCACATCAAACCAATCTGGCTCCACTCCACACTCAAATCAGTACCAGTCTGACCCAGAGAAGCACTGAACACTGTGACCCCCAAAGCTGACCAGTGTGAAAAAACTGACTTCAGCAAGGAGGTAAAATTATGAGCTCTTTTTCCCAAATGTGCCAAAACCTAGGAAACAAGACAGAAGCAAAAAGAAACAACACCAACAACCCCTGATTCAAAGCTGAAAAACAACACAGTGCCACAACAAAAATGGATGACAATACTTCAGGGAAAAAAAAAAGGACAGAGCGGAGGGAGTAAAGCCCCCCTTTCTCTGCTTAGCAGTGGGAAAACAGGTTTCTCCATTTTTTTTTCGTTCTCTTCTTCCTGCAGTTCAGATATAGTCAAGGTCACGCAGCTGGCAGTGGGAGGCTCTGGCAAACTCCTCAGTTACAATGAGCTGCACACAGGCCTGGGATATTTTGCTGTTTTGTTTTCACATTTCATTCCAACCATAATACACTTTATATGCAATTTCAAGTAGCTCAGCAATAGTTACATTCCTTAGCTCCATTTACCTGTTACAATTTAGAGATGTCAAAAAACAGTATAAACCAGTATAATAAACATAAATCCATTATTCTATTTTCCTAAATCTAAATCAGTTAATATTCTAGCAACTTTTAAATACAACCTCTTCCAAATTCACAGCTATCATAGCATTTTAACAATATAAATGCTTTTCTAACAATATAAGCAATCATTCTAATGTGTAAGGATGCATCCTAAGGGGAGGCAAGGTGGAATTTTAGAAGTGGAACCGGTTCCCATTTTGTAATTATCTCCCCAAACAAGATTCTTTTGGTACCAAATATGAATATACAAACTAAAATACTGAGCTCAGATATGAAAACCATATACCAAGTTCAAATATGCAGATGGATCACAGTTACACCAATTTAAGACAATATCTCAATTTTTGCATTGCACCTTTGGGCCGCTCACTGCTCAGCCAGGTGGAGGTACCTCTGGGTCTCCCTGACAAAAAAAGTCAGTTGCGCGCTGAAACCCATCCGCACCCACCGAGCCGGACTGGGCAAGGCCTTTTTGTGTTTTGTTTTGTTTTGGTTTTGTTTTAGTGTCTCATCTGGTGCGCTACAGCTGTTATTCCAAAACCAGGATTCTTTACATGATGTGCATACGGAAAAAAACAAATCCAGCACACCGAGATGAGACACAGCCTGTCACAGAGTTGCGCAAGTCTCAATGCTGGAATAAAGCTAGCATGCTAGAGAAAAAAAAATAACAGCTACTACACACAAAATTTACCATCACATTCATGCAGTAAAGAACTAAATTACTCATGATCTTCTGTATTATCACAGAACGCACATTTTGAGTCAATGAATTCTCATGATTTAACAGACTGTGAACTTATCATACCATATAACAAAGACCTACCAAAATTGCAACATGCTTAAACCGATACCCACAAAAAAAACAGGTTAATAAGGAAAGCATCTTGCAGACTTTAACAAGTTTACTGTGATCTGTGTGTTATCAGTTAACTCTCTCTCAGCTTGTTGACATTCAAACCGTTCCAGCTGTAAAACTGTTTGTAATGATCTAATGATCTCTTGTAGAGATTTATTTTGTCCTGCTCTTCTCACCTTAAAACCAACATTAATTGCAACAAAATTCTATTCTCCGACATTTTTCCCAATCATTTAACTTATACCACAGCCACCATTAATTACAATATTTTACAAGATCTTCCTTCTTCGTATTTCCAAGTGCTTTCCTATGTTATAAAACACCTCCCAATACCGATTCTTTATGAACATGACTGAAAACCATTATTCCTGACCCCATCTTGCAAGTAAAAACCTTGAGAAGGGGGAGAGAGGGGTGCTGCTTGTAGCACAACTGGGAAAAATAGGGAGAGAGTTTTACGGCGCACTTAAAACAACTAGTAAAACAATTAACTCACATTCCTAACAAGCTGCTTGATTTTTCAGAGAGGCAATACACAGAAACACATAATATGTACTGTAAAACTCGCAGATAGCAAACATGAGCATTCTCTACTGCTAATTTCAACACCAATGCTTCCTTAGCTTGTAAGTTTTCAACCTGCTTATTGATGGCCTCTTGAAGGTGGTCAATAAATTGCATGTAATTCTCACTGGGATCCTGATTAATAGTTGCAAATGATTCGGCTGCATTGCTGGCCCCAGGCACCTCCATCACAGCTTGATATGCGAGGTCTGTTGACTGCTTCAGGATTTCAGAAAGTTATCGTGCCTGTATAGTGTCTCTTCCAGAAACGCACAGGGTCCCATGGTTTAACTGTAATCGAAACTGGGGGTAAATCCCAGCTTTTTGGTAAGTTCAGTTTACTCTCTGAAACTCTACCCCCACCCTCAGGAGCAGCGTGGGAGGGAGGCGGGGGCAGGTTGGGGGGACCCAAATCTGTAGAAATTACATTATTTGGCTCAGTCTGGCTCACCACGGGGGGGTCCTCCCCACTTAAATCTCCAGGCAAGGGGGGATATGGAAAAAAAAATGTCCATTTTCTTCTTCCGCGACTGATAGCGGCGGGGCAGAGGGTTGAACTGTGATTAATGGCAGTGATGCAGACGGCGGAACCGCGGTTGATGATGATAGAGGAGAGGTTTGAGCCGTAATTGATGACAGCGGAGCGGTCGGCCGAACGCACCGCTCCGACTGGTGCTCCGACTGGTTCTCTGAGGGCCCCTCCCGAGACCATAACGCTGTTTTTTCATGTGAGTCTTTCATAGCTTTTCACTGATCTCGGGGCCACACATATGTATATGACTCTTTCACAATTTTTTCCTGATCTCGGGGCCACACATACATACGCTCCTCCTTTATTCCTTTTAACTTTTCAATTAAGTGCCGTGGATCTTTATCCGTATCAGACAATATGGACTTGGGTGGTTTTGACGGCTCTTTAGCAACAGGGGGGGTCGGGGTAGTACTTAATCTTGTTTTTTCCTCCGAATCTGGCCCAGAAGAGCTAAGAAGACCATCCCCCTCGGCCGCCTCTGCCTGTTGCTGTTTTAACTCTTTCAGAGTATCTAATAATAAGCACCACGTCGTTAACAGTTCAGTTGCTTCCTTGGACCCTTGGGTAGCACTATCAAACAATTTATCTCCCAAGTCCATCCATTGTGACACACTACATGCTGTCACAGGATTAACCTCTAAACCTTGTGCTTTGCCCCATAATAACATTTTTCTTAAAGTCAGTTCCGGAAGGCTAACACCCTGCTTCTTCAGAAGCAGCTTCCACGTAGATAATATAGTACCCTCTTCTTTAGATAAGTTTCCCCCCATGTTCCCGGTAGCTCACCTCCTCCTTAGCGAGGTGTCTTTTCAATCGATCCGGATCTTCGGCAGCTCTCCTTGGCTGCTCTTATCAGCTGTACCGGGCTCCGTCTCCACAGCTCTTCGGCTGTTCACAGCTTTCCGCTGTCACCTTGTTAGGCGAGATCCTCTTCAGGCAGGATCACATCGGGGTCACATGTCGCGGTTGAGACGGACAAGCGACATGGACCAAATTCTTTCAAGATGAAAGTAATAGATGCCATTTATTGCTACAAGTGCATTTTTATACAATTCTGCCAGTTCATGTGTCTTTTCACTATTGGTTACAAGTTACAGCACTAACATCTCATTGGTTAAACTTGCTGTCATCCATGTTATTCTTCTATCCCCTTCTCTCTCCCGGGTACATCTCTCCTCTCTCCGGAAACTCCTTTACTCCCATCCTTCTCAAGGGTAAATCTTAATATCTCAAGGCTGATCTCTACTCCCATATTTTCTGACAAGGATTCCACAGACCTGCTGCAGTTTCCCACAAGCTTTGTCTGGAACTCAGGAATCAAGGAGAGTTTATGACCTTTGGAAGAAGGGGCAGGCCACTCAGGAGGACTACAAGGATGCCATGAAGTTATGCAGGGAGAAAATTAGAGGGGTCAAAGCCCAACTAGAGCTAAGCCTGACTACTGCTGTAAAGGGCAACAAAAAATGTTTCTTTAAATACATGAGCAACAAAAGGATGGCTAAAGAGAATCTCCACCCTCTGGTGGATGCGGAGGGAAACATTGTGACAGAGGATAAGGGAAAGGCTGAGGCACTTAATGCCTTCTTTGCCTCAGTCTTTAATAGTAAGACTAGTTGTGCTCCAGGGTACACAGACCCCTGAGCTGGAAGACAGGGACAGGGAGCAGAATGAAGCCCAAATAATCCAAGGGCAAATGGTTAGTGACCTGCTACATTACTTGGACACCCACAAGTCTAACGGGCCAGATGGGATACACGCAAGGGTGCTGAGGGAACTGGCAGAGGTGATCACTAAGGCACTTTCAATTATTTATCAGCAATCCTGGCTTTAACGGGATCGTCCCAGCTGAATGGTGGTTAGCAAATGTGATACCCATCTACAAAAAGGTCTGGAAGGAGGATCTGGGCAACTACAGGCTAGGGAAGATTATGGAGCAGGTCATCCTCAGTGCCATCACACGGCATATACGGGACAACCAAGTAATCAGGCCCAGTGAACATGGGTTTATGAAAGGCAGGTCCTGCTTGACTAAGCTGATCTCCTTCTATGACAAGGTGACCTGCTTAGTGGACAAAGGAAAGGCTGTGGATGGACCTTGAGAATATTAAAAGTCACTATGGAATATAGTGGGTGTTGAGGGTTTTGATTGCGGGGTGACAATAAAACCCTGGCAGATGCATTGTTAACCTCCTCTCCAAACCCCTTTCCCCTTCAGCCTCTCCCTCTCCCCCCTTCCCACTAAAGACAGGCGATCGGGAGGGAAAGAAGGACAGAGAGAAGAGAGTTGGAAAATTAAAAATGTTCTACTAATACTACTAATAAGAATAGAGAAAATAATACAAAATATACAAAACCAATCTTGAAAGTCTCAGCAACTGCAGAGCCTGCACCCGAAGTCCTGGATTGGACTCTGCAGCCAACCGGAGCTGGATTCAGTCTCTCACTAGGCCTCAGTTTGCAGGGACGATTCACAAGGTCCTCTCCTAATGTCAGCCATAAGGAAAAGGGACGAGATCCTCGTGATCTCCCACTTTTATATGAAGTATTCACATGAATGGAATGTTATACTCAGTTGGTCAGTTTCTTGGTCACTTGTTTCTCGTTGCCCCTCTTGCGAGAGGTGCATCCATTGCTATGTTTACCAAAACATGTGTCTGGTTTTCCAGGAAAATGCAGCTAATATGAAAGCTTTAGCTGACAGGCAAATACACTAAAAGAGAAACTTGTTTTTTAACAAAACCAGCAGAATGGGTTAAAATTCTTTTTCTAAGGAAAAGCCAGAAAATGTTTAACGTGATACTGGTAATTCCTGAATAATTTATAATATACATGATTGTGGGAACAGCAGGATGTGCAGTTCCAGGCACTTGGATGATAAAGGAAGATCATTACTAACATGACCATCTGGACGGTCAAAGAAGAAATAATACTAACATCACAGCAATTAGTCAAAACATAAAGGGCCTTGAACAGGTTGTAGAGAAGTATGCTTTTCATGATTGTAAGGAATGATAGCCCAGGCTGGTGCGAATGATATCTCCGGCCGGAACACTGCCCCCAAGGACGTGTGATGTATGAATGTTGTTGGACCTGGGCTGTGAATGAGTAGGTTGAAACAAGATATGTATGGGAATGTGACTGAAAACAGTCATAAGATGAGCATGGTGTGTTTGGAATAACATTTTTTTTAAAAAACATTCTGTTTAACCTCTTGATCCAGGCCCATATCTGTAAAACTATAAACTGAGAAAGGCTCAGCTCAGCTCGGCTCAGCTCTGCCTGGCTCTGCTCTCACTGCTAACAAAAACTCTGTGTCTGCGTCTCTATCCGTGTTTCCGTATGCTTCATTCTCATTGCTGCAGACACCGTATCCACAGAATTCTCCTGAAGAAGCTGTCAGCTCATGGCCTGCATGAATGTACTCCTCAGTGGACAAAGAACTGGCTGGAGGGCTGGGCCCAAAGTGTTTTGGTGAACAGAGCTAAATCTAGTTGGTGGCCTGTCACGAATGGTGTTCCCCAGGGCTCAGTATTGGGGCCAGTTCTGTTTAATCTATTTATTAATGATCTGGATGAGGGGATTGAGTGCACCCTTAGTAAGTTTGCAGACGACACCAAATTGGGTGAGAGTGTTGAACTCCTGGAGAGTAGGAAGGCTGTACAGAGGGATCTGGACCATCTGGATCATTGGGCTGAGGCCAATTGCATGCGGTTTAACAAGTGCCAGGTCCTGCATTTGGGTCACGACAACCCCAGGCAGCGCTACAGGTTCAGGGAAGAATGGCTGGAAAGCTGCCTGGCAGAAAAGGATCTGGGGATGTTGATTGACAGCTTTCTGAATATGAGCCAGTGGTGTGCCCAGGTGGCCAAAAAGGCCAACAGCATTCTGGCTTGTATCAGGAATAGTGTGGCCAGTAGGACTAGAGAAGTGATTGTGCCACTGTACTCGGCACTGGTGAGGCCCCCCCTTGAATACTGTGTTCATTTTTGGATCCCTCATCATAAGAAAGGCTTTGAGGTACTAGAGAGAGTGCAGAAGAGGGTGACAAAGCTGGTGAGGAGCCTGGAGCACAAGTCTAATGAAGAGCAGCTGAGGGAACTGGGGCTGTTTAGCCTTGAGAAAAGGAGGCTGAGGGGAGACCTTATTGCTGTCTACAGCTACCTGAAAGGAGATTGTAGCATGGAGGGTGTTGGTCTCTTCTCCCAAGTATCAAGTGATAGGACAAGAGGAAATGGCCTCAAGTTGTGCCAGAGGAGGTTTAGACTGAATGAAAAAGGTTATTAGGAAGGCGCTGGAGAGAGACTCGAACTCTCGTGGGTTACTCTGAGCAGTATTTATTGTAGAAGATTCGCAGGAACAGCAGGGTTGGATCACCTCCTCAGAGAGTGACAATCATACAGCCATACAGCTAGTCATTATATAGGGTTCTAACAGGCATTATGCAACTAAGCAAAATTTATCACTGTCTATCACTGTCAATGTCTTCAGGTTCCTTCCATCCCAGTGGTCTGCAGGTTTCACTTCTTTCTTCATGTTCCACTTGGCAAGTACCGAACAAAAAGTCCTTGGGTTGCAGGGCTAGCTTTGAAGTTCTACCTGTCTCATTTGTTATCCATAGTTCATCAGTCTAGTACAGAAATCAGCAAACCTAAGAATAGCATTTATCAATGTCTAAGGGTACAAAGCAAGCATAAGGTAACCACGCTTGTGGTTCTGGGCATGGGCTATACAGGGGACAAGCTGAGACTTGCAGCCTTAGCAGCACAGCTTATAACACTGATACAGGCCTAAAATCCAAATTTCCTATTTTCCTACAACACTGAATATTAGGAAAAAAATTGTCACAGAAGGTGTTTAGACGAAGTTCTTAGGGACGTGGTGTAATGCTAGAGTTAGGTTAGGTTATGGTTGGACTTGATGATCCTGAGGGTCTCTTCCAACTGAAATGATTCTATGAATCCCTAACATTCTGTGATTCCGGCCTCCCTTCCTTCTTCCCTCAGCTTTTATTACTGGGTGCTCTTTTTATTTGAAGTGCACCTGTTCCAATGTGGCCTTATTCGTGGGCCACAATGCCTTCAGAGATATACCTGCTCCAGTGTGGCCTTACCCACAGCCACAGTCCCTTAAGGAGTGAACCTGGTCCAACATGGCCTTACCCACATCTACAGTCCCTCCAGGGGTGTACCTGCTCTGTCGTGAGCTTATCCATGGCCACATGCTTTGAGGTACTCCAACATGACCTCATTCACAGCCAGTGATGCTTCAAGGTGTACCTGCTGCAGAATTGATTTATCCACAGCCACAGATGCTTAGAGGTGTATCTTCTGTGGTATGGACTTATCCTTGGGCCACAATCCCTTCAGAGGTATAATTGCTGCATAACCATGGCCAGACTCTTTGAGGTATACCTGCTATGGCATGTACCTATGCACAGTCACAGATGCTTTGGAGTGTCTTGCTCCCCTCTGGACTCATCCACAGGTCACAGTCCCTTCAACTTGAGTTCACATTAGAGTTCCAGCCTGTCCAGTACAGAAGCACAGGAACAGCAGTGATGGCCTGGCCATCTGCCAGCCCAGGTGCATGGCAGTTGCTGTTATCAAAACGTTCCTAGGCACAGTAGAGTAAGATGGTAAGCAGTACAGCTAGCAGTGAAAGCAAAAACCAGCCACTAACAAGTACAAGACTCTAATACACAGTAAGGCAAGCAAGCCCTGTAGCAAGCACAGGATCCTGTCAGTTACTAGCTAAACAGCACTAACAGCTATAAATTTGATCTAGCACATTCCAATCAAACTTGTTGTTATCTTGAACCCTTTGAGCCCCACACTGGGTGCCAAAAAGGACGGTCATAGTTTAACTCCAACCAGCAACTAAGCACCACACAGCTGCCCACTCACTCTCCTGATGAGATGGGGTAGAGAACTAGAAGAGTAAAAGTGAGAAAACTCATAGGCTGAGTTAAAAACAGGGAAAGCAAAAGCTGTGCATGCAAGCAAAGCAAAGAAAGGAATTCATTCACTATTTCCCATCGGCAGGCAGGTATGCAGCCATCTTCAGGAAAGCAGGAGTCCATTACGTGTAATAGTTACTTGTGAAGACAAACACCATCACTCTGAACGTCCCCACTTTCTTCTTCCCTCAGCTTTTATTACTGAGCATGATGTCATATAGTATGGAATATCCCTTTGGTCAGTTGGGGGTCAGCTGCCCCAGCTGTGTCTCATCCCAACTTCTTAGGCACTCCCAGCCCACTCACTGGCAGGGCAGTGCGAGAAGCAGAAAAGGCCTTGACTGTGTAAGCATTGCTCAGCAATAACAAAAACATCCCTTTATTATGAACACTGTTTTCAGCATAAATCTAAAACATAGTCCCATATAAGCTACTGAGGAAAAAAATTAACTCTATACCAGTCAAAATCAGTCCACAGAGTTAATGTTTATCAGAGACAGTTTAATCTTTATTCCTCTAAATATTCAGGAACTGCAGTAACAATTGTAATCTAAGACTATGGAGTAAAATCTTTCCTCTAATGCCTCATTGTGTGAGCCAACGCGGGCGAGTAACAGGAACAAACACAAGCCACAGATGCAATGCAAAGAGCAAATTTATTTTTGTTACCCTGCTAACTGGGGGAATCTCTGAAACAGCACTTAAGCTCCTGGGCAGAGGTCACACAAGGGGAGACATAGGAGCTGCAAAATTCAGCCCTTGGTGATGATCAATGAGCCTGCTTGTTTCTCCTGTATATTAGGGATTCACGCAGGTGCAGTTTACCACACTGCTTTGATCTTGACCTGCAGGAATTTCAAGGATATCTGATAAGATGCCTTTAAGACTTTGCGCAGGCCTATTATCTAAACACAGAAGTTCTACTTGTGAAACGCAGGAGGCTACACAACAGTTAGTGTGGTTTACGTGTTTCTCTTCACCCCAACTGCAGTCACTTGAGCATATTTACAATTCTTCTCCTCGACAATCTTCCATTTTTCCTACACATTCCACTCCCTCACTCAAGAGACAGCTTCTGCTGGGGCCGTCAAAGAGGGAGGTGTTCATTTGGGCTTGTGAGGTGTAGCACAGAGCAATTTACAGAGGCACACAATAAACACATATAAGGAAAGGACTAATCATATCTCTACAATAATGCTTTAAATCACGTGTCCCATTCATCTTGTCAAGGAATTAAATGAGTCATTCAGCCAGGCATTATCAGTAGATTGTTTCATTTAATGCATTAAGTCCTGAAGATGTTAAGTGTCGTCTTCCATGCTGTCTGATTCATCAGTTATGTTGAAGCAACACATGCTTTCAAAATCAAAGCAGCAGTTACAGCCATTACCTCCTCAGAAAAACAGCAATAAGAAACATTAATATCAAAATCCCTTAGCATAGTATAATTCTGTAATACAGCTACTGGGGTTGTCAAGCTAATAAAACACAGATCTGCTAGTCTTCCCTTAATACAAAACGCAGCTGAGTTAGTTACAGTAGAGGCTAACCAAATCTAAGTATTTACATGTTAGTCTTGTGGAAATATATCCAGGGCATATGCTTGTAGAACAAGACTGCAAAGCATGAAGCCAACCTGTGACAGGGAAGGGAAACAAGGATATCACCACCTTCCAGTGATACATACATGTTGCTCCAGCTCCTGCAGCTAATATTACTCTGGGTCTGATGTAAGGTAATTACCCACTCAGACTGGAAAGCCATGACCTGTGCTCTTTCAGACTGAACTGCAATTCAATGCAGCGTTCGCAACACCAATAACACTGTTCCAGTGCTGTGTCCTCTAGATAAGGTAGAGGTATTGATTGAAGATACCTGAAATAAAAGAACTCGAGAATCTGATATTAGCAAAAGATGTAACATAAGAGAAGGCGGGGTACAGAACCATACGGTTATTATACGAATTTTTACATCTAGATTAATAGACTATAGTCCCAGTTCACAGTCCATTGGTGTGAATAATTCCAATTCCTCTGTAGTGAGTCCTTACACTGTATCCACAGCTCTGTATACATATTGCCACCCCCTAGACAGAGGCAGGGGGCCCATATAATTGACCTGCTAGGTATTCAAGGCCCATTGACCCCATTTTATCTTCCCCCATGACCTACATAATGCCCTTAAAGGTAACTGTGTACAACTAGCACAATGATGCGTGCAAGTATATAATAGCAAAGGGGTTACCAGATGGTCCTCTGGTGGAGCAGGAACATCTGAAGTCTTGGCAACTAAAATATCCTCACGTGGAAAAGCTTGTCAGATCAGTGCAATTAGGAGGGCTTCAGCATAAGGATTGTCAAACAAAAATCAGTCCCAGCAGAGCGGTGCTTCAGTGGTGAGTGACAAGCACAGCAGCGGCGACAGTGCAACCACAGATGTAAACATGGTGAATCGACATGCACAGCAGCGGCTATGGTAAGAGCTGAGGCTGGGCATGGATACAGGAGATGAGGAGGGGATCCTGGAGAGAATCGCTGTGAAAGCAGCTGATCTAGTGAGAGGAGCTGACGTGAAAAGAGTATTGCTAGGAGCAACTGGGGGAGATTTAAATGCCCTCCTAGGGAGTGAAGGTGATTGGGACACATTGAATAGGGTCAGCAAACAGGGGTGAAGCAGTTAGTGCAGCAATGTGCACAGGCAGAGGAAGGAAGCTTGGCAAGCTCAAGTGATTTACCTCACTTGGTTGTTGTCACCCTCACAGAAGGAGCCAACTAGGGTATCCACTCGGGGAACAGGTAAATACTCTGTACTCATCAGAAAAAAGGTGGCTACTCAGAGCTGCCATGGGAACATGCAGCCACCCAGGCCTCAGACTGCAGAAAATGCCGGAGCTTTTCACTGGTATGGAGTGGTAATGGAGAAAACAGTTATGTGAGGTGTGAGCAGGTAGCTAGCACAGTCATTATTTGGACTTAGTTTGAGAACAAGAGATAAGACCTTGGGACAGAGTTAATGTTTTCAGTTGCTCTGGTCAGAGAGACAAGGATATTTTGAGTGCTCTGCCCACAGGTGTGAGACAGCGAGACACCCTGACAGATTTAATTACAGATTTAATTGGTGCTGATAACGCTAAGGTCACGGGTTCAATCCCTGTATGAACCACCAATTAAATATGTCAGAGTTTAAAGCAAGGCAACAATAAACCGTGGCAGACACTCTCTGTTACCCCCTCACCCTCCCTCCGCCTTCTCCTTTAGATCAGAAAGATGATAAGGAAGATAAGAAGGAAGAGAGACAGACTTCAAGTTGGAAGGTTTTAAAGGGTTTTACTAAACCTACTAATAAATAGAAAATATATACAAAATATACATAACCAATCTTGAATGCTTGATATGGAGTTGGCATCACTCCAGCAGTGGCGGAGGGGGGGAGGTGATAGATGCGAGGGCAAAAAATCAGGGACTCCACACAATCCAATATGAATTTAAGCGAAGCCATTTATTACAGAAACAAGCCTCCTTATATATGCAGTTATTTCCTGATCACATGTCCACACTCCAAGCATGCATTAGCTGATTGGATATCGTCTATGTTCACGAGCTGTCCACACGCCCGAGTCTCACTGCTAATAGGTCTGTTGATTTATGTTGTGTTTTCAGCTTTCCAAGGTGGCCTTGAAATTCTTTTGGGCCTGGCTAGTTTAATAACAAATCTCCATCTAATAGAAACCCATCCACACATTAACTTCAAGAAAATCCCTCAAATCTCCCACAGATAGGACAAGAAGAAATGGCCTCAGCTTGCACCAGGGGAGGTTTAGTTTGGATATTAGGAAAAAAATCTTCATGGAAAGGCTTGTCAGGCATTGGAACAGACTGCCCAGGGAAGTGGTTGAGTCACTATCCCTGGAGGCATTTAAAAAGCATTTAGACGAGGTTCTTAGGGACTTAGTTTAGTGTTAGAGCTAGGTTATAGTTGGACTCGATGATCCTGAGGGTCTCTTCCAACCGAAACAATTCTATGATTGTGAGCAATGTCTCATGTGCATGCAGTATAAGATGATTGATGTCCACAAGCTATATGTTCATTTAGAGTTTGAGCATGCAGTTCAGCAGAGGTCATATTATCTACTTCCCTATAGTTTTGCGACTCAAGTTAATCAACTTTATTTTGTGCTTCTATTAACCCTTCACAAGGGGAATCCTCCTCCACAGAAGATGTAGGGATAAAAGTTCTCCAGTGCCCTAAAAATCCCCAAAAGGCATGTAATTGTTTTACTGTGACTGGTACACAAAACTGCTGGACTGTGTGCTGTACCTTATCTGGTATTTCTCTAATCTGTCCATGCCAAACTATTCCTAAAAATAGTACAGTAGCACTAGGGCCCTGTGTTTTAGTCAGATTAATTGCCCAGCCTTGGTCCTGTAAATGCACTTTCAGAAATTCAGCAGCTTCTTCATTTTCTTGTGATGCTGTCATAATCAATAGACCATCAATATAATGGCAAACAGTAATGGTACCAAACCATAGTGCTACATTAGCTGCTATCATTTGGTGGCAAATGGAGGGACTGTGTTTTCATCCCTGAGGCAATGCTCAGAAAGTATTTTTCTTTTGTTTCCAGGTAAAGGCAAATTGGTCTTGCATTGAGGTGGCAGGTGGCGTGGGGGGTGGGCACGGTGTTGGCAGTGGGGCTAGGAGTGGTCAGCTTTTTAGCACAAGCACTAATTCTGTCATCGGCAAAAAATTTCTGCTAGTGTGATCCCACCTATTTCTAATCATGGGATATTGGCTTATACAAGATCATTCCACATTTTCGTTCTCATCACCCATGCTCTAACTCCTTTTGGTTTTGCCAACTTTCCTTTATTCACCACCCAAACAGAGGGTTCCGAAATTACAGCCCAAATTTCCCTCAAAGTATTTGCTAGAGCGCCTACATTACCTGTAGCATTTGTCACTGCTGGTACAATCATGGATTTTAGTGAGGCAGGTGCTCCTCTGAAAAGCTGTATTTTAATGTTTCTCATCATTGCTACCCTGTCTGGGTTGGATCCCATAATCAACACATAAGCCATCCCCATCTGCCACACTAAATTAATACCCTTCTCCATTGTACACTGGTTTCCAAGGGACAACACCAATTTGACAGGTTCAGCATGTGCTGCACACAACCATTGATATAGCATAGGTGCAATAATATTTCGCCCATCAGGACTTCTGTCATTTTGCAGTTGAGCATATCCTCGATGTATCTGATCATCATTGGCTATAGGGCTTAATAAATCTTTTTCATCTGCTAAAAAAGAGATCGATGCAGCTCCACTATCCCAAGCTCGCAAAATCGATGCCGGTATTCGTTCCTCACTCTTCTCTAAAAATTCCCTTAACTCTTTCGGAGTTTAAGTACATGCGATATGCAGCCGCCCCCCATCTGCTTGTTCCTGCTGCTGCATCATTTGTATGGGGTTTGTGCTTCCACCACCTCCCTGCCTTTTAAGTCCGATGTGGTGATTGAGAGCAATGCGCTCTGAGACACACACACACACAGTTCCTGAGAGCCGAAAACAGAGACAGCAGAGCAAAGCAGAGCAGAAAGCTCTCTTTAATTAACTCTTTCTCAATTTATATCTTACAGATACCAGTCTGGACCAAGAGGTCAAACAGGATGTTTTTGTCAAATATATTATTTTTGTCACAACACACACTTCCTGTGACTATTTTCAGTCATGTTCTTTCTCATACATTCCTTGGGCGGTTTTCCAGCCCAACCTCTACACTCCCACATGCAAACACACACAATCATCCTGTGTAACCTGTCCAAGACTGCTTTGTATTTGACTGATTGTCATGATTTAATCATGTTAGTATTAGTCTTCCTTGATCATCCAAATGGCTGGAGGCGTTAATCATGTTAGTATTAATCTTCTTTGATCATCCAGGTGGCTGGAACCGTATGTCCTGCAGCTCCCACATCTCCCCCTTTTGTTTTGGAACATTGGGTTCACAATGAGTGCAGCAAGAACCTTGGCTTCATTCTTCTTTACATTCTGTATCATTCCCCAGATGATTCAGAGGACTACAAGAAAAAATATTACACAGGCACATCCAATCCCCACAAAAATCCATATGTGCAGATTGAGGCCTGAAAACTATGCTTTTGGGTTTAACCACTTTATGATATCAGAAATGTCATACATTATGCTTTTCCGTGTTAATTCTTGCAACTCATGTAATTGTTTTTGCAGGGCACTGGCTAAATCCTGAACCAGGCCTTGCACATTAGCTGAAAATGCCCCCTGAAGATGTTGTTTCACTTGATTCCATTCATAAACACTATCGTTCCATTTTAATGGTGTTACACATAAATTCTTTTGAATACGTTCCAAATCACAATGCAGTTTTGTTCTGGTAGCCATGCTTATCTCCCATCCACAACAGGGCTGCTTCCAATGCATGTAATCTGGCTAAAATCTGTTGATCAATACTTGTTTGCAGGGCCAAATCTTGAGTAACATTTGTCAAAACCTGTGCTACCTGATGAGCTGTTTGAACAGACTCTGCTAATGCAGTGGTAGCTACTGCTGCAGTTGCTAAAATTATTACTGCTGATATTATGAAGGCAATGAGCCAACCTATGAAGCGCTTTTGGTGCTGCCTTGGTTGTTGTAATATTTCAGCTAATTGCCCAAGGCCAGAGTCTCCTTCCCAAGGGCATGTTAAGTCAGCTCTCCATCACATGGGTATAAGCGCAGTTAAATTAAGGTCTGTTATATTTTGATTTGTAAAACAACTGGCATAAACAGGGTTAGTCAAATTTAAAACATAGTTATAACTTTCCATTAATACCTGTGCATCGGCAGCAGCTGCCAACACCTAAGGGTGTGAAGTAGAAATCATAACTGTATCATTATGCCAGTGAGTGATATTTAATGTGTATTGATTTTGACTTTTCTTATAATTCCCATGAGCCACATGCCTCATAAAAAAAAGCCAAGGCTAATCACCAGGTTTTCAAATTAAATGGACTAAGGCTATCATTTACTTGTACCTGCAAAACCGGTCCTGACAACCCACCTTCTGACCACTTTAGTGTCTCATTGCTTACTTGTGAAAAATTGACAGGCTTAGATGAATTTGAAATCAAATGCCCTCTGGGTCCCCAGTCCCAATAATATAAATTTGTACCATTCTGATATGCTGGTGCCTCTAGTTTACAGGGGGTCCAATACAAAATTGAAACATCTCCCGTGGTTCCTCTAGGTACCCTGCATACTGGAATGTCAGCAGGGGGTTTCAGAGTAGAATTGTGACTTAGATCTCGGTGTTCAAGACCCAGAATGGAAATAAAAGTTAAATTGCCTTGGACTACCCTTCTATTCTCTTGTTGATAAAATAAGTGAAACTTCTCTGAAATCATTAAACAATTGGTAATCGGCTTGTTAGAAACACATATGAAAGGGATCTCAACAAAATATTGTTGGTTTGTTTAAATTTAATCCAATTCTTGTTTTCCGACAATTGACCCACTGGTGGTATCCATGCACCACCTACTCAGTGCGTGTCATTGTTGGAAAGAGGGACTTCAGGATTCCACCATGTTATAGGTCAAAAAAGAGGTGGATCCATTATGTAAGCCCAATATACATGCTCTTCCCCCACAGTTGAAATCATGCCAGAACTGATCATCACAAAACAAAATCTTACTGCACTGTTGCAGGAGATGATAGCCAAGTAGGCTAAGAAGGTGTTAATTGGAGTGGGGGAGGTGCCTGCCACTGCCATCATAGTACTTGTGTTTTGTTGTAACTTCTTCAACTGCTCCCACATAATGTCATTGGCCTCTTCTGTGGGAACAGCAGGACATGTGGGTCCAGCCACTTGGATGATAAAGGAAGATCAGTACTAATATGACCATCTGGATGGTCAAAGTAGACTAATACTAACATGATTAAATCATAGCAATCAGTCAAAACAAGGCAGCCTTGATAGGTTACACAGGATTGTGTGTTTGTGAAAGAGTGATGGCCCAGGCCAGTGAGAATGATATCTCGGGCCGGAACACGGCCCCCATATGTATGATTTGTGAATGTTGGGCCTGGGCCTGTGTGTTTGGAATAACATTTTTTGAAAAAAACCATCCTGTTTAACCTCTTGGTCCAGGCCCGTATCTGTAAAGCTATAAACTGAGAAAGGCTAATTAAAGAAGGCTCAGCTCAGCTCAGCTCTGCTCTCGCTGCTAACAAGAACTCTGTGTGTGTGCATCTCTGTCTGTGTCCCTGTATGCGTCGTTCTCATTGCCACACTCTTCCTTTGGTCTCTTCTTTTTCCTCATCGTCCTCTGCTGCAGGGACAGATGTTGCATCTCTGGCATTGGATTATGTGCCGCATTTCTCCAACTCATAGTAAGGTTTAACGTATTTCGCAGGAAGCCACCTCAGTCCTGTTTGAAGAAGAACACAATCATATCCCCTTCCCCAGGTGATTAACTTTACAGGCCCTTGCCATTGACTGTTGTGCAGGGGATCCCGATACAAAACCTTTGGTCTCTGAGACAGTGAATACAGAACACGGAAGTGTTTTTCCATCACCGTGATAGAGAAGGGAGGCATAGTACAATTCAGAAAGTTTGGAGTATATGTTGCATTGTCTAATTGTTCTTAGGGCATCATATTCCCCCTTTTTTGTTTTAACAACATGTTACAGCATGGAATGCGCCCGTTCAAAAATAGCCTGCCCAGTGGGAGAATACGGAATACCCATGACATGCGAAACATCCCATTGCTGTAAGAAGTATTGCATGGATTTGGCCATGTAGCCAGGACCATTGTCAGTTTTAATCTGTTGTGGCACACCCAGCATAACAAAGCAGCGGGTCCAGTGGCGCTGAACATCTTTGCTTTTCTCACCAGTATGAACAGATGCACAAAGCATACCCAAAAAGGTATCCACAGAAATGTGCACGTATTTCAAGTGGCCAAAAGATGAGATGTGTAACATCAGTCTGCCAAACGGCATTAGCTGTCAGCCCATGAGGGTTAACTCCAAAGGATGATGAATTTGTAATAAGACCTTGACATTCTGGACAAGAGTGAAATATGTCTTTCAGTTTCGAGTGTCAGATCAAACATTTTATAAAGCATCAGCATTTTGATGGAAGAAAGCATGTGACACCCTGGCAGACTGGAAGCGGACTGTAGCTACAGTATAAGAGTCCGCAACTGCATTTCCTTCTGCTATGGGACCTGGTAAAATGGTATGAGAGCTTATATGAATAACAAACAGTGGGTGTCTGCGATGCTGTAATGCAGTTTGCAATGATACAAACATTTCAAAGAGCTACTGTTGTGAGATTTCTTTAAGGAAGGTGGAGGGGATGCACCGTAGGACCTTGACTACGTACTCAGAATCACAAATCAAATTTAGAGGTTCCTCCTTAAAAAGGCTCCAAGTGATGTAAAGCTGCACCAAGTTCTACTAATTGAGTTGAGCCATCAATAATTTTAACAGAATGATGCCAATAGTTATCTTCACGCCAGACCACTACAGCTTTATGAGATTTTTCTGATCCATCAACAAAAACTGCGAGCATGCAGGATCGGACCAAATACAAGTATGGTCTGTGGCCTGATGTCAGAGACATGCAGATTCTGCAGCAATTTACATTTAGGCATGCCAAAACCTATGCTGTTAAGAAAATCAGCTAGTGCAATTTGCAAGGACATAGATTGTGAATTAAAAAATCAAAATTGGATTTCAGAAATGGTACATATATGACAAATGGGCCATGGGCTATTAAAACCTGAATCTGCTCCCTGCCTTTTTCAGTCAGAGCAATAATCATTTCTAGAGGCTGAGTAATAGTCTTACGGAAAGAACCGGGCAAAAAATTCCATTCCAAGTGTATTGATCTGTTTGCATTCTCATCATATTGTCCCACAACAGCTACAGGTTGTTTCTGTGTTATAGCTATAAATAAACAAATCTGCAAGCCTAATCGAATGCAGTCAGCCTGTAAGGTTGTAATTTTGTGTGCTACTAGCTCTAATTCTTTCTGTGCATGTGAAGTTAAAGTGCAAGGGAATGTTACATCTGGATCTTCTTTTAGTATATTAAACAGATGCTGGAGTTCATGGTTAGAAATTCCAAGCACAGGTCATACCCAGTTAATTGTGCCCATCAATTTATGCAAATCATTCAACGTCTTAACATCCTTATTAATTGTCAAAGACTGGGGTTTGATCATAGTTTCTGTTAAAATCCAGCCTAAATATTTCCAAGGAGGCACAGTTTGCACTTTTTCCTGTGCCACTTGTAAGCCATAAATTTTCATAGTTTGAAATAAACGGGTTACTGTGCTCTGCAGATAATCAGATTGCTCAGCACAAACTAATATATCATCCACGTAAAGATATATTATAGCCTTTGTGAATGCTTTACTCATAGGCTGCACAGTGGCACTCACAACAAGCTGACAAGTTGTGGGGCTGCTCATCATACCACGTGGTAAAACTGTCCACTGGTAACGCTGCATAAAGCTGAGCATTGTAATGCTAGGGACCGAGAAGGCCAAATACTGGCAATCCTCAGGATGTAGTGGAATAATAAAAAAAGCAATCCTTTAAATCTATAATTTGTAATATCCAATTACTAGGGAACATAGTGGGATTCGGAACTCCAGGTTGTAAGGCTCCCATAGGTTGCATTAATGCAAAAGTCCAAAGGGCATAAACTTGTTCATCAAAGTCTCTAACCCCATTTTGGCTTTCATGTTTATTGGATATTGGTTTTCCTTACAGGCTCAAAGTCCTGTTTCATTTCTACCAGTAGTAGTGTTGGCCTTACCAGATAATTCAGCTGCCCATACTAGTGGAAATACAGCATCCAAAATTTCCCTGGAAATTTCTTGCTTGCAACGAGCAGATCTGTACCTTCCAAGAATTTTCTTGTGGGACATGTAGCTGAACAGAATTCTCAGAAAATGTTATTTGAGCTAACAATTTACTTAACGAATCTTGACCTAAGAGAGGTATCAGGCTTTCTGGCATATACAAGAATTAATGTGTTAAAACTTTGTTCCAAATTTGGCATTCCATTGGTTTCAAAACCAGCCTTTCTTTCTTTCCTTCCCATGATCCCAAGAACTAGCATGGTGAATTTAAGAAGTCGTCTCTTACAATTAGTTACTACAGAATAAGTTTATTAAAAAAAAAAAGTGGTTTAATTTCCCAGCTTCACTGGAACCAGGGATCTACTGGGGATGCCTTTAAATTCACCCTCAGTCTTCTTCATTCAGTATTACAGTTCTCTAGCAGCAATATCACTGCAGTGGGGAAAAATGCACCCCCCTGCTTTTTTGCCACTTTAGCATCAGGCAGCTAGCTTTTTCCATTTTTTTTTTCTTCTTGCTGCAGTTTATAGAATCATAGAATCATTTAGGTTGGAAGAGAACATCTGGATCATCGAGTTCAAACATAACTTAACTTGACAAAGATTTTTTTCCTAATATCCAATCTAAATCTCCCCTGGTGCAACTTGAGGCCATTTCTTCTTGTCCTATCACTTGACACTTGGGAGAAGAGACCAACACCCTCCATGCTACAATCTCCTTTCAAGTAGTTGTAGACAGCAATAAAGTCTCCCCTCAGCCTCCTTTTCTCCAGGCTGAACAGCCCCAGTTCCCTCAACTGCTCCTCATTACACTTGTGCTCCAGGCCCCTCACCAGTTTCATTGCCCTCCTCTGCACTCTCTCTAGTACCTCAATGTCCTTCTTATGATGAGGGGCCCAAAACTGAACACAGTATTCAATGTGGGGCCTCACCAATGCCAAGTACAACAACACGATCACTTCTCTAGTCCTGCTGGCCACACTGTTCCTGATACAAGCCAGGATGCTGTTGGCCTTTTTGGCCACCTGGGCACACTGCTGGCTCATATTCAGACAGCTGTCAATCAACATCCCCAGATTCTTTTCTGCCAGGCAGCTTTCCAGCTATTGTTATGACCCAAGTGCAGGACCTGGCACTTGGCCTTGTTAAACCTCATACAGTTGGCCTCAACCCAATGATCCAGACAGTCCAGATCCGTCTGTATGGCCTTCCTACCCTCCAGCAGGTCAACACTCCCATCCAATGTGGTGCCATCTGCAAACTTCTAAGGGTGCACTCAATCCCTTCATCCAGATCATTGATAAAGAGATTAAACAGAACAGGCCCTAATATTGAGCCCTAGGGAACACAACTTGTGACCAGGCACCAACTGGATTTGGCTCCGTTCACCACAACTCTTTGGGCCCAGCCCTCTAGACAGTTCTTTATCCAGCAAAGAGTACACCCATCCAGGCCATGAGCTGCCAGCTTCTCCTGGAGAATGCTGTGGGATATGTTGTCAAAGGCTTTACTGAAGTCTAAGTACACAACATCCACAGCCTTTCCCTCATCTACTAGGTGGATCACCTTGTCGTAGGAGGATATCACATTGGTCAAACAGGACCTGCCTTTCATAAACCCATGATGATTGGGCCTGATCACATGGTTATTCAGGATGATCTTCTCCATGACCTCCCCTGGCACAGAGGTTAGACTGGCACGTGTGGAGTTCCCCAGAACCTCCTTACGGCCCTTCTTGAAGATGGTGTCCTGGTTTTGTTAAAAGCAAGACAAGTTTCTCTTTTAGTGAATTTTCCTTTCAGCTAAAGTCTTCTTAGTAACTGCACTTTTCTGAAGTAGGATACATGTTTTGGTAGACATAGCAATGGAATGTAAGGTTGCTGATAAGGATGCACGTCCCCTAAGTGAGAGGGGCAAGGAGGAGCAAAACTGAACAGGTGACTAAAACTGATCAACTAAGTATTCCATCCCATTCATGTAATACTTCATATAAAAGTGGGAGATCATGAGGATCTCGTCCCATTTTTCTCTTGGACTATGGCCGACATTAGGAGAGGACCTTGCGAATCGTCCCTGCGAACTGAGGCCTAGTGAGAGACTGAATCCAGTTCTGGTTTGCTGCAGAGTCCAATCCAGGACTTCTCGGTGCAGGCTGTGCTGCTACTGGAGCAGTGCCAATCTTTGCCAGGACTTCCAAGATTGCTTTTGTATATTTTGTATTATTTTCTCTATATTAGTAGCATTAGTAAAACAGTTTTAATATTGGCCCGAGATATCATTCTCACTGGCCTGGGCTATCATTCCTTACACTCATGTCGAGGGTTTTGATTGCGGGGTGACAACAAAACCCTGGCAGATGTATTGTTAACCGTCTCTCCCCTCGCCACTTCCTCCTTTAGCCCCTCCCTCTTCCCCCTTCCCACTAAGGACAGGCGATTGGGAGGAAAAGAAGGACAGAGAGAAGAGAGATGGAAAAATTAAAAATGTTTTACTAATGCTACTAATAAGAATAGAGAAAATAATACAAAATGTACAAAACCAATCTTGAAAGTCTCAGCAACTGCAGAGCCTGCACCCAAAGTCCTGGATTGGACTCTTCAGCCAACTGGAGCTGGATTCAGTCTCTCACTAGGCCTCAGTTCGCAGGGACGACTAGCAAGGTCCTCTCCTAATGTCGGTCATAAGGAAAAAGGGAAAAAAGGGACGAGATCCTCGTGATCTCTCACTTTTATATGAAGTATTCACGTGAATGGAATATTATACACCGTTGGTCAGTTTCTTGGTCACCTGTTTCTCATTGCCCCTCTCACAAGATGTCTATCCATGCTTATCAATAAGCTCGCATTCCATTGCTATGTTTACCAAAACATGTATCTGGTTCTCCAGAAAAATGCAGCTAATATGAAGGCTTTAGCTGACAGGCAAATTCACTAAAAGAGAAACTTGTTTTTTAAAAAAAATAGGACAACTCATAAAAAGCATACTTCTGTATAACCTGTCCAAGGCACTTTAGCTGGAAACGCACATCCTGACATTCCCACACTCCACGAACATCTGGACTCCACAGCCTCCCTGGGCAGCCTGTTGCAGTTTTCTGTCACCCTTACTGAGAAGTTTCTTCTCAAATTTAAGTGGAACCTCCTGTGTTCCAGTTTGAACCCATTACCCCTTGTCCTATCATTGGTTGTTACCGAGAAGAGTCTGGCTCCATCCTCGTGACACTCACCATTTATATATCTGTAAACATTAATGAGGTCACCCCTCAGTCTCCTCTTCTCCAAACTAAAGAGACCCAGCTCCCTCAGCCTTTCCTCATAAGGGAGATGCTCCACTCCCTTAATCATCTTTGTTGCCCTATGCTGGACTCTCTCCAGCAGTTCCCTGTCCTTCTTGAACTGAGGGGCCGAGAACTGGACACAATATTCCAGGTGTGGTCTCACTAGGGCACAGTAGAGCGGAAGGAGAACCTCTTTGGACCTACTAACCACCCCCATTCTAATACACCCCAGGATGCCATTGGCCTTCCTGGCCACAAGGGCATAGTGCTGGCTCATGGTCATCCTGCTGTCCAACAGGACCCTCAGGTCCCTTTCCCCTATGCTGCTCTCTAATAGGTCATTCCCCAACTTATGCTGGAACCTGAGGTTGTTCCTACCCAGATGCAAGACTCTACACTTGCCCTTGTTATATTTAATTAAATTTCTCCCTGCCCAACTCTCCAGCCTGTCCAGGTCTCACTGGATGGCAGCACAATCTCCTGGCATGTCAGCCACTCCTCCCAGCTTGGTGTCATCAGCAAAATTGCTGATAGTACACTCTATTCCCTTGTCCAAATAACTGATTAATATATTGAATAATACAGGCCCCAGTACCGACCCTTAAAGCACTCCAATAGATACAGGCCTCCAACTAGACTCCCTCCCATTGACCACTACTCTCTGGCTTCTTCCCTTCAGCCAGTTCGCAGACCACCTCACTACCTGATCATCCAGACCACACTCCCTCAGTTTAGCTATAAGGATGCTGTGGGAGACTGTGTGAAAAGCCTTACTCAAGTCAAGGTAGATCACATCCACCGCTCTGCCATCATCCATCCATCTTGTTATGTCCTCATAAAAGTCAATGAGGTTGGTCAAGCATGACTTCCCCTTGGTGAAGCCATGTTGACTGCCCCTAATGACCCTCTTATCCCTGATATGCCTTGAGATGGCACAAAGGATAAGTCATTCCATCAGTTTCCCAGGGATGGAGGTGAGGTTGACCAGTCTATAGTTACCTGGGTCCTCCTTCTTGCCCTTACTGAAGACTGGAGTGACATTTGCTTTCCTCCAGTCCTCAGGCACTTCTGTTTCCAAAGACTTGGCAAAGATGATGGAGAGTGGTCCAGCAATGACCTCAGCCAGCTCCCTCAGCACCCAGAGGTGCATCCCATCTGGACCAATGGATTTATTGATGTCCAGATTGCCTAACTGCTCCCTAACCCAGTCCTCATCAACCGAGGCAAACTCCTCCATTGTCCTGCCTTCCTTTGGGGCCTCAGTGGTATGGGGATCCTCAGGACAGTCTCCGACAGAGTAGAGAGAGACAAAGGCGGCATTCAGTAACTCTGCCTTCTCTGCATCTTCTGTCACCAGGGCACCCACCTCATTCATCAGTGGGCCTACATTGCCTCTGGCGTTAGTTTGATCTGTCACTTATTGGAAAAAGCTCTTCCTGTTGTCCTTGACCCCTCTCGCCAGGTGTAATTCTAAGGAGGCCTTAGCTTTCCTAGTTGCCTCCCTACACCCTCTGACAACAGCCTTATATTCTCCCCAATTGGCCAGCCCCTCCTTCCATGATCTGTAAACTCTCCTCTTCCACTTGAGCATACCCATCAGTTCCCTGTTTAACCACGCAGGTCTCCTGGCTCCCTTCCTTGATTTCCTACGTGTTGGGATGCTCTGATCTTGTGCCCGGTAGAAGCAGTCCCTGAACACTAACTAACTATCTTGGGCCCCTTTACCTTCAAGCAGCCTTGCCCATGGGATTTCCCCTAGCAATTGCCTGAAAAGGCCAAAATCTGCCTTGCTGAAATCCAGAGTTGCAATTCTGCTTGCTATCCTGCTCCTGCCACATGAGATCATGAACTCCACCATCTCATGGTCGCTGCAACCAAGGCAGCCCTTGACCTTTACCACTTCAGCCAGACCCTCCTTGTTAGTATAGATGAGGTCCAGCAATGCACCTCTTCTAGATGGCTCATCCACCCTTTGCATCAGTTATCATCAAGGCACTGGAGGAACCTCCTAGACTGTGGCTGGCCAGCCGAGTAGTCCTTCCAGCAAACATCAGGGAAGTTAAAATCCCCCACCACAACCAGGGCCTGTGATTGTGAGGCCACTCTCAGCTGCCCATAGAAGGCCTCATCAACCTCCTCACCCTGATCTGGTGGCCTGTAATAGACACCCACAATAATATCACCCCTGCCAGCCTGCCCTTTAATTCTCACCCACAGACTCTAAACTCGCTCCTCATCCGTGCCTGGACAATACTCAATACATTGTAGTTGCTCTCTCACATAAAGAGCGACTCCACCATCATGCCTGGCTGGCCTGTCTTTCCTGAAAAGGACATAGGCATCCATGACCACATTCCAGTCATGTGTGCTGTCCCACCATGTCTCCATAATTGCCACTAGGTCATAATCTCCTGCCCTAACACAGGTTTCTAACTCCTCCTGCTTATTCCCCATGCTGCGCGCATTGGTGTACAGGCATTTCAGAGAGCAAGCTGAGCACACCAATTTCATCCCAGGCGTATGGGAGGCCTCCCAGCCTTCATGAAATCTAGAGTGATGCCCTACTGATGCAAGCCCAGCTACAACCCCATCCCCCTTCAAGTCTAGTTTAAAGCTCTCCAAATGAGCCCTGCTAATTCCTGTCCCATCATCCTTTTACCCCTGCGAGATAAACCTTTCCCACGTATCACTGTTTGGACTGGTGTCTTTTAAAACCAGCCATTATCAAAGAACCCAAAGCCCTGCCTGTAGCACCAGTCCTGTAGCCAATTATTTACAGACCAGATTTTTCTATTCCCTCCCATATCATCACCCAAAACTAGAAGGAGGGAAGAGAAAATCACTTGAGCCCCAGACTCTTTTACCCTCTGTCCCAAGGCCTTTAAATCTTTTTTCATTCCCCTCAGACTGTGGGATGCAGCTTCCTCCCCATCTGTCTGGAAGATCAGCAGTGGGTAGTAGTCCATTGGGTGCACCAGGTTGGGGAGTGTCCTGGTGATGTCCCTGATCTGGACTCCAGGTAGACTGCACACTTCCCTACAATGAGGGTCAGCTCTGCAGGTTGGGCCCTCCGTCTCTCTCAGAAGGGAATTGCCTGCTACAATTACCCTTCTTTCTTTCTTATCTGAGGCGGTCTTGAGGCATGGGGTCAACTGCCTCTTTCTATGTGACCTCGTAGGTGGGCCTTGCACCACATCCTCACCTACCTCCTCTTCAAGATCCAGGGCCTCAAACCTATTATGGAGGGGCACCTGGGAAAGCAAAGCAGGTAGGGAGGGGGATTGCCCACGCCCCCGAACTGGAACTAGCTTCCAACCCTCGTCATCTTTTCTGTCCCCTACCTCTGCCCAACAGCGACAGGTCAGGGGCTGTCTCAGGTCTTCTCCCTCTGCCTGACAGGGCAAGGGGTTCATCACCTTTTGGGGGGTATCCCCCTGGAGCCTCTCTGAGTGGCATGCCAGGGAGTTACTCCACCAGTTGATTTCCTTTTCACACTCCCTGATGGCCCTCAGCATCTCAATCTCCTCCTTAAGCTTTGCAACTATGTAGAGCAGATCTTGCACCTGCTCACACCTCACACAGGTGGGATGCTGGCCATCCTCATCTGGCAGCAGCAGGCTCTGGCACTCCCTGCAGCCAGAAACCTGAACAGCCACGGTTCAGGGCAGACAGTCTGTCTGAGTTGCTACAGTCTTCTTCAGACAAGCTCTCTTTCTGGTCGAGACCATGGTTTGCAACAGTATGAGACAGTGGCAATAGGTGAGAGAGTCTAACTAGCAAAAGGTGACAACCTCTATACCCTAGTGCACGAGTTACCACACCCGCTGCTGCAGCATAGCATGGGTGCTACTCACCCATGTCACAAGCCAATTGCCTCTTCCAGCACCCGGTGGGCAGCGACACGTCGCTGTCCTTCCGGAGGCTTTTTCAAGACGAGGGGCGGGGGTGTAATCGCCCTCGCCGCGGTAACCCCCACTCCACATCAGCTGTTCTTGCAAGGGCTGCTGGGAGCTTCCAGGTCTCTCGAGAACGAAAGTGCCTGACTGAGAGAAAAAAAAACCCAAAAAAAGGCTTCTCTGTACCTCGAAGATTTCGCTTAATCGGGACCCGCCGAGCTGCCTCCGATCAGCTGATCTCAGGAACTGAGTGCCAGTGTCGAGTTACGATGGCTTTTAAATCACCTGCCCTCGCTGCAGTAACGCCCACTCCACGTCAGAAGATTTTGGTGGCTACCCTTCCTCCTCCCCTTATGAGGAAGCTGTAGACCACGATGAGGTCTCCTCTTAGTTTCCTTTTCTCCAGGCTGAACAAACCAAGGGACTTTAGCCGCTCCTCATATGGCTTCCCCTCCAAACCCTTCACCAACGTTGTAGCCCTCTTCTGGACACTCTCTAGTAGCTTAATATCTTTTTTATACTGTGGCACCCAGATCTGCACATAGTGCTCCAGGTGAGGCTGCACCAGTGCAGAGTAGAGCAGGACAATCACCTCCCTTGCCCATCTGGGAATACTGTGCTCGATGCACCTCAGGACACAGTTGGCCCTCTTGGCTGCCAGGGCACACCGTTAGCTCATGTTCAACTTGTCGACCACACCCCCAGATCCCTCTCCGTGGAGCTGCTTTCCAGCATCTCATCCCCTAGGCTGTATGTATAGCCAGGGTTGTTGTGTTCCAGGTGCAAAATCCAGCACTTGCCCTTGTTGAACCTCATGCATTTAGATGAGTTTCTTAGGGACATGGTTTAGTGCTAGAGTTAGGTTATGGTTGGACTCAATGATCCTGAGGGTCTCTTCCAACCAAAATGATTCTATGATTCTAAGCTGACCCATGAACAAAAAAACCCAAGATTCTGTCGGTGACACCAGTCCCCCAGCCAGGTTTTCATCTGGTGTGTAACAGATAATGGTCAAGGTTGTTGAACAAATCGAGTAGGGTTCAATCATATTATGCATATCGTTGTAAGAAGTAATTGCGCTTGTGCAAGTTTAATTATATTTTGTAGAACCTTGTAGTAGTAGTTAAGCCAATGGCCGGATGCTGGGCCCCAACCAAGCCAACGGCCGGATGCTGGGCCCCAACCAAGCCCGGATGGTGCAACAGATAACAGAGCACCCGGATGGTGCAACAGATAACAGAACTCCAGAGGCAGAAACACCCAGCGACACCCAGCAACATCTTCCACCAATCCGGAGCTGGTAGACGCGCGTGGACACTGTCGACTAGCCAACCACGAGCTAACTCGTCAGGGTGTCCCAGCGCATGAACGAGTGTATCATATATAAGCACATACGAAAAGTTGAGTGTGTGCCGTTGGTGGAACTGAGCTTCCCCCGGTCACCCAGCGCTGTTTTGCCTGATTACCGCTTGCTTTAATTTGTTTGCTTTAATAAAATTGATTAATTGGCTCAAAAACACGACTTTATTTATAACATGGTGGGTCTTCCCGCATCTTTCCTTGTCATACCCTGCAACTGTGGGGACAGAGGAGGACACTACTTGTGCTTCTGATCCCTTGACCATGCGTCCTAAGTCCCTGAAGTCTCTCTTGATTGCCTTTTGTTTTCCCTTTTCAGTTTCATCACTGCCTACCTGAAAAATTATTAGGGGACAATAGTCTGAGGGCCTAACTAGGGTAGGAAGTTTTCTTTTTATATATTTAACCCTGGCCCCAGGGAGGCAGTAGACCTCCCTAAGAATTGGGTCAGACCTACATATAGAGCCTTCTGTTCCCTTTAGAAGGGAGTCTCCTACAACCACAACCTGCCTTTTTTCCTTTGTGGGAGCTGTTTTGATGGAGGGTGCAGGGTGACTTATCCTCTGCAGCACCTCCAACTTAGTGGAACCACCTCCCTCAATGTTGTTATTTGGTTCCACTTGCAGACCCTCATACCTGTTTTGCAAGGGAACCCAGGAGGGTGGGGTGGTCATGGCAAGGACCCTCCTCCTTCTATGCCAGGCAGGAACATGCTGCCATTTCCCCCCATTCCTTGAGTTGCCGTATTCCACATGCAGACCCTCATGCCTGTTGGACAGAGGCACCTGGGAAGGTGGGGTGGGTAAGGGGGTGTTTCTCCTGCCATCCTGAGTGTGGACTTGCTTCTGTTCATCCCTTTCCCTTGACCTGCCTTCTTCAGTCAGGCAAGATACAGGAATCCCTTTATCTTCATTTCTTGCTGGTGGTCTTACCTGCCCCTGGGAGGTAAGAGCTTGATCCCACCAGTCGATTTCCTTTTCCAGCTCCCTGATACTTTTCAACCTTTCTACCTCCTCTCTCAGCTCTACTATCAGGCTGAGCAGGTCATCCACCTGCTCACACCTCACACAACTGTTTTCTCTATTACCACTCCATACCAGTGAAAGGCTCCGGCATTCTCTGCAGCCTGAGGTCTGGGTGGCTGCATGTTCCCGTGGCAGCTCTGTCTGAGTAGCCACCTCCTTCCTGTTGAGTGCGGAGTACTTACCTTTACCGATGCAGAACTAATTTTGTACACCTGTAAAGGGGACTCTGTAAAATTGCACTATCTCTATTTCTGTCACTATGGCTATGACTCTTTTCTCTTTTGAAAGTGGCCGAATGTGTCAAACTGGACAAGAAATCTTTGCCTTTAAATGTACCCGTGCAGAAACCTATTTAAAATGTTGCAAGAGATAATGCAAAATAATAGCATAAATGTGGTGGAAGAACCAGTAGTAGCCAGGTGTGATTATGTTAGTATGTGAAGTCTTGAACACGTCAATAGACAAGTGCTGCATCCACATCTTGAATGTATTGATTGCCGCTTCAGGACAAGATGAAGAAAGCATCAAAGGACTCAGAGGCAATTGTTGCCGCACTGGGGACAAATTGGCTGGGAAAAGTTTTGATGTGTTTGGATTTCTTTGTCAGTATGGCTAATTGGCCTTCTGCAACCTCAGGATAGTGCCTACTTATCTGTTGCTGTTAATTATTGTTGCTATAATTACATAGTTGATTAACTATTGATTGACATTGTATTTTTGATTACTGATAGTATTTGGAATAGTCAGAAGGTAACTGAGAAATGATGTTTCACAGAGGGCGGTAAGAATCACTGAAACTGCACTCCCTTTTAACTTTGCAGGCAAGAGGTAACTGCAGCAACACTCCAAAAAGACCAGTTGAATCATGACTGTGGTCACGGGGTGGATGTGTGGCAGATGCACCTCCCACCACCTCCCCCAAAAACACCAGAAACTTCTAGACTAATGGACCACTATAGTCACACACCCCTTGGTGGACAGAGAGGGCCTTTGACCAATGAAACACCTCAGTTGAGAGAAGTTTCTAGACCACTACCATAAATGACCACAGCTCAGATTCAACTAAAGGATAAATGGAGCCTGTTGGAGGCCCCTGCTGAGTTGGTCTTCTTCAGAGCAGTGGGGCTGCAGTGGAAGGCTTTTCTCCTTAGACTGGGATGCCATCTAAGGAAATTTCCTCAAAGACAGAGACATCTTGCCTTATTGGTAATTGATCTTCTGGGTAGCTTTGAGAGTCCTCATTTTTTATGAGTGGGAAGATGTGCATTTTGAATTATCATTGTAGAGTTTTGTGAGTCTAAATCAGGTGTGTAGTAATTGAACTCCTAACTGGTATCTCAATCTGTGTTTTATGATGTTGTCAGAGTGCTGAATAATTTTTTATAAACCCTGTTTCTTGTTGGTTTTCTGCTAAACAGTTCTGGTTAGAATAAAGTCTGTTTGGAGCCTGTCTAAATTTAGTTTTGGGGTGCTTCCATGACAATTAGGCATTTTGCAAATGCTGGAGAGATGCAGTCTGTATGTCATGGTTTAACCCGAGCTAGCAATACAATCACGATAGCCGCTCACTCACTTCCCCCCCTCCAAATATGGGAGAGAATCAAAAGGGAAGGGAGAAACTTGGATCGAGATAAACACAGTTTAATAAAATAACAAAATACTAATACACTACTAGTAAATATATATATATATAATAGAAATATAATATAAAATAAAAGATACTCACAGCAATTCCTCACAAACTCCATCCACACCGAGCAGCCAGTCCCAGGAAACAGCACCTGGTGGAAACAGCCGATCCCAGAGAGAGAAGAGAGAAAAAGACAGAAAGGCCCAGAGGCCTCTGTAAAACAGCAGGATGGCAAAAGGCCGAACTACCAAAAGTCCCAAACGGAACTCCCTTGAACCTTCCTGTCTCCAACAAAGAGAACAAAGAGAAGAGCCAGACTGGAAGACCCCAACTCTCCTTAAATATGAAGCATGACGCTAATGGGATGGAATACTCTTATTGATAAGTCTGGATGTCAGTCAAGGTCTGCACCATCTATGTCCCCCTTCCTCGTGTCTCACACCTGTGGGCAGAGCACTCAGAGTGTCCTTGGCTCTCTGACCAGAGCAAGTGAAAACACTCTGTCCCAGGGTGTTATCTCTTGTTCTCTAAGTTCAAATAATGACCATGCTAGCTATGAAAAAGAAAGGTTTCTAACTGCATGAAGAAAATTAACTCATTTTCAGTCAAACAGTGAAAAATACACTGTAGAACAAGACTCATTCTTCCTGTTCTCCATTGGACTAAGTTTAGAAATTAACTTTAATACAGAAATGGCGTGATTGAGACAGACAAACAACATAGACAAAGTTCTTCTTATGTACAAAGAGCAGTCTCAATTTATTGCCACAAACGCTTTTTTATATAGTCTTTACTAGCTCATGTGTCTTTTTTGCTATTGGTTACAGGCTGCAATAGTAACATCTCATTGGCTAATTTCGCTATCGTCAATGTTACTCTTTTACTCCCTTCTTTCTCATGGGTACACCTTAATATCTCCAAGGTCAATCTCTGTTCCCATATCCTCTGTCAGGGAATCCATGGACCCATCGTAGCCCCCCCCAATTCCCTGACTATTGTACCAATTAGTCTTTATAGTATGGAATTGTATGAACTTTCTTAAGAGATATTGTCACGGTTTGATTACAGGGCGACAATAAACTGTGGCAGATGCTTTGTCAACCCTCTCCCCTTTCTCCCCCCTCCTCGGTGCCCCCTCCTCCCATTAAATAAAGGCAATGGGAAGGCAAAGAGAGAGAGGACTTGCAAGTTGGAAAAAAGTTAAAAATGTTTTACTAATGCTACTAATAAAATAGAGAAAATAATACAAAATATACAAAATCAGTCTTGAATTCCCTGGCAAAGCTCAGAACTGCTCCAGTAACTGCAGGGCAGTCACCCAGAAGTCCTGGGTTGGACTCTGCAGCAAACCAGAACTGGATTAAAGGATGCAGGGTCTGTCACTAGGCCTCAGATTTGCAGGGATGGCAGGCAGGGTCCTTCCCAGTTGTTGGCCATAGTCAAAGAAGAAGGAGACCCTTGTGAACTTTCATGGGAACTTTTATATGGTGTTATGACGTGGATGGGATGGAATACTTAGTTGGTCAGTTTTAGTCACCTGTTCATTTCGCTCCTCCTTGCCCCTCTCACTTATGGGACATGCATCCTTATCAGCAACCTTGCATACCATTGCTATGTCTACCAAAACATTTATCCAACTTCAGAAAAGTGCAGTTACTAAGAACTTAGCTGAAAAAAAAATTCACTAAAAGAGAAACCGGTCTTGTTTTTAACAAAACCAGGACAGATATATATAGAGTTTACATTGTATACCTCACAGTCATGGTTAAGTAAGCACAACTAAAGGATCCCAGCTCATGTCAAGGAGGAGAGCCTCCATGCTGAAGGATACCCTAGACTACTGAGAGAACTCCAGCATCCTAGCTCCTCTAACACCTCTGTGAACCCCTCTCATTATCTGGCATCATAGATAAGTAATTGTAGCAAGACTGACTCCAGGGATGTTTAGATCAAGAAAGAAGCAGATGGATGATGATGCTGTAGAATTATAGTTGCTTTGCAATCATTATCTGGCATCATAGATAAGTAACTGTAGCAAGACTGACTCCAGGGATATTTAGATCAAGAAAGAAGCAGATGGATGATGATGCTGTAGAATTATAGTTGCTTTGCAAAACAGCAGTGTATGTTTTAAATAGTGATTGATCAAATCATGTTGTATGCAAATGCTTGAAACATATAAGAACCATATGTAAAACTGCATTTAGGGTGCCCCAATTTGAATGGGACACCTCATGCCCATGAATTAAGGAATTACTTTGTATCCTAGCCTTTCTCCTAGGTTGGCATAGGCTGGTTTCAAAATCTTTGTGACAATAATGAAATAAATAACTTATGCTTTTTCTATTGATAAACAACATTTAATCCAATTCCTTAATTATATTCCTTAAACACGTGTTCATTAGAGCATAAGCAAAACAGCGCTGGGTGCGCAGGGGATTCGCTCCGCCCAACACGCACACCTTTTAACAATAAGAAGTGTGCTTAAATACAGTAAGGTATTACATATTCATAATAACCCCAAGAACGCCTATACATATTCATAACCTTTCCCCACTTCTTATTAAAATGAGTCTCAGATAACCATTTTCATAGTCTCCTCCTTGACCCTTCTCTGTTGTGCCTGCGCAGTGTCACTTGGTGATTTTGAGGAGGGGTCTTTGGGGGTCTTTGGATGAAGGCTCCTTCAGCTTCGTCACAGTGAACTTTTTACCTTTTTGGCTCATTATGACGAATTGGTTGGAACCCAAGCTGCCAAGTCGACCAAAACCAGACTGGCGCCCCCTTTTGCTGTAAATCTTGGCTATCTTGTCTCCTCAAGGTTACAGCTGGTGCTGTAAAACTTCTTATCTTGGCATTCGATGAGGTTCTGGTTTTTTTTTTCCTTAACACAATTGGTTACATACAGCTCTAAACTAGACATTCATTATATGGCTCAAAGTGTTAGTTCATTAGTAGGCCCTTATTATGTGGTTAGTTAACCCTTAAAATGTTAGTTCCCTCTATCAATATAACTTCATAAACAAATTTCATAACTTTTTACATAGAACTTAACCACCTTTTCCTTTTTCCAGGTTCAGAGCCCGTGCCTCATTTGGTTATATCTGTAAACATTAAACATCTTAGCATGAATCACAACTGCATTTCTCACAATAACAACCATATATATATATAGATGATATTCCTAAAATACAAATATTTTGGGCCACAGACTTTGTGTTTTACGAGAAGGAAAACTTTGTTCGATTTAAACAAAAATGACCAGCCTTATTAAACTATTTCATCACAGTAACAATTTCAAATCACAGCTACCAGCAAACATCCAACTTCGCAACTTATCTAGATGCCCTAACATGGTAGACCTACAGCTGTCCCCTTTCATAGAAAGGGAAGGGAAACTAAAAGTTGGGCATGTTGCATGCAGTGATGTACTGGTTATGATGTGACTCAAGTGATGGAGGAATTTATATCTACAGGTTTGCTCATATCAGGCAAGTCAATCCCAGCCACTCCAGTAGGTACACAGCCACCCCAGTGCTTCCACAGAGCTCACCTCGGGCAAAGTAGAAAGATTGCTCCGCGGGCACACAACCCCCCCCACCGTGATGGAGCCCGTGGGCTCAAGAGCACTGGTATTTGCAATTCGCATTCGCAACCCTCTCCCCCTCTCTCTAGTTCTCCGTTCCCGTCTTGTTCTACGAAGAGAGATCGCGGGGGGGGTGGGGCAGGCGAACACACAGTAGCCCGAAAATACGAGAGGCTGGCACCACCCCAGTCCAACAGCAGCAGTATTCGCTGACAGCAGCAGGAATAACCGAGCTATAGTGATGCAAGCCCGCGTATTACCCTTTTTTCTCCCGCCTCTCTTCCTAGCTCTCCCAATGACGTGATGGGAGGAGGCGGGGGTTGGGGTGTCACGTGAGAGCAGGAGGCTGGGGCTAGTGATCCAAGCTGGAAGGGAAGATGGCAGCGAAGAGACAGTTTCCGTTGTTGGCGGATGAATGGCCTGTCGATTTCGAGGTGTTGGAGGATGGCAAGAATGTCTTTGCTAGCCCCGTGTCCACCATGGAGGTGAGAGCCCCCCCTTCCTTATAGCTGCCCTCTCTCCTTCCCTGGTATAGTCTATTACTGCGGGGCCCAGCCGTTGCCCAGATACCTGCGGTGGAGTGTGACGGTGCTGGCGCCCATCGGGCCCTCCCTGACTACCGGGGATCCCTTCCCAGCCCCATTTCGGCCTGGAGCTGCGGCCCTCGCCGCTCTTTTCTCTGGGAGTGGAGACTCCTTAGCCCTTGCCTGTTATTGGGGAGAGTTGCCTCGCCAGGGGACCTCTGGGACCCTCAGCCCCGCGTGGACTCAGTCGTTCCCCTGAAGTCCTTCTACTGACCAGAAAACAAACAAAAAACCACAAACAAACAAAAAAACGCGTGAAAAAGTATTTCTCCAAGTATCACACCTGTAGTTGTTGAGAGAAATCAAGAGACTGAAAGATCTAAAAATGTATGGTGAATACATCTATAAACCGCTCTTGGTTTCTGTGTCAGGAGTCTAATAAAAAACTCCCAACTATAACTCAATGTGTAAATACTTGCTAGTTTTAAAAAATGCTCATGTGTTTATTAAAGCAGATTTTTTTTTTCGAAGTTGTGGCCATATTTCACCTGTGCTAGTCTCTTATGGAAAAACTTTGTTCTCCCTGTAAGCAGTTATACATTTAAAAAGAAAATTGTTTGTGTTCCTCATCACCTAAAGAGTTTTCTGTCCCTGACCTTAACAGTAATAGGATCAGTGCATATTTGTTTTGCTCTGACTGTTGTTTGTCCTTAAAAAGGTCAGTAAGTAAAGAGGCTCTTAAATGTGTTTTTCGAAGATACTTGCCTTCTCTGAAGTAGCTTAAAAGTTTAGTGGGGTTGTTGTTGTTTTTGTTTTTTATAGGTAATCCATGCAATGCTACAAAAACAATCTGTGGAAAAATACTGTGAAGGATGTGATTTGTGAACTTGCAGTAGAGTTCTGTACATCTCTGTGTGGTACAGTGTATATTATTGGAGTTTTGTTTAGTACTTTCAGAAAAATGCAATAAACCAGAAATAATTTCTTTATTGATGTATTCTTGAATTAAACCCCCATGAGATGTAATAGAATTAATGCCTAAACCACGGTCAGTCTAACAATGAAAAGTCTTCATCTTAATGATAAAAAATAGATACTGTAAACTTTTATAGCTGGAAAAACTAGTGAAGAAATGCACTTTCTCTGTATTGAGTGGTTTGGTTGACAGTTCTGTTGTGCTGCTTTGTTTTTGTAGTAATTTTATTTGGAAGTTGTTAAGTAGCAAAGGGAAACTTCATTGCTTAAAGAGAAACTTTGAAGACTAAGCTTTTTTGACTTTTAATCAACTAGAGTGCTTAGGAAAGAACCCTGCTCTTGTGAATTTCTAGCAAATTTGGAAGGAAGACAGAATGAATATTGAGCTTGAACTTCTCCCTAGTTTAAAGCTAGATTATTTAACTTAAGCATCCAAGACACCTTAGTCCAGAGAGGAATGATTACGTCATGGTGTGGGTCTAATTAAACTTATGTATTTGAGTATTGTAGTGGTGTTATAGTCCTATAACATTCTAAGAAGTAGCTGTTTCTAAGTGGCAATGGCAGCTCTATTAAAGTAAAAACAGAGCCGACTTAATCCTGATCATGTGATTGTTTGCTGATTAACTAGAGAGGAGAGCATGGCAGGTGACAGTGAGGTCCAAAGCCAATTTATGTGAAGGTTATGGTGCTTTGAGAGGGTTCCTAACTCTTAATCTTGGAGCTGTTCCCTTGCTTTTTGTGTGATTAATTTCTGTTCTTGTCCCCCTCCTTTTTTTTTTTTTTTTTTTCTCCCCCTTGCTTTCATTATTTTTGCACCTCACAGAAGGCAAACTGTTATGTTTTTACCTATAATTTGGCTAAGCTAAGCAGTGGAAAAACTGTAAGATTGCTAATAATTCTTCCAAATACCTTCAGTCTTAGCATTTGTTTTATAAGAGGAGATTTTGTTAACTCACCTTTGTTCCAACAAAATATAAATTTCATGTATATTATGAACAGAAATTTCTTATGGCTGCAAGCAGCTGTGCATTGATTAAATGGAGTTAACTTGTTCACTTAATCTTTGAAAAACTGGTATGGAGCACTTGGAGACTTTTTTCTACATAGAAAAATTACTAAACAAAATCTAAATATAAGCCTTTCCAAAAGGACCTTCATAATCAAATTATATTCAGAATGCTAACAAAGTTATTATAGATATTTCTGTAGCAGTTTTTCATGTAAATTAAACTTGAGGAAATGGGTATTTATTTTATTTCTGACAGAAATGAAAAGAGCTGATGACTAGTTTGTATCCTTTATTCATTTTTATTCCCCTAGGAGTGGGAAATGGAAATTGCTGACTGGGCTTCCTTTCTGTACATCTTGCTTTGTTTCTTTAGACTGATATGTGACAACTGGTTCTCTGCTTTTTCACTTTTTTTTTTTTTTTTTTTTTTAACAGTCAAGTTCTTCATCTACAGAGCCAGCAAGTCTTCCTGCAGAAGAATTCAGCACAAACTCTAATGGTCCAAAGCCAGCAGAAGTCATGCCAGATGATGATAGAGAAGACCTCTTTGCTGGTAACTGCTTTTTTTCTTCTAATGTGGCTGCATAGACTATTTTCCTCTTGGACTTAAAGGAGTGTACTTTTGTGAGGAGGAGGAAAACCTTTTTATGCTGTAAAAGGTAATTTCCATGTCTGTAAGGAAATATGAAGCAGTACCCTTGCAATGGAAACTTCAGTTTTAAGCTTAAGCAATTTAATATTGTTGTAAATCTTAACCATTGTTCAACCTGTTGAAGATATACTTTCTGGAAAATTCATTAAGTAATGCTTTCCTTTGGATATTAGGAGTATAACTAGTCTTTGTCAATCATTTTTTATTGGATTCAATGATCACCTATTTAATTCATGTCCTATGATCTTCTGCAATATACTGTCAAATTTATGAACTTGAAATAGTTTGCCTGGATGTGTTCCTGTGCAACCTGCTCTAGGTGTATCTGCCTTAGCAGATGGGTTGGACTAGATGATGTCCAAAGGTCCCTTCCAACCCCAACCATTCTGTGCAAGAAAAGTGACATGCTATAAAAGTAAAAACAGCTGAGATTCTTTGTGCAAAGTTTGTTCTACTGTTGTTAACACATTTAGCTACTGGTGGAATATTATTGTAAAAGTGGTTTGAAATGTAGCCTTTTCTTTTTGAACTGCAAGTAGAAGACTTAATCTTGCTTATTAGTGAAAATAAAGTGATATGTGACTTCTCTTTAGGGGTAGATGAGTCTTGTTTAAATTTCAACAGTAAATTAAAATTGAGGATTTTTTTCACCAAATTTGTGTGTTGTCATCTCAGTAGTAAACACTTCATTACACTCTTGACAATGCATATTTTTGTAACGGAACTATGAAGAGTTACATACTGAAGTAATGGCACTTGGAGAAGCTTATTTGATAGAAAAGTTAAATTTAAATGTCTTAAGATCTTGACAGTGATGTACAGGATTTTTTCTTGTGGGACTCTAGCTTTAGTTAAGTTTGATTGCTAAATACAGGTTTCTGTGTGATATATACTGTTGCTGCGTAGTATGGCAGTGTTAGCTAGTTAGCTAGCTTAGTCTTGCATCTGGACAGGAACAACCCCAGGTTCCAGTATAAGTTGGGGAACGACCTGTTAGAGAGCAGTGTAGGGGAAAGGGACCTGGAGGTCCTGGTGGACAGCAGGATGACCATGAGCCAGCACTGTGCCCTTGTGGCCAAGAAGGCCAACGGCATCCTGGGGTGCAATAGGAAGAGTGTGACCAGCAGGTGGAGAGGGGTTATCCTCACCTTCTGCTCTGCCCTTCTGAGGCTATATCTTGAAGTACTGTGTCCAATTCTGGGCTCCCCAGTTTAAGAAGGACAAGGAATTACTGGAGGGAGTCCAGCGGCAGGCTACAAAGATGATTAGGGATCTGGAGCATCTTTCTTATGAGGAAAAACTGAGAGAGCTGGGTCTGTTCAGCCTGGAGAAGAAAAGGCTGAGAGAAGATCTTATTTATTCTTATAAACATCTAAAGGGTGAATGTCAAGAGCATGGGACCAGACTCTTTTCAGCAGTGGACAATGATATGATGAGGGGCATATATTTTATGGTGTTTGTTGTTGGGAGGGGGCAGCATGTTCTTTCTGGATCTCAGTAAGAAAGGCCCAACAACAAATGGCTTAATAAAATACTCATTTTAATAAGAAGGGTAAGTCTTGCATCTCTTCAGATGGCGGGAACCCCATGATCACCACGATCATGCAGCATCAGATGGACCTCAGATGGGTTCCTCCCATGACATGCTGCTCATGACATGCTGTTTGTGGAGGGGAGCTCCTTCTTTTTGTTCATTTGAGCTATTATATAATTACAATTTTGGGGAATTTTTAACATACAATACATCTATATCAAGAAATGATTGCATAAACATAAGATCAGTATTGAGTTAGTTATTTCATGGTCTTTGCTGCCATCTAGCATCCTTTTACAGGTACCACAGTCTCTTTCAGGGGGGCTTCTGAGGGTCTTTTCGTGTGTCCGTTGGTCGACCACATTGGCAGCTCTTCGTGGAAGCACAAATAGTACACACATAAGTAATTGATTAGTTTCTTACTTACATTACATCTAGTCAAATATAAGCTAAGCACTCTACTTTTAAACAATATATTACTTAATCTTCTGTCTCCAGCTTGTCATGCAGGAGGATCTAAAACTTGAAAAATATCCCCTCCCCTTGCAGGTGGTTAGAAAGCATTTATCATGTTAACTGATTAATGATGGGTATGTCCTTTGTAACTTAATCGTAGTATACATTAATTTAGCAGCTTCTCTTCAAAGGGGTTTGTGCAACACAACACAGGCCTGGATGCCAAGCTGTACATGCACCCCAGCACAGGCTTGGGCCTCCTCAAGTTAACTGTTGTGTGGATCACTGACTCCTCAGTGTGTAGTAATCTCCCAGTCAGGATCACTACTTTCTACCCCTTGATCCACACAGAGTTCACCTTTCCCAAAGATACATTTTAAGTTACAGATTATATTAATAACGTACAGGCTTCTAATGACCTAAGTATGAGGCCAAATAGAGCAGATATGACCTGTTCTAGATCACTAACTCCTCAAATACAATGTCTTCTGCAAAGCTCCCAATGTGTGTGTGGGGGGGGGTGGGGGGGGGGGGTGGGCAGGGCAGGGCAGATGGGCACAGATTATGATAATGTTGGCTTTTTGTTTGTGGGTTTTTTTGGTCAAGAGACTACTGTAGTAACATTTGTTCAGATGACTGCTATCTTAAAACCTGGTCATCCATAAACTTCTTATATAGAGTTAAGAACTAAATCTAAAAAATTCTAAAATGTTGTCCTGAAGTTCAACGTGTAGCTGAAACTGAAGAAATGTGTCTTGGACTGTCTGTGCAGGACATAGCTATGCCTTCTGCTTCTAATTCTCATAGGTGACAAGAGTAAGGCTGTAAAATTATATCAGTGTTCTGTCACCTTTTCAGAAAAAATAACATTTTTTTCCACTTCTCTAGTCTGGTAATATATTACTTTTCAGGTGTTTTAGGAATGGATCCTCTCATGCAAGCATCTAGCTTCTGGGGACATGTTTTTGTTATTGTTGGTGGTTTTTTTAGCTTCAGATCTAGATAGATTTGGTTTAGACCTTTATTTCTCAGAGTTCATACAGAAAAAGATTATGCTAATTCTGTGGAGCAAACAAAACATTTATTTGAAGCCCAGCCGAACAGCAGAAGTTCTAGCTAATAGTATCTGTCAGGCTGTTGTCATGTGAAGTGTCTAATCAGAGTAGTTGTGTAAATGCCTGGTTGCTTTTTAGAAGATGGTTATTCAGTTCCAGGTTTGTTTTGGAAGAAACGTTCAAAGGCATTTGAACCTACAGTTTTGTAGTCAGAAGAAAACCTTATTCGTGGCTGACTATCCTGTTAATACTATTTATAGATTTGTTTAGGTTGGAAAAGACCTTTAAGATCATCAAGTCCAACCATTAACCTAACACTGCCAAGTCCATCTCTAAGCTATGTCACCAAGTGTCACATCTACATGTCTTTTAAATACCTCCAGGGATGGTGACTCAACCGCTTTCCTGGGCAGCCTGTTCCAGTGCTTGATAACCCTCTTGGTGAAGACATTTTTTTCTAATATCCAATCCAAACCCTGCCTGGCACAACTTGAAGCCATTTTTTCTCATCCTATCACTTGCTACTTGGGAGAAGACACACCCTCCATGCTACAACCTCCTTTCAGGTAGTTGTAGAGAGCAATAAGGTCTCCCCTCAGCCTCCTTTTCTCCAAGCTAAACAACCCCAGTTCCTTCAGCTGCTCCTCATAGGACTTGTTCTCTAGACCTTTCACCAGCTTCGTTGCCCTTCTCTGGACATGCTTTTGTACTGAGGGGCACAAAACTGGACACAATGTTCAAGGTGCAGCCTCACCAGTGCTGAGTATGGGGGATGATAATTTCCCTAGTCCTGCTGGCCACACTGTTTCTCACAGAAGCCAGGATGCTATTTGCCTCCTAGTTGGGCTTTGACCCCTCTAATTTTCTCTCTGCATAACTTCATGGCATCCTTGTAGTCCTCCTGAGTGGCCTGCCCCTTCTTCCAAAGAATCTTTTTATTCCTGGGTTCCAGGCAAAGCTCTCTGTTCAGCCAGGCTGATCTTCTTTACCACTGTCTTGTCTTTCGGCACATGGGGATGCCTTGCTCCTGTGTCTTCAAGATTTCCTTCTTGAAGAATTTCCAGCCTTCCTGGACTCCTTTGCCCTCCAGGACTGTCTCCCAAGGGACTCTGTCAATTAGCCTCCTAAACAGGTCAAAGTCTGCCCTCTGTAAGTCCAAGGTAGCAGTTCTGCTGACTCCCCTCCTTCTCCAAGAATCTGAAAGTCTATCATTTCATGATCACTGTGCCTAAGATGGCCTCAAACCATTACATCACCCACAAGTCATTCTCTGTTTGCAAACAGCAGGTCCAGCTGGGCACCTTCCCTAGTTGGCTTACTGACCAGCTGTGCCAGGAAGTTGTCTTCCACATACTCCAGGAACCTCCTACACCAGGGATGTCAAACTCATTTTCACCAGGGGCCACATCAGCCTTGTGGTTGCCTTCAGAGGGCTGAATGTAATTTTAGGACTGTATAAATGTAGGATTAGTAGCTAATTGCAACAGACAGAGCTCCTGTTCAAGCATGCAACCACCTGGGTTTTTGGCTGTGGGATATGTGGATATTCCTAGAAATGGAAAGTGCTTGCAAGCAAACCTATGGGAGGTGTGACCAGGGTGATTAACTGCTCTGCTTGGTGGCCAAGCTGCAGGAGGAGGTGAGCAGACTGAGGAGTCTGAGAGGGAAATTGATCAATGGATCCATACTCTGCCATCTATGATGTATAGAAGCCAACTCAGTGTGGCTGCTATGGACGCAGGTCCAGGATCTGCTTTGTGCCAGAAGCAAGGCAGAGTTACAAGGGATAAGGAGGGATGGAAGACAGTTATAGCATGGAGTGGTAAGAGATACCCACAATTGGAGTGATGGGATGGAGGGCTACAGGCTCTTCAGGAGGGATAGGCAGAGCAGGTGGGATGGAGGTGTTGCGCCATACGTAAGGGACAGGTTTGATTATACAGCCCTTACAGTTAGCGATGATGTGGTCTGGGTGAGGATTAGGGGGATGGAAAACAACGGAGATGTTGTAGTGGGTATCTACTACGGATGACCCAGCCAGGATGTAAGGACTTATGAGTTATTCTATATGCAGTTAAGAGAAATTTCAGGATTGATAGCTCTTGTCCTTATTGGAGACTTAAATGTCCTAGACATCAGCTGGGAATATCATACTGCTGTGATGAGCAAGTCTTGAAAATTCTTGAAGTTTGTTGGAGATAACTTCTTGTCACAGGTACTCAGGGAGCCAACTAGGAAAGATGCCCTCCTAAACTTGTTGTTTGTGAATAGAGAAGGACTTGTGTGGGATGTGATGGTAGGTGGCTGTCTTGGCCACAGTGATCATGAAATGGTTGAGTTTAAAATTTTCAGCCTAATGAGAAAAAGGGACAGCAGAGTTGCTACCCTGGACTTCAGGAAAGCAAACTTTAAGCTGTTCAGGGAGCCTACTTAGCACAGTGTACCCTGGGAATCTGCTTTTGAGGGCTTAGGAGTCCACAAGTTCTGGTCAGGTTTTAAGAACCACCTTTTAGAAGCAAAGGAGCAGGCAATCCCTTTGTGTCAAAAGTCAAGCAAGCGAAGCAGAAGACCAGCTTGGCTGAACAGGGAACTCCTCATGGAACTCAAGAGGAAAAAGATATTGTATGATATCTGGAAGCAAAGTCAGGCTTCACAGGAAGATTACAGAGCCATGGTTTGTATATGCAGGGAGAAGACATGAAAGGCCAAAGCTCAATTAGAGTTGAAACTGGACAGATGTGTCAGATAACAAGAAGGGCTTTTTAAAGTATGTTAATAGCAAGAGGAGGTATAAAGAAAATATTGGACCGACACTTGTTGAAGATGGTCACCTGAGTAACAGGGATGAAGAAAAAGCAGAGGCATTCAATGCTTTTTTTTTTTTTTCCTCAGTCTTTAATAATACTGATAGACCTTGGGATGCCTGGTCCCCCGAGTCAGAGGACCACAAGTGTGGGAACAGTGACTTTCCATTTGTGAACACTGAAGTTGTAAGGGACTAGCTGTATCAGCTGAATGTTCACAAGTCCATGGGGCCTGATGGGATTCATTCCAGAGTACTGAAGGAGCTAGCAGATGTTATGGCAGGACCCCTCTTGATCATCTACCAAAGGTCTTGGGAGCCTGGAGAGGTCCTTGCTAACTAGAAGCTAGCCAGCATTACTCCAGTCTACAAGAATGGTGTGAGGGAAGACACAGGGAACTACAGACCTGTTAGCCTAACCTCAGTACCTGAAAAAAATATGGAGACTATTATACTGGGTGCTATTGAAAGGCATTTAAAGTCTAATGCAATCATCAGGCACAGTTAACAAAGGGTTCACAAAGGGGAAGTCCTGTCTAATTAATTTGATCCCTTATGACAAGGTCACCCTCTCAGTGGATGAAGTGAAGGTGTGGATGCAGTTTTTCCACATTTTAGTGAGTCTTTTGATACTGTCCCTCGTAGCATCCTTCTGGACAAGTTGTCCAACTATGGGATGAGCGGGTTCAGGGTGAGCTGGGTGAAGAACTGGCTGAAGGGTAGAGCTCAAAGGGTTGTAGTGAATGGGGCTACATCTGGCTGGCAACTGGTCAGCAGTGCCATTCCTCGGGGTTCAGTTCTAGGGCCAGTTCCATTCAATATTTTTATCAATGATTTGGATGCAGGAGTTGAATGTACCATTAGCAAGTTTGCTGACAATACCAAACTGGGAGGTGCTGTTGACTCTCTTGAGGGACAGGAAACCTTGCAGAGGGATCTAGATAGATTGGAGCATTGGGCAATCATCAATGGCATGAAATTTAACAAGTTGAAATACCAGATTCTGCACTCAGGATGAAGTAATGCTGGGTGTGAGTATAGACTGGGAGAGGAGTGGCTGGAGAGCAGCCCTGCAGAAAGGGATCTGGGGATGCTGGTTGACAGCAGGCTCAATATGAGTCAGCAGTGTGCCCTGGCAGCCAAGAGGTCTTCATCCTGGGGTGCATCACAGTATAACCAGCTGGTCAAAAGAGGTGATTATCCCACTGTATTCAGCACTGATGCAACCTCACCTTGAATATCGTGTGCAGTTCTGGGCCTCACAATTTAAGAAGGATGTGAAGGTCCTTGAATGTGTCTAGAGGAGAGCAGCAAAGCTGGTGAAGGGGCTGGAAGGAATGTCCTATGAGAAGTGACTAAGGACTTTGGATTTGTCTAGCTTGGAGAAAAGGAGGCTGAGGGGCAACCTCATTGCTCCCTGTAGCTTCCTGAGGAGGGGAAGTAGAGAGAGAGGTGCTGATCTCTTCTTAGTATCCAGTGGCAGGACACATGGGAATGTTTCAAAGCTGCGCCAGGGGAGGTTTAGACTGGACGTTAGGAAGCATTTATTTAACAGATAATAGATAATGGTCAAGTACTAGAACAGGCTTCCTAGAAAGGTGGTCAATGTCCCAAGCCTGTCAGTCTTTGAGGCATTTGGACAATGCCCTTAATAACATGCTTTAACTTTTTATTAGGTCTGAAGTGGTCAGCCAGTTGGATTGGATGATCTTTGTAGGTCCCTTCCAACTGAAATAGTTTACTGTAAATGTATGGTTTCCTGGTGGTCAATATCAATTAGTGGAGGGAAGAAAGCATGAGGGGTTTGTGGAGCAGAGATATGCATCCTCTTTAAATATAGATGTACTATCTACAGTCTGAAGAAAGTAAAAATAAGTAGTTAGTCCTACTGGTCAGAATGCTTCATCTACTAATATTTGTATTTTACGAGTTGTGTAGTTTTGGTAGGAGGTGTATATATTTAAATTCTCTTGGTATGCTCAGTTATCAGCATAAATGACTTCATTAGCTGTTTTTCAGACTACAAAAACTACGTTTGGCATAGGCACTGAAAAAGAACAGTCTGTGGTGGAAAAATGTCATTAGTTTTCATGATATGTCATATAGAAATGAATGACTTAGCAGTTTTGTGACTATTTTAAAAGACTTTACTTGGCAGCATATAAAAAAAACTGAATACTTAATTTTATTTTAACCTGTTTTTCACTAGGAACTTGTATGTTGCCTCTAGTTCAACCGACACATTTAGAGAAATTATCTGAGAGACTAATGGATGTTACTTATAAATTATCTTATTAAACTTCTATATGATCATTTTAATGTGCATGCTTGGTATCTTTTGTGGTGCACATCTATCTCTATTGTAAAAAAAAAAATAATAAATTGTGAACTCAAAATCTTTATCTAGAAGCCACAGAAGAAGTTTCATTGGACAGTCCAGAGAGGGATCCAGTACTTTCTCCAGAACCTACTCCTGCAGTCACTCCTGTAACACCTACTATGTTAGTAGCTCCCAGAATGGATTTGAAAAGTGTAACAGCCCATGTGATTTTTGATAGATCCAGAGAAGAGGTACTAAGAAAATTTTTAAATTATGTTTTGACGACTGTGGAAATGTCTTGTTGGGGAGTGTGTGTGTGGTGTGCGTTTGCTATTGTTGTTGTTGTGGTGATTGCTTTTTTTGGTGTTTTTTTATGGTTGTGGGGTTTTTTTGTTTGTTTGGTGTGGTGGTTTTTTTTTTGTTGTTTGTTTGTTTGTTTGTTTGTCTTTTTTATGCAGTTCCTAAATTACTCACAGGCTCATTCTTTGGTAAAGAGAAGTTTGCAAGAGAACAACTATTCTGTTTATTTTGTTTTTAATATGTATTTGTCTCAATATAATGAGTATTCATTGCTTAGGTGCTGAGAGATCTGTAGTGTGAGGAGTAACATGCTCCATTCCTAAAGGATAGGTATTGTAAAAGTGTGTGAAGGGACCAAGTGTTGAGCTAGATGGAGGAGAAATGTTAAAGATATTTATTAATTCATACTAGCATGTTACAGGTTTTAACTTGGATTTCTGAAGCCATTGTTAATGAGGAAATGGAGGAAACAGTTGTTAGCATTATTCTGCATACTACCAAATAGCTGAGGCTGAAAGTTTTACCACTTAATTTGCTGTTTACATTTGGCATTCCATTCAAAGTTAGTGCATTGGCAAATACCCTTCATTCTAGACAATGTTCTTGGAAAATGTCATTGATGAATGAGATTTATCAAACAAGACTTGCCTGGGACTCGAAGATGGCTGCTTCCCTAGATGCCCTAACCTGAGATTTCTTTCCGATTTTCTTCCTCTTCAACCTTGGCATGCTGTCTGGCCATGGTATTTCTTAACTATTTCTGTTCTATCATACTTATGTATATCGCATTAAAGATAGGAAATTCTGTGATCACACAGCTCAGGCAAGTATCTGAAAATTCTCTAGATGTTGCTTTCCCCATCCCCAACTATTCAACTACAGATACCATTAATAATGAGGAATATATCTGTCTTTTGATTGGAAGCTTATAGAAACATTGCAAGCGAGAACATTTTTGAACCTCTGCGCCTGCTGGAATTGGAGGAGATAAAATGAGCATTTCCCCAAGATAAATGTTTACTAAAACTCTGAGGCAAACAAGTCTGAAGAAGAGGTTGCCACACTAAAAAATTTTCAGGAAGGCTCAAAATTAAAAACCCAGATGTGAAATTATGTTCACTTAAAGTTGGATGGTAGATCTAGAAGAGATTTTTAGTCATTGAGACATAATGACTCTTCCTTCCCCTATATCCTTATCTTTGTACCCAAATGTAGTATGAATGCACATTAACTTGTTAAATATGGCATACATTTTTTTCTAGATTCAAGAGGAAGCAAATGGAGATTTGCTTGATATAGAAATCAATGTATCAGACCCAGAGAAAGTTGGTAAGTTACTTGAACCTAGCAAATCGTATGTTAGGCTGTCTTACCTCTTAAAGACTATTCTGAGTTTTTAGCATAATTCCTTATTCAGTTATCTTTTGATGGGTTTTAGTATGTAAATAAAAAGCTATTTAATGTGTGTTTCAGGGGAAAAAAAGTGTGTGAAAGGATTAAAGTAACTTGCCTTAGGATAAGTATTTTAATTTTCTTGCAGGGGATGGCATGAATGCATATATGGCATATAGAGTAACAACAAAGGTAACTAGTGCAACAAATATATTTGCAAATAACTTTATATCACAGCTGAGTAGATACATCAGTAAGTCATAGCTAAAGTGACTTTTTTTTTTTTAAGACATCCCTTTCCATGTTTCACAAAAATGAATTCTCTGTTAAAAGAAGATTCAGCGATTTCCTTGGCTTGCACAGCAAATTAGCAGCAACGTACATGCATATTGGTTACATTGTGCCTCCTGCTCCAGAAAAAAGTATTGTAGGTAAGTTTATTTTCTGTAAGGTTGAATGTATGCATATACTATAATATGAAATATTTTAATACCAATACAGCTTGTAAAAATAAATAGACATGGAACTTGGTAAAATGGTGGGACTAGAGGCTCAGGGAAGAGTGGCTGGAAAACTACCTGGTGGAAAAGGACCTGAGGGTGCTGGTCAACAGCCAGCTGCATATGAGCTGGCAGTGTGCCCAGGTAGCCAAGAAGGCCAACAGTATCCTGGTTTGTATCAGAAACAGTGTGGCCAGCAGGACTAGGGAAGTGATCATCCCCCTGTACTCAGCACTGGTGAGGCTGCACCTCAAATACTGTGTTCAGTTTTGGGCCCCTCCCTACAAGAAAGACACTGAGGTGCTGGAGTGCATCCAAAGATGGGCAATGAAGTTGGTGAAGGGTCTAGAGAAAAAGTCTTATGAAGAGCAGGTGAGGGAACTGGAGTTGTTTAGCCTGGAGAAAAGGAGGCTGAGAGGAGACCTTATTGCTCTCTACAACTACCTGAAAGTGAAGAGGGTGTCAGTCTCTTTTCCCAAGTAGCAAGCGATAGGTCAAGAGGAAAGGGCCTCAAGTTGTGCCAGGGGAGGTTTAGATTTGATATAATTATAGACAAATTTCTTCATGGAAAAAGTTGTCAGGCATTGGAATAAGCTGCCTAGGGAATGGTTGAGTCACCATCCCTGGAGTTATTTAAAGATGTGTAGATGAGGTTCTTAGGGACATGGTTTAGTGGTGGACTTGGCAGTATTAGGTTAATGGTTGGACTCAATGATCTTCAAAGATCTTTTCTGACCAAAACAATTCTATGATTCTGTTCTATGATTTACTGTTATGTAAGCAAGCTCTGGGTGTGACTTAAGGTTCTAATGTAGAGACTTTCTTTGGCTGTGGATAAGTTGTGAAAACTCACAGACTCTATAGGATCTTTCTCCAAAGAACACAAAACTCCCACTTAAACTTGAGCTGCCTTTCCCTCAGTGCTTGGGTGGTATTTAGTCCCATCTAAAAGTGTATGGTCCACATGCTTATAATTTTGGAGAGTGTGCTGGGTTGGCTGAGATAGGGTTAATTTCCACAGGAATGCCTTTTGGCTGTTGTGGGCAAAGCAGACTCGATTTGAATAATTTAACTTAATTTAAAATATTTAATTACTGATTTGGGTATTGTGGAAAAAAATAAAACAACTACTTAAGGAAAACACTTTTCCTTCCCCTTTCCCAGGCTCAACTTCAGTCCAGACACCTCTAGTCCCTCCTTCATAGTTGCAACTTCCCTTGTTATCAGTGCATCTTACACTCAGTCCCTTCACAGTGAGGCCACAGGTGGTGCAGGATGTTGGGTTCAGGACAGAGGTTTCTTTCTGCCACTCCTTGTTCCTTACTCTTATCTTCTGCTGCTCTTTCCTTCTAATCTTTTCCTCTGCTCCAGCATGGTTTCCTCCAGAGGTTGCAATCCCTTCAGGAGTGTACCTGCTCTGGTGTGGAGTTCCCTCTACTGCTCTGGTCTTATTTCTTTTTTTCCCTTGATATTTACAGCCCTTTCTTAAATATGTTTTCATAGAGGCACCACAAACCTCTCTGGCTCAGCTTTGGCCTGTGGTGGGTTCATTGTTAGCTGGCTAGAACCAGCTGTGACTGGCATAGGGTAGCATCTGACCTTCTCCCACAGAGATGATAACCCCTGCAGGGCTTGCCTCCCCCCCCCAATACCTTGCCAGTTATACCAAATATATTAATTAAAAAGAAACCATAAAAAACAACCCAAAATTAAAAAAAAAAAAATATCACACACACTTTTTAGAAATTAGAAAATACTAGAATAAAAATATTAGTTATGAGCGTACCAATCAATAAACTTATAAACTAAGATTTAATTTCTTGTCCTGCTTTATTAGAGTAACTTTTCTTCTGAACACAAGTGACCATTAAGACCGTGACCTTATTTTAGATTTTCTTAATAAATGCAAATTTAACTAGTTTTTAATAACTTTAATTGCACTAAATGTATTACATGAAATTGCATATTTCATAGATCTGTTTCCCACAAAAGTGTGCAGCATGTGATATTTATGTTCTTTGTATTCTTCGGTGCTTTTCATTGTAATTAGGCTTAAACTTAGCTGAGCTTAATCTTCTAATCATATCAGTTATGTTAATGATTTATTTATGATAACATAAAATCAATATGATGCATTTTTCTTCAAAGGGATGACCAAGGTTAAAGTAGGCAAGGAAGATTCTTCATCTGCTGAATTCATAGAAAAAAGAAGAGCAGCATTAGAAAGGTAATGTATGTATCTAACTAAAACTTGTTTAGTGTCAAAGTGAATTTTAATATGCTACATGGGCTCTGGAACTGGGATCTGGATCATCTGTACTTAGGTGGATTCTGGAGTCTGTATGCAGCTGCCCAATTTTTGTGTAGAAATGTAATAATTTCCATTAATAATAGGAAATGTAGACTTCATAGGGAGAATTATAATTACCTCTTTTCAAACAGATAACTTCTTAAAATTCAGGTTGCAGAGAACCAGTAAGCAAACCTTTCTTCATCAGCTTACTTAGACATTGTGATTTTAAGGCATTAAATCACTCCAGTGCAACTATTGAATATAAAATTGACTGTTGGGCAGGGGGAAGGATGAAAGAAACCTTTAGTTAGTTGCAACTATAACATCCTACTGATGACTTATAATGCATTAGTGTGACTAGCTATATTTTGAAGTAAGAGATAGCAGATCTCTGTCACCCAGCAGAGGGTCCAGAGGAGGACCATAAAATATGATTAGAGTGATGGAACAGCTTTCCTAGGAGGAAAGACTGAGAGAGTTGGGGTTGTTCAACCTGGAGAAGAGAAGGCTCCAGGGAGACCTTATTGTGGCTTTTCAGTACTTAAAGGGGGCCTATAAGAAAGATGGGGAAAGACTTTATAGCAGGGCCTGTTGAGCTAGGCCAAAGGGTCATGGTTTTAAACTAAGTGGAGAGATTCAGGCTAGACATGAGGAAGAATTTTTTTACAATGAGGGTGGTAAAACTGGACCAGGTTTCCCAGAGAGGTGGTAGATGCCCCATCCCTGGAGACATTCAAGGCCAGGCTGGATGGGGCTGTGAGCAAACCTGGTGGAGATGAGCCAGGGGTTCCTGAGGTAATAGAAGACAACAGGAAAATGCCAGATAAATACTTCAAAGGAATTAAGGGATGTTCCTCTAAGAAGGTGACACAGCTGACAGCCCAGCTGAAGTGCCTCTACACCAATGCATGCAGCATGGGCAGCAAGCAGGAGGAGTTGGAAGCCACTGTGCTGCTAGAAAGCTACGACCTAATGGCCATTACTGAAACTTGGTGGGATGGATCCCATGACTGGAATGTGGCTATTGATGGCTACAGGCTGTTCAGAAGGGACAGGCAAGGAAGTAAGGGTGGAGGGATTGCCCTCTACATCAAGAGATGGATAGAGTGTGAAGAACTGTCTCTGAAGAATAGCCACGAGCAGGTTGAAAGCTTATGGATAAGAATCAGAGACAGACGCAACAAAGGAAACCTCATGGTTGGTGTCTATTACAGGCTGCCCAGTCAGGGGGAGCCTATTGATGAAGCCTTCTTACTCCAGCTACAGGAGACATCAGGCTCTTGTCCTGCTGGGGGACGTCAACCACCCTGACATCTGCTGGAAAAGTAGCACGGCCAGCTGTAGGCAATCCAGAAGACTCCTGGAGTGCATTGAGGATAACTTCTTAATCCAGGTAATAGACAGCCCTGCCAGGGGGATGCAGCAGAGGACCCTGATGGTCACCAATGCAAGTGAGTGAGTTGGCAACGTCAAGATTGGAGGCAGCCTGTGCTGCAGTGGTCATGCACTCGTGGAGTTTGCAGTCCTGGGGGATATGGAACAGGCAAAGAGTATGACTTTACCTGAATTTTAGGAAAGCCACCTTCCAACTCTTCAAGGAGTTAGTCAATAGGACCCCCTGGTAAACTGTCCTCGGAGACAAGGGAGCAGAACAGGGCTTGTAGATCTTTAAGAATGCTTTCCATAGAGCACAAGAGCTCACAATCCCCAGATGTAAGAAAATGGGTAAGGAACGCAAGAGGCATGGCTGAATCAAGACCTGCAGGTGAAACTAAAGGGCAAGAAGGAAATGCACAGGCAGTGGAAGCAGGGACAGGTATCCTGGGAAGAGTACAGGGACTTTGCCCGGTTCTGTAGAGGTGGGGTTAGGAAGGCCCAAGGCGCAGCTGGAGCTGAACTTGGCAAGGGATGCAAAGAATAACAAGAAGGGCTTCTACAGGTATGTCAAGCAGAAAAGGAAGGTTAAAGGAAGCGTGCTCCCCCAATGAGCATGATTGGTAAACTGGTAACAATGGATGAGGAGAAGGCTGAGGTATGCAACAAATTTTTTGCCTCAGTCTTCACTGGCAATCTCTCTTCCCACACCTCTCGAGTGGATGAACTGCAAGACTGGGACTGGGGGAGCAAAGTCCCTCCCACTATAAGTGAAGATCAAGTTTGTGACCACCTGAGGAACCTGAACATACATAAATCTATGGGACCTGATGAGATGCATCCCAGAGTCCTGAGGGAATTGGCTGATGTAGTTGCCAAGCCACTCTCCACGATATTTGAGAAGTCATGGCAGTCAGGTGAAGTCCCCGGTGACTGGAAAAAGGGAAACATTGCACTCATTTTTAAAATGGGTAGAAAGGAGGACCCCAGGAACTACCAACCTGTCAGCCTCATCTCTGTGCCTGGAAAGATCATGGAACAGATCCTCCTAGAAGCTATGCTAAGGCACATGGAGGACAGGGAGGTGATTCCAGACAGCCAGCATGGCTTCACCAAGGGCAAGTCCTAGCTAACCAACTTAGTGGCCTTCTATGATGGTGTAGCTACATCAGCAGACAAAGGGTGGGCTACGGATGTCGTCTGTCTGGACTTATGTAAAGCCTTTGACATGGTCCCCCACAACATCCTTCTCTTTAAATTGGAGAGGTATGCATTTGATGGGTGGACTGTTCAGTGGATAAAAAACTGTCTGGATGCTAGCATCCAGAGGGTAGTGGTCAATGGCTCAATGTCTGGATGGACAAGTGATGTCCTTCATGGGTCCGTATTTGGACCAGTACTATTTTATATCATCATCAATGACATAGACAATAGGATCGAGTGCACCCTGAGCAAGTTTGCAGATGGCACCAAGCTGAATGGTGCAGCTGACATGCCTGAGGGATGGGATACCATCAAGAGGGACCTGGATAAGCATGAGAAGTGGCCCCATGTGGTTTATTTGGATGATTTTGAAGTGATTTCATTGTGGAATTTAGTCCAGTACAAACATTCAGAGTTTCTTGTTATTTGGAACAGTCTTCTTTTAGGTGATGCATTTGGCTTCAGGTAGAAATGCCTCCCAGACTTGTCAGGCTGTTGTACTACTCCGGGAAATTCAGTAATGGTTTTGTATATTTTGCATTATTTTCTTTCATTCTTAGTATCATTAGTAAAGCCTTTTAAACTTTCCAACTTGTCTCTCTCCCTTTTCCTCCTTTTCCCTTTCCTTAGTGGGGGTGGGGTGATGGTAATAGAAAGCATCTGCCACACTTTATTGTTGCCCTGCAATAAACGCTGACAAGTACCTAAAATTGGACATGGTACTCCAGCTCAGTATACATTCCTCTTGTCATTGGTCAGGAATTGGCAAGAATAACTCCCTCTTTCTTACACTTTATATTCGTCTTTGAAAACACCAACATGTATTTGCTTTTTTTGCAACAGCATGATATTAGTGACATGATCAGCTTCTGACACACAGTCAGTTTGTGATGCAGGATAAACCCCAAATCCTTTCAGGAAGAACTGTTATTTAATCTGTTGGACCTTAATCTGGGCTACTGATTATTTTTGCTAAATACAGCACTTGCCATCATTTCCTATTTAATTACACTCCATTTTTCCTTTCTTAAATAAACTTTCTAAATTACCAAATTTATTATTAATTCTGCTCTTGATTTTCAGAACATTCACAGTCACTTTCACCTTGGTGTCAATAAGCACACTCTCTATTCCATCATTGAGGTCATTAAAAAATCAGTTGATATGGAACCTTGAACAGACCCCTCTGCAATACTACCCAATAAATCCTTCCTTTGTTGATATATGCATGTGCGTCTGCATACCTTTGCCCACAGATACAAATATATGTGTGTGCCTGTATCTGAAAATATGGAGATATAAAACTGATCAGAGTACCTGGTTGGTTTTGGCGCTTGCTGAGTACTAACTCATTTAGCTTTCCTCCAATACAAACAAAACTCATAAGTGTAAATAGCATTTGCACTGGAATCAACTAACTTGTACCTTCCTCAGCTGACAACAGCATTTTTAACTAGAAAATATGGCAGGGCTGTTTTATTGATGCACATATAACACACATCAGTTAGCACATTTTAAAAATCTCTCTTTGCTTTTAAGAAATCATCCTACAATAAAACAAACAACACCAAGAAGGAAAATCAAAACATATTTCCAGCAGTTGAGCTACCTCAAGCTTAAAAACCAAAATGAAACAAAAAAAGCCCCACAATTTTCCTTTTCTCTTTTAATTTATAATAATAACAGTGAATTCTGATCCTAGCCTAGAATTCCTCTGAGGAACTGTATAACTCCATGGTATTTTAAAAATACATTTAGAACAGAAAGAGAAAAATGCAGGCTCATTTTAAAATTTCGCTTAGTTAAGGAAAACTGCTAAGCAAATATGGAAGGTGAAGTGTGTAAGGGAACAACAGACTTGCACAGTCTTGCTAGTGGGGTGCTCAGTTACACTGCTGTTAGAAATTCCCTACATAAAACTAAGAAGAAATGGTTTATTCTCAAGAAGTTTTATATATTCCTCAGAAATATCATGAGTACTAATAAGAACATTTTTTTAAAATAGAAAAATATTTAAAACATGGGCATGTATGCCATAGTAATGTACAACAACTGAATAAAAATCTGATCTTCCCACAGGACTCACTAAAAGATTTTTTTCTTTCCAGAGAAATCTTTGTTAATTCAAACTAACATGTTCAAAATAGCAAGGGCCAATAATCTAACAGTTTTAAGAACAGATTGCTAACTTGGTTTTGAATGTTTTTTAGATTAAATCAGTAACATTAACAACTTCACATTAATCAGTTGGTGCCAGCAGAATTTTTAAGAGGTATTCCTGTAGGCTCCAACACCAAACAGTAATCAATTAAGGAAGTCAGATGAAATGATGCAAAGATCTGAGTCATCAGTGGCAAAATCATCTCATCTCAGTAGTATCAAAGGAAGAGTAAAAAATATGCCATATACTTATTTCATAATGCAAGTAAATTATTGCAAACAGTCAAAAGATTTATCTAACAATTCCCAAATAACTACTGTAATCAAAATTTATGAAGTAACTTCACAAATCTATATTCTAGAGCGTATAAATAAATTTCTGTATGGATTATACAAGTTTTTTTCTTTTTACAGTGTTAAAGAACACAATTTAGGGAATACTTAATCTCTGAATAATTAACATCAACTGTGGTGGGTTAGCCTTGGCTTACAGTCAAACTCCCACCCAGCAGCTTGCTCACTCCCTCCTTCAGCATGGTTGGGCAGGGAGGGAGAGAAAACAGGAAGAACAGGAACAAGAAAGCTCTTGGGCTGAGATAAAGACAGGGAGATTGCTTATCAATTACCATCACAGGCAAACCAGACTCAGCTTGGGGAAAATTAATTTATTGACAATTAAAATAGATATTTAATTACTGATTTGGGTAGTCAGAAACACAAAGACAAACATTAAATCAACACCTTTCCTCCCCCCTTTCCCCAGCTCAACTTCACTCCAGACTCTTCTACCGCTGGAGGAATAGGAGGGTGGGAGGGTTCTGCTCAGTATATAATGTTTTCTTTCTGCCACTCCTTTCTTCTCACACTTTTGCTCTGCTCTGGCATGGGTTCTCCACGGTCTGCAGTTCCTTCTGGAATATACGACAGATCCATCACGAGTCCTCTGCCTGCTGCAGGGAATATCTGCTCTGCCTTATAGAACTGCATTCTCCTTCTTCTCTGACACCTTGGTGTTCCCTTCTCCTGTTCATGTCTGGAACTGGCTGTGTCCAGCACAGGGGCAGCCCCTGGTCTCTTCCAACAGAGGCCACCCCTGCTGACCTCCTGCCTGCTACCAAAACCTTGCCACATACACCAAATACACTGACTTAATTACTGAAGGGAAAAAAAAAATCAAATAAATACAGTTCAGTCCCTGGAGATCACTTAATATTTTTACATCTCTTGAGCATTTTTCTTTTTAATAGGGAAAAACAATAATGCCACTATTTTTTGTCTATATATTCCACCTGTGAACAACTATTAAGCACAAATAACATTGCTTTGTTATACAGCTAAGTTTTTGAACCTGCTGAGCTAGCAAAGATATCCACAGCAGGGCATTGAGAAGGGGGGCAATTAAATACCATTCAAAATACGGTTCTTATTTTTCCATACTCTTTGGCTATCACCATCATGAAGGCCTCTACCATGTTACATACCATAGAAAGCTACCTGACACAATCTGTAGTGCATTCTTTTTACCTTACACAAGCAAACTATCAGAATCTAGTAAAATTACTTCATGTTGATAGTACTAGAGACAGGATAAATCACAGATCAAGAATCAGATACCAAGAATGTGTCTCAGGGTGCTGAGGCCAGGCCCATTTGCAAGCAAATGAGATTGTGTGAAGCTGGCATGCTCAGTGATGCACTGAAAGGGGGCTGGACTAGATGATCTCTAAAAGATTCCTTCCAACCCAAACCATTATATGGTTCTGTGTGTTGCGGCCTTTGATATAATCTCAATCTGTTATAAATACTACTTTTAAGAACACCAGTAAATATTGAGAGAAACAAAATAAGAGTTTAATGTTTCACAAGATACATTTCTTTATTATCGTAATCACGGAAACATGATTTTGTACATGAATGTGTAAGTGAACATTAATCAATGCAATTAAATTTGTTTCAAGCATCAGGTAAACATATTACAGGACACTATTGTAAAGAACAAAAATATCTGCTCTCTGGTGTTACAATGCACATTTTGGTGCAAGTATTAATACACAATAGTGTTCAATTCAGCTATGTATTGCAGAATAACATGCCACAGTCCACTTCAAAGAGGGTCATGACATGCAGCTTGTTAATAAAATGTTGTGGTATATAAAACTGCCACATGTTAATTCATAAAATATATAGTGGTTTATTTGGATGATTTTGAAGTGATTTCATTGTGGAATTTAGTCCAGTACAAACATTCAGAGTTTCTTGTTATTTGGAACAGTCTCCTTTTAGGTGATGCATTTGGCTTCAGGTAGAAATGCCTCCCAGTATTTTATTAGCTTGCAGAGAAGGTAAACAAACAAATAAACAAAAAACACACACCTTACTTGAAGTACTGAATGCTGGAAAAGAACACACATACACCTTCCTCCTCTTGTACTAAATTTGTCTCCACTGGACAAAGTAAGAACACAGGTGCTTCCATTTACATGATCCATTGTCCATTTGTAAATTATCCATTCACATTATTACATGATGCATGAAAACGACAAGTAATAAATACACAAATCTGCAAAGAGTTATTCTTACACACTGAGCACATTGCCATAGAATACAGTTATACAGAATTTGTTTACACTATGAGTTTGCCATTCTTACCTCTAAAGGTGTTTTGTTTTCTAATTATTTTATTTTTATTAAACGAAGTTGGAGGTTTATATTGCCAGATTAAAAAAGGAAAGATTCCAGACACTCATTTGGGAACCAGGCCTACTTCTGAGTCACTGAAAGCTAGTTTACTGCTGTACAGTTTTCAGTACTACTTTTTTTTTTTTTTTTAAAAAAAAAAAGAGCAGATAAGCATTTGAGTATTCAAGTCTCTTCAGTAAGCCTACACACATATTTAATGCATTTTATTCCAATCTACAAATATTACTTGAATAAACAAGACCCTCTACTCCCCAACCCCCCCTCCCACCTCCCTGATGAAGCTTCTTTCTTGCTTCCCTGAGTTAGGGCTATGCAAGTGAGAACAGTAATAGCCGAGAAACAGCAATCACTATATTCTCCTGCAATATATTACAGACTAGAGTTAGTTCTCCATGTTTTAGAAACTGCTATACTTAAAGGCTGCCTTTTTAAAAATAATCTAATAAGGAACATATTAAGTATTAACTTGTACAAAAATTTTAAAATTTCTTACCTGCTGTTGTGTTTGCACTAATGATTCTAAGTACTTGATAATAACAGTTTTGAAGTCTTTCACTCGTTCCCTCTGTTAATAAAGTAAATAATTATAGCAGATTAACCTCTTAACCAAGCTTGCTTGAAAATCAATATTAGGTCCATACTGGAACCAGTACTGTTTAATATCATAATCAATGACATAGATAGTGGGATCGAGTGCACCCTGAGCAAGTTTGCAGATGGCACCAAGCCGAGTGGTGCAGTTGACATGCCTGAGGGACCTGAAGACATCCAGAGGGACCTGGACAAGCATGAGAAGTGGGCCCATGCAAACCTCATGAGGTTCAACAAGGCCAAGTGCAAGGTCCTACACCTGGGTCGGGGCAACCCCTGGTATCAATACAGGCTGGGGGATGAAGGGATTGAGAGCAGGCCTGCGGAGAAGGACTTTTGGGTACTGGTGGATGATAGATTGGACATGAGCTCGCAATGTGCGCTTGCAGCCCAGAAGGCCAATCTTATATTGGTCTGCATCAAAAGGAGCGTGGCCAGCAGGTCAAAGGAGGTGACTGTGCCCTTCTACTCTGCTCTGATGAGACCCCACCTGGAGTACTGCATCCAGCTTTGGAGCCCTCAGTACAGGAAAGAAATGGACATGTGGAAGAGGTCCAGAGGAGGGCCACCAAGATGATCAGAGGGATGGAACACCTCTCCTATGATGAAAGGCTGAGAGAGTTGGGGTTGTTCAGCCTGGAGAAGAGAAGGCTCCAGGGAGACCTTATTGTGGCCTTTCAGTACTTAAAAGGGGGCCCATAAGAAAGATGGGGACAGACTTTTTAGTGGGGCCTGTTGCAATAGGACAAGGGGTAAGAGTTTTAAACTAAAGGAGGGGAGATTCAGGCTGCACACGAGGAAGAAGTTTTTACTATGAGGGTGGTGAAACACTGGACCAGGTTTCCCAGAGAGGTGGTATATGCCCCATCCCTGAAAACATTCAGTGCCAGGCTGGATGGGACTCTGAGCAACCTGATCTACTTGAAGATGTCCCTGCTCATTGCAGGGGGGTTGGACTAGAAGACCTTTGAAGGTCCCTTCAACCCAAATTATTCTATGATTCTATGACATACAACTGATATTGTTCAAATACCTTTGCTATGGAAGGGTGTCAGAGAAGAGTCAGAGATCACTCAGACAGATCTCATCTAGTAGTTAGTTTATTGAGTTCAAATCACTAAATTTAGGTATGTAAAATATTTAATAAGTACAGATGGATTTGTGGTCAATACTCTAATATTTACTACATTTAAAGTTAGTATGGGATGCAAAGATCATTGCTTAAGGTTACTATATGTATCTAAATGGTACCTGCATGCAAAAAATGTCACTTAGCAGTCCGTTGATGCCTCGTACCAGGTAAGGGATATCTCAGCCAAGGGGTAACCTTGAGAGGCATCCCTACTCAAGGGTGTGAGAGACTAAAAGGGTAATGTCTCAAACATTGTGACAAAACCAGTTCCACAACATCCAGCCACAGGAGATGGGACTTCCTTCCTTCCTTCCTTCCTTCCTTCCTTCCTTCCTTCCTTCCTTCTTTCTTTCCTTCCTTCCCTCCCTCCCTCCCTCCCTCTCTCCCTCCCTCTATTTCTGTTCTTTTGCTTTCCTTTTTATAAGTAATATAGTAATGTAAGGTTTAGAGCCCCACATGTGCTGCAAACTTTTTTTGTTTACCAATTGAGCCTAAATAATGTAAATTGTTCTGCTGATACCTAAAATTAAAAAAAATAGTAATAAAATAAGTTAATAAGAATAAGGTTCACAAATGTTAGGTGTTAGGCACTTATTAAAATTCTAAAATCTTAACGTTTAGTTTTAGAAGTTTCTTCAGTTCACCAATTTTACAATATCACTACCAATTTGTCAACTGGGCCAAACTGCAAAATAAAAGTCTTTTGTTTATGGACCTTAAGTATTGTGTATACTCTTTTCCAACCAAGGGGACCAACGAATCTGAGTCACCTCTCCCCCACCGATACCTGATACCTCTGGGTGGGACGTGAAAAAGTGGTGATCACTGCCATTCAGCCAGCTGCTATAGAGGGAGAGCTGATGGCTGATGACCCTGATGGCTGCACATATTTATAGTGTAAAGTCAGATTTTCTACTGTGTTCATGCAGTTTCTGCCACTTATCAGCCCAGTCTCCAGACAAATGGTTGTGGGGTTTTGTTTTGGTGCTGGTTTCTTGCTGATAGCCTTGCACAATAGGATTAACTCTGGTTAGGCCTACTTGTTGAGCATCTGCCTGGACCTGAGTTCAGTTAGTTAAAACAGGAGGGGTGCACGCATCACAAAGGGTACTGTTACTGATGTGCTGCATCATTCCTTCATGTTGACACGGCTGGTAAAGCCTTTCAAAAGCAACAAGTAAAACTTCTACAACTTATGGTCACAGACAGATGAGTCAAGTATACAGAATTAATTTTGGTATGATTTTATAATATGCACGTTCTGTGATGTGATTCTGTGTGATTATAATATCATATGAAAACAATACACCATTTAACAGTTTCAGTTTAACTAGAAAATTAAAAGAAATCAAAGGTTTTTGATTGTATGTCAAACAGCATATCTAAAAGATAATATATTAATCTCTTGAGCTTTTGGAATTCCAGAATTGGAAAAATATCTTTGCAGAATCTTGTTGCTACCATCCTTCTGTTAACTAATAGAAGAACAATGAAATGGAGAAATAAACTTAACAGCAGAGTCAATTATACTGTTAAGCAGCATTCTTTTATTGACAGCGCTGGGGAGGTCTGGGGATCATCCTCCGTAAGTGCTCCAAATACTGGATGCTCTTGCGTTGCTTATATTCACATAATTATTACATATGCATTACAATTTTTGAAAATTTTGATATCAAATACATCTACTACTAAGAAATAATTTATTATGTTAGCTATAATTGTTTAGTTTCTTACTTACAATGCATCTATTAATTATTAGTTAAATATAAACTAAGCACTCTGCTTCTGAGCAATGTATTACTTAATCTTCTGTCTCCCTCTTGTCATGCAGAAGGATCTAAAACTTGAAAAATATCCCGTCATTTTGCAGGTGGTCAGAAAGCATTTATCTTATGTCAATTGGTTAATGATGGGTACGTCTTTTATAACTTAATCACAGTATACATGAATTTGGCAGCTTCCTTTCAACATCTGAATTGATACTGACCCTTGAAATACTGATAGGTTGTCCTATCTTACAATTGTCCATCACTGAAGATTGGTATACAGCTTAATGTTTGCTACTTAAAATTGCACATTCAAGTTACTAAAGTAATTCTGTCAGTTGCAGCAGAACTGTGAAACGCATCCTGGCTGTACACCAAGCCTGTTGCTGAAAGAGTGGTGTTATAAGATATGAAGACTTGTAATAACAGCTGAGATTGGAGTAATTAGACTTAAGACAACTGAACAACCACTTCCAGACAGCTTTAGGTCTCTGTCTGTGAACAGAGATGACTGGTTTCCTCTTTGGTTGGTCACTTGAACAACAGAACTTGCATTAGGAAAAGTTTAATTCACAAATTTGTGTGCATGCTTCAAGTATTGCTTTTTCATTTTTTTCTTAAAGGAGTTAAACTAGTATACCACTTTCAGTGGATGCTAAGCACTCTTCCCATACTGGGAAAGGGACTCCTCAGTACTTTTGATAGTGTTGGGAAGGCTTCACAGTATATTGTTTCTTTTTTTCAGAAACACCATGTAAGTCTTATCTGGCAACAAGCAACTTTTTCATCATGTTCCTAATCCAATTTTAGCTAGCTTTTCCATTCAGAACCAAAAAAGTCACCTACCTACAGAGGTGTTCAGAAGATATTTAGAGGCAGTGGTTATGTTGCTGTTTCCTAAAGCCAAGGAAAACGTATTAATGTGCCCCAGAAAGACCAAAGAAATCTCTTCTAGATTGCTCTTTCTAGATTGCCCAGAGCTATGGGGAAAGTGGGCAGGAAAGCTATGTACTTTTTTATTGAATTCACTGAAGTTTATGCCTTAGAATAGTGAACTTGAATACTACAAGTCTGACAGGTGTCTTCAAGCATACCTCTAGTTATCTCCAGTGAAAAATGTTAGTTATTTCCCTTGGAGTAAGTGCTGTTCTCTAGCAGCAAAGTTCTAAAGAAAAAGCTCTTTGTTGTGTCAAATTTAACTTGTACTTGCTATTGACTGTCAGAACAAGTGAGGAAAAATTGAACAATCTAAAGTATGAAATAGTTTCACTGCAACTCTTAGCTTCTTTAGGAAGAAAAATAACGATCTGGTGGCCATATCTAATGGAGGATGGAGAAAATACATTGTGTTTACAATATCAATGTACTCAAACTTTCAGATTCCAAGCAATTTGTGACTGTAATGGGGCAGCTCTGGTACTTTACAGCCAAGGTTTGAGCAAAACTAAAGCTTTGCAAAAAGTGCAAATACTGTTAATGGTGTTATGTTAGTACATCTTAATTAGCAATATTGCATACTTTCTCATACTCCCATGATCTTTTGAGGTTTTTAAGTTTCTGTAAAGCATTTTTGTAAATATCAGACACTTTCCATTAATACATAATATTAAAATCAGTTATGACAAACTTGCAGCAGTTTTTTAGTGAATTTCCCTCTTCTCCTCATATTTGTACAATCAATAGTTTTTTAGATCCAAGCAGAAATACAAAAAATTGCAAAAGGGAATTGCACTGATTTAATTTCTGGGTGGATGAGTTGCGTAGAACTAATTTAGGTTGAAGGCTGTCTAGCCAGTGAATAAATACCAGAAATACCCAGAACAAGTTCAGCTCACTTCTCCAAGACTTCCTTTAAAATTCTAAAACAAGCCAACCAGAATTAGCTCTGTCAAAAAGAGTGTTCACTGCACTGTATGAGAATGTGTTTAAACAAGCCCATCTGTTTTCTGGCTTAATTTGGTTGTTGTTAGAGCAGGAAGCCTTTGCTGAGGTGTTAAAAATGTCAAGCATATTATTTTAATACTGTAAAACATAGATTTATGGCAAATTATGACACCAAAAGAAGTTTGATGTAAACAAATTAGGTTAGAAAACCACTGCCAGCAACTTATCTTTAGAGATAACTTAAAAAGTGTTCAAACCCCGTTTACATGCTGCCTGCATTGTACCCATTCTTTAACTAAAGGACATTTTCTGTATGTTGTCAGGCACGTGAAATCTGTTTTCTTATCTAATATTTTAACTTTTTTTAACTCATAGGTATCTACAAAGAACAGTAAAACACCCTACCTTGTTGCAGGATCCAGATTTAAGGCAGTTCTTGGAAAGTTCTGAGGTATTTACGTTCTTTTAAGTTCCTTATTTTTTTCCAGATATGGTAATGTACAAAGTAATGTACTTTTTATATTGAGACCTAATGTTCTAAATTAATATGAAATTAAATTGGATTGTATCCTTCATGGGACAGAGTGACAAAAGGCTACTTTGGTAATGATGTACAAAGTCTATTGCCTCTACCTCTGATAAATCTTAGGTTGATAGTGACCAAAAGCTATCTGCTGTTCAATGACATCTGACAAGTGAGTTAATCTGTCCGGTTGTGAGTGAAGCTCATCATACACAGAATGAACACCCATAATCAGTGCTACTGAGGGTTAATCAAGATTATGAATTAAACTGGCTCAGAAACAGTTCTTACCTCTAGGAGTCAAGCTTGAGGTTTATTGGCATGATAGTGTGAACAGGTATGCAGTGTTGCTGGCCATGCTAGATGTTTTGTGGATAGAGGACTTCAGTCACCAGTGCTATCTATCTGGCACCTTTCACAAAATTAAATGTATTGTGGAACGGGTTGCCTGTTATGTCTCCAAAAACATAAGTCTATACATGTGCATAGTGGATTTGCTGTAATAGTGGATTGTCTTTTGGCTAATGTCAATATCTTAGCTATGCTAATAAGTCACTGAGGCCTCAATACTGACAAAAGCATCACTGACAGATAACTTAAATTATCAGTGCTACTGACACAAAATATCAGATACAAAAGGTAAATGGCCTGACATTGGGGCCTTTTTGTACAGCATGTTTAGACCAACATTAACAAAGAAAAATATCAGTTTAAAGTTTGTTAACTTACTCCTGAGGATTTCCTAAATACCTCACAAATGCACAGTTCTCACAATACTTATGAGGTAGGTTTTGAAACCTGGCCTATATTTAAAAGCAAAAAGACATCCAACTTTTTATGATCTGTACACAGTATGAATCCTGCATTTTAATGAAGTGTTTTACAGAATTTCTGTATCTTATTGTAAATCTAAGCTTTTCTGTTTCTGTAGTGGCAGTTTGTAGTATATAGGTGGCTAGTTAGGACCTTTGGCTAGTTCATAACTTCTGACAAGTAGGTTGTATGTTCCATTTAAACGTAAAGGTGTAGAAGAAAAGTAAATAGTCTATATTGTTAAGTTTTCCTTTGAGAATGTAAAAATAGTAAAACTGAGAAATTAGATTCCACTATATTGTAACACATAGGAGTAAAGAAAATAGTCTGTTGTTTTCTTTCCCCATCCAGTTAAACCTCCAGCCTTTTAACCAGTCTGTTTGCTCTTATTTGCCATTCACTTTCAGCTGCCCAGAGCGGTTAACACCCAGGCTCTGAGTGGAGCAGGATTACTGAGGATGGTAAACAAGGCTGCTGATGCTGTCAACAAAATGACAATCAAGATGAACGAATCAGATGCAGTAAGAGCTGATTTTTTTTTTTTTACTTGCATAATGAGTCAAATTAATGAGGCTCAACAATTGCATTTTAAAGCTGTAGAAGTAGAAAATGAGATAGTAATTTCTTTTTGGCTTGGTGTCTTAGCTGTATCAGTTTACCATCCTAGCAATAAATGGATAATTTCCTTCTTTAAAACAAGAAATGCTGTTGGTAATCTAAATTATAATGCCAGACCCTTTCCTTTTTTGTCAGTGGTTTGAAGAAAAACAGCAGCAATTTGAGAATCTGGATCAGCAACTTAGGAAACTTCATGCTAGTGTTGAAGCATTAGTCTGCCACAGAAAAGGTAACTTTTCTTGTATGTGACTGCATAAGCTTAAGTGCTTAGAACTTCAGAAAATGTTAATGAAACAGGAACTTAGTATGTCAGAGCTCTTGACTAACAGTTTTACAGTAAATTTTAATGCAAATGTCTTCTAACTCTTTTAGTTTAAACTGCTCTAGTATTTCTGGTATATCTGATTTTAATCTTAATTTTATCCAGAATATATATTATTCCTTCTGTTGAACTTGAAAGTTACAGTATTGATTAGCATAATTTTTTTTTCTTGCAGAGATTTAATACCATAACTAGCAAGTGGTATGCTACAGTAGACATCTATAAATGTATCGAGATCTCACGGTGTCACCCAACACCAAGAGAAAAGACAGGTTCTTTTAGGGATCCTTGGCAGAATGATTATGGCACTAAGTTGTAGTTACAATTAAAGCTTTATTTTTCTTAACAGGATTTTGTGATTAGTATAGCATAGAATTTATAATCAGAATAGCACAAGATTTCTGTAAGCAGAATCAGTGTAGTACAATTTTATAAGTAGCATAACAGAGAATTTTATAGCACAGCTTAGCTTATGGTTTCCAGTCACCTGGACCCTCTGCAGATCGGGTCAAATCTTAATACTTGGCTTGCCATATCAATATAAAATCATAATCTAGACTTGAAAAGACATAAAAGAATATGAGTCACTTACTCAGTCCTTGGAGGAAGCAAATTATGGTGGAGTCACCCCTGGCCACAAGGAGGTCACGGGTGTCACTGTCCAGCAGCAGTTCCAGTCCAAGTTCTCACTTAGGACTTGTAACTACTAGATTTTATAGATAGTTCTCTGTGTGCTGCTATGCTTCCCTGTTCTGTGACAGGGTCATCACCACCACCTGGTTGGCTGGGTGCTTGGGACCTTCAAGGCCAGTAAGGGAGTAGTCAGCCTGGCACCCAGGAATCTTGAGGCCAATAGGGTGGGGAAGAAGAAATCTGTTCGATTTGTCTACTTAGTTGACAGGACCTTTAGGACCTGATAATGAAGGGAAAGGGGACTAATATGTGACCCACTCAATCACAGAGAATGGCCTTTTGCCTTATAAAATGGCATTAGTTATGCTAACCATATTACCAGGGGTTGGGAGCAGGGGGTACCAGTCACATCCCACCCCATGACACTGTCACAAACAGGGAAGGACACCACTGGTGATGGTACCATCACCTCTTGCCCACGGCCTATAGCTTAGTAATGGGGTCATAAGGAGGACTCCATGGCAATAATGGGCTGCTTGTTGTCCGAAGGATGTTCATCTGAGGAGGGAGGAGAGTATAAAACATTGATTTTTAGTAACTGATATGCATAAAGATTTAAAGCAAGATATAACACAAAATAACATAATTCCAACAACTATAATAAGAGCTAATATTAACAGAACATGACAGGCCCATGCTCTGAAGTCAAGTAACCAAGACCACAGCCAAAACCAAGTTGATAGACCTTCTGACAAGGGTTGCTTGAGTTATTTAGTGAAAGTTACAAACTTGTCTTTAAATGATGTTTATATTATATTTGATTTGTTTAGATTCATTAGCATAAAAACAAGTGGTGTTTGACAGTACACATACACCTCCTTGTGGTGCTAGAAGATAATCTATGGCCCAATGGTTTTGAATAGCTAATTGTGAAAGTCAACTAATTTCCGATGGTAAATTAGTTAAAGCATCTGCAGTAGCATTTTTGACAATTCCAAGAATAGCAGAAATATTTACAGTAGCTTTTTCTAACTCAATAATACCTAAACTTGGAAACAATGCACACATAAATTGATGGAATCTCATTGGTCTTTTTACCAGGGGATCGATCACAAAATGCTTATGGCATACAGGGTAATGGTTGTATAAAAAAGTAGTAGTTAAATTTTTGGCTTGAAATGCATAGGGAACAAGATGTGCTATGGTACAAGTACTTCCCCTTGTGGTCGAAGACTTTTATATGTGTTTGTGCTACAGAGCCAGAACTGTCTGGATGCTAGAATGGTAGGCCATCAATTTGATTTAATAAGATTTCTCAGGAAATATTCCTCACACCATTGATAAGTGTCTTTCACTGTCAGGATGATCAAATTTGAGTAGGAATGTGTAGCTTATTCAAATAGTGTGAAAAGAATTGGCATATATATAGCTGGTTGTGTTATGCCAGTTACAGGTGGTCCAATTGTTGTTAGTAATTAACCAACCAGTATTCTGTAGAATGTAAAATGTAGAATTAGGACTAGTGAAATTATAGTATCTTTGGCAAAATGTACCATTAATATTCCATGTGATATTCCAGAGTGGTGAAATATTTAAAACAGTAGTGTTTGTAATCACTGATTTGTTTTTACAGATCTATGTGGTTCTTAAATTGGATTCATTACAAATTCTGATTCGATTACGGCATATCAGCTGAAACTGGGTTTGTGTCGGGTTTAGAGCAGAGTATAATCACAATGGCTTGTTTTCCCCACCCACGTTGAATTTGTATGTTTGGGCATTATAATGCACTGTGGCATTTTATCATAAGAATATGCCTTAAAAGTTTGAGTTTGTTTTGTGAAGTGAGTATGCCAATTTAGATTGGTACCCAGATGTTTAAGGAACGGGTTCACCTAACCACCCAAAATTAGTATCTGAAGATTGAGGATGGTGTAAACAATACAAGCAGTTTGATTCATTACTCATTTGAGAGATGATGTTCATGAACTGAATGACACAGTTATTGTTCCAGTCATGAAATAAGGAGGAACAGGGTACAAGTAAGGATGCTATGGGTGCTACGGGTGCTATGATCATAATTTTCCTGCAGTTGGAATTTCCACAAAGGTAAAGTGATGATTCCTTGGGTGCATTCCAGGTTTATTCAGGTCAAAGAATCCATCCAATAAATTATCTGGTCTTGGAAATTATCCAAGCTTCAGTGATAGTTAGAGAGAGTCCTCATTTAGAAATGGTTTTCCATATGCCCTGTTCTGAGTGAGTTAGTAAAGTGACAGATATTTTAACCATTGAAAGGTAGTTAATAAGAACAGTGTCACTCTGAGAAAAGTGACAGGCTGACAGTGGGGGTTTTAAAGTTTTTGTTGTTTGGAGAGCAGAAAAATGAGCTCATTCCACCAGGAATCTGGTGGGTGTCTGTCAGTTATTTAAGTGTCAAACAGCTTAAGGTACAGCTTTACCCCATTTTCCTGTATATAAATATTGCCCTAGAGTTCATTTTAGTAGACCATTCCATCTCTCAACCATGCCATTACTTTGGGGTCCATAGGGCAGGTGGAACACCCAGATAACTCCATTACATTCACACCATTCTTGTACGATTTTATTTTTGAAATGACAGCTGTTGTCATTCTGCACAGCAGAAGGCATGGGAATGTCAGCAAAACATCCATTAAGTTCCACCACAGTCATAAGACCATCAGTTTTCCTGCAAGGAAAAACTTTCCCTAAGCCTGATAATATTTCAACTTCATTAAGGATATAATGCCATGCTTCCAGTATTCGAGGGAGAGGTTCAACATAATCAATTTGCCAAGTGGACTAGGGGACTTAATTCCTACCCCCTATCCATTTGGTCCTGAAAAAGGTAACTTACTGACTGGGGCCCTAGAATTATTTCTTCATCATTTATTTCAAAAGCCTGTTTAGTGTTGCCCTGTATCCAGCTTTTGCCTCACAGAATATGCATGCACAATATATTTAGGTTCCCTAGTAGCATTTAGTATTTGGGGGGGTGCAAAAGGGAAGTTCCAATTTTACCTTAATTGAATAAGGAACCACTCCTCTGTTTACTAATATTTTCTGATGTTTCAGAGGGATGGCTCCAGGACATGATTCTGCTTTAATCATGGATGGTTGTGCTCCAGTATCTATGAGAAAATCAGGTTTTAATTTATCATTTACAATGGCCTCTGCCAGTCTGAGTCCCTAGTCTAGTTTCCCCAATACCGCTTTCTGATAGGAGACAAATCAAGATATTTTTGTACTTTGAAGGGGTTTCTCTGTATGGGAAGAGCACTAGGCAAAGGTGTAGATAAGTTTTCCTCCTTTTCTCTTTCTTTCGCTAGCAATTTTAATTTTTGAGAGAAGAAATGTCCATAAGTTTAATATTTTAATCACCCATGTATCTGTTTTGTTAAGACTGCTTTCCATCAATGATTTTTTTTCAATATAAATTAAATAAATCAAAGTTTGATTTGTAGTACACAAAAGACCATAAATGTACCTTCTGACACAAATTGCATTATGTTTAAATATGGGGTCACCTTTCAACTCTGCCCTTTTAAAAGTACATGAATGTGTCTTAAATTGCTTTCTCATACCTCTACCAGGAAGAGGCAGATATCTCTTGAGATCAGATGTACTCAAGGTTAAAGAGTATTTTAAGAAGTAATGAAAATGGGAATGCATCTGATTACTGCTGATTTGACACCTGCACTTAGATTTCAATAAATGCTTTTTTTTAAATAGTGGTATTTAAATTGTGATAGTTTTAAATATCTGAAGACTTTTCTTCTACAAATATTTCTGGTGTTCTGATGATTCTGCAAAAGCAGCACAGTTATAAACAAACCTGTGCTTTCAATCCTTAACTAAGCTGGATTACAATGAGATTTTGTTCAAAGGTCCTTCATAGGAGTTAACATTGTACATGATAATTTAACATGAGGTTTGATAAGACAGTTGCCTAAGTGTTTGTTAATGAATAAGCTTAAACCTTCAGCTTCACAGATGCCAGTCACTAAGTCGCATGCCTTTTTTTTTAAGGCATGTCAAAACATGAAAATATATTACAGTATACACAGTCTTGTTAAAGATACTTTAGTCAATAGAAAAGTATAATGGAATCAAATTTCACTCTGGTGTTGATGTTTTCATTGAATAATTCTCTTCCTCTTCTTCCTCCCTGCACTCACAACTGCATGGAACAACTTCACTACAGACCAGTTAAGATTGTCTTAAATTTGCTGTATAGGTGACTTGACTTTTGTTTTGTTGACTTGGACTTTTTCTGAACTAAGCGGTTGGGTAATACTGAAGTGACATTTTCTTCCATATATTTTGCAAGACACAATAGGCATCACAAAACAGGCTCAGCAAATTATTTACTGATGTTGGAGAGTTTTGGGTGCGCTATGTTCTCCTAAATGTGGTTTCATTGTGATCTCCTTGCGTATTGTATCTTAAGCTTTGGGAATTATAGTTTATATTTTTCAGTTGGTAAATTAGGGTTGCTGTAGGACAGAGGTCTGCTTGGTTGATCTATCTTGAAGAGTAACATAACAAATTAACTTCATCATACTGGATGTCACTCCTGTGTTTCAGAGCTTTCAGCCAACACAGCTGCCTTTGCTAAAAGTGCTGCCATGTTAGGTAATTCTGAGGACCACACTGCTCTATCTAGAGCTTTGTCTCAGCTTGCAGAGGTTGAGGAGAAGATAGATCAGTTGCATCAAGAACAAGCTTTTGCTGATTTTTATGTGTTCTCAGAACTGCTTGGTGACTACATTCGTCTTATTGCTGCAGTAAAAGTAAGTACTGCTAGGAGAAATGCTTATTTTTGTGTTTAGGGTCACATTTTGCAGTTTGTATATTTAAGGTAAATGGCCAGGGGGGTATGAGCAACCTGGTCTAGTGGAAGGTGTCCCTGCCCGTGGCAGAGGGGTTGGAACTAGATGATCTTTAAGGTCTCTTCCAATCCAAACCATTCTATCATTCTATGAATGTTTATATGCATTTGTACACTTGATTACACAGTTCAGACTTGCTGAGTTTTTGCCTGAAATTCCAATCAAGTAAAATGAATGAATCCATGATCAATTATTCCCATGATAAAAAATTGTTGACAAAAAATGGGCATGGATTAATAGGATCCAGACAAAATCTAAATGGTAAATATCTTCTAATTAGAGTAATATCAATTGTGCAGACTATTTAGGGACACCATACTAGTTAGCATGCTGTAAGTGTTTCTTTCAGGTAACTGATTTTTACAGTATGCTTATAAAATGTTTTTAAGAACATAATTTGGCCATATTAGATAACCAATAGTTTCAGTAAATAAGCAACAAATATCACTTGTGGCTCTACATCTCATTAAAGAAAGTATTCAGTTTTGGTGTATAGCATGATTAGATTTTGACATGGGGAGGGGGTTGTATTTGGTTTATGTGGCAAGGTTTTGGTAGTGGGGGGATCTGCAGGGGTGGCCTCTGTGAGAATAGGCCAGGGGCTGCCCCATGCCAGACACAGCTGGTTCCAGACAGCTCCCTAGTTAAACCACTGCTGGTCAAATCTGAGCCAGTCAGCAATGCTGGTGGTACCTCCGTGAAAACATATTTAAGAAAGGACAAATTGCTGCTCAGCAGAGCTGGTATGTGAGGAAGGAACTGTAAGAAACAATCCTGCAGACACCAAGGTCAGAGAAGGAGGAAGAGGAGGTGCTTCAGGTTCTGGAACAGGTATTTCCCTGTAGCCTGTGGAGAGGGCCACATCTGAGCAAGTGGATATGCCCTGAAGGAAGCTGCAGTCCTGGAGAGACCAGAGAGAGAGAGGAGAGAGAGAGAGAGAGAGAGAGCGAGCATGAGCAGGCTCCTGACAGGAACTGTGGCCTGTGGAGAGGAGCCCATGCAGAAGCATTTCTTGAAAGGTTGCAACCCAGGGGAAGGTCTTATGCTGGAGCAGGGGAAAAGTGTGAGGAGGAAGGAATGGCAGAGAGGAAATGTCAGGAATTTGACTGCACCCTCTCATCCCTCCTTTAAATTAGATTCAAAGCGGGATGGGGTTGTAGCTGGGCTTTCATCAGTGGGGCAGCACTCTAGAATTGATGGAGATGGGGAGGCCTCCCATACCCCAGGGTGAAATCAGTGTGCTCAGCTCACTCCCTGAAATGCCTGTATACAAATGCACGCAGCATGGGGAATAAGCAGGAGGAGGTAGAAACCTGTGTTCGGGCAGGAGATTATAATCTGGTGGCAATTACAGAGACATGGTGGGACAGCTCACACGACTGGAATGTGGTCATTGATGGCTATGTCCTTTTCAGGAAAGACAGGCCAGCCAGGCATGGTGGTGGAGTTGCTCTTTACGTGAGAGAGCAACTACAATGTATTGAGTACTGTCCAGGCACGGATGAGGAGCGAGTTGAGAGTGTATGGGTGAGAATTAAGGGGCAGGCTGGCAGGGGTGATACTGTTGTGGGTGTCTATTACAGGCCACCAGATCAGGGTGAGGAGGTTGATGAGGCCTTCTACAGGCAGCTAAGAGTGGCCTCACAGTCACAGGCCCTGGTTGTCATGGGGGATTTTAACTTCCCTGATGTTTGCTAGAAGGACTACTCAGCCAGCCAGCCACAGTCTAGGAGGTTCCTCCAGTGCTTTGGCAATAACTTCCTGATGCAAATGGTGGAAAAAGCAACTAGGAGAGGTGCACTGCTGGACCTCATCCTCACTAACAAGGAGGGTCTGGTTGAGGGCTGCCTTGGTTGCAGCGACCATGAAATGGTGGAGTTCAGGATCTCATGTGGCAGGAGAAGGATAGCAAGCAGAATTGCAACCCTGGACTTCAGCAGGGCCAACTTTGGCCTTTTCAAGCAATTGCTAGGGGAAATCCCATGGGCAAGGCTGCTTGAAGGTAAAGGGGCCCAAGATAGTTGGTTAGTGTTCAGGGACTGCTTCTACCAAACTCAAGATCAGAGCATCCCGACATATAGGAAGTCAAGGAAGGGAGCCAGGAGACCTGCGTGGTTAAACAGGGAGCTGCTGGGTAAGCTCAAGTGGAAGAGGAGAGTTTATAGATCATGGAAGGAGGGGCTGGTCACTTGGGAAGAATATAAGGCTGTTGTCAGAGGGTGTAGGGAGGCAACTAGGAAAGCTAAGGCCTCCTTAGAATTAAACTTGGCGAGAAGGGTCAAGGACAACAGAAAGAGCTTTTTCAAATACATGACAGATCAAACTAATAGCAGAGGCAATGTAGGCCCACTGATGAATGAGGTGGGTGCCCTGGTGACAGAAGACACAGAGAAGACGGAGTTACTGAATGCCTTCTTTTGTCTACTCTGCCAGAAGCTGTCCTGAGGAGCCCCCTACCCCTGAGGCCCCAGAGGAAGTCAGGACAATGGAGGAGTTTGCCTTAGTTGATGGGGACTGGATTAGGGTGCAATTAAGCAATCTGGACATCCATAAATCTATGGGTCCAGATGGGGGGATGCACCTGCGGGTGCTGAGGGAGCTGGCTGAGGTCATTGCTAGACCACTCTCCATCATCTTTGCCAAGTCTTGGGAGATGGGAGAGGTGCCTGAGGACTGGAAGAAAGCAAATGTCACTCCAGTCTTCAAAAAGGACAAGAAGGAGGACCCAGGTAACTATAGACCTGTCAGCCTCACCTCCATCCCCGGGAAAGTGATGGAGCAACGTATACTTGGTGCCATCTCAAGGCATATCAAGAATAAGAGGATCATTAGGGGCAATCAACTTGGCTTCACCAAGGGGAAGTCATGCTTGACCAACCTCATAGCCTTTTATGAGGACATAACAAGGTGGATAGATGATGGCAGAGCGGTAGATGTGGTCTACCTTGACTTCAGTAAAGCATTTGACACAGTCTCCCACATCATCTTCAGAACTAAACTGAGGGAGTATGGTCTGGACGATCGGGTAGTGAGGTGGACTGCAAACTGACTGAAGGGAAGAAGCCAGAGAGTCGTGGTCAGTGGGGCAGAGTCTAGTTGGAGGCCTGTATCTAGTGGAGCCCCTCAAGGGTCAGTACTGGGACCAGTATTATTCAATATATTCATCAGTGACTTGAATGTGGGAATAGAGTGTACTATCAGCAAGTTTGCTGATGACACCAAGCTGGGAGGAGTGGCTGATAGGCCAGAAGGCTGTGCTGCCATCCAGCAAGATCTGGACAGGCTGGAGAGTTGATGGGGAAAAATTGAATGAAATATAACAAGGGCAAGTGTAGAGTCTTGCGTCTGGGTAGGAACAACCCCAGGTTCCAGTATAAGCTGGGGAATGACCTATTAGAGAGTAGTGTAGGGGAAAGGGACCTGAGGGTCCTGTTGGACAGCAGGATGACCATGAGCCAGCGCTGTGCCCTTGTGGCCAAGAAGGCCAATGGCATCCTGGGATGTATTAGAAGGGGGGTGGTTAGTAGGTCCAGAGAGGTTCTCCTTCCCCTCTACTGTGCCCTGGTGAGACCACACCTGGAATATTGTGTCCAGTTCTGGGCCCCTCAGTTCAAGGAGGACAGGGAACTGCTGAAGAGAGTCCAGCGTAGGGCAACAAAGATGACTAAGGGAGTGGAGCATCTCCCTTATGAGGAAAGGCTGAGGGAGCTGGGTCTCTTTAGCTTGGAGGAGACTGAGGGGTGACCTTATTAATGGTTATAAATATGTAAAGGGTGAGTGTCATGTGGATGGAGCCAGGCTCTTCTCGGTGACAACCAATGGTAGAACAAGGGGTAATGGGATCAAGCTGGAACACAAGAGGTTCCACTTAAATTTGAGAAAAAACTTCTTCTCAGTGAGGGTGACAGAACACTGGAACAGGCTGCCCAAGTGGGTTGTGGAGTCTCATAGTCTGGAGACATTCAAAACCTGCCTGGATGCCTTCCTGTGTAACCTCATCTAGGTGTTCCTGCTCCGGCAGGGGGATTGGACTAGATGATCTTTTGAGGTCCCTTCCAATCCTTAACATTCTTTGATTCTGTTATTCCTGTGCTGCTCAGGCAGGGGGGAGGTAGAGGTGTTGGGAATGAAGGAGTGAAGTTGAGCCTGGGAAGAAGGGGTGGGTGGGGGAAAGGTGTTTTAGTTTTTGTCTTTGTTTCTCGCCATCCTACTCTGGTTTTAATTGTCAATAAAATAATCTTCCAGAAGTTGAGTCATTTTTACCTGTGATGGTAATTGGTAAGTGATCTTCCTGTCTTTGTCCTGACCCATGAAGTTTTTTCATCTTATTTTCTCCCCCTTTCATGTTGAAGAGGGGGAATGAGAGAGCAGCCATGAATGGGGTCCTGCAGCCAGACAAGGGTCAACCCGTCACAGGTGTGCCTAAGAATTTTATCCAGAAATATCTTTGAACTTGTCAGGCTCTTGGGAATATATTTTTATATTTTATATATATACACACACACACACACACACAGAATATATGTAGTTATAGTCTATGTGTTATTATATAGAATACATAAGATATAAAAATGTATACTTAAATTGTACTACCTCCATTCATTGCTAATAAAAATGTACAGCCAGTTATGCATATAGTCAGTTTAAAAGTTTGCTAGAATCTGTATTTAGAGAAGCATTTTTGTATTATAGCAGTTTGCAGTGGTTGCTTTGGTAGTATTGCAATGGGACAAGGAACATAAAACAATTTGCAAGACCAAGGTGTCTGCTCTAAAGAGGCTTCTTGAATGCCCTCTGTTATTTTTAGATGGTATTTAGGTGTGCAAGCATTTTGTCAAATGAAATCCAAGACACAGTGAGATTTCTTTTGAGTACACTTGTTCCAGTTTTGTCCAGAAATATGTTTCCCTAATAGGAATTTAGATAGTTTTAGCAATTGCAATTGCTTAATAGATGCCTGTACTTACAGGGTGTGTTTGATCATCGAATGAAATGCTGGCAGAAATGCCAAGATGCTCAGGTCACTTTACAAAAAAAACGTGAAGCTGAATCAAAGCTCCAACTTGCCAACAGACCTGATAAACTGCAGCAAGCTAAAGATGATATAAAAGAGGTAATGTTGTCAAGTATTTCTATTTTTCTGGAGGCCAGACCTTTTGTACTGATTCATTCAGTCCCCATTAATGCACTGTTTTATGCAGTTTTTCTAAATAATGTATTTGCTATTTTTCATATTTACTGAAATTGTTAAAATGAATTTATTTAAAATATGAGATGTGCACAATTGTTACCCATTCTGAGATATGTAAGGCAGTTGAATATCTTCTCTATAGAGTCTGGGAGATGGGAGGAGGGGAACATGAACATGGACAAGTTTAAAAATTCTTTTAACTGTTGCAGGTGACTTGAGTAGTCAGAAGAACATCTCTTGGCTTCTAAAGCTAAAAATCTAGTGAAAAAGACTAATAGAGAACTGTTCTCATATTTTGCTTAATGATCTAGCATATCTACTTATTTTTTTAAATATACGTATAATTTCAGTAAACATCTAACATGTTGAAGTTTCGTAAATTATACATTTTTTTCTAACACGCTTCACTAAGGAAATTGAAGAGGTAGGAGAGCTTAATTATTTAACATTAATGCATTCTAGTTATGCACCACTCTTTTCTCATGAAATAATGGAGAACATCATTGCACATTTCAGTCTCTTATGCACCTTATTTTATTTGGCTGCCTCATTGGTCACTAACCAAAGTTGCTTTCTTCTATCTGCACTCCAATATATTTTACATACAGTGTTGCAGTTGCTCATTAACATGGATTTCTTTTTTCTTTAAAAAGGCCCTTGTTGACTGGGAAAAAAAGCATCACTTTTGTGACCACATTCTTGCTGGTTGACTCTCTTGATGTCATCCATCCACCATGCAACAAGTGAGCTGGAAGTCATTGGCAAAACTAATTCCTGAGTGTTTAGATTAGTAAGAAATACTCAATGATCCTTTCTCATTCATAAAAAGAATTAATGATGTTGTTCCTGAAGGATTTATTTTTCCTACTTGATCATGTGTTTAAAGAAGTTTGTTATTAAATCCAGAAATTGAATATGCTGGCAGAAAATTATTGCTTCCACTGAAATATATTCAGAGTTGATGACTTCTTTAGAATAGAATCATATAATGTCCTGAGTTGGAAGGGACCCACAAGGATCGTTGAGTCCAACTCCTGTCCCTGCATAGGAAAACTGCAAAATTCACACCATGTATCTGAGGACATTGTCCAATCTCTTCTTGAATACTGCCAGGCTTGGGGCCATAACTACCTCCCTGGGGAGCCTGTTCCCATGCTCTACCACCCTCTGGGTGAAGAACCTTTTGTTAATGTCCAACTTACATCTCCCCTGGCACATATTCCTGCCGTTCCCTCGGTTTCTGTCATTGGTCACCAGAGAGAAGAGATCAGCGCTTACCCCTCCTTCTCCCCTTGTGTAGACCACGATGAGGTCTTCTCCAGGCTGAACAAACCAAGTGACTTTAGCCACTCCTCATATAGCTTCCACTCTAAACCTTTCACCAACTTTGTGGCCCATTTCTTGACACTCTCCAGTAACTTTATATCCTTTTTATACAGTGGCACCCAAAACAGCACACAGTGCTTCAGGTGAGGCCGCAGCAGTGCAGAGAAAGCGGGACAATCACCTCCCTTGACCGGCTGGCACTGCTGTGCTTGATGCACCCCAGGACACAGTTGGCTGCCAGGGCACACTGTTGGCTCATGTTCAACGTGTCGTTGACCAGAACCCCCAGATCTCTCTCCACAGAGCTGTTCTCCAGCCTCTTGTTCTTCAGTCTCTATGTCCATCCAGGGTTGCTGTGTCCCAGGTGCAAAATCCAGCACTTGCCTGCGGTGACCGAGAACGATGTACACAGAGGCGCAGACAGAGATGCACACACAGGCAGAGGTCGTATCAGCAGGGAGAGCAAAGAGAGGCAAAGTTGAGCTCTCTTTAATTAACAGTTCTCAATTTATAGGTTTACAGATATGGGCCTGGACGAAGAAGTTAGATAGGATGTTTTTTTAAATAATCATTATTCCACACATACCGCACTCATGTTGTGACTGTTCCCAGTCACGTTCCCATGCATATCTTGTGGGTGGTTTTCTGACCCACTCATTCACATGCCCAGACTCACTATTTATACATCATATGTACTGGGGGTGGTTTTCCAGCCCGAGATATCATTCTCACCTGCCTGTGCTATCACTCCTTACACTCATAAAAAACATACTTCTGTATAACCTGTCCAAGGCCCATTATATTTTCACTAATTATTGTAATTTAATCATGTTAGTATTATTCGTCCAGATGGTCATGTTAGTATTGATCTTCCTTTATCATCCAGGAACTGCACGTCCTGCCATTCCCACACTTTCCCTTGTTAAACTTCATGCAGTTGGTGATTGCCCAGTTCTCTAATTTGTCTAGATCCCTCTGCAGGGCCTTTTTGCCCTCCAGAGTGCCAACAGCTCTTCCCAATTTTGTTTCATTGATGAACTTACTTAGCATTCCTTCAAGTCCTGCGTCCAAGTCATTTATGAAGACATTAAAGAGTAGTCGTTTTGACAGAGACATTGAAAAGTGAAAGCCTATGCAGCTTGAGCTTAATTCATGACTCAGTTCCTTTGTGCAGATAAAAGGTAAAAGATTATTCCTCAAAACACCATATTAAACAAGGGGAAGATTTGTCCTTGTCAGAAACTGTAAGATGGCAAACTTATCCAGTGATAATTCCTACAAACTCTGCTGTTTGGATATGATGAAACTGGGATGTGGGTCCATAGGCCTATAGACACTTTCTCTGAAGTTTCAGGCAACTCTAAGTTGCTGTAATAGGAAGGCACAAGTTATTTTAAGGCATCTTTATCTCTATTTTCCTGGACTGAATTTTATGTTGTTTTAGTTATTAGCTGACTCTCTAGGCTGTGCACATATTAGTGTTTCCCTGAAGCACATCCTGTTATGACTTACTGTATAGCTCCATAAGTGTATGTCTGAAAAGACAATAAGGGAACTTCAAATAAATACAGACTAAAACCTTAAATATCTCAATATATTTATTTGAATAGATGTTCATTACATATTGCAACAGTAAGCTGACACTGCAACTCAAAATGCTCTTGTGATTAAATAGCACCACTAGGTTGCTAGCAGGAATATACTATATTGTTGTATGTTGCTTCCTGGCTGCTTTTTTCTTAGAAAGATAACCATTATCAGATCTATTGGCTCCCAAAATTCAGTTAGTATGTAAAGATTAACAGATACAGTTCAATTTTTAGAATGTCTGTTAGCATGCATATGTCTGAACTGTCAGGATGATAGGTTTTTTATTATATACTTACACAGATGGTTTAAATTTAGCAATATAATAGTTGCATAAAAGCAGATGCAAAGGAAAGTCTAGTAATGATAAGGTAATATAGCTGGTGATGCTTTTTTAGTTGTGTAGCTGGATGTCTTTTGACATAAAATAAGGATAAACATGACCAAGCGTTTTGTAGTATTGATATTAATGCCTTGTTCCCAGTATGGCAAAACCCTACAAGCAGCTTCACTTACTCTGAATTTTCTTTCTGTGCTCTTACCTGCATTTTTTTTTTTTATTCCTGCTATCTCCTAAAACAGTCCCCACTGAGCAAGAGAGCTTGTGCTTTGGCTTGCCTAAATAACATATGTTCTGACCAATAAACAGATCCTTGTTAGCTTGTCATCTGCAGCAGAAATACGATAAAGATAAGCATTTACTTGGCCATGGGCAGAGCTGAAGATTTAATAATCTCTTCTGTGAATAGGGAAGCACAGGCAACTATTTTTTGAGACTTTTTCATGTTTGGTTGAACAGGTAAGAAAATTTAAAGGTTTAGATTCCTTTAAAGCAGTGTTTGTAAAGGGAATAGCTAATAAAGCTTTAAAGATCCTTTTTCTTTGCTAAAGAATCTTTAAAATTTTTGTTACTAAATATTTGTTAATAAAAATATTAAGATATTTTTGAATTTGGTATACAATTATCATTAACTTAAAGATATTGTTTTCACTGATGTAATGACATTCTCTATAAATTGTTGTTTTGAAGTTACCATACTGAAACTTAAGTATGTCAAAAACCAAATAGGTGTTTTTCAACTCTTGAATGACTATCACTAATATACTAAAAAAAAAAGTTCAGATACTGATAGACTGAACAGAGAACACAGTCTTATCTCTGCATGTTTTTCCTTTGCCAGTGGGAAACAAAAGTTCAGCAAGAGGAAAAAGATTTTGAACAGATCTCCAAAACCATTCGTGAGGAAGTGCAAAGATTTGAGGCATGTAAAATTTTGTCCAAATAAATGACAGTTTTGCTTTAGATAGAATCATAGAATAATTTGGGTTGAAGGGACCTTCAAAGGTCTTCTAGTCCAACCCCCCTGCAATGAGCAGGGACATCTTCAAGTAGATCAGGTTGCTCAGAGTCCCATCCAGCCTGGCACTGAATGTTTTCAGGGATGGGGCATATACCACCTCTCTGGGAAACCTGGTCCAGTGTTTCACCACCCTCATAGTAAAAACTTCTTCCTCGTGTGCAGCCTGAATCTCCCCTCCTTTAGTTTAAAACTCTTACCCCTTGTCCTATTGCAACAGGCCCCACTAAAAAGTCTGTCCCCATCTTTCTTATGGGCCCCCTTTTAAGTACTGAAAGGCCACAATAAGGTCTCCCTGGAGCCTTCTCTTCTCCAGGCTGAACAACCCCAACTCTCTCAGCCTTTCATCATAGGAGAGGTGTTCCATCCCTCTGATCATCTTGGTGGCCCTCCTCTGGACCTCTTCCACATGTCCATTTCTTTCCTGTACTGAGGGCTCCAAAGCTGGATGCAGTACTCCAGGTGGGGTCTCATCAGAGCAGAGTAGAAGGGCACAGTCACCTCCTTTGACCTGCTGGCCACGCTCCTTTTGATGCAGACCAATATAAGATTGGCCTTCTGGGCTGCAAGCGCACATTGCGAGCTCATGTCCAATCTATCATCCACCAGTACCCAAAAGTCCTTCTCCGCAGGCCTGCTCTCAATCCCTTCATCCCCCAGCCTGTATTGATACCAGGGGTTGCCCCGACCCAGGTGTAGGACCTTGCACTTGGCCTTGTTGAACCTCATGAGGTTTGCATGGGCCCACTTCTCATGCTTGTCCAGGTCCCTCTGGATGTCTTCAGGTCCCTCAGGCATGTCAACTGCACCACTCGGCTTGGTGCCATCTGCAAACTTGCTCAGGGTGCACTCGATCCCACTATCTATGTCATTGATTATGATATTAAACAGTACTGGTTCCAGTATGGACCTAATATTGATTTTCAAGCAAGCTTGGTTAAGAGGTTAATCTGCTATAATTATTTACTTTATTAACAGAGGGAACGAGTGAAAGACTTCAAAACTGTTATTATCAAGTACTTAGAATCATTAGTGCAAACACAACAGCAGGTAAGAAATTTTAAAATTTTTGTACAAGTTAATACTTAATATGTTCCTTATTAGATTATTTTTAAAAAGGCAGCCTTTAAGTATAGCAGTTTCTAAAACATGGAGAACTAACTCTAGTCTGTAATATATTGCAGGAGAATATAGTGATTGCTGTTTCTCGGCTATTACTGTTCTCACTTGCATAGCCCTAACTCAGGGAAGCAAGAAAGAAGCTTCATCAGGGAGGTGGGAGGGGGGGTTGGGGAGTAGAGGGTCTTGTTTATTCAAGTAATATTTGTAGATTGGAATAAAATGCATTAAATATGTGTGTAGGCTTACTGAAGAGACTTGAATACTCAAATGCTTATCTGCTCTTTTTTTTTTTAAAAAAAAAAAAAAAAGTAGTACTGAAAACTGTACAGCAGTAAACTAGCTTTCAGTGACTCAGAAGTAGGCCTGGTTCCCAAATGAGTGTCTGGAATCTTTCCTTTTTTAATCTGGCAATATAAACCTCCAACTTCGTTTAATAAAAATAAAATAATTAGAAAACAAAACACCTTTAGAGGTAAGAATGGCAAACTCATAGTGTAAACAAATTCTGTATAACTGTATTCTATGGCAATGTGCTCAGTGTGTAAGAATAACTCTTTGCAGATTTGTGTATTTATTACTTGTCGTTTTCATGCATCATGTAATAATGTGAATGGATAATTTACAAATGGACAATGGATCATGTAAATGGAAGCACCTGTGTTCTTACTTTGTCCAGTGGAGACAAATTTAGTACAAGAGGAGGAAGGTGTATGTGTGTTCTTTTCCAGCATTCAGTACTTCAAGTAAGGTGTGTGTTTTTTGTTTATTTGTTTGTTTACCTTCTCTGCAAGCTAATAAAATACTGGGAGGCATTTCTACCTGAAGCCAAATGCATCACCTAAAAGGAGACTGTTCCAAATAACAAGAAACTCTGAATGTTTGTACTGGACTAAATTCCACAATGAAATCACTTCAAAATCATCCAAATAAACCACTATATATTTTATGAATTAACATGTGGCAGTTTTATATACCACAACATTTTATTAACAAGCTGCATGTCATGACCCTCTTTGAAGTGGACTGTGGCATGTTATTCTGCAATACATAGCTGAATTGAACACTATTGTGTATTAATACTTGCACCAAAATGTGCATTGTAACACCAGAGAGCAGATATTTTTGTTCTTTACAATAGTGTCCTGTAATATGTTTACCTGATGCTTGAAACAAATTTAATTGCATTGATTAATGTTCACTTACACATTCATGTACAAAATCATGTTTCCGTGATTACGATAATAAAGAAATGTATCTTGTGAAACATTAAACTCTTATTTTGTTTCTCTCAATATTTACTGGTGTTCTTAAAAGTAGTATTTATAACAGATTGAGATTATATCAAAGGCCGCAACACACAGAACCATATAATGGTTTGGGTTGGAAGGAATCTTTTAGAGATCATCTAGTCCAGCCCCCTTTCAGTGCATCACTGAGCATGCCAGCTTCACACAATCTCATTTGCTTGCAAATGGGCCTGGCCTCAGCACCCTGAGACACATTCTTGGTATCTGATTCTTGATCTGTGATTTATCCTGTCTCTAGTACTATCAACATGAAGTAATTTTACTAGATTCTGATAGTTTGCTTGTGTAAGGTAAAAAGAATGCACTACAGATTGTGTCAGGTAGCTTTCTATGGTATGTAACATGGTAGAGGCCTTCATGATGGTGATAGCCAAAGAGTATGGAAAAATAAGAACCGTATTTTGAATGGTATTTAATTGCCCCCCTTCTCAATGCCCTGCTGTGGATATCTTTGCTAGCTCAGCAGGTTCAAAAACTTAGCTGTATAACAAAGCAATGTTATTTGTGCTTAATAGTTGTTCACAGGTGGAATATATAGACAAAAAATAGTGGCATTATTGTTTTTCCCTATTAAAAAGAAAAATGCTCAAGAGATGTAAAAATATTAAGTGATCTCCAGGGACTGAACTGTATTTATTTGATTTTTTTTTTCCCTTCAGTAATTAAGTCAGTGTATTTGGTGTATGTGGCAAGGTTTTGGTAGCAGGCAGGAGGTCAGCAGGGGTGGCCTCTGTTGGAAGAGACCAGGGGCTGCCCCTGTGCTGGACACAGCCAGTTCCAGACATGAACAGGAGAAGGGAACACCAAGGTGTCAGAGAAGAAGGAGAATGCAGTTCTATAAGGCAGAGCAGATATTCCCTGCAGCAGGCAGAGGACTCGTGATGGATCTGTCGTATATTCCAGAAGGAACTGCAGACCGTGGAGAACCCATGCCAGAGCAGAGCAAAAGTGTGAGAAGAAAGGAGTGGCAGAAAGAAAACATTATATACTGAGCAGAACCCTCCCACCCTCCTATTCCTCCAGCGGTAGAAGAGTCTGGAGTGAAGTTGAGCTGGGGAAAGGGGGGAGGAAAGGTGTTGATTTAATGTTTGTCTTTGTGTTTCTGACTACCCAAATCAGTAATTAAATATCTATTTTAATTGTCAATAAATTAATTTTCCCCAAGCTGAGTCTGGTTTGCCTGTGATGGTAATTGATAAGCAATCTCCCTGTCTTTATCTCAGCCCAAGAGCTTTCTTGTTCCTGTTCTTCCTGTTTTCTCTCCCTCCCTGCCCAACCATGCTGAAGGAGGGAGTGAGCAAGCTGCTGGGTGGGAGTTTGACTGTAAGCCAAGGCTAACCCACCACAGTTGATGTTAATTATTCAGAGATTAAGTATTCCCTAAATTGTGTTCTTTAACACTGTAAAAAGAAAAAAACTTGTATAATCCATACAGAAATTTATTTATACGCTCTAGAATATAGATTTGTGAAGTTACTTCATAAATTTTGATTACAGTAGTTATTTGGGAATTGTTAGATAAATCTTTTGACTGTTTGCAATAATTTACTTGCATTATGAAATAAGTATATGGCATATTTTTTACTCTTCCTTTGATACTACTGAGATGAGATGATTTTGCCACTGATGACTCAGATCTTTGCATCATTTCATCTGACTTCCTTAATTGATTACTGTTTGGTGTTGGAGCCTACAGGAATACCTCTTAAAAATTCTGCTGGCACCAACTGATTAATGTGAAGTTGTTAATGTTACTGATTTAATCTAAAAAACATTCAAAACCAAGTTAGCAATCTGTTCTTAAAACTGTTAGATTATTGGCCCTTGCTATTTTGAACATGTTAGTTTGAATTAACAAAGATTTCTCTGGAAAGAAAAAAATCTTTTAGTGAGTCCTGTGGGAAGATCAGATTTTTATTCAGTTGTTGTACATTACTATGGCATACATGCCCATGTTTTAAATATTTTTCTATTTTAAAAAAATGTTCTTATTAGTACTCATGATATTTCTGAGGAATATATAAAACTTCTTGAGAATAAACCATTTCTTCTTAGTTTTATGTAGGGAATTTCTAACAGCAGTGTAACTGAGCACCCCACTAGCAAGACTGTGCAAGTCTGTTGTTCCCTTACACACTTCACCTTCCATATTTGCTTAGCAGTTTTCCTTAACTAAGCGAAATTTTAAAATGAGCCTGCATTTTTCTCTTTCTGTTCTAAATGTATTTTTAAAATACCATGGAGTTATACAGTTCCTCAGAGGAATTCTAGGCTAGGATCAGAATTCACTGTTATTATTATAAATTAAAAGAGAAAAGGAAAATTGTGGGGCTTTTTTTGTTTCATTTTGGTTTTTAAGCTTGAGGTAGCTCAACTGCTGGAAATATGTTTTGATTTTCCTTCTTGGTGTTGTTTGTTTTATTGTAGGATGATTTCTTAAAAGCAAAGAGAGATTTTTAAAATGTGCTAACTGATGTGTGTTATATGTGCATCAATAAAACAGCCCTGCCATATTTTCTAGTTAAAAATGCTGTTGTCAGCTGAGGAAGGTACAAGTTAGTTGATTCCAGTGCAAATGCTATTTACACTTATGAGTTTTGTTTGTATTGGAGGAAAGCTAAATGAGTTAGTACTCAGCAAGCGCCAAAACCAACCAGGTACTCTGATCAGTTTTATATCTCCATATTTTCAGATACAGGCACACACATATATTTGTATCTGTGGGCAAAGGTATGCAGACGCACATGCATATATCAACAAAGGAAGGATTTATTGGGTAGTATTGCAGAGGGGTCTGTTCAAGGTTCCATATCAACTGATTTTTTAATGACCTCAATGATGGAATAGAGAGTGTGCTTATTGACACCAAGGTGAAAGTGACTGTGAATGTTCTGAAAATCAAGAGCAGAATTAATAATAAATTTGGTAATTTAGAAAGTTTATTTAAGAAAGGAAAAATGGAGTGTAATTAAATAGGAAATGATGGCAAGTGCTGTATTTAGCAAAAATAATCAGTAGCCCAGATTAAGGTCCAACAGATTAAATAACAGTTCTTCCTGAAAGGATTTGGGGTTTATCCTGCATCACAAACTGACTGTGTGTCAGAAGCTGATCATGTCACTAATATCATGCTGTTGCAAAAAAAGCAAATACATGTTGGTGTTTTCAAAGACGAATATAAAGTGTAAGAAAGAGGGAGTTATTCTTGCCAATTCCTGACCAATGACAAGAGGAATGTATACTGAGCTGGAGTACCATGTCCAATTTTAGGTACTTGTCAGCGTTTATTGCAGGGCAACAATAAAGTGTGGCAGATGCTTTCTATTACCATCACCCCACCCCCACTAAGGAAAGGGAAAAGGAGGAAAAGGGAGAGAGACAAGTTGGAAAGTTTAAAAGGCTTTACTAATGATACTAAGAATGAAAGAAAATAATGCAAAATATACAAAACCATTACTGAATTTCCCGGAGTAGTACAGCAGCCTGACAAGTCCTCTGCCAGGGGTAAGGGGAGGGGACAGTTGGCATCACACCAGTGGCTGCAGAGCAGACACCAGGAAGTCCTGTACTGGACTCAGCAGTAGACAGGAAATGGATTCAGGGATGCACGGACTGGGACCAGGATCAGGGTTGCAGGCAGGAGAATGGGCAGCATCCTCTTCAGATGCCAGCCATGGATGAAGAGAGCAAGACCCTCATGACCTCCCAACTTTAAGCTGGGTATGGCATGGAATACCTCATTGGTCAATTTGGGTCACCTATTCTGTCTGCCCCTCTGTCGTGTTTTAACCTGAGCTAGCAATACAACCATGATAGCCACTCACTCACCCCCTCCCCCCCCCCCCCCCCCCTCCCCCCTAAGAAATTTGGACTGAGATAAATGCAGTTTAATAAAATAGCAAAATACTACTAATACACTACTAGTAAATATACATATAAAATAGAAATTAAAGATACTCAAGGCAATTCCCCATGAACTCCATCCACACTAAGCAGCCAGTCCCAGGAAGTGATACCCCAGTCCTGAACAGCCGATCCCAGAGAGATAAAAAAGGAAAAAGGCAGAAAAGCCCAGAGGCCTCTGCAAAATGGCAAAAGGCCGGACTAAACATCCCAACCAAAACTCCCCTGGCTGCACCCCAGAGAGAGAGAGCGGAAGAGTCACCCCGAAAGGTCCTGACTCTCTTTAAATCTGAAGCATGACACTAATGGGATGGAATACTCTTATTGATCAGTCTGGATGTCAGTCAAGGTCTGCCCCATCTATGGCCCCCTTCCTTGATGCCTCATATCTGTGGGCAGAGCGCTCAGAGTGTCCTTGGCTCTCAGACCAGAGCAATTAAAAACATTAACTCTGTGCTGGGGTGTTATTGTCTTGTTCTCAAACTTAGTCCAAATAATGACCATGCTAGCTATGAAAAATAAAGGCTTCTAACTGCATGAAGAAAATTAACTCATTTTCAGTGAAACCAGCACATATAGACACTATTGACCTTGCAGCTTAGACATTTAAGGCACACACAACTAGTTGAGTCTTCCTTTAACACGTCTCAAGACTGTTGGATAGTGTCCTTTCGCTGAATGTTGCTTATTATAAACTTGATTTTTAATGAGGTTTGAAGCCTAATGGCTACAGACCCTAAAGAAAAGAGGAGAGATTAATGATACCTAAAATCAGCAATTAGTAATAAAATAAGTTAATAAGGGCCATAGATTTTAGGCACTTGCTAAGTTAATAAGGATAAGGTTCACAGATGCTAGGTTTTAGGTACTCAGTCAGCGTGGCACTCAGCAGCGTCAGCGACTAGTTCCCGCGGCTGAGTGTTAGACCAGGATGGACAACAGGCTTCCCGGAGGTAGGGAAATCCTAGGAAGAGGCAGTTCTGGCATTCGCGCTGAGAAGCGGCAGATCTTGTGAGAGAGGTTGACGTGGAGGGGGCATTGCCACGATACTTAAATGGCCCCTAGGGAGCGCAGGCGACCAGGAGTGCAGCGAACAGGGCCATCAAACAGAGGTGAGGCAGTTAGAGCAGCAGTTCAAGCGGAAGGGCAAGCGGCAAGAACGAGGAAGCTCTGTCAGCTCAAGAGTTTAGTGCAGTTAGCGGTTATCACCCTTGCAGGAGGAGCCTAACTATGGTAGCCACTAGGAGGAAAGGTAAGTCCCCTGCATCTGCCATGAAGGAGGCAGCAACACAGACAGAGCTGCCAAGGAAACATGCAACTGTCCAGACCTCGGGCTGCAGGGAATGCCAGTATCTCACTGGCATGGAATGGTAAGAGAGAGAACAGCTGTGTGAGGTGTGAGCAGGTGGATGACCTGTTCAGCCTGGTGGTGGAGCTAAAAGAGGAAGTAGAAAGGTTGCGAAGTATCAGGGAGGCAGAGAAAGAAATAGACTGGTGGGATCAAGCCTTCGCCTCCCTGAGACGAGAAAGGCTACCACCAAGTAACCAAGACCAAGAGAATCCATTACCCTCACCCTGACTGACTGAAGACAGTTGATCAAGGGAAAGGGATAAATGGAAACAAGTCCACACTCGTGGTAGCAGGTGAAACATCCCCTTGCCCACCTCACCCTCTCAGGTGCCTCTGTACAACAAGCACAAGGCTCTGGAAGTGGAAGGCCAGCCAATGGCCGATGAAAATGAAGGACCATCTACACCACAGGTGCTCACACGATCTGAAAGGCCTACCCCCCTGTATTATGACCACCTCCACAAGAAAGAAAAGGAGGGTTATAGCTGTAGGTGACTCCCTTCTGGGGGGTCCAATATGCTGGAAGGACTCTCCTCTTAGAGAGGTCTGCTGCCTTCCTGGGGCCCGGGTTAAGGACATCACCAGGAAACTTCCTAGCCTGGTACAGCCCTCGGACTAATACCCATTAGTGGTTTTTCATGTAGGTGGTGATAAGGTTGTGACCCGTAATCCAAGGGCAATTAAAAGAGACTTCAGGGCCTTGGGACGGTTGGTGAGGGAATCAGGTGCACAGGTTATTTTCTCCTCTCCTCTTCCAGTCATGGGCAGTGACATTAGAAGAAACAGATGGGTGCACTCGATTAACACATGACTCTGTGCTTGGTGTCACCACCACAATTTTGGCTTTTTTGATAATGGGATGGCCTACACAGCACCGGGTTTATTGGCATCAGATGGAGTCCACCTTACACATAAGGGGAAGATCTTTGAGCACAAGCTAGCAGGGCTCATTGACAGGGCTTTAAACTACATATGATGGGGGAGGGGGATGGAATGGGGCTCACCTGTGACATGCTGTGCGAGCATAGAGGGGCGAGGTTAAGAAGGCTGTAAACTGATGAGCTTGGGAGGGTGGGGTCCAATGTGGTGAAGCTCATGCAATCACATCCAATGGGGAAACATGCCAGACCAACCAGAGCGGCGACAAATATTCCTTAGCTGCCTCCCAAGATGAGAACCAGAGGGCCAGCCACCTCAAGGGTGCACACGACTGCAGCAGACATTTCTGCACCCCTCATGAGAAATCGGCATGCTTGAGTATTTCCCTGAAGTGTCTGTACACCAAAGCACGTAGCATGGGGAATAAATAGGAAGAATTAGAGATCTATGCACGTTCACAGGGCCATGATCTCATTGCTATTACGGAGATGTGGTGGGCCAGCTCATGTGACTGGAATGTTGTCATGGAGGGCTACGTACTTTTCAGGAAAGACAAGCCAGCAAGGCAAGGTGGAGGAGTTACACTTTATGTGAGAGAGCAACTCAAATGTCTTAAACTCTGCCAAGGGAGAACGATGAGCGAGTTCAATCCTTATCGGTAAAAATTAAGGAACAAGCTAATAAGGTGGACGCTGTTGTGGGTGTTTACTACAGGACACATGATCAGGAAGTTGATGAGGCTTTCTACAGACAGCTGGAAGTAGCCTCACGATCACGTCGTCATTCTCATGGGAGACTTCAGTCACCCTGACATCTGCTGGGTGGGCAACACAGCTAGGTACGCACAGTCCAGGAGATTCCTACAGATCATTGGTGACAATGTTTTGTCACAGATAGTGGAGGAGCCAACGAGGAGAGGCGTGCTCCTGGACCTTGTCCTAACAAACGAAGAACAACTGGCTGGAGATGTCATGGTTGAAGGCAGCCTCGGATGCAGTGAACATGAGATGGTGAAGTTAAGGATCCTGCATTGGAGGAAGCAGGACAATAAGTAGGACTAAAACCACAGACTTCAGCGGGGTGAACTTTGGCCTCTTCGGGGTCCTGGTTGGAAGAATCCCATGGGTTAGGACTCTAGAAGGTAGGGGTGACAGAACACTGGAACAGGCTGCCCAGGCAGGTTGTGGAGTCTCCTGCTATGGAGGCATTCAAGACCTGCCTGGATGCCTTCCTGTGTAACCTCATCTAGGTGTTCCTGCTCTGGCAGGGTGATTGGACTAGATGATCTTTCGAGGTCCCTTCCAATCCCTAACATTCTGTGATTCTGTGTGATTCTGTGGTCCAAGAGAACTGGCTAATATTCAAACATCACTTCCTCCAAGCCCAAGCCCAATGCGTCCTTATGAGGAAGAAATCAAGTAAAGGGAGTAAGAGGCCAGCATGGATAAGTAAGGAACTCCAGTCAAAACTCAGGTCGAACAAGGATGTTTATGTAATGTGGAAAAAGGGACAGACCACTGGGGAGGAACCCTGATGGGGTGCACCCATGAGTGTTGGAGCGAATAAAGGACTCAGCATTCCGATTCAATGTGAATCACGCAAAGCCATTTATTACAGAAACAAGCCTCCTTATATATGCAGTTATTTCCTGATCACGTGTCCACGCTCCAAGCATGCATTAATTGATTGGATATCATCTATGTTCACAAGCTGTCCACGCACTGGAGTCTCACTGCTGATAGGTCTGTTGATTTACGTCATGTTGCTCCCTTGCTGCCGCAGAACTGCTTTACTCCCACACCAGGTCCTGTTTTCAGCTTTCCGAGGTGTCTTTGAAATTCCTTTGGGCCTGGCTAGTTCACTAACAAATTTCAATCTAATAAAAACCCATCCACACTTGAGTACTGAGAGAGTTGGCAGATGTCATTGCCAAGCCACTCTCCATCATCTTTGAAAGGTCTTGGAGATCAGGAGAGGTGCCTGAGGACTAGAGCAAAACCAGCATCAGTCCGGTCTTCAAAAAGGGCAAGAAGGATGGCCCAGGAAACTACAAGCCAGTTAGCCTCACCTCCATCCCTGGAAAGGTGATGGAACAGCTCATTCTGGATGTCATCTCCAAACATGTGGAGGAAAAGAAGGTTATCTGGAGTAGTCAGTGAGGGGTCACCAAAGGGAAATCATGTTTGACCAACCTGATAGCCTTTTATGATGGTAGGACTGGCTGGGTAGACAAGGGAAGAGCAGTGGATGTTTTCTACCTTGACTTCAGCAAGGCTTTTGACACCGTCTCTCACAACCTCCTTATAGGCAAATTCAGGAACAGTGGGCTGGATGAATGCACAGTGAGATGGATCATGAACTGGCTGGAGAGCAGTGCTCAGAGGGTTGCAATCAACTTTGCAGAGTCTGGTTGGAGGCCTGTAGTTAGTGGGGTTCCCCAGGGGTCAGTGTTAGGTCCAGTCCTGTTCAACCTGTTCATCAGTGACCTGGATGAAGAGAATGGAGTGCACCCTCAGCAAGTTTGCTGATCATACCAAACTGGGAGGAAGGGTTGACACAGCAGAAGGCTGTGCTGCCATTTAGCGAGACCTGGACAGGCTGAAGGACTGGTCAGAGAAGAACCTGATGAAGTTCAGCAAACGCAAGTGTAGGGTCCTACACCTGCGGAGAAATAACCCCATGTACCAGTACAGGATGGGGCGGATCTGCTGGAAAGCAGCACTGCAAAGAAGGACTTGGGAGTTCTGGTCGACAAGAGGTTAACCATGAGTCAACAATGTGGAATTACTGGATGCAGTCCAGCGGTGAGCTCTGAAGATGATTAGGGGCCTAGAGCACCTTTCTTATGAGGAGAGATTGAGAGAGCTGGGTCTGTTCAGCCTGGAGAAGAGAAGGCTGAGAGGGGATCTCATCAATGTTTATAAATATCTCAAAGGTGGATGTCAAGAGGATGGGACCAGACTCCTTTCAGTGGTGCCCAATGATAGGATGAGGGGCAAGGGGCACAGACGGGCATAGGAGGTTCCATATATGGCAAACATAGAGAGGCGAAGTGGAAGCAGGCCCTAAACTGATGAGCTTGGGGGCGGGGTCCAATGTGGTGAAGCACTTGGTATCACATCCAATTGGGAAAAATGCCTCCCAAGATGAGAACCAGAGGGCCAGCCACCTCAAGGGTACACACAGCTCCATCACAGCAGCAAAAGTATCAAAATCTTCAAAGTTTAGCCTTTTTTAGTGCTGAATTTCTGTCTCAGTTCCCCACTTTTGGTGTCACGGAAGTCTGTCATGGTTTAATCTGAGCTAGCAATATAACCACAATAGCCACTCGCTCGCTCCCCCTAACTAAATAAAGTCCCAAACAGAACTCCCCTGAACAGGTCTCCATCCCAGCTCTGACAAAGAGGACCAACCGAAAGATGCTGACTCTCCTTAAATATGAAGCATGATGCTAATGGCATGGAATATTCTTATTTATCATCCTGGATGTCAGTCAAGTTCTGCCCCATCTATGCCCTCCTTCCTAGCCGCCTCAAATCTGTGGACAGAGTGCTCAGAACTTTCCTTGGCTCTCAGACCAGAGCAATTAAATACATTAACTTTGTCCCAGGGTGTTATCGTCTTGTTCTCAAACTAAATCTAAAAAACGACCGTGCTAGCTACAGAAAGGTTTCTAACTGCATTAAGGAAAATTAACTCATTTTCAGTCAAACCATCACACCCATTTTTCAAATAAGAGTAAGAAGGAAGAACCTGGCAATTAGAGGCCTGCTATTCTCACTTCAGTGCCTGGTAAAAACTCAAGAAATACTGATAGATTTTGTTGCTTTGTAGTTTGATGGGATTATTGTGCAATCATGGGCCCAGTGAGCTAGAAATAGTTCAGCTAACTATCTCAGTTATTAGAGCAATGATCTATAAATTCAAGAATAAATAGTATACAGATATCTAGCACCAGGAGCCCTGGCTATGACTGGGTCTTTTGGTATTATTTCTGTAAACTGATAAATAATTATAGAATTTTTAATTTGAAGAACATTACAATACAGTAAAGATCTTGAATTTGTATTAGAGGATTAGGAAACCTTCAAGTAACCATAACAGCATACAAGCAGGGATAATTTAACGCGCAAAATCAGAGTAGTAATTGTGGAAATATAACTGAAGATTGGTGAAGAGAAGAATTGTAAATGCGCTGAAGCAACTGCAGCTGAGGTGTAGAAAAACACATATATCATACTAATTGTTTAGCATTCTGTGCTTCACAGTATAACCTCTGTGTTTAGATAACATAGGCCTGTGAAAGTCTTAAAGGCACCTTATCAAACATCCTTGAAATTCCTGCTCTACTGTAGGCAAAGATCAAAGCAGGGTGGTAAACTGTACCTGTGTGAATCCCTGATATACAGGTGAAACCAGTAGGCTCATTGATCTTCTAGCAAGGACTGAGCTCTACAGTGCCTGTGTACCTCTGCCTGGGTGCTTAGGTGCTTTTTCAGAGATCCCCCTAGTTAGCGAAGTATCAAAAATAAATTCATTCTTTGTATTTCATCTGTGGTTTGTGGTTGTTCCTGGGACCTGCCTGTGTTGGCTCACACAGTAATAGTACAAAGGGGAAAGTTTAAAATATACTTTTATTTTTAAAGTTTATATGTCATTTAATGCAACTTAAAGGTCTGAATAGTTACTGACTAATGAAGAAATAAATAAAAATATTCAGCTTGGTTGCTTAATGTCAATGTGGATAGAATACAGGGTGTTTGTGGCAGATGCACTCAACACCCCTCCCCCCAAGCCACACCAGCAGAAGTTTGGTCCAGGCTCCAGAGGAGGTAAGGGCCTGAGCCGCAGCCAGGCCAAGAACTCCTTCCAGGAGACCCACAGGGAAGCAGAACGGCAACTGAATACCAGTGGGCTCAGGGAGTCTCGTGCATACTTTTTGTACTGTATGCAATTTGACTACAAGTCAAACACTTCATTCTATAAATACAACAGCCTGGATGAACCCACTTTGAGCTCTCCCTGCTAATCAAGTGAACTGTATGGCAATGGTTTTACTACTCACACGTCAGTGGATGAGCCCAATTCAATTTCAATATTAATAATTTAGCTTAAGTAGATGCACACCAAATGTAATGGATTATTTAGAGATATAAGGTTGTATGATTTTTAATATACTCTTTGATTCATGTTACTTGGTAGACTAGATTTGCTAAAATTTTAAGCTCATATTTACCAAAAGCAACTGCAGACTGCGCTTGACACCTGCAAGATAAAGTCTAGCTTGCATTTTGCTGGGAAAAATGGAACTAACTGGGAAAACAATGATCCAAGGCTAACACAGAGACATCACAGACATCTGCAAAGCAGGGCCTATTTTTCACTTTTCTGAGAAGAAAGGATTTATTCAGACAAAACGGCATCTGCAAGGATATGGACCAAAACCATTATGTCTACAACTGAACAAAGCAGTGGCCCACGTGGAGTCAGGGAAAAAGGGTCCAATGGGGAGTAAAGGACCTGGTGGTGAAATATTGCTATTGGACTGAATCCTGGTGTGAATGATCTGTAAAGATATAAAAGTTTGTAGTTTTTCTATGCTTGGGTAGACCTCTGCACAGGTACCCAGCTTTACAGTTTACAGTGTATGTTTCCAGCCAGTCGGTAATCACTTCCACCATGATAAGCATGTAGTGCTTGCCTTGGCGTGTTCCTGGTGGTGGTCCAATATAGTCGATGTGCCAGGCCTCATCAAATTGATATCCCAGCCACCATCCACTATTCCAGGGAGACTTTATTAGCATGGTTTCCTTGATTAGAATAGAATAGAATAGAATAGAATAGAATAGAATAGAATAGAATAGAACAGAACAGTTCCATTGGAAGAGACATGCCATGGTCATCTAATTCAACTGCCTGACTACTTCAGGTCTGATCAAAAGTTAAAACATTAAAGACATTGTCTAAATGCATCTGAAACACTGACAGGCATAGGGCATCGACCAACTCTCTAGGAAGCCTGTTCCAGTGTTTGACCACTCTCTCAGTACAGAAATGCTTCCTAATGTCCAATCTAAACCTCCCCTGGAATGGCTTTGAACCATTCCCACGAGTCCTGTCACTGGATACCAGGGAGAAGAGATCAGTATCTCCCTCTCCACTTCCCCTCCTCAGGAAGTTGTAGAGAGCAATGAGGTTGCCCCTCAGCCTCCTTTTCTCCAAACTAGACAAACCCAGAGTCTTTAGCCACTCCTCATAGGACATGCCTTCCAGCCCTCTCACCAGTTTTGTTGCCCTCCTCTGGATGCACTAAAGCACCTTAATATTCTTCTTAAATTGTGGGGCCTAGAACTGGACATAGTACTCAAGATGAGGCCACACCAACACTGAATTCAATTGGATAATCACCTCTTTTGACTGGCTGGCTATGCTGTGGTTAATGCACCCCAGAATGCAATTTTCCCTCTTGGCTTCCAGGGCACACTGCTGACTCATATTGAGCCTGCTGTCTACCAGCACCCTCAGATCCCTTTCTGCAGGGTTGCTCTGCAGCCACTCCTCTCCCAATTTATACTTTTGCCCAGCATTACTCCATCCTAGGTGAAGAATCTGGCATTTATTCTTGTTAAATTTTATCCCATTAATCATTGCCCAATGCTCCAATCTATACAGATCCCTCTGCAAGGCCTCCTGTCCCTCAAGAGTCAACAGCACCTCCCAGTTTAGTATCTTCAGCAAACTTATTTATTGTTGATAAATATATTGAACAGAACTGGCCCTAGAATTGAACCCTGAGGAACACAGCTGGTGATTGGTCATCAGACAGATGTAGTCCCATTCACTACAACCTTTTGAGCCCTGCTCTTCAGCCAGTTCTTCACCCAGTGCACTGTGAATCTGCTCATCCCACAGTTGGACAACTTGTCCAGAAGGATGCTGTGAGGGACAGTATCAAAAGCCTTACTAAAATCCAGAAAAAACACATCTACCATCTTCCCTTCATCCACTAGGCAGGTGACCTTATCATAGAAGGATATCAAATTAGTTAAAAAGAACATTCCCTTTGTGAACCCATGTTGACTGTGCCTAAGGATTGCATTAGTCTTTAAATGTCTTTCAGTAGTACCCTGTATAACCTTCTCCATGCTCTTCTTGTAAACTGAAATAACACTGGCTAGCTTCCAGTCAGCAGGGACCTCCCCAGACTCCCAAGAGATATGTTAGGTGATCAAGAGCAGTCCTGATTATGCTGCATGTTTCGCATTCATGGGTGTGATGACCTCTATGGTCAGGTCTACCTCTCAATCAGAAGCTCATCTCTACATTGCTTCTCTCCCTAGATGTCTCAATATTTTGTGGGTCCACTGGGCTATGAATAGCTCACCCTTAGTGCAGGTCCACCGGAAGCACTTCAATTCTAGTAGACGGGTCTACCTGCTCATTGTTTTCATGTACATCAGTAGCATGGTTCTTGGCCATGGGAGCATCTAACATGACCTACCATTACAACAATATTCTCTACCAGGGCAGTGATGTCTTGCCACAGTACAGCAGCCCAGATGGGTTTACCTCTGTGCTGCCAGGTGGTCAGCTTCCACTGCTGTGGTCAACCCCCACAGAGCATTTGCTACCATTCATGAGTCAGTACAGAGATAGAATACTGGCCACTTTTCTCATTGAGCAATCTCTATGGCCAGATGGATGTTTTTCACTTCTGCAAACTGAACAACTTTCCTTCTTCAATGGCTTGAATGACTTGCCATATAGGTCTCTACATAGCAGCTTTCCACTTCCAATGGCTTCCTACAACAGGGCAGGATCCATCAGTATACAGAGCATAATGCCTTTTACCTTCTCGTAACTCATTATATATTGGAGCCTCCTCATCACGAGTCACACCTTTGGGCAATGCTCTGAAATGTCTGCCTTTTGACCAATTGACACCATTTAAGGCTGGGCTGGCAATTAACTGAATGACAGATGCTCTCTGTTAACCTTTTCCTTCCCCAGAAGGGAAAAGGAGAAAAGGGAGAGACTTATGGGTTGGAAAATTAAAACAGCTTTAACAAAACTATAACAATGAAAAAGAGTTTAATAGTATTGATAGCATTACTAATAATATAAAAATAATGAAATATATACAAAACCAATATTGATTTGTGTACTGCGATGGCAAGCACCACTGACACTGCAGGGCAGGCACCAGGAAATCCCAGAGTGGACTCAGCAGCAAATGGGAACCAGATTCAGGAACATGTAACTCGGGATCAGAGGTAGAAGAAATGGGCAGAGTCCTCCACGGCTGATGATCATGAAAGAATAGACTGTGACCCCTGTGATCCCTCAGCTTTAAACTGAGTATGACATGTATGGGATGAAATACTTCATTGGTCAATTTTTTGGTCACCTGTTCTGCCTGCCTCTCCCCACAGGTGCAACCCTTCTACACCTCTTCACTTGTGGAACATAATAAAGTTAGCAGTGGCCCTGGTTTCTATAGGGATAAGTATAAACATGAGCCTTTCTGCATACCATTCATACCATTACCTTAGTAACAACTGTAAACATCAGGTCTTATCAGTTCTAGGAACAAACACTAAATGAAAACATGTAGTCAACTTCAGAAAGTACAGTTACTTAGAAGAAACTTAACTGAAAGGAAAATTTACTGAAAGGAGAATTGGTTCTGTCCTAGACAAAACTAGGACACCAGAGGGATCGGGACAGACTGGATCGATGGGCTGAGGCCAGCTGTATGAGGTTCAATAAGGCCAAGTGCCAGGTCCTGCATTTGGGTTACAACAACCCCATGCAATGCTATAGGCTTGGGGAAGAGTGGCTGGAAAGCTGACTGGCAGAAAAGGATCTGGGGATGTTGATTGACAGCCAGCTGAACATAAGCCAGCAGTGTGCCCAGATGACCAAAAAGGCCAACAGCATCCTAGCATGCATTAAGAATAGTGTGGCCAGCAAGACTAGGGAAGTGATCACCCCCTGTACTTGGCACTGGTGAGGCCCCACCTCGAATACTGTGTTCATTTTTGGGCCTCTCACTACAAGAAAGACATTGAGGTGCTGGAATGTGTCCAAAGAAGAGCAATGAAGCTGGTGAAGAGTCTAGAGAAAAAGTCTTATGAGGAGTGACTGAGGGAACTGGGGCTGTTTAGCCTTGGAAAATGAGGCTGAGGGGAGACTTTATCACACTCTAGAACTATCTGAAAGGAGGTTGTAGCATGGAGGGTGTTGGTCTCTTGTCCCAAGTAGCAAGTGATAGGATGAGAGGAAATGGCCTCCAGTTGTGCCAGGGAAGGTTCAGTTTGGATATTAGGAAACGTTTCTTCACAGAAAGGGTTGTCAGGCATTGGAACAGGCTGACCAGAGGAGTGGTTGTCACCATCCCTGGAGGTGTTTAAAAGATGTATAGATGAGGCTCTTAGGGACATGGTTTAGTGCCAGAGGTAGGTTATGGTTAGACTCGATGATCTTGAGGGTCTTTTCCAACCAAAATGATTCTATGATTCTATGATTTGGTGGGTGGACTTTTCAGTGGATGAGGAACTGGCTGGATGTTCGCATCCAGACAGTAGTGGTCAATGGCACAATGTCTGGATGGATACCAGTGACAAGTGGTGTCCCTCAGGGGTCTGTAGTGGGGCCAGTACTGTTTAATATCTTCATCAATGATATCAGTGACAGTGGGATTGAGTGCACCCTCAGGAAGTTTGCGGATGGGACGAAGCGGAGTGGTGCAGTTGACATGCCTTAGGGACAGGATGCCATCCGGAGGGACCTGGACAAGCTGAAGAAGTGGGCCCATGTGAACCTCTTGAGGTTCAACAAGGCCAAGTGCAAGGTCCTACACCTGGGCTGGAGCAAATCCAGTATCAATACAGGCTGAGGGATGAAGGGATTGAGAGCAGGCCTGCAGAGAAGGACTTAGGGATACTGGTGCATGAAAGATTGGACATGAGCTGGCAATGTGTGCTTGCAGCCCAGAAAGCCAATCGTATCTTGGGCTGCATCAAAAGAAGGCTGGCAAACAGGTCAAGGGAGGTGATTCCGCCTCTCTATTCCTCTCTGGTGAGGCCAAACCTGAAGTCCCATATCCAGCTCTGGAGCCCTCAGTGCAGGAAAGACATGGACCTATTGGAGAGGGTCCAAAGGAGGACCACAAAAATGATCAGAGGCATGGAACACCTCTCCTATGAGGACAGGCTAAGAGAGTTTGGGTTGTTCAGCCTGGATAGGAGAAGGCTCCAGGGAGAGCTTATTGTGACCTTTCAGTACTTAAAAGGGGGCCCATAAGAAAGATGGGGACAGACTTTTTAGTGGGGCCTGTTGCAATAGGACAAGGGGTAATTGTTTTAAACTAAAGGAGGCAAGATTCAGGCTAGGAAGAAATTTTTTACAATAATAGTGGTGAAACACTAAACAGGTTGCCCAGAGAGGTGGTAAATGAAGATCCATGGAGACATTCAAGTCCGGGCTGGATGGGGCTCTGAGTGACCTGATCTAGTTGAAGATGCCCCTGCTCATTGCCGGGGGGTTGGACTAGATGATCTTTGAAAGGTTCCTTCCAACCCAAACTGTTCTTTGATTCTATGACTATTGTAGGATTAAACAACTGTCTACCCTGTCTACCTGCCTGGCATCTCAGAAGATGCCTCTGTTGTGGGCTTACAGCGGGTCAAAGAACAGCAGGTACCAATTGCTACCATGATGGTGTACTGGAGGCAATATCACTTAAACTGAGACACCCCGATTCCCATCCATGAGCTGATTCATCAATTGGAGAGCCAAGGAATGATCAGCAAGACTTACCATTTAATAGTCCAACATAGCCAGTGCCAAAGTATGATGGAGAGTGGAGTTTAACAATAGTCTATCATGGCCTAAAACAAGTCACGCCATCACTGAGTGCTGCCATGCCAGGCATGCTAGACCTCTAATATAAACTGGAGTCAAAGGCAGCCAAGTGGTATGCCACAATTGACATTGCCAATGTGTTTTCCTCTATTCCTTTGGCAGCAGAATGCAGGTCACAGTTTGCTTTCACATGGAGGGGTGTCCAATATACCTGGAATTGACTGCCGCAGGAGTGGAAGCACAGTCCTTTGTGACTCCCAAAGTAAGGCTTTAGAGGGATTTGAGACAAGGATAATAATTGGGAAGGGTAACAGGCGAAACATGGACTTAACATTGTTAGAGAGTAGAATAATTGTGGGGAAATTTTTGTTGTTGTATTTATGAAGGGACAAGAGGTGGAGTACGTGGAAATTTTTCACCTTGTTGGTGTTGTGATGAAGTTTTTTGGATTTTGATGTGGGCAATCCTTTTTCTTGATGAAAGTGAAGTTTGAGAAGATTGTAGATTGTGTGACGTATATTTTAATTTTAATTCTTAAATATGTGATTCACAGAAGCAAGGGATGGAATGTATTTGGTTTGTGTGGCAAGGTTTTGGTAGCAGAGAGAGTTGCAGGGGTGGCTTCTGTGAGAAAATACCAGAAGCCACCCTCATGTCAGACAGAGCCAATGCCAACCAGCTCCAAGACAGACCTGCTGCTGGCCAAAGCTAAACCAGTCAACGATGGTTGCAGTGGCTCTGCGATAACATATTTAAGAAGGGGGAAAAAACTTCTGCCCAACAACAGCTGGAAGAGAGGAGTGAGAATATGTGAGAGAAACAACCTCAAACACCAAGGTCAGTGAAGAAGGAGGGGAAGGAGGTGCTCCAGGCTGTGATAGATGTTATGCACCTTGTTATGCCTTAAACAATTGGTTTTGCAGCTTCTGGCAGGGAGGAAGAGATAAGTGCTGCGGAGGCAGGATGGTATCTTTTTCCTTGAAGCCCACTCATTCTTTGCAAAACGTAGGCACCAACCTTGAAATAAAGGTATTAACCATGCTTGCAGAAAAGCAGGGTCATACAGTGATCAGGACTGGCTAGGGGAAATTGTGAACCACCAGCAACTCCTAGAGGACTGACTGACTCACTTCTGGGACCACTAACTCATTTCTGGAACAATCTCCTTAATTAGCATGAGCAGCGAGCAGAGGGAGGAGATGAGCCACCCTCTCCTATCTTGCATGCAAATGAACTAAAGTATTTAAAACTTCCCACTAGGGATACTTGTGGCATTGCATTGCACCCACCACCCTGAGAACTACAGAGAACATTGCAGGATCAATCTTTGGAGTGGTGAAATGTTACATATCTTCTGATATCTATATCTTATTTCTTCTCTCTCCGTTTCTAATTTTATTCTGGGCACATAAGGGTAATATCATTGTGAGCTTTGTCACTGAAATCTTGTTAAGTTTTATGATATAGTTACAAGCTTTTGCCAAACCAGTATTCGCTATAATTCCACGGAGATTTTAGTAAATTCATTATTTAATTGAACCTCTCGAATAATTGTTGCTACTCCCAGTTACCACACAGAGTATTTAAAAGTTAACCTTGCCCTCACCCCACTGAGTGGGACAGAACACAGACGCCTGAGCAGACATTCCCTGGCAGCATGTGGTAAAGACCATGGTGAAGCAGGTTGTCCCCCTGCAGCCCATGGAGGACCCCAGACGTGGTTTAGAGGTGGACTTGGTATTATTAATGGTTAGACTCGTTGATCTTAAAAGTCTTTTCCAACCAAATGATTCTATGATTCTATGCTGGAGCAGGTGGATATGCCCTGAAGGAGACTCTGACCCCTTGGAGACCCCACGCTAGAGCAGGCTCCTGGCAAGAACTGTGGCCCCATAAGAGAGGAGCCCATGCAGGAGCAGGTGTACTGAAAGGACCTGTGACCCTATGGGACATCCATGCTGGAGCAGTCTGTTCCTGAAGGAACTCCATGGAAAGGACCCATGCTGGAGTAGTTAATGAATAACCACAGCCCATGGGAGAGGCTCCACTCTGGAGCGGGGAAAGATTGTGAGGAGGAAGGAGCATCAGAGACCAAGTGTTATGAATAGACTACAACCCCCATTCCCCCTACATCACTTGGGGGAAAGTGATAGAGAAGTCAGGAGTAAAGGTGTAGCTGGGAAGATGGGAGGGTGGCAGGGAAGATGTTTTTAGATTTGTTCTTGTTTCTCATCATCCTACTGTGATTTGATAGGCAATAAATTGGTGAGTGATCTCCCTGTCCTTATCTTGACCCATGAACTTTTTGTTGTATTTTCTTCACTCGTCCTGCTGAAGAGCGAGAGTGATAGAGCAGCCTGGTGGCCACCTGATGACCAGCCAAGGTCAACTCACCACAGCAATTGTCACAGAAGCACCCCAAAACTCAATTTACACAGGCAACAAACTCCAAACAGACTTTATTCTAACCAGAACTGTTTAGTAGCAAACCAACTACAAACGGGATTTGTCCAAAATTATTTAGCACTCCGACAACATTATAAAACACAGATTCGGATACCAGTTAGGAGTTCAATTACTACACAGCCAACTCAAACTCAAGGGGATCAGATCCCAAAACCTAGAGTGATGATTCAAAATGCACGTCTTCCCAATCTGTGTCAAAGTGAGAACTCTTAAGACTACCCAGATCACGTACCAGGTCGGCAAGGTGTCTCAGTCCCCTGAGGAATGTCTCTTAGATGGCCAGTCTAAGGAGGAAATTTTTTGACTGCATACCCACTTCTCCAAGGAAGACCAACTCAATGGGGGTCTCTGGTGGGCTCCATTTATACCCTAGTTGAATCTGAGCTGTGGTCATTTATGGTAGTGATCCAGAAATTTCTCTTAACTGAGGTGTCTCATTGATCAAGTGCCCTGTCTGTCAACCATGTGGGCAACAAAGCAGAAAAAGTGTTTTAGAAGGGAAAATGAACAATCCGGATTCTTCTGAAAGCTGGTTTTGACTGAAACCAAGTTTTCTTCACAGGGTTAGAAACTTTTATTTTTCACAGTTATCACAGTCATTGTTTGGTTTTAGTATGAGAATAAGATAGCACCCTGGGATAGAGTTAATGTTTTCTTCAAGTAACTTTCCAGTGGTTTTGACTGGTATGAAGATAATGTAAGAACTTACTGATATTCTAGCTGTTGTCTGGGAGACCAAGGTCTTTCTGGGCTTTTTATCTGCAGGTGCAAGGCAGCTAGGAAGTGGGGCATAGATGAGACAGACCTTGACTGACATCCAGGCTGATCATTGAAAATATTCCATACCACTGTCATCATGCTTCATATATAATTGCAGTTGGGTTTTCCAGCTCATGAGACCCATTCTGGTTCAGCTCTGTTATGGTTGAGTTCCATTCAGGAAATCTGTTAGTTTTATTAGTTTGGCCTTTTGCCATTCTGCCATTTTGCAGTTGGCATCTTGGCTTTTCTGCCTTTTTTGCCTTTTTGCTCTCTGGCTGGGATTGGCAGTTTGGGACCAGGGCGCTCTCTTCCCAGGACTAGCTGCTTGGTGTGCACAGAGTTAGTGAGGAATTGCAGTGAGTATTAGTTATTTTATATTTTATTTTATTTTTTAAATTAAATTAAATTTTATTTTGTTTTATTTATTATTAGTAGTATTAGTATATCAGTATTATGTGGATTTTTTTTTTAAATTTTTATTGTTTATTAAACTGTTTTTATCTCAATACACGAGTTTCTCCCCTTTTGATTCTCTTTACTACTTGGGTGGTAGGTGGTGGGGAGTGAGCAAGCGGCTATTGTGGTTTTGATTGCTAGCTGGGGCTAAACCATGACAAAAAGCAAGGTCAAAGGACCTGCACAGGAGATCCAATTCTTGGGAGTAAAATGGCAGGGCAGATATCATCACATCCCTGTGGATGTGATCAATAAGATAATAACTATGTCCCCATGAGCTAACAAGAAAGAAACACAAGCTTTCCTAGGCCTTGTGAGATTCTGGAAAATGCATATTCTGAGTTACAGTTAGCTTGTGAGCCCTCTCTCTCAGGAGACCTGAAAGAAGAACTATTTTGAGTGGGACCCTGAGCAAAGGCAAGACTTTGAGCAGATTAAACAGGAGATGGTTCATACAGTAGTCCTTGGGCCTGTTTGTAGACATCCAGCTGTGCAAAATGTGCTCTACACTGCAGCCTGCCTCACTGAGCATGGTCTCACCTGGAGCCTCTGGCAGAAAATACGTGGAGACCTGAGGTCGACCTCTAGGGTTTTTGAGACAGGCGTATCAAGGATCTGAAGCCCACTGCACACTGACTGAAAAAGAGATACTAGCAGCATATGAGGGGGTTCAAGCCATTTCAGAAGTTGTTGGTACAGCAGCATATCTCGTCTTGATGTCATGATTGCCTGTGCTACACTGGATGTATAAAAGAAATGTCCCCTCTACACATCATGCAACCAGTGCTATGTGGGGTAAGCGGACAGCATTGATTTGAGCTATTAGAGCTTTTTCTTACAAGGAAACAACTGTTCTGCACTGGGCAGGGGGGGAGAGAGAGAGACATTGCAGAGTTCTTTCTAGATCTCAGTAAGACAGACATGACAAATGGCTTAATGAAATAGCTGTTTAAATAAAATTAAAAAGAGGAATATAGATAGCAACTATATCTTATGTCCCTTTAGATCTTTGGAATCATATGTTTACGCAGCATCGGACAGAGCCCAGATTAATTTTCCAATGGAACATTCCCCAGATCACAGCTGTGCAGAGCGGTTCTGCCTTTTTGGTTACTTGAGATATTATATAATTTTCGTACAACAAAACAACTCTATTCCTAAAGGATCATAGTACAATAGAATGGTTTGGTTTGGTTTGGTTTGGTTTGGTTTGGTTTGGTTTGGTTTGGTTTGGTTTGGTTTGGTTTGGAAGGGACTGTCATGGAGGCACCCCAAAAGTCAATTTTAGGTGGACAATAAGTTCCAAAACTTTATTCTAGCCAGAAAAGTGTAGCAAATAAACTGACTAGAAACAGGGTTCATACAATTATTTAGCACTCCAACAACATAAAATACAGATTCGGATATCAGTTGAGGAGATGACTGGGGTACGACAACATAAGAGGATCCACAACGTGCATGCATTCACTCACAAGAAACAAAACGAGAAGCCTTTCACTCAAGGGTATCCAGAAGAAATAATCACTTGCCTGGGTTAGGCAAGGACTCACTCAAGGATATATCCAGCAGAGAAAAACAAACACTCACCCGAATGAGGAGGTGAGGCGCACTCAATCCCGTGAAGTCTCCTTAGATGGCGTCCCAATCTAAGGAGAGGGCTCCAGTTCACAATCCTGCTGCTCCAAGAAGACCACTGAAAGGGGGTCTTCAGTGGGGACCCCATTTTATAGCCTGGTCAGATCTGGCTGTGGTCATTATGACATGGTCCATAAGCTTCTCTGGGCACCTCCTTTGTTGAGGACCCTGTCAACTGACTGAGGATCCCACCCCTCCTGGCCCACCAGCTGGGTAGATGTGAAGTCACCCTGCCCCCAGTGGGGGAGGATGTGACTGTCAGTACCATCCTGGTTATATAAGTGGGGATAGGCACAGTAGGGCACAAAAGGTGCAAAAGAGCCATCAGCTGCCCTATTGAAGGCTCCGGATCTCATCAGGAGATGTGCGATTGCCACAGGGACCTTTGAAGATTATCTGGTTCTATCTCCCCCTGTCATAGACAGGGACATCTTTCACTAGATCAGGTTGCTCAAAGCCCCCTCCAACCTGACCCTGAACACCTCAAGGGATGGGGCATCCACAGTTTCTCTAGGCAACCTGTTCCAATGTCTTACTACCCTTATGGTGAAGAATTCCTTCCTTATATCTAATCTAAATCTACTTTCAGTTTAAAGCCATTACCCCTTGTCCTATAACTACACACTCTTGCAAAAAGCTTTCTTGTAGGCCCCCTTTAGGTACTGAAAGGCTGCAATAAGGTCTCCCCAGAGGCTTCTCTTCAGGTTCGTCAACCCCAGTTGTCTCAGCCTGTCCTCAGAGGAGAGGTGTTCCATCCCTCTGAACATTTTTGTGGTCCTCCTCTGGACCCTCTCCAACAGGTCATGTCTTTCCTGTAGTGAGGTCTCCAGAGCTGGATGCAGTACTCCAGGTGGGGTCTCACCAGAGTGGAGAAGAGGGGTAGAATCACCTCCCTCGAGCTGCTGACAATGCTTCTTTTGATGCAATCCAGGATATGGTTGCCTTTCTGGGCTGCAAGTACACACTGCCAGCTTGGCTTGTGTCCATCTTTTCATCCACTGGTACTCCCAAGTCTGTTTCCAGATGGCTGTTCTTAATACTGTAAAAACTGGCAAATCAATAACTCTTAAAACCACTTTTTTATAGTTTTAAAAGTAGCATTCCCTTTATTAATCAGCACTGGGGCTGCAATGGGGATGATCCACCATGAGTGCGCCAATGACTTATCATTTTTCTTTGCTTATATTGACAGAAAAATTACATATTCATTACAGTTCTTGGAAATTTTTAACATACAATACATCTATCCTAAGAAATAATTATATAAATATGAAGTTAGTAATATCACGGTCTTCTCTTGTGTCTGGTAGATGACCTCTCCTTGTTGATGACTCCTTGAGCAAGCGCAGTAGATACATATTTACATAAGCTATTCTTTGAGCAATACCTGTAGTTTCTCTAATTAATTATTAATTGAACATTAAATTAATTATTACTTTAACATAGCAGCCAGTCAGTGAGGCACTCAGTTCAGCAGCTAGTTCCCACAGCTGAGCACCAGATCAGTTAGTTCCTGCAGCTGAGCACTAGACTGGGTGGACAACTGGCTTCCTGGAGGCAGGGAAACACGAGGAAGAGTCAGTTCTGGCATCTGTGTGGAGAAGCAGCATACCTCGCAAGAGAGGCTGATGCACAGGTTATTTTCTCCTCTCTTCTTCCAGTCATGGGCAGTGACATTACAAGAAACAGACAGGTGCACTCGATTAACACATGGCTCTGTGCTTGGTGTCACTGCCACAATTTTGGCTTTTTTGATAATGGAATGGCCTGCACAGCACTGGGTTTATTGGCATCAGATGGAGTCCACCTTACACATAAGGGGAAGGTCTTTGCACACAAGTGAGCAGGGCTCATTGACAGGGCTTTAAACTACATATGATGGGGGAGGGGGATGGAATGGGGCTCACCTGTGACATGCTGCAGGATGACACAGCAAGCATAGAGGGGCAAGGTGAAGCAAGCTCTAAACTGATGATCTTGGAGGGTGGGGTCCAATGTGGTGAAGCTCGTGCAATCACATCCAATGGGGAAACATGCCAGATCAATCAGAGCAGTGACAAATATTCCTTAGCCACCTCCCAAGATGAAAACCAAAGAGCCAACCACCTTAAGTGTGCATGCGGCTGTATTAGACCTTTATACACACCTCATGAGAAACCCACATGCTTGAGTATTTCCCTGAAGTGTCTGTACACCAAGGCACATAGCATGGGGAATAAACAGGAAGAATTAGCGATCTATGCGTGTTCACAGGACCATGATCTCATTGCTCTTACAGAGACACGTGGTGGGACAGCTCACGTGACTAGAATGTTGTGGAAGGCTATGTACTTTTCAGGAAAGACAAGCCAGCAAGGCCAGGTGGAGGAGTTGCACTTTATGTGAGAGAGCAACTCGAATGTCTTGAACTCTGCCAAGGAGGAACAATGAGTGAGTTCAATCCTTATGTGTCAAAATTAAGGAATGTTACCATTTACTGCAGGGTGACAATAAACCGTGGCAGATGCTCTCTGTTACCCCCCCCCGCCCTCCTCCGTAAGGAAAGGTAATAAGAAGAGAGAGACTTGCAAGTTGGAAAAGTTTTAAATGCTTTACTAATGCTACTAATGAACAGACAAAATAATACTGTCAAGGTTTAAGGCAAAGCAGCAATAAGCCATGGCAGATGCTCCCTGTTACCCCCCTCACTTCCTGCCACACCTTTCCTTTAGATCGGAAAGATGATAGGAAAGATAAGGGGAAAGGAAGAGAGACTTAGACTTCAAGTTGGAGAGTTTTAAAGGGTTTACTAATGCTACTAATAAATAGAGAATATATATACAAAATATACATAACCAATCTCAAATGCTCGATGTGGAGTTGGCGTCACTTCAGCAGCGGAGCTGGGTGTGCGGAGCTGGCGTGGCTCCAGCAGGTGCAGCTCAGGCCCCCGGAAGTCATGGGTGGGACTTCACAGCAAACCAGAAACTAGTTGCAGGGATGCAGGGCCTGAGGCCTATAGATCACAGGCAGACAGACAAGGTCCTCTCCAGATGCCCGCCATGGTCAAAGAGAGCTTGACCCTCGTGATCACCCTCTTATATAGGGGGTATGACAGTTATGGGATGGAATACTTTCGTTGGTCAGTTCTAGTCACCTGTTCCATCCACCCCTCCTCAAACACGCTCCTCTCACGACGGAACATGGGAAAACTTATCAGTCTTTCTTGGCTACCATAATAATAAATCTAAACATGAGCTTCTTCAGCATTCCATTGGTCTTCTTATCAGCACCGAGTACAGCATCCTAGGAAAAAATATGCAGGCTAAAACTCAGAAAAGTACAGCCACCTAGAAAAACTTAGCTGAAAGGAAAATCACTAAAAAAGAACTGGTCTTGTTTTTAACAAAACCAGGACAAATACAAAATATACAAAACCAATCTTGAATTTCCTGGGGTAGAGCAGCATTTCGGGATGTGGAGCTGGCTTGACTCCAGTGGCTGCAGGGCAGGTACCCGAAAGTCCTGGGCTGGACTCCTCAGTAAACCAGAACTGGATTCAGGCATGCAGGGTCTGGAACTAGGCCTCGAATCGCAGGCACAACAGGCAGGGTCCTCTTCAGATGCCAGCCATGGTTGAAAGGAGTGAGACCCTCATGATCTCCCACTTTTATAGGGTGTATGATGTGTATGGGATGGAATACTCAGTCAATTTTAGTCACCTAAAACGGCCGGAGCCGTTTCAGTGATCCCGAGGTACAGGGGATTTCTGTGATTCCTCGGGTTTTGATTTTGCGACCTGGAAGCCCCCAGCAGCCCTTGTGAGAGCGGCTGACATGGCGTGGGCATTATCATGGTGACGGTGATCACAGACCCGCCCCTCGCCTTGAAAAAGCCTCTGAGAGGGCAGCGACACGTTGCTGCCCACCAGACGCTGGGAGGGGCAACCAGCTTGTGAAGTAGGTGAGTACCACCCACACTGTGCTGCAGCAGTGGATGTGGAAGCTTGTGTAGTAGGGTGCAGAGGTTGTCACTCATTGCCTGTTAGACCCTCTCACCTATTGCCAGTGTCCCAGATTGCTGCCGACCATGGTCTCCTCCAGAAAGAGAGTTTGTCACAAAAAGACTGTGGCAATTCAGACAGAGGCCCTGCCCTGAACCGCGGCTCTTCAGGTCTCCGACTGCAGGGAGTGCCAGAGCCTGCTGCTGCTGGGGGAGGGAGGCAGGCATTCCACCTGCATGAGGTGTGAACAGGTCCAAGATCTGCTCAGCATGGTCGCGAAACATAAGGAGGAGGTCAAAACACTGAGGTCCATCAGGGAGTGTGAAAAGGAAATCGACTAGTGGAGTAACTCCCAGGCGTGCCAGTCAGGAAGGTCCCAGGGAGATACCCCTCAGAAGGTGATGGACCCCCTGCCCTGTCGGGCAGAGTGGGGAGACATGAGACAGTCCCTGCCCTGTCGCTGTCAGGCAGAGATAAGGGATCACAAAGATGACGAGGGCTGGAAGCAAGTTCCAGTTCGGCATCACGGGCAACCCCCTCCCTACCTGCTTTGCTTCCCTAGGTGCCCCTCTGTAATAGGTCTGAGGCCCTGGATCTTGAACAAGAGGTAGGTGAGGATGTGGTACGAGGCCAGCCTACAAGGTCACATAGGAAGAGGCAGTTGACTCCACACCTCAAGACTGCCTCTGACAAGAAAGAAAGAAGAGTAACTGCAGTAAGCAATTCCCTTCTGAAAGGGACAGAGGGCCCAATATGCAGAGCTGACCCTCATCTTAGGGAAGTTTGTAGTTTATCTGGAGCCTGGATCTGGGATATCACCAGGGCACTCCACAACCTGGTGCACCCAATAGACTACTACCCACTGCTGATCTTCCAGACAGATGGGGAGGAAGCTGCATCCCACAATCTGAGGGGAATGAAGAAAGATTTCAAGGCCTTGGGATGGATGGTGAAAGAGTCGGAGGCTCAAGTGATTTTCTCTTCCCTCCTTCCATTTTCAGGTGATGATGTGGGATGGAATAGAAAAAATTCAGTCAATAAATGATTGGCTTCAAGACTGATGCTGCAGGCAGGGCTTTGGATTCTTTGATAAGGGCTGGTTTTATAAGACATCAGTCCAGACAGTGATATGTGGGAAAGGTTTATCTTGCAGGGGCAAAAGGATGCTGGGAAAGGAATTAGCAGGGCTTATTTGGAGAGCTTTAAACTAGATTCGAAGGGGATGGGGTTGTAGCTGGGCTTGCATCAATGGGGCAGCACTCTAGAATTGATGAAGACCAGAAGGCCTCCCATACCCCTAGGGTGAAATCGGTGTGCTCAGCTCACTCCCAGAAATGCCTGTGCACCAATGCACACAGCATGGAGAATAAGCAGGAGGAGTTAGAAACCTGTGTTCCGTCAGGAGATTATGATCAGGTGGCAATTACAGAGACATGGTGAGACAGCTCACACGACTGGAATGTGGTCATGGATGGTTATGTCCTTCTCAGGAAAGACAGGCAAGCCAGGCGTGGTGGTTGGGTTGCATGAGAGAGCAACTACAATGTACTGAGTACTGTCCAGGGGTGGATGAGGAGCAAGTTGAGAGTGTATGGGTGAGAATTAAGGGGCAGGCTGGCAGGGGTGATACTATTGTGGGTGTCTATTACAGGCCACCAGATCAGGGTGAGGAAGTTGATGAAGCCTTCTACAGTCAGCTGAGAGCAGCCTCACAGTCACAGGCCCTGGTTGTTGTGGAGGATTTTAACTTCCCTGACATTTGCTGGAAGGACTACTCAGCCAGCCAGCCACAGCCTAGGAGATTCTTCCAGTGCTTTGGCAATAACTTTCTGATGCAAATGGCGGAGGATGTGACTAGGAGAGGTGCACTGCTGGATCTCATCCTCACTAACAAGGAGGGTCTGGTGGAAGCAGTAAAGGTTGAGGGCTGCCTTGGTTGCAGCGACCATGAAATGGTGGAGTTCAGGATCTTGTGTGGCAGGAACAGAACAGCAAGCAGAATTGCAACCCTGGACTTCAGCAGGGCAAACTTTGGCCTTTTCAGACAATTGCTAGGGGAAATCCCATGGGCAAGGCTGCTTGAAGGTAAAGGGGCCCAAGATAGTTGGTTAGTATTCAGGGACTGCTTCTACCAAACTCAAGATCAGAGCATCCCGACATATAGGAAGTCAAGGAAGGGAGCCAGGAGACCTGCATGGTTAAACAGGGAACTGATGGGTAAGCTCAAGTGGAAGAGGAGAGTTTATGGAAGGAGGGGCTGGCCACTTGGGAAGAATATAAGGCTGTTGTCAGAGGGTTTAGGGAGGCAACTAGGAAAGCTAAGGTCTCCTTAGAATTAAACCTGGCGAGAGGAGTCAAGGACAACAGGCAGAGCTTTTTCAAATACAAGGCAGATAAAACTAACAGCAGAGGCAATGTAGGCCCACTGATGAATGAGGTGGGTGCCCTGGTGACAGAAGACACAGAGAAGGTAGAGTCACTGAATGCCTTCGTTTCTCTGTCTACACTGCCAGAGGCTGTCCTAAGGAGTCCCATCCCCCTAAGGCCTCAGAGGAAGTCAGGACAATGGAGGAGTCTGCCTTGATTGATGAGGACTGGATTAGGGAGCAATTAAGCAATCTGGACATCCATAAATCCATGGATCCAGATGGAATGCACCCGCAGGTGCTGAGGGAGTTGGCTGAAATTATTGCTAGGCCACTCTCCATCATCTTTGATAAGTCATGGGAAATGGGATAGGTGCCTGAGGACTGGAGGAAAGAAAATGTCACTCCAGGCTTCAAAAAGGGCAAGAAGGAGGACCCGGGTAACTATAGACCTGTCAGCCTCACCTCCATCCCTGGAAAGTTGATGGAACAGCTGATCCTTGGTGCCATGTTGAGGCATATCAAGGATAAGAGGGTCATTAGAGGCAGTCAACATGGCTTCACCAAGAGGAAGTTGTGCTTGACCAACCTCTGTCACGGTCCATTCATTGATGGACTCATTATGGTTCTTTTATCTTGATCTCGAAGTGCAAAATTAAGGCAACTAAAATGCCAAGGGGTTATAATTCAATCAAGCAGTGTTACTTTATTAATTTGCCCATAAAGCGGCATGTGATAGAAAGAGTAACAAAAAAAAAAAAAGGGAAAAGAAATGGGGAAAAATGAAAGTAAAGATGAGAAGTGAGGTTGCATTTATCACCAGTCTAGTTCCAGAAGCGTCCCTCTGGTCTGCGGTCCCGTGGAGTCCTGACGGTCCTCCGTCATGGTTCAGGATCCTCTGTCAGGAAGATCTTCAATGGTGTCCATTCGGGAGTAATCTTTTACGCTTCTTCACCACCCCTTGCTCCAATTGTTTGAGGCCAGTCTCCGCCTTGATTTTGCAACCCAGGCTTGTACTGCGCAGGCTCAAACGATTCACGCTTTCTTTTGCCAACACTTATGTGTCATTCAGAGGTCATTCTCTGGTCCACTGAGTGACCTCAGGACCCTTGGTGAGCTTCTGGGAATGCTCCTTTTCATTGGCCATTGTTTGAGGGAGCAGGTGGGGGACACATGTAACTGAGGCTCCAGGTGAGAACACATCTTCTGGACGGCAGCTATTGTCCCTGGGTCAAAGAGACCCTCATAACAATAACTTTCAGGAGCAGGGGCTGGTTTGGCTGAAGCAGCAGTTGAGGTCCATACAGTAGCCATTGTAAGCAGCAGCCCCCCCATATTGGAGAAACCAGCGCAACACAATGCTTCTCCTCGGGCCTCTCTCCAAATCATTGTCCATGCCTTCTTTCTGTCAGGGCCTCAGTTCTCTTAGTTCCTGATGGCAATGTTCAGGCAAATATTGCTCCATCTTCAGACCGACTCTCACAACCTCATAGCCTTTTATGAAAACATAAAGAGGTGGACTGATGATGGCAGAGCTGTGGATGTGGTGTACCTTTACTTCAGTAAAGCATTTGACACAGTCTCCCACAGCATCCTTGCTGCTAAACTGAGGAAGTGTGGTCTGGACGATCCAGTAGTGAGGTAGACTCTGAAATGGCTGAAGAAAAGGAGCCAGAGAGTCCTGGTCAATGGGGAAGAGTCTAGTTTGAAGCCTGTAGCTAGTGGAGTCCCTCAAGGGTCAGTACTGGGACCAGTATTATTCAGTATATTCATCAATGACTTAGACGAGGGAATAGAGTGTACTATCAGCAAGTTTGCTGATGACACCAAGCTGGGAGGAGTGGCTGATAGGCCAGAAGGCTGTGCTGCCATCCAGCAAGATCTGGACAGGCTGGAGAGTTGATGGGGAAAAATTGAATGAAATATAACAAGGGCAAGTGTAGAGTCTTGCATCTGGGTAGGAACAACCCCAGGTTCCAGTATAAGTTGGGGAATGACCTATTAGAGAGCAGTGTAGGGGAAAGGGACCTGGGAGTCCTGGTGGACAGCAGGATGACCATGAGCCAGCACTGTGCCCTTGTGGCCAGGAAGGTCAGTGGCATCCTGGGGTGTATTAGAAGGCGGGTGGTTAGTAGGTCCAGAGAGGTTCTCCTTCCCCTCTACTGTGCCCTGGTGAGACCACACCTGGAATATTGTGTCCAGTTCTGGGCCCCTCAGTTCAAGAAGGACAGGGAACTGCTTGAGGGAGTCCAGTGCAGGGCAACAAAGATGATTAGAGAGTGGAGCATCTCCCGTATAAGGAAAGGCTGAAGGAGCTGGTTCTCTTTAGTTTGGAGGAGACTGAGGGGTGACCTTATTAATGTTTATAAATATATAAAGAGTGAGTGTCATGAGGGTGGAGCCAGGCTTTTCTCAGTGACAACAAACAGTAAGAAAAGGGAAAATGGGTGCAAACTGGAACACAAGAGGTTCCACCTAAATTTGAGAAGAAACTTCTTCTCAGTAAGGGTAACAGAATGCTGGAACAGGCTGCCCAGGGAGTTTGTGGAGTCTCCTTCTCTGGAGACATTCAAAACCTGCCTGGACACATTCCTGTGTAGCCTCATCTAGGTGTTCCTGCTCCATCAGGGGGATTGGAGTAGATGATCTTTTGAGGTCCCTTCCAATCCCTAACATTCTGTGATTCTGTCTGCCCCTCCTTGCAAATACGCCCCTCTCACTTACGGGATATGCAAAATTTATCAGTTTCCTTGGCTGCCAAAACAATAAATCTAAACCTGGGCCTCTTCTAAATACTACTGCTTACCTTATCAGCTCTGGAGGAATAGCATCTCAAAAACATGCATCTAAATTCAGAAAATTGCATTTACTTAGAGGAACTGAGGTGAAAGGAAAATTCACTAAAAGAGAACTGGTCTTGTTTTTAACAAAACAGGACAAGGGACAAGCTAAGAAGGGGCACACTGTTGTGGGTGTTTACTACAGGCCACCTGATCAAGATGAAGAAGGTGGAAGCAGCCTCACAATCACAATCTCCCTCATGGGAGACCTAAATCACCCTGACATCTGCTGGGTGGGCAACACAGCTAGGTACACACAGTCCAGGAGATTCCTACAGATCATTGGTGACAATGTTTTGTCACAGATGGTGGAGGAGCCAATGAGGAGATGCATGCTGCTGGACCTTGTCCTAACAAACCAAGAACTGGTTGCAGATGTCATGGTTGGGGGCAGCCTTGGCTACAGTGAACATGAGGTGGTGGAGTTCAGGATCCTTCGTGGAGCAAGCAGGACAATAAGTAGGACTAAAACCACAGATTTCAGCAGGGCAAACTTTGGCCTCTCTAAGGTCCTGCTTGGAAGAATCCCATGGGATAGGGCTCTAGAAGGAAGAGAGGGGTCCAACAGAGCTGGCGAATATTCATACATCACTTCCTCCAAGCCCAAGCCCAATACATCCCTTTGAGGAAGAAATCAAGTAAAGGGAGTAGGAGGTTAGCATGGATGAGTAAGGAGCTCCAGTCAAAACTCAGGTCGAACAAGGATGTTTATGTAATGTGGAAAAAGGGACAGACCACCTAGGAGGAATATAAAGGGGCTGTTAGAGTATGCAGGGATGCAGTGAGGAAGGCCAAGCTCCACTTGGAAGCAAATCTGGCCAGGAATGTCAAAGGTAACAAGAAGGATCTGTGGAATCCTTGACAGAGAGTATGGGAACAGAGATCAGCCTTGAAGATATTAAGGTTTACCCTTGAGAAGGATGGGAGTAAAGGAGCATTCGGAGATATTAAGTTGTAACCGTGAGAGAGAAGGGAGTAGAAGAGTAACACTGATGATAGTAAAATTAGCCAATGAGATGTTATTGCTGTAACTTGTAAACAATAGTGAAGAGACACATGAATTGGTAGAAATGTGTAAAAATGCACTTGTAACAATAAATGGCATCTACTACTTTCATCCTGGAAGAACTTAGTCCATGTTGTTTGTCCATCTCAACCACGACATATATCAGCAGCAAAAGGAAGGTTAGGGAAAATGTAGGTCGGCTGCTGAATGAGTAGTGTGCCCTGGTGACAGATGATACAAAGAAGGCAGAGTTACTGAATGCCTTCCTTGCTTCTGTCTATACTGCTAAAACTGGCCCTCAGGTATTCCAGACCTTAGAGAGAGAAGATAAAGTCAGGTAAAAGGAAGACTTTTCCTTGGTTGTGGAAGAAAATATTAGAGATTGTTTAGATAAAATGGACATCCACAAATCCATGGATCCCAATGGGATGCACCCACGAATGCTGAGAGAGTTGGCAGATGTTGTTGCTAAGCCACTCTCCTTCATCTTTGAAAGGTCCTGGAGAACAGGAGAGATGCCTGAGGACTGGAAGAAAGCCAATGTCACTCCACTCTTCAAAAAGGGCAAGAAGGACGACCCAGGAAACTACAGGCCAGTAAGCCTTACTTCCATCCCTGGAAAGATGATGGAACAGCTCATTCTGAACATCATCTCCAAGCATGTGGAGGAAAATAAGTTTATCAGGAATGGTCAGCACGAGTTCACCAAAGGGAAATCATGTTTGACCTACCTGATAGCCTTCTATGATGGTAGGACTGGCTGGGTAGACGAGGGAAGAGCAGTGGATGTTGTCTACCTCACCTCCTGCCCCAATTTTACAATTTTTTGTTTAATTAGATGATTCATTTCATTTTTTGTTTTTTTCTTTCTACCTGGCCACTGGATTAAGAATGATAGGGGGTATGTAGTTGCCAGTCTATTCTCAAGTGCTGACTGATTTGCTGTACAATTTTTGATTTAAAATGTGGCCCTTTATCAGAGTATGTATCAGCTGGAACACCAAACCTTGGTACTGTTTCTTGTACTAATGTTTTAGTTACCTCCCGAGCTTTTGCTGTTTTGGTAGGGAGTGCTTCTGGCCAACCTGAAAAGGTATCAGTTAGTACCAACCAATATCAGCACTCCCCTTTTCTTGGGAGTTCCAAAAAATCAATTTTCCATTATTGCCCAGGTTCGTTTCCTTTCCCAATTTGACCCATTTCTGGCTTAGGTATATTCTTAGGATTAGTCTGGAGGCAAAGATCGCATTGCTGTGTCACCTGTCTTACAGTAGTATACAAATTTGTAGCTACTATTTTTGATCAAATGTTTATATAATTCTTCTGCTACTAAAGGCCAAACTAAATAGGGGGTAACAATAAGTTTTCTCTTGTGGAGTGTGAGCCCACCTGTTATAGGAAAATAGGGAATTAGGATTTTTGGCCTGTATCAGTGTTATAAGCTGTGCTGCTAAGGCTGCAAGTCTCAGCTTGTCTTCTGTATAGCCCTTGCCCAGAACCACGAGCCTGGTTACCTTATGCTTGCTTTGTACCCTTAGACATTGATAAATGCTATTCTTAGGTTTGCTGATTTCTGTACTAGACTGATGAACTATGGATAACAAATGAGACAGGTAGAACTTCAAAGCTAGCCCTGCAACCCAAGGACTTTTCGTTCGGTACTTGCCAAGTGGAACATGAAGAAAGAAGTGAAACCTGCAGACCACTGGGACGGAAGGAACCTGAAGACATTGACAGTGATAGACAGTGATAAATTTTGCTTAGTTGTATAATAACTGTTAGAACCCTATATAATGACTAGCTGTATGGCTGTATGATTGTCACTCTCTGAGGAGGTGATCCAATCTTGCTGTTCCTGCGAATCTTCTACAATAAATACTGCTCAGAGTAACCCACGAGAGTTCGAGTCTCTCTCCAGCGCCTTCCTAATAACCTTTTTCACCACCCTTCCTCATTATATGATTCCTCTAACTCTATAATAAGTTTCTGGTATTTCTTAGTATATTCTGGCTTACCTTCTAAAATAACCTGCCTGTCGGAGACTAGGACACTTTCCACTTTTACCTTTTGCTTAGGTGCCAGTTTTGCCTCTCTGTCCACCAGCTCATTTCCTTTTTTTTTTTTTTTCCAATTCTGAGCTCACTTTCTGGTGGACCTTGATATGCATGATTGCCACCTTCTTAGGAAGTTGAGCTGCCAATATTTCTTCTGCTTTTTTGAAACATTTGCCTTGAGAGTTCAAGAGTTCTTCTTCTTTCCAAATTGTTCCGTGTGCATGCACGACCCTGAAAGCATACTTAGAGTCCATATAAATGTTCACAGTTTTACCTTCAGCTAGTTCCGGGGCACAAGTAAGGGCGATTATTTCTGCCTTTTGCACTGAATTACTTTTAGACAGAGGTCCAGATTCCATCACTTCATGGCTAGTAGTTATAGCATAACCAGCATGCCTTTCACCGTTCAGGATATTGCTGCTTTCATCCGTAAAACAGTTCTCAGTGTTCTCCATAGGATTGTCCTTTAGATCTGGTCGTCTGGAGTATGTTGTTTCGATGGTTTCCAGGCAATTATGATGAATTGTTTTTTCAAAGTTATCACTGAGGAAAGAAGCTGGACTGACAATGTTAGTGACAATGATTTAGCTTGGTATTTGAGAAATCTTTGTGGGGAAAGCCAATGTCCCCCTTTTTCTTTTAGAACTGTAGACACCGTGTGGGATACTAGCACAGTCATTTTCTGACCCATGGTAAATTTCCAGGCCTCCTGTATGTTTAGTACTACTGTTGCAACTGCCCGCAGGCATCCAGGCCACCCTTTTGCAGTTGCATGTAATTGTTTGGAGAAATAGGCCGCTGCTCGTTGGTACGGGCCAATATCCTGTGCCAGTATACTCAAGACTATTCCCTGCTTCTCATGAGAGAACAGAAAAAAAAAATGCTTTACTCACATCTGGGAGTCCTAAAGCAGGTGCAGTCATCAAAGCCTTACCAAGTTCTTCAAAGGCTTGTGTAGCTCCTTTATTCCATTGCAGGTGTTCCTGATCTGTAACTGCTAGTACATAAAATGGCTTGACAAACAATCCATAATTATAAATCCACAACTGGCACCACTCTGTCATGCCCAAAAAGGGTCCGTAATTCTTTTATAGTTTGAGGCTTTGGAGTTTGGCATACAGCATCCTTTCGAGCCTGTCCCAAATTCCTCTGCCCTGCACTAATTTCATAGCCCAAATAAGTTACTTGTTGCTGTATCATCTGGGCTTTCTTCTGTGATACCCGGTATCCTTGGAGCCCCAAAAAGTTCAATAAACTTACAGTTCAGGTTATGCATGTCTTCTGTGTCCTGGTAGTGATCATCCACATATTGTTGCATCTGTCCTTCATCAGATGGGGCTTCCCAAGATTTAAGATCTTTAGCGAGCTGATTTCCAAATATTGTCAGGCTGGTTTTAAATCCTTGTGGCAACATCGTCCATGTGAGCTGGGTTTTACATAAATATTGTCTGGCTGGCTTCACGGAGAGAGAGGCAAAAAGGCATCTTTTAAATCTAAAACAGTAAACCAAATCAAATTAGAGTTAATACAGTCAGAAAAGTGTTTGCTACCACTGGGTAGAGGTCCTCTGTTATTCTGTTTATAACCTGATTTGTATGAATTTCTCTAATACTGGCCGAATTTTTTCCCTGTCCTCCCTTTTCTAAGGGCATTGTTTTATCATTACTGGCTTTTCTCCTTCTTTGATTTTTACCTCGACGGGTGGAGCATTTTTGCCCTTCCAGGTACATCAGTAGTCTATATCCCAGGATACACTTGGTTCACGACTTCTTCATTAATCTTGCCTTCTGTGGGAACAGTTGCTAAAAGCAAGCCCATTATTTTCATATATTGCTGATCATTTACCTCCAGAGTAATTTCTCCTTTTTTGAATCTGATTATTGCATCCATTTGTTCCAACAAATTTCTCCCAAAAAGGTTTCAAGGAATTGGACATATATAGAAATTTATTAATACCTACTTGTTTACCCAATTTGTATTTCAAAGGTTCACAAAAATATGCCCTTTCACTTTGGCCAGTGACTCCCTTTACCTACTATGTAATTGTTACTTATTGTCAATCCACCAAAAATTCCACTTGTTTCTGTTTTTTCCAGGTTCTCATTAGTTTTTTTCAAAACTTGCTACTGTCTGTTTCTCTCTCTGCCTACTTCCTCTGTACCTTCCCCAATATTCATTTTCCCAATATATATATACTGACCTCTCTCTAAAGGCTTCCAAAGCCTTCCAACCTCTTCAGTTCCATACTTTCTTATCCTTTCAACAATCTTCCTTTTCCCTGTTCCTGAATACTCTCCAAGCTTCATCTAAAAATATTTCCAAATTTCTACTTTCTGTTGCCCTTTCTACTTTCTGTTGCCCTCAGTTCCTATAACTTCTCTAGGGGAGCTTGCACCATTTCAGGTGTCAGGCTACCCCGAGAGGCATACGGCTTGTCCTCCTCCCGCCTCCTTCCCCCTCCGCCGCTTCTGGCAGCATTTTGGGTTTTTTTTGGTTTTTTTTTTTTTCTCTATATTTTTCTTTCTCTTCTTGCTGCAGTTTAGACACAGGCAAGGCCACACAGACAGGGGAGGCTGAGTTTATCTTACAGCTTACAACAGGCTTGTGATTTATGTTACAACACAGGCCTGGGATATTTCGCTTTCTTGTTTTTCCATTTAATTCCAGTCATAATACACTTCATATGCAATTCCAATTAGCTCAGCAATAGTTACGTTCCTCAGTCCCATTTACCTTTGCAGATGTCAGAAAAACAACATATTAAACATAAGTCTATTATTTCTATTTTCCTAGATCAGTTCAATTCAGTTCATATTCTAGCCACTTACAAACCACTTTTAAATACAATCTCCCAAGCTCACATCCATCATAACATTTAGTTTGTTCTTTTTCCATATCTCCGACTAGCACATAAATTCAATACGGATCAGAGTTTAACAACTTAAATCCTTTCCTGGTCCCAAAATTATTAGATAACAATAAAAACAAATTGTCTTAAAGTACTGTATCTCATCCTATTTTTCAAGTTCTGCAGAAAAACATTTAATTGCGACTAATTGATATAACCCCACATTCAAACCACAAGTGAATACAATATTGTTTCAAACTTTCCTTTATCAGGTTTCCCCACTAAGTTACTCTGATGTGTAAGGATGCGTCCTAAGAAGAGCAAGATGGTATTTTAGTATTTTAACGGAACCGGTTCCCATTTTGTTATTATGTCCCTGATTTCAGAGGGTGAAAAACATATCTGCATATACTTTCTTACATCGTGCGCACTGTAGTTGTAACTCATATGTCACGTCACTTAAGATGTTTTAAGCTCATATTCTGCTTTATACAGATCACATGCTAAATCATACCACCATAAACAGCAGTTACTGTAAGTAGCACACACTCACATAGCTCACACAGACACGGCTGGTTGGTCTCATGATTTACGAGTTACTTTACGATTTAGAATGGAATGCATGGAATGCCCGGGCACTTAGAAAAGATAACATGCAGTTATAGACCAATTATTCCCTTTTCACCATTACCTTTTTCAGCAGCTGAAATAAAGATTTCTGCATTACCCTTCACTCTTGCTAAATTAGTCATTAGCAAAAGTCCATTCTGGCTCTCCGAATCGAGATGCAGAAATCGCGGATTTGCTCGATCTACCTCAAAGATCGCTAGCGGCTGTACCCCAAACAGACAGCAACTCCTCCTCAGGTATCTTATCCCACTGCGGAACTGTGGCCACGTGTGAGACGTCTCTCCACGCTTTACTGGCTTGCCACCAAATGCAATTAAATGCATTTAAATTACATTTATTACAACATACCTTATCCACTATCGTGGCCGGAGGTCTTTTGTTTGCTCCTGCAATGAACAACGGAGACTGGAGATCTTTCCGAAAAAAAATCTTCAGGGCGTGCCTAAGACATCCCTTCCCAATTGTTCAAAAAGGCAAGCAGAACACCCTCCTGGATGACTCACCAAAATGAGGCGTGGAATGACCTTACAACCCTTGAGGTTATAAGGAAGGTATGCATTTATTTACGACGCTGAGCACACGGGGAATCATTTCACCTAATGTGTGTGTAAAATTACAGTAGCTGTGAACTTGGTTAAATGCAGTAAAGTGTTACATATTCATGAAAGTTTTAGGAACGCCTATACATATTCATAACCTGTCCCCGAGAAGGCGGTTCGTATTACAATGAGTTCCAGAAGACCATTTGCATAGTCTCCACCTCCGGCTCCTCCTGGTTGCAGCTGTGCAGTGATCATGAACCCAGGTCCTCTTTCTCTGTACACGGTCACCTTTGGTCCAGTGTGATGAGTTGGTTAGGACTCAGACTGCTGAGTTGGTTAAAACTGGCGTATCTCCTGTCCTGTGCCCAAGTTTCTGTAATCTAGTTCACCCAAGGATGCACCCAAGTATTATTATTTTTGCAAGGCATCAGTGAAGTCCTGTTTTTTGTACAATAAGTTACACAGAGCTAAGCAAGGCTAGGCAATAGTGATGTGGGTTAAAGGGTTAGGTCTCTAAGTGTCTTTAGCGATGTGGGGTAGGGTTAGTTCTTTAAGTGTCAAGTCCTAGTTTTTTAAGTGTTAATTAGTTAATTGTCAATTCCCTGTATCACTAGTACTTCATTTTCCTGTGCCTAAAATGGGGGAGAATAATGTTTTTCTTTCAAAAATTCTTTAAATTGTACAAATAAAAAGTACTGCATAAGAGGAATAAGGAGGCTTCCTTACTGACCTCTGTTTAGACAGTCTAGGGATGAATCTGTTCAAAAAATCCATATCCCAGTGCTGTACGTGACTGCACTTGAATTACTCATTTAGTTGAAATAGCCACCTGTTGTTTCATATTCTTCTAATTCTGTTTGGTTGCTTGCATTTAAAGGGCCAGATTCTACCTATTTTATTGATGACTTTTGCCACAAACTGTAAAAAGAGTCTTAAGGAATGATGTGGACATAGATACATCTAAATATAGGGGTGATAAATGCCTTCCTTTTAACACATGGAATATCATTTCTCACCATGATTATTTCAAACATTTGGAAGCAAGGTCAGGTGTCATGGAAGGACTACAGAGATGCTGCTCGCCACTGTAGGGAGGAAAGATGTGCGGCCGAAGCTCAATTAGAATTGAATCTAGCTAGTACTGTGAACTACAATTAAAAGGGTTTTTTTAATATGTTAATGGAAAAAGGCAAACTAGAAATAACATTGGCCCATTAATTGATGAACATGGTCACCTTATTAACAGGGACATAGACAAAGATGAGATGTTTAATGCTTTCTTCACCTCAGACTTCAACACTGAAGATGGACTTGGGGGCCTGCATAGACCTGGGCTAGAGAACCATGGCTGCAAGAACAATAAACTCCCAATGAATCCGGAACTTGTACAGGATTTGCTACTCCAGCTAGATCCTTACAACTCGATGGGCCCTGATGGAATTTGTCCAAGGGTACTTAAGGAGCTGGCCGATGTCATTGTGAGACCTCTCTCTGTGATTTTTTTCAACACTCCTGGGAATTTGGAGAGGTCCCAGTTGACTGGAAGCTGTTAAATGTTGTCCCAATTTATAAGAAGGGCAACAGGGATAACCCTGACAACTACAGGTCTGTCAGCCTCACTTTTCTGCCTGGCAAAATTATGGAGAAGATGATTGTTCTGGGAGTTATTGAAAAACATCTGAATGACAACATAGTCATTGGTCCCAGCCATCATGGGTTCATGAGGGGAAAGTCCTACTTCACCAACTTAATTTCTTTCTATAAGGTTACCCATGTAGTTGACCAAGGGAAGCCTGTCAATGTGATACTTTTTGGATTTCAGTAAAGCCTTTGATATTGTCTCTAACAATATTCTCCTGGACAAGATATCCAACATACAGTTGGATAAATACACAATACAGTGGGTGAACAATTGGCTGATGGGCTGGGCTCAAAGGGTTATATAGTAAATGGGGTTATGTCGGGCTGGCGACCAGTCACCAGCAGGGTTCCACAGGGATCCATCTTAACTCTTCAATGTCTTCATAAATGACTTGGGCACAGGGCTTGAGGGAATACTAAGTAACTTTGTAAATGACACGAAATTGGGAGGAGCTGTTGACACTCTCCAGGGCAGAGAGGCTCTGTGGATGGATCTAAACAAATTGGAGAACTGGGCAATCACCAACCACATGAAGTTTAACAAACACAAGTGCCGGATTTTGCACCTGGGACACGGCAACCCTGGCTGTACATACAGACTGGGGGAGGAAATGCTGGAAAGAAGCTCTGCAGAGAGATCTGGGGTTTCTGGTCGATGGCAAGTTGAACGTGAGCCAACAGTGTGCCCTGGCAGCCAAGAGGGCAAACTGTGTCCTGGGGTGCATCAAGCACAGCATTGCCAGCTGGTTGAGGGAGGTGATTGTCCCGCTCTACTCTGCACTGGTGCTGCCTCACTTGGAGTACTGTGTAAAGTTCTGGGTTCCACAGTATAAAAAAGATACTAAGCTACTAGAGAGTGTCTAGAAGAGGGCTACAAAGCTGGTGAAGGGTTTAGATTGGAAGCCATATGAGGAGTGGCTAAAGTCACTTGGTTTGTTCAGCCTGGAGAAGAGGAGACTGAGGGGAGACCTCATGGTGGCCTACAGCTTCCTCATAAGGGAAGGAGGAAGGTTAGGAACCAATCTCTTTGGCAACCAATGGCAGAACCTGAGGGAATGGCAGGAAGATATGCCAGGGGAGGTTTAGGCTAGACATTAGGAAAAGGTTCTTCACCTAGAGGGTGGTGGAGCACTGGAACAGGCTCCTCAGGGAGGTAGTCATGGCCCCAAGCCTGGCAGTATTCAAGAAGAGACTGGACCGCACCCTCAGACACATGGTGTGAACTGTGAGGTTGTCATATGCAGGGACAGGAGTTGGACTCAATGATCCTTGTGGGTCCCTTCCAACTCAGGATGTTCTATGGTTCTATGATTTTTCTTTTATAAATTAAAAAAGCCCAGTGGTGTAGTTCAACATCCATTTTTCTGATGGCAAAGCCAGACTGAAGTACTTCTTTATGTATATTCCCAGTTCACTGTACCTTCAACTGTACCGATGGAACTGTTTTTTTATTGAAGAGGATCATGAGAATTATGAGAATGATCAGAGTCAAAAGATAATTATTTTGGGAGGAGGGAAAGAGTGAGAGTAGGGCTTTTTTATTTTTACTCAGATGATTTCATAGATGGTGAACTGCAACATAACAGATAGTGAATTGCCATCTGTGTACACATACGCAGGCACATCACAAGAAGAGCCAGAGGCCACGAATGCATTGCAAAGAGCAAGTTTTATTTTAGTTACCTCTCTACTGGGGGATCTCCAAAGTCGCACCTAAGCTCCCAGGCAGAAGTGACACAAGCGGGGATGCAGGCGCTGGTAAGTTCAGCCCTACTGGAAGATCACTGGGCCTGCTGAGCTCACCTGTATTTCAAGGCTTCAGGCAGGGGCAGCCTCCCGCTCTTTCTCACAACAAAGCAGGTATCTCAGACATAGTGATAAGGTGCCTAGAGTTTCTCACAGGCCTATGTTATCTAACACAGAGGTTGTGGGAACAGCAGTTCCAGCTAAAGGGCCTTGGACAGATTATACAGAAGTATGGTTTTTATAGGTGTAAGAAGTGATAGCCCAGGCCAGTGAGAATGATATCTTGGATTGGAAAACTGCCCCCATATGTATGATGTGTGAATGTCCTTGGGCCTGGTCTGTGAATGAGTGGGAACGTAACTGAAACAAAGATAACATCAGTGTGGCGTGTTTTTAATAACAATTATTGGAAAAACATCCTATGTAACATCTTAGTCCAGGTCTGTATCTGTAAATTCTTTAAATTGTCACTGACTAATAACGAAGGCCTCAGCCTGGCTCATCTCTCTGCTCTGCCTGGCTCTGCGCTCCTTCCTGAAGAAGATCTCTGTCTGTGCGTGCATCTCTGACTGTGTCCCAGTGTGCGTCATTTCTAATCACTGCAGAGGTTCTACTCATCAAGCATACAAGGTCAGTAAAACAATTAGTGTGATGTATGTGCTTTTTCTACAGACAGGTGCAAGTCACTTGAGTGTATTTACATTTAACTAACCTCCTTGCCAAATCATCCACTATATTCCCATATACCATCAAAGAAAACAGATGTTGACTTGCACTGCTTAGGAAACTCCCTGATTCTTGAATAAGTTTATAAAATAAAAATTATTAAGGAGGAAAGAAAGAATTATAATGTGATGTGAGAATGTATTACTTCTGTCATTAAGCTTCTAAAAAGAAGTTTGGAAATAAGGAGGAAAATATAGTTGAGAATTTGTTCTATGGGGACACTTTCAGGCAACACAGTTTATTTTTTATTTCTAAATATTTAGTTGTAATTTTTATATTGAAAGACTTAATCCTTTCATTTCTTCTTGCTCTATGGTATTTACAGTATCATTGGCCTCTAAAAAATTACATTTATTATACAGATGGAGAAAATATTGCTGTTGGAGAGATTTGGTTTTGAAAAACATAGGACTTTTTTGGTTTTGATGGCCTTTAGCACAACTTGCTCCATCATCAGTTTGTTTTTCTCTTATGGACATTTGCTGTGAATTTTTCTCTTTTTTTGTTCTGATTTGCATAAAACTATATTTTGAAGAGTGTAGTTACTGACACATATGGACCTATTTCTATTATGTAATTGATTTTGTTTAAAAGGTATAGACTAAATTGTTTAGTACTTTTTAGTTGCTCATAAACTTTAAAAGAACATTGCCCCTTACTGGTAAAGTTGATTAACTTCTTGTACACTTAATTAACTTTTTCCCTCTTGTATCACCAGTGGCTGTCATAGAAACATAGAATAATGCAGGTTGGAAAGGACTGATTGAGGTCATCTGGTCAAAACAAGGCCAGTCTCTCAGTTAGGTACATGTTAATATGCATATTAAATTTTAAAAAAGGGAAAAAATGTTGTCAAACAGTCAATTTCAAATTTGCTAACAGAAAATGGAACTAATTAGCAATGAAATTTTAGATTTTAAAATAATGAGATCCTGATTTTATGAAATTATGTGTTCATATGAAGGCAGTTCAGTTCCCAGAAAGGTTTTTTAAAGTGCCAAGCACTATTCAAGACACAGTATCACAGTATGTTTGGGATTGGAAGGGACCTCAAAAGATCATCTAGTCCAATCCCCCTGCTGGAGCAGGAACGCCTAGGTGAGGTCGCACAGAAACATGTCCAGGTGGGTTTTGAATGTCTCCAGAGAAGGAGACTCCACAACCTCCCTGGGCAGCCTGTTCCAGTGCTCTGTCACTCTTACTGAGAAGAAGTTTTTTCTCCAATTTAAGTGGAACCTCTTGTGTTCCAGCTTGATCCCATTACCCCTTGTCCTATCATTGTTTGCCACCGAGAAGAGCCTGGCTCCATCCTCGTGGCACTCACCCTTTATATATTTATAAACATTAATAAGGTCACCCCTCAGTCTCCTCTTCTCCAAACTAAAGAGATCCAGCTCTCTCAGTCTTTCCTCATAAGGGAGGTGCTCCGCTCCCTTAATCACATTTGTTGCCCTATGTTGGACCCTCTCCAGCAGTTCCTTGTCCTTCTTGAACTGAGGGGCCCAGAACTGGACACAGTATTCCAGATGTGGTCTCACCAGGGCAGAGTAGAGGGGAAGGAGGACTTCTCTCGATCTACTAACCACCCCCCTTCTAATACATCCCAGGATGCCATTGGCCTTCCTGGCCACAAGGGCCCAGTGCTGGCTCATGGTCATCCTGTTGTCCACCAGGACCCCCGGGTCCCTTTCCCCTACACTGCTCTCTAATATGTAATTTCCCAACCTATACTGGAACCTGGGGTTGTTCCTGCCCAGATGCAGGACTCTACACTTGCCCTTGTTAAATTTCATTAGGTTATTCCCCACCCAACTCTCCAGTTTGTCCAGGTCTCGCTGGATGGCAGCACAGCCTTCTGGCGTGTCAGCCACTCCTCCCAGCTTAGTGTCATCAGCAAACTTGCTGATAGTACACTCTATTCCCTTGTCTAAATCGTTAATGAATATATTGAATAATACTGGCCCCAGTACTGACCCCTGAGGCACTCCACTAGATACTGGCCTCCAACTAGACTCCGCACCATTGACTACCACTCCCTGGCTTCTCTCCTTAAGCCAGTTTGTAACCCACCTCACTACTCTATTGTCTAGACCACACCTCCTCAACTTAGCTGTGAGGATGCTGTGGGAGACTGTGTCAAAGGCTTTACTGAAGTCAAGGTAGACCACATCCACCGCTCTGCCATCATCCATCCACCTTGTTACATTCTCATAAAAGGCTATGAGGTTGGTCAAGCATGACTTACCCTTGGTAAAGCCATGCTGACTGCCCCTAATAACCCTCTCATCCTTGATGTGCCTTGAGATGGCACCAAGGATAAGCTGTTCCATTACTTTCCCAGGGACAGAGGTGAGGCTGACCGGTCTATAATTACCTGGGTCCTCCTTCTTGCCCTTGTTGAAGACTGGAGTGACATTTGCTTTCCTCCAATCCTCGGGCACCTCTCCCGTTTCCCAAGACTTGGCAAAGATGATGGAGAGTGGTCCAGCAATGACTTCAGCCAGCTCCCTCAGCACCCGCGGATGCATCCCATCTGGACCCATGGATTTATGGATGTCCAGACTATTTAATTGCTCCCTAACCCAGTCCTCATCGCCTAAAGCAAACTCCTCCATTGACCTGGCTTCATCCGGGGTCTCAGGGGTACAGGGCTCCCCAGGACAGCCTCCGGCAGAGTAGACAGAGACAAAGAAGGCATTCAGTAATTCTGCCTTCTCTGTATCTTCTGCCACCAGGGCACCCACCCCATTCATCAGTGGGCCTACATTGCCTCTGGTATTAGTTTTATCCGCTATGTATTTGAAAAAGTTCTTTTTGCTGTCCTTGACCCCTCTCACCAGCTGTAACTCTAAGGAGGCCTTGGCTATCCTAGCTGCCTTCCTACATCCTCTAACAGCAGCCTTATATTCTTCCCAAGTGGCCAGCCCCTGCTTCCATGACCTGTAAACTCTCCTCTTCTGCTTGAGCATACCCAACAGATCCCTATTCAACCACGCAGGCCTCCTGGCTCCCTTCCTTGACTTCCTATCTGTGGGAATGCTCTGATCCTGAGCGTGGAAGAAGCAATCTCTGAATGCAATCCAGCTATCTCGGGCCCCTTTTCCTTCAAGCAGTCTTGCCCATGGGATTTCCCCCAGCAATTGCTTGAAAAAGCCAAAGTTAGACCTGCTAAAGTCCAGGGTTGCAATTCTACTTGCTATTCTGTTCCTGCCACACAAGATGCTCAACTCCACCATCTCGTGGTCATGGCAACCCAGGCAGCCCTCAACCTTTACTGCTTCGACCAGACCCTCCTTGTTAGTGAGGATGAGATCCAGCAGTGCACCTCTCCTAGTCGGCTCCTCCCCCATCTGCATGAGGAAGTTCTCATCAATGCACTGGAGGAACCTCCTGGACTGTGGCTGGCTGGCTGAATGGTCCTTCCAGCAAACATCAGGGAGGTTAAAATCACCCACAACAACCAGGGCCTGTGAATGTGAGGCCACTCTCAGCTGCCCATAGAAGGCCTCATCAACTTCCTCAGCCTGATCTGGTGGCCTGTAACAGACGCCCACAACAGTGTCACCCCTGCCAGCCTGCCCCTTGATCCTGACCCATACACTCTCAACTCACTCATCATCCACTCCTGGGCAGAATTTAGTACATTGTAGTTGCTCTCTCACATAGAGAGCAACTCCACCACCACGCCTAGCTGGTCTGTCTTTTCTGAAAAGGGCGTAGCCATCCATGACCACATTCCAGTCATGTGAACTGTCCCACCATGTTTCTGTAATTGCCACCAGGTCATAATCTCCCGACTGGACATAGGATTCTATCTCCTCCTGCTTATTCCCCATGCTGCGCGCATTGGTGTAGAAGCATTTCAGGGAGCATGCTGAGCACACCCATTTCTCCCTAGGGGCATAGGAGGCCACCCAGTCCTCATCAGTTTTAGAATGCTGCCCCACTGGGACAAGCCCAGCTACAACCCCATCCCCCTTCGAGCCTAGTTTAAAGCTCTCCAAATGAGCCCAGCTAATTCCTGCCCCAGCATCTTTTTGCCCCTACAAGATAAACCTTTCCCATGTGACACTGTCCAGACTGGTGTCTTATAAAACCAACCATTATCAAAAAATCCAAAGCCCTGCCTGTAGCAACACTCTTGGAGCCAACCATTTAGAGACTGAATTTTCCTATTCCATCCCACATCGTCACTTGAAGATGGAAGGAGTGAAGAGAAGATCACTTGAGCCCCTGATTCTTTCACCATCCTTCCCAAGACCTTGAAGTCATTCTTCATTCCTCTCAGACTACGGGAAGCAGCTTCCTCCCCATCTGTCTGGAAGACCAGCAGCAGGTAGTAGTCTGTCGGGTGCACTAGTTTGGGGAACCCTCTAGCGTGTAAGAATGTGCTAAAATTTAAGAAAACATATAATCAGATTTTAATTTAAGACTATGTATATAAAATATTGCAAACATATTTTCAGATGATAATAATGAGAGTTGGTCTTTAACAGCACTTCGCTTGCTATTGTCACTACTCAGTGGTGGTACTGCTACTCAAACATTTCTGTAGCTGATAAACTCTTTTAGAATCATGGTAATTAATTTTAAATAACATTTTTAAAAACAACTGAAATTTCTTGCAGAGGTTGAGTACTTACACAGATGTTACATCCAAATGATTAATTTTATGCAAAATATATTAATTTCTTATTATTACTGTAGCAGAATGCAACCCCCCCCCTCGCTCCCCCTCTCTGCCCCCTCTCTCCCCCTCCCTCCTTCAGCATGGAGGGGTGGGCACATCTCCTCTCTTTCTCTGCTACTCGAGGCTAATGGCTTCTTTTATTTGGCCCCGGAGCACCCTAGCCAGGGGCCATTAGCAGAGCCACTGGGCGCCCACGCCCAGGGTGGGGGATGTTTTTGGGAGGCTTTGGGGGCACCCACAGCCAGTGTGGGGGGTGCGGAGGAGCTTTAACAATGCCTACAGTCAGGTCTGATCAAATTACAAAAACGGGATTCTCGTCGAAACTCTGCCCATTGTCGCGAGTTTCTCGGAGCACGAGCTTAGCCACTGCCGCCAGGAGCCACGGCCCCCGCAGCTCCCCAGGATGGAGACTCCGCTTGCCTCGCCGCCACGGCTGTGAGTAAAACTCTCGCAGAATTGCGAGTATATTTATACTTTCCGTGCACATATGCACGTATAACTCTCTGTGCTCCATATGAGCACGTCTAAAATTAATCCTCTCAGAATCGCAGGTGTATTTTCCTTCCGTGCACATATGCACGTGTAATTTTCCGTGCACATTTGCACGCGTACTTTAAATTACTTCCTCGCACAATCGCGAGTGTATTTTCCTTCCGTGCTTCCACGTAAGCACGTGTAATATTCCGTGCACATTTGCACGTGTAAGTAAATTAACTCTCGCAGGATTGCGAGTGTATTATAAATTTACCCTCGCGGAATCGCGAGTGTACACTTTCCGTACTCACTACGAGTACGCGTATCTCTTTAAAAATAATCCTGCTATGGGCTTGGGCAAGTGAGTTCTTCTCCGGGACTCAGGGGCGACTCTGGCATTGTTTTGAGTGAAGCCACGTGCATGCACTCTGTGGACCGCCTGTTGTAGTGGTTGCTGCCCCTAGTTTCCTCAACTGATATCCGAACCTTTATTTAAGTCACTTTTGGAATGCTAAAACCCTGTTTCTCACCGGTTTAATAAAAGTTGTTTTGGACCCTGTTGTCCCTTAAATTAACCTCGGGGTAATATTCCGTGACAATTACACTTTGCACCTTGAAAACTTATACAGACAACTAATAATGTGTCATGCAGATTGCAGTCAAATACAGACCTGTATCAGACATGGTCTAATCATATTGGGTTTTTAATATATTTTGAATGAAGTATAGTTCTTTATAGTTGAATTTTGGATAAAAATAATGATATAAAAGTGAAATGCTGGAACTGATCCATATCAAGTAGCAAAGAGAGCAATAATTTCCATTGTCTGAGAAGGAAAGCGCTGCAGTTGTCAGTACATTGCGGATTTTTTTTTCTTATTATAATAGATTTATTTTCTCCGTGGAATTGTGAAAGACTTTTTTTTTTTTAAGTGACTTTTGTATTTTACATGTTTGAATTTTACAACTTCATTTTTAGTCCTGTGGAATAATTTACTAGTAAGCACCAACATATTTATTCAAGAATATGTATAGTAATTCAACAACATGCATAGCATGCATGTCTGGTGAACACTGTGAACAATCAACTGACTGACAAATTGAAAGAAGGATTATGTTGAATTTATTAATGAGGAAACATGCAAAGAAAAGTGAAGGACAGAATGTGGGCTCAAGGGCTCTAGCACTCAAGCAATTTAGTATTAAGCAAGAAGCTATTACTTCTCTGCTAATCCACTAAAACTGTCTCTGTACATGATCCTAACCTATAGCAGGTAAGACTTAATTTGAGCTCATTTGTCTTCACTAAAAAGGGAATTACCTGTTACTGATAGTGGAAGAGGGATAAACAGCTCTAATAACCTTGTCATGGCTTCCAACTAAGAGCATCCACAGTTACCACAAATCAAATACTGTGTGATATAAATTCTTAGTAACTTATCTGTGTATCTGAGTTTGTAACTTGTAATAGAGCACAGATTAGAACCCCAGTGGTTTTTATTTTAAATTTGTAAAATAAATCATTGGACTACACTATCACTGACAAAAATCTCTTTGCATGTAGTATTAGATTACACTAAAATTTTAACTTAGCTATGATTTGTTTATGAAATGTCTTAATATGTTTCTTGAAGAGTATGATGTTGAGAAAAGATAAAAGATACAAATTTCAAGTCGCTGTTCTGTAAGAAGCCTCTAATTTGAGAAGGGCTGCCAGTTAGACTTGCATTAAAAGTCTGTGATTGCTGCTATTATGTTTGTGACTTTGGAGAAATGTTTGTTTACCTGAAAGTACTAGAAGTTTAGATGTGAAAGATAATACCACAGACTGTCAATCGGCTTTTTTTTTTAAATCCACTGTGTAATCTTGGACTGGCCATTTATGACAAAGCAATATAGAATCACGGTCTCCTTTGACAGTATATTTTAAGAAGATAGAGATCATTTGAAATGCTCCTTCTTGCACACATAATGTTGTGTATAAGTTCAGTGATATCTTTTGGATGGAGCAAATGAACAGGCAGTTGGGTTTTTATTTTGGTTGCTGAAGACATCGGGATTCCTAATGAGAGCACTGAGGTACCTTATGTAATTAATTATCGAATCAACTGCAGCTGTTTTGTCAATCTGATCAGTATTTGTTACAGTTAAATTTTATATGATTTACTCTCAGAAGAGCAGTTTTTATGGACCTTATTCCCAGTGAATTTATAATCTAAGCATCTGTGCTCTACTGCTTTGAAGTTAGGTCATATCCTTGTCCCAGTAAACTGATAATGAATGTTATTGTCATCCATTCTCTCTACCCTAGCGACTTGCCCTTTGAGAGGTCTGTTTTTTCAAGTTCAACAGAACAGACATTTTCTAAACCCCCTGGGCAGAAGAAATCTCAAAATTTGTTGATATCATCAGTCCAACAATTTAATAGGCATACTTAACAATTTACTGTGAAGTGCCCATAATTATGTATCCATTAGTATTTCCTGGAATTATTTGATTATGAAGAGGGATTTTGGAGAAGGCACATATTTCTGATGAACTTCAGGATATTAACTCATTTCTTGTGGTATGGGTGACCTTAAGAAATGTTTCTTGTGACTGGCAAGAATCAAATATATAAGGGCTGTAAACCTTCTGAACTGCTTTATTTTTGTGTGTCTGTGTATGTATGTCTCTAACCAGAGATAATACATAGACCTCATATTTCTCTCTCAACTAAGGTCAAGAAAATATTTTTGCCTTTTATTTACTTATTTACTTTTGAACTTTTACAAAGAGAACAGTCCTGCAGAAAAAAAAAAAAATCCTTTCAAGTCCAGAACAGATATTTATTTTCCTGATTGCTTCTTTCTGGAAAAAGGTTTTGTTTTAAGTGCAGATGAATACAGTGGGAAGAGTAAATCTAGCTTTACAAAGATATAAGTAAAAGTAAAATAACATTTAACTGATATTTTGCTGGAAACTCTGTTGAATCACCCAGATCCATTAATCACACTGAAAAAGCTCTCCATTATCCAAAATTATTCATTGTCTTCATTCTCCAACTCCATTTAGCCTGCAGTAATCAGGGTTGAACTATACCTATAAGAAGCTCTAAAAGTAATAGTCTGGTAAGTACAAAAAGTCAAAACATTATTTGTCCTCATTGCGAGAACTGTGAGCAGCATGTTAAAGAATATTAATGTCTGGGATTGTCAATACTTAACAGTACTTTCCTAATACAAGTCTCAATGTAGCAGAGCAGATTATTCTCCTGATTTTATCAAAACCTTAACTAAGTTTTGCTAGTGTATCATATATCTTTAAATAGAACTAGATGCTATAATATCACATATTTTTGCCCCAGCTAAGATGGACATCAAACTATACTAATTGTGTATTTATATATATTGTACTGGTTTTGGCTGGGATAGAGTTAAATTTCTTCATGTTTTGTATTTATGCCAGTGTTGATAACCCATGGATGTTTTAGTTATTGCTGAGCAGTGCATACACAGCATCAAGGATTTTTCTGCTTCTTATGCTGCCTGACCAGAGAGTAGGCTGGGAGTGTGCCAGAAGTTGGGAGGGGGCACAGATGGGACAGCTGACCCCAGCTGACCAAAGGAATATTCCATACCATATGAGACTGTGCTCAGCAATAAAAGCTCAGAGAAAGAAGGGGAGACATTATGGCATTTGTCTTCCCAAGTAATCATCATGCATGATGGAGCCCTGCTTTCCTGGCTGAACACCTGCCTGCCAATGGAAAGCAGTGAATGAACCTCTTGCTTTCTTTTGCTTTCCCTGTTAAACTGTCTTTATCTCAACCCACAAATTTTCTCTTTTTTGATTCTCTCCCTCATCCCACTAGGTGGGGAGTGAGAAAGAGGCTGTGTGGTACTTAGCTGCTGGCTGGGGTTAAACCACAACTGTATACAGCAAGAAACAGTCTATCATGACCTGCATATGCTCTAAACAAGATATTTTAAGAGGGAAGACAAAGAAATGAAGTTCTTTGCCCAGGATATCACAACCTCTTAAAGTAGAACTAGGAGTTCTACTAGGAGTCTAGTGAAGCCTCAGCGAGTTTCTGGATGACACCTAGCTGAGTGGTGTGTGCTTGACATGCCTGAGGGATGAGATGCCATCCAGAGGGACCTGGACAAGCTCGAGAAGTGGGCCCATGTGAACCTCATGAGGTCCAACAAAGCCAAATGCAAGGTCCTGCACCTGGGTTGGGGCAACCCCCAGTATCAATACAGGCTGTGGGATGAAGGGACTAAGAGCAGCCATCTGGAAAAGGACTTGGGGGTACTGATTGATGAAAAGCTGGACATGAGCTGGCAATTTGTGCTCGCAGCCCAGAAAGCCAATCATATGTCAAGCTGCATCAAAAGAAGCATGGTCAGCAGGTAGAGGGAGGTGATGGTGATTCTCCCCCTCTACTCTGCTCTGGTGAGACCCCACTGGGAGTACTGCATCCAGCTCTGGAGACCTCAGTACAAGAAAGACATGGACCTGTTGGAGAGGGTCCAAGAGAAGGGCCGCAAAAATGATCAGAGGGATGGAACACCTCTCCTATGAGGAAAGGCTGAGAGAGTTGCGGTTGTTCAGAGAAGAGAAGGCTCCAGGGCAACATTATTGCAGCCTTTTGGTACTTAAAAGAGACCTATAAGAAAGATGGGGGCAGGGCCTGGTGTGATAGGACAAGGGGTAATGGTTTTAAACTAAAAGAGGGGATATTCAGGCTAGACATGAGGAAGAAATTTTTTACAATGAGGGTGGTAAAACACTGGACCAGGTTGCCCAGAGAGGTGGTAGATACCCCATCCCCGGACACGTTCAAGGCCAGGCTGGACAGGGCTCTGAGCAACCTGATCTAGTTGAAGATGTCCCTGCTCATTGCAGGGGCTTAGACTAGATGACCTTGAAAGGTCCCTTCTAACCCAAACTATTCTATGATTCTATTATTCTGTGATTCTATGATTCTGTATTAAAACTTGAGCTCCCATTTAATAGTTCACTTCAATAGTTGCTATTGTCTGCTGGCTGTCAATCATTCTAATATCTATGATTCCTTCTAGACCAATGCAAAGTTTTGGGATATTCCTTTCATTTTGGCTATGATGAAAGAAAAAATAGTCACCCTCCTGGTCCAGAAGGCAACTCCCCATTTTGTATGCAAACATACTGTAATGAGAATTTAATAGATTTTCATGAGCTTGTCTGTAAAAAAAAAAAAAATCAAACCATTTTTCCTCATTATAGTAAAGTAAGTAGGTAGCTACAATTATTTCAAATGGCCTTTATTATCTCAACTTGTATTGTGGTAGAATTGTTAGCAATCAGGACACATAACCACGGGCGTAGTCATATGCGATGCTTTATTTCAGCGCTGGGAAACCAGGGGTTCGCATCCAAAGCTGGCTTTGCTGGTCAGTTTAAGTTACACAGTATTTATACAGTCCATTCACATACATATTCATATATTCATTAAGATATGTAACGGTTACTCAACACTGATTGCAACATCGATTGCAACATCTTGGAACTATTTTGATCATGTGCAGTGTCCTCTGGTGGTCTTTCAGGGGGTCTTCAGGATGAAGTAAGTAGTCTTCATCACTTCTGTCCCTTTCACCTTTGGGTGCTGCACAGGCGTACTACTTCTATAGCTAGATAACTGCTGACTTGCTCAGCCTCCGGAGATACTGCATGTACTTCTCCTCACTCTATGTGTATTTAGGCTAAGATAAAGCTAGGTTGTTAAGATAAGAGTATACTCAAACACGATATGCTTGAACATCCTTTCAGGGACAGTTTACAAAACTGATTCATCCTTTCAGGAACATTTTGTAAAACTGGTTCTGTTACTAACAGAATGACTCAGCTTCCCCCATTTCCTACTCTGTGTTGATTTACATAAGCTAATTATTCTGTTTTAGAATGCAAATGTTGATTGCTTTTTCAAGTAGGCCTTTCAAGGCAACGTAAGTGTTTCTTCAAAATTATTCTGTAAAGATACTTAATGAATTTCCAATGAAAGGAAAAATAATTTTCAGTATTCTATTCCTATATATTACGCAATACACTATATTCTGTTGTTGTTGTTCAGTAATTGTGGTGGGTTAACCTTGGCTAGCTGCCAGGTGTCCACCAAGACTGCTCCATCACTCCCCCTCCTCAGCAGGGCAGGGAGAGAAAATAAGATGAAAAAGCTCATGGGTCCAGGTAAGGAAAGGGAGATTGCTCACCAATTACAGTCACAAGAAAAAACAGACTTGACTTGGGGAAATTGATTTTGTTTATTGACAAATAAAAATAGAGTAGGACAGGGAGAAAGAAAAAAAACAACCACTAAACCCCCAGGCTCAACTTCACACCTTCACTCCCAACTCTTCTACCTCCTTCCCCCAGTCCAGAATGGGGAATGGGGTTTGTGATCAGTTAATAACACTTCTGCCACTCCTTCCTCCTCATGCTTTTCCCCATGGAGTCATAGTTCCTGCCAGAAAACCTGCCCCTGTGTAGGCTCTCCACAGGCTGCAGCTTCCTTCAGAGCACATCTACTTGCTTCAGTATGAGGTTCTCCATGGGCTTCATGGTGAATATCTGCTCCATTGTGGTCCTCCATTGTCTGCAGGGGAATCTCTGCTCCAGTGCCTGGAGTACCTCTTCCCCTACCTTTTTCACTAACCTTGGTGTCTGCAAGGTTGTTTCTCACACAGTTTTCTCATTCCTTTCTAAGCTGATACACAGCATTTTTTTTTACCCTTTCTTAAATATGTTATCACAGAGGTGCCACCAGAATTGCTGATTGGCTCAGATTTATCCAGTCATGGGTTCATTTTGGAGCTTGCTAAAACTGGCTCTGTGGGGGCAGCTCCTGATGTCTTCTCACAGAAGCCACCCCTGTAGCCCTCCCCACTGCCAAAACCTTGTCAAGTAAACCCAGTACAGTAATGTACAGCATGAAATTAGAATCATAGAATCATTGAATCATAGACACATTCTGGTTGGAAGAGACTCTTGATCATCAAGTCCAATCATAACCTAAATCTAGCCCTAAACCATGTCCCTAAGAACCTCGTCTATATGCCCGTCCAGGCCATGAGCTGCCAGCTTCTCCAGGAGAATGCTGTGTGATATGGTATCAAAGGCTTTACTGAAGTCTAAGTACACAACATCCACAGCCTTTCTCTCATCCCCTAAGCGGGTCACCTTGTCATAGAAGGAGATCACGTTGGTCAAGCAGGACCTGCCTTTCATAAACCCATGCTGACTGGGCCTGATCACTTGATTGTCTCGTATATGCCTCATGATGGCACTCAGGATGATCTGCTCCGTGACCTTCCCTGGCACCGAGGTCAGACTGACAGGCTTGTAATTCCCCGGATCCTCCTTCCAGCCCTTCTTTTAGATGGGTGTCACGATTGCCAACTTCCAGTCATCTGGGACCTCCCTGGTTAGCCAGGATTGCTCATAGATAATGGAAAGTGGCTTAGTGATCACCTCTGCCAGCTCCCTGAGCACCTTTGGATACATCCCATCTGGCCCCATAAACTTGTGGGTGTCTAAGTGGTGTAGCAGGTAGTTTAGACCTATTTGTGACAAATGGTTGCTTGTATGCAATCAGATTATATTCTGTTGCCTGCAGCATTTGAGTGAAGATGATTTGTTAATATCAAAGAATTTATGAACCGCATGTGGCAGATGTACTCCTCTCCCCACCTCGAAAGCACCAGAAACTTCTAGGCTGATGGACCACTATGGTCATGCACATGCCCTTTAGTCAAAAGATAGGGCCTTTACCAATGAAATGCCTTGGTTGGGAGAAGTTTCTGGACCACTACCATAAATGACCACAGCTCAGATTCAACTTAGGGTATAAATGGAGACCCCCATTGAGTTGGTCTTGTGCAGAGCAGTGAGTATACAGTGGAAGACTCTCCTTCTTAGACTGGGATGCCATCTAAGGAAATTTACTTGAGGATTGAGACACCTTGCCTTATTGGTAAGTGATCTTCTAGGTACCCTTGAGAATCCTCACTTTTCATGAGTGGGAAGATGCATATTTTGAATCATCATTCTAGAGTTTTGGGATCCCTTGATTCTGAATTGAATTCCTAACTGGTATCCAAATCTGTATTTTATAATATTGTCAGAGTGCTGAATAATTTTGGAGAAACCCCATTTCTAGTTGGTTCTCCGTAAACAGTTCTGGTTAGAAGAAAGTCTGTTTGGAGCTTATCATCTGCCTAAATTGATTTTTGGGATGCTTTTGCAACATTTAAATTAGCATAGTTGTCAGGATATCAAAAATGGGGAAATTATCATGGAGGCACAGCTGTAATCCTTCCCCCCTCTGCACACAATGGGCAGAAGAGAGATGGTTTGATCCTAGTGTGGTCCCAACCATATGTGCGGTTCTGTGTGCCATCCTGTGTGTCTGCTTGAAACAGGTTTGGGATCTGCATAAATACTATAAGCAATTGGAAAAGGTTAATTTTAAGAGAATCAGAGATAGACTGTAAAAGTAGAATTGCAAAGAGAAAGAGAGCAGACCTGCATTGGAACAAAGGACTGAGATTCCGCTGGCACAAGCAGGGGAGCCCCCTGGTGTTGCCCAAACTCAGAAGTTGATTGCAGGTGCAGATTCCGAGGATCAGGATGAAGAAGTCTGGGGATATCCTGACAAAAGCAGTCCTAACAAAATGCAGGAATTGGAGTGAAAAGATGTGTCACCTCTTATTAAAACAGAGAGGCACAGAGGCCCACAAGGCAGGAAACCCTGAGCAGCCCCAGGTGATACCTAAAATCAAAAATTAGTGATAAAAATAAGTTAATAAAAATAAGTTTCATAGATGTTAGGCATTTATTAGGTGTTAGGTCACAGGAATGATATTTGTTAGGATAAGCAGAAGAGGACTGAAGGACAATACACTTACTCTAAGTAGATGAGGACACGAAACTAGTGCAGGAACTGGTTCAGGCTGACCATGTGGTACTTAAAATACATCTATTAATTATTAGTCAAACCTAAGCTAAGCACTCTGCTTCTGAACAATATATTACTTAATCTTCTGTCTCCCTCTTATCATGCAGAAGGATCTAAAACTTGAAAAATATCCCCTCATTTTGCAGGTCGTCAGAAAGCATTTATCTCATGTCAATTGGTTAATGATGGGTACGCCTTTTATATCTTAATCACAGTATACATTAATTTAGACGTTTCTCTTCAAATCCCCCCTTTTGAATATATGTCATGGTTTAAGGCAAGGTGGCAATAAACCGTGGCAGACGCTCTCTGTTATCCCCTTTACCTCCCACCACCCCTTCCTTTAGATCGTAAAGATTATAAGAAAGATAAGGGGAAAGGAAAAGAGACTTAGACTTCAAGTTGGAGAGTGTTAAAGGGTTTTACTAATGCTACTAATAAATAGAGAATATATACAAAATATACAAAACCAATCTCAAGTGCTCGATGTGGAGCTGGCGTCACTCCAGCAGCGGCGGAGCTGGGTGTGTGGAGCTGGCGTGGCTCCAGCAGGTGCAGGCAAAGCCCCTGGAAGTCATGGGTGGGACTTAACATCGAACTGGAAACTGGTTGCAGGGATGCAGGGCCTGAGGCCTGTGGATCACAGGCAGACAGACAGGGTCCTCTCCAGATGCCGGCCATGGTCAAAGAGAGTGTGACCCTCGTGATCACCCTCTTATATAGGGGGTATGACGATTATGGGATGGAATACTTGCGTTGGTCAGTTCTAGTCACCTGTTCCATCCACCCCTCCTCAAACAAGCCCCTCTCACAATGGAATGTGGGAAAACTTATCAGTCTTTCTTAGCTACCATAGTAATAAATCTAAACACGAGCTTCTTCAGCATTCCATTGGTCTCTTATCAGCACCGAGTACAGCATCCTAGGAAAAAATATGCAGGCTAAAACTCAGAAAAGTACAGCCACCTATAAGAACTTAGCTGAAAGAAAAATCACTAAAAGAGAACTGGTCTTGTTTTTAACAAAACCAGGATAATATACTTGCAAATTATTTTGCAATATAGATCTACAAAATATTATCATCTCGTGTTGTGGTACAGCATAGTTATCTGTTACCCGATAGCAGTACAAAATAGAACATTGTAGCATAATGCAAGTAAAAAGTATTGGCATTAAAATTAGAGTCACAAACATAAATAACTACTTTAACTAGGTCAAACTGGGTAGCTATGAAGTAAGCTTATACAAAATTTCTTCAAAACTCTAAGATGTATCATATTTAGTGACTTCATGTAATACTTTAGGTTATTCCCAAAAGGATTTGCAAATGTTTGTATTTCAGTACCGTGGGAAAAACTCAAATTCATTTTGTAAGAGTCTTCAGTTTATATCAAAGCCAAAATTCACTATTGTGAAGACTATAATTGTCACCAACAATACTAACAAGGGATATTTTGCAGTTTCAGATTCGACCTGTGCAGGCATCTCTTTTAGTTCATTTCAGGCTATAATAGTTTTTACTAAAGATGTCTGTAAAGACCAACTAGGAGTAAAAGCATTTGTTACTGCGGTTATACTTAAAAATCACTAAGATCAACCTTGAGAGAAAACTGTGAAGCGATAGGTCCTACTGCTTCCGACAAATATTTCTTATCTGGTGCTTTCTTCACTCTTGAATAGTGAATCTCGGCAGGTTACTCTTTAATCTTGGTTGCAGTAAAGGCTGTCAGCAACACCTGGAACGATCCATTCCACTTCTCTTCTAAAGGTGGACCTGAAAAAGCTTTAACATAAACTTAATCTCTTGGCTTGAAAGAAAAGATTTAAGATTTCCTCGGCTAGAGACTTGACTCTCTGAGCAGCACTAAAGGTAGTGCTAGATTCTACTTCAAATTAGTTTCTTGATAAATTTTATTAACTGCTGTTTGATTATGTTTCATTTTTTCTACCTGCTCACTTGCTTAAGGCTTGTAGGGAGTATGCAACTGCCAATCCATCTCTAATGCTTTACTGACTTGCAGCACTACCTGTACAACAAAATGGGGCCCTCTGTCAGAGGACATCACAGTGGGTACCCCAAATCTGAGTATGATTTCATTTGACAAAGCTTTGGTTACTTTTCTAGCTTTACGAGTTTGGCAGGGGAATGCTTCTGGCCAACCTGAGAAGATATCTTTTAATACCAGCAAATACAGATACCTCCCTTTTCTAGGGAGTTTGGATAAATCTATTTGCCAATGTTGTCCTGGTACATTTCCTTTTCTCAATTGTTCTTATTTGTATCCTGTTTACAGTATTAAGACTGTTTTCCAGACATATTTCACATTGCTGGGTCACTTGTTTCCAAATACTATATAAAAACTTACCTTTTAATTACGTCTTGGTATGGAGCATCAGCTCCTGAATGCATTTTGTTGTGTTCTAACACAATTTCTCATAACATATTGCAAGGTATAGTTTACTGATGTTGGTTCGAGGAGACAGCCTACCAGGATCAGAGACATTACCTTCATATCTGTCTCTGCCTTTTCAGCAGCTTGTCTTGCAGTAAAATTTGCCAATTTATTTCCAATTTTCTGATTAGTGTTTCTCTTTCGATGCCCTTGAAATGCATGATGGCAACTTTTCTAGTAACAGCACAGCTTCCAACAATTGGAATATCATGTTTAATATGTTTTCCTTGTGTTGTTAATAAACTTTGTTCTTTTCAAATGGCTCCATGGGCATGCACCACTCTAAAAACGTACTTTGAATCAGTCCAAATATTAATATTCTTCTCTTTGGATAATTCTAAAGCTCATATGAGTGCAGCTTTCAGGGCAGAAGTCCTAGGAGACAAAGGTTTAACTTCGATTACCTTGTGGGTATTTGTTACGGCATATCCAGCTTTATGTACTCCTTGCTTTACAACGCTACTTCCATCGGTAAACCAGGATTCTTCAGCGTCTTCCAGTGGCTGTTCCTTTAAATCTGGTCTGCTAGCGTAGACAACTTCTATTGTTTCCAAGCAATCGTGGACCACAGGCTCTGAAACAGATCCACTGAGGGAAGAGGCTGGATTGACGTTAGTAATGATGATATTCACATCATCTTGTTACAACACTGGCTGGTACTTCAGGAATCTTGCGGGGGATAACTGATGGTTACCTTTTTGTTCCAGAATGGTTGTGACTGTATGGGACACTAACACAGTAATTTTCTGTCCCATAGTGAACTTGCGAGCTTCCTGTATATTGAGTACCATCGCTGCCACAACTCGAAGACATCCAGGCCAGCCTTTGCTCACTTTATCCAATTGCTTGGAGAAGTAGGCCACTGCTTGCTTAGAGGGTTCTAATTGCTGTGCTAGGATACCCAGAGGAATGCCTTGCCTTTCATGTGAGAATAACCAAAATGGTTTGGCGACATCTGGGAGTCCCAGGACCGTAGGCCTCATCAGTTCATTTTTAGTTGTAAAAAAGCCCTCCTGGCTTCTCCTGTCCAATTCAACTTGGAGGTGTTTTCTTTTAACAGTTCATACAAAGGCTTTACTGAAAGTCCATAATTATAAATCCAAAGTCTGCACCAACCTGCCATTCCAAGAAACATTCGGAGCTCTTTTACCGTTGCAGGTTCTGCTGTCCAGCAAATAGCTTCTTCTCGCTCTGTCTCCTGCTCTTACTGTCCTCCAGACAGATAAATCACTTGGTGCTGCATCAGTTGGGCTTTCTGTTAGGAAACTCCATACTTGCTTAACATCAGAAAATTAGTAAACTAATTAAAACTAATTAAAAATTAATCAATTGCACACAATCTTCTTTGGTTTTTGTGGCTTTTGTGGCTATAAGGAGGTAACAAAGTCCCATTTCCTTCCTAGGCTTCAAGTTCTTATCCCTGGGGTAACACTGTCCAGGTTAATCGGGCTTTTCTCACAGTATTGGGATTTTCTCATTCAAAAGGAAAAGTTTCTGACTCTCTTTGTCTAATACAAGACAGAAAAGGCATCTTTCAAATCCAACACAGTAAACTATTTCTGATTGTCTCATAATTTGGTTAACAATGTGTAAGGGTTAGCTACTATTGGGTGTCATTTTATTTATTACTCTCGAATCCTGCACTAACTTTATAGCTTTTACCATCTTCTTTCTTGTCGAGGGTTAAGATTGCGGGGTGACAATAAAACCCTGGCAGATGTATTGTTAACCCCCTCTTCCCCCCCACTTCCCCCTTTTGCCCCTCCCTCTCCCCCCTTCCCACTAAGGACAGGCGATTGGGAGGGAAAGAAGGACAGAGAGAAGACAGTTGGAAAAATTAACAATGTTTTACTAATGCTACTAATAAGAATAGAGGAAATAATACAAAATATACAAAACCAATCTTGAAAGTCTCAGCAACTGCAGAGCCGGCACCCTAATTCCTGGATTAGACTCTGCAGCCAACCGGAGCTGGATTCAGTCTCTCACTAGGCCTCAGTTCGCAGGGATGACTAGCAAGGTCCTCTCCTAATGTCGGCCATAAGAACAAGAGAAAAATGGCCGAGATCCTCGTGATCTCCCATTTTATATGAAGTATTCACGTGAATGGAATGTTATACACAGTTGGTCAGTTTCTTGGTCACTTGTTTCTCGTCACCCCTCTCGCGAGATGTCCATTCATGCTTATCAATAAGTTTGCATTCCATTGCTAGGTTTTACCAAAACATGTGTCTGGTTCTCCAGGAAAATGCAGTTAATATGAAGGCTTTAGCTGACAGGAAAAATTCACTGAAAGAGAAACTTGTTTTTAACAAAACCAGGACATTTCTTTACTCGCATTCCATCAGCAGTCCAAACTGCAGGAAGCTACTGATTTTTTTTATTTTCTGTCCTCTAATTTCAGAGGATATTGTTTGATTCTGACTGGTCCAGCTCCAGGTTTCAAATTAATTTTCACTGGTTCTGCATTCTTTGATTTACCATGAACTCTTGAAGCCCATACCCCTGGAAATACTTGATACAATATTTCCTGAGGTATTTGGCTTTGCTTGTCAGTTTGAATCATTGCCAAATTTTAAATCTTATTTTTTTTTATCTTAAGTTTCACTTCATTTGAATATTGTTATTGCTTTCAATTTTTTTTTAATAGGTCTCATCTTAGTAACAGTTTTGGAGACCCAGGCATATATAAGAACTTATGAATTCCAATTTGTTTTCCCAATTTATATTTGATTTGCTGTAAAAAGAAAAAGAAAGCTTTCTCTTGTTGGCCAGTAGCTTCCACTAGAGTTACAAAATCTTTATCTAAAGATATCAATTCCTGATTCAAAACTGAATAAGATGCTCCAGTAGCAATTAAAAATTCAATTTCTTTTCCCTGTTTTCCTCTTCTCTCTCCGAAGCTTCATCATCTGCCACCTCGAAAGGTGAAGGCACATAATCTTCAATTCTACCCCACCCCACCCCATGGGGGCACATAATCTTCTATCCTATCCTCCCCTCTCATGAGGGGAGTTTTCTGTCTTATTCTACATGCTGAACAACATCGTTTCAGTTTTCCCTGTACTTTGTTCGGATCCTTTTCCAATGTTAAAACAAAAGGATCTGCTGGTGCCAAATTAATACCACATTCTTTCTGCCACTCTGAGTGATTTTGCAAAGTGAAAAATATATCAGCATACAGAACTTGTCTCCATTTTCCTTCTCTCTTCAAGAATAGCATTAGAGTACCATAACTCAAAGTTTCATTAAGAGGCCACTTTTCCTCATCACCTAATTTATATGATGGACACTGATCATAATATTTCATCAAGGTTTCTCTATTCACATTATCACCAGGTGATTCCTCAATTTCTTTCCTGTGAGCTAAAACACACTCTAACTTAAAGCATTAAAGTGCATAACCAAAACCAAGGTATATCCAAGAATTAAACAAAACTACAGTATGCTTTACAGCTATAAAAAGAGCTGGCTTTACACCACAACAAAGTAAAGGAACAACCAATACCAAAATTTGTCCACACAAACAATTCTACTGCAGCTACAGTATACTTTTAAGGTGCTAGCAACCCAGTATACACTATCCCATGCAAGAATTCTATTTCACGACTTATGGATAGTTTACAACCACATGACCAGTCCCCCATTTCAGGAAAGAATGCCTTCTTAACAGAGGTCCTTGTGTGTCCCCGCAGTGATCCAATTGAGACGAGGAGTCTCTCCAGAGAAACCTCCGGGGTGCGCCAAGAGATTCCTTGATTCAACGGGTCTTGCAGCCAGACAATCAGTTCTCCTGGCTGGCTCGCCAACAGAAAGGAAGAAATAAACTTAACAGCAGAGTCAATTATACTGTTAAACATGCATTTTTTATTTTATCAGCACTGGGGATCATCCTCCATAAATGCTTTAAAGACTGCACACTCTTGTGTTGCTTATATTCACACAATTATTACGTATTAATTATAATTTTTGGAAATTTTTAACATACAATATATCTATACAAAGAAATAATTGATAAAGTTAGTTAGAATTTATTAGTTTCTTACTTACAATCCATCTGTTAGTTATTAGTCAAACATCAGCTAAGCACTCTGCTTCTGAACAATATATTACTTAATCTTCTGTCTCGCTCTTGTCATGCAGAAGGATCTAAAACTTGAAAAATATCCCCTCATTTTGCAGGTGGTCAGAAAGCATTTATCATGTCAATTGGTTAATGATGGGTACATCTTTTATAACTTAATCACAGTATACATTAATTTAGCAGCTTCCCCTCACCATAAAGTTAGCACACCACCTTCTCAGTACTTTCAGTTTTGATTAGTATCTCCCCACATTTCCATGCCCTTTCAAGGATTGTTTAGTAACTTATATATGGTTACACAATCATTTTCTTGTACTATGCATGCTCATGGGTTACGGTCTTTGCCTGGGCAGGGGTCTTCATGCCTGTGGGCATGATTTTTAGTGTTTTAATGAGCTTATAACGAGCAAAGTTCATCAAAAGGCCACTCTATCTGATTGTCTTAAGATATATGTTAAACAAACTCAACTAATTATGCATGTTCCTGGATGTTTAAACTGCAAGGAGTTCCTCAAATCACTCTTATCTCTGGAGCAGACTGACCTGGTACTGGTCCACTGCTTTCATATCGTTAGGTTAGTAATTGTTCACAGGATACATTTATTTAATTGCTAACAACTACAAAATGGGGGTTTTCAGAGCATGCTTCCTATTGTGGCATATTCCAAAAGGGACCACAACGGCTGACCAGACCCTTCTTGTTTTACAAAACAGTGTGAGTGTTGTGTGAGTAGTTGAGGGTTTTACCCACCCCTGAGAGTATTCAAAGTGATAACGGAACACACTTTATGGCCACAGTGGTTCAATACTGGACTTGAGGTATTAAGTGGGTGTTCAATACACCGTATTACCCCCAAGCCAACTAGATGTTCAGTGGACTAACAGTCTGATTGAAAAGCATACTGACATCTTGTGACCCAACTGGGAAACGCAACTGACACAAGGCATCCTATTGTCAATAACGCCTGGGGGAGTTATGGAAGCCACATTATCAGGGCATTTTGCCCCAAGAGGCCACCAATAGACAATACCTTTAAATTTCAACCCTCAGACTCCTTCATGCAGTATTACAGTTCTCTAGCAGTAACACTGCTGGGTGGGGGAATAAAACCTCCCTCTTGCCCCCATCTGAGATGGCAGGATCTCCAGCACAGCATGAAAACAAATCACTTTGAACTCCACATCAAACCAACCTGGCTCCACTCCACACCCAAATTAGTACCAGTCTGACCCAGAGAAGCACTGAGCACTCTGACCTCCCAAAGCTGACCAGTGTGAAAAGACTGACTTCTGCAAGGAGGTAAAATGATGAGCTCTCTCCCTAGATGTGCCAAAACCTAGGAAACAAGACAAAAGCAAAAAAACCAGCACCAACAACCCCCGATTCAAAGCCAAGAAGCAATGCAGTACCATAACAAGGATGGATGACAATACTCTAGGAAAAAAAAAAAAAAGACAGAGTGGGGAGAGTAAAGCGTTTTCCTTTTTTTTTTTTCTTTCTTTCTCTTCTTGCTGCAGTTTAGATATAGCCAAGGCCATGCAGGTGGCATAATCGCTGGTATGAAGTGGGAGGCTCTGGCAAACTCCTCGGTTACAATGAGTTGAGTTTATCTTGTAGCTTGACACAAGCCTGAAATTTATGTTCAAGCACAGGCCTGGGATATTTTGCTTTTTTGTTTTCCCATTTCATTCCAACCATAATACACTTTATACGCAATTCCAAGTAGCTCAGCAATAGTTACATTCCTTCGCTCCATTTACCTTTTAAAATATAGAGATGTCAAAAACCAGCATATTAAACATCAATCCATTATTCCATTTTCCTAGATCCAAATCAGTTCACACTTCTGTTTTGTTCTGTTTTGTTTTTTTCAGTGTGAATCAGAGTTTAACAATTTAAATTCTTTTCTGGTCTCAAAATTCCTAGGTAACAATATAAGCAATTACTCTAATGTGTAAGGATGCATCCTAAGGGGGAGGCAAGGTGGAATTCTAGCAGTGGAACCGGTTCCCATTTTGTAATTATCTCCCCAAACAAAATTTTTTGGTACCAAATAGAAATATGCAAATTAAAATATTGAGCTCAGATATGAAAACCAAATACGAAGTTCAAATATGCAAATAGATCAGAGTTACACTTATTCAAGACAATATCTCAATTTTAGCACTGCACCTTTGGGCCGCTTACTGCTCAGCCAGGCAGATGAATCACTGGGTCTCCCTGACAAAACAGGTCCATGCGCGCTGGAGCCCCATTGGCACCTGTCCCCCCGATGCCACAGCAAGCTGGACCGGGCAAGGTTTTTATTAGCGTCTCATCTGGTGTACTACAACTGTTATTCCGAAACCGGGATTCTTTACTTGATGTGCATACAAAAGAGCCAAATCCAGCACATCGAGATGAGACACAGCCTATCACAGAGTTGTGTAAGTCTGGATATTGGAATAAAGCTAGCATGCTAGAAAGAAAAGTAACACAAAATTTTACTGTCACATTCACGCAGTAAAGAACTAAATTGCTCATGATCTTATGTATTATCACAAAACGCACATTTTGAGTCCATGGATTCTCATTATTTAACAGTCTATGAACTTACTGTACCATATAACAGAAAAAGACCTATTAAACTGTAATATGCTTAAACAGATACCTACAAAGAAAACAGGTTAATGAGGAAAGCATCTTGCAGACTTCAGCAAGTTTTCTATGATCTGTGTGTTATCAGTTAGTTCTCAGCTTGTTGAAGTTCAAACCGTTCCACCTGTAAAACTGTCTGAAATTATTTAATGATCTCTTGTAGAGATTTATTTTGTCCTGTTCTTCTCACCTTAAAAACAACATTAATTGCACCACAGTATTATACTTCAAGTTTCTATCCTCTGGACACTTTTCCCAATCATTTAACTTATACAGCAGCTACCGGTAATTACAATATTTCACAAGATCTTCCTTCCTCGTATTTTGAAGTGCTTTCCTATGTTTTAAAACACCTCCCAATACCGATTTCTTAGGAACACAACTGAAAACAGTCATTCCTGACCCCGTCTCATAAGTAAAAACCATGAGAAGAGAGAGGGAGGGGGGGAAGCACAGGGCTGCTTGCAGCGCAAGTGGGAAAACTGGGGAGAAACTTTTACTGTGTACTTATAGCACAAAAAAACAATTCTAACAACAACCAGTAAAAGAATTAACTCACATTCCTGACAAGCTGCTTGATTTTCAGAGAGACAATACACAGAAGCATGTAATATGTACTGTAAAACTCACAGATAACATGTTGATAGCAAACATTAGCATTCTCTACTGCTAATTTCAACATCAGTGCTTCCTTAGCTTTTAAGTTTTCAACCTGCTTATTGATGGCCTCTTGAAGATGGTCAAGAAATTGCATGTAATTCTCATTGGGACCCTCATTAATAGTCGTAAATGATTTGGCTGCTTCGTTGGTTTCGGGCACTTCTATCATAGCTTGATATGCAAGATCTGTTGACTGCCTCGGGATTTCAGAAACTAATTGTGCCTGTAGTTGTGGTGTGTCAATTAGTGTCTCTTCCAAGAGTTGGGGGATACCTGCCCCTTTCAACAAATCCCCATCTTTCTGTCCTAAATGATCTATAGCTGTTACATTGCATAGGTCAAATTTTGCTTGAGTCTTTCATGGTTTTTGTCTGATCTCGGGGCAACACGTACACATACTCCTTTTCCTTTTAGCTTTTCAAGAAAATGCTGCAAACCCTCATCGTCGTCTGAGTCATCAGATAACGTAGACTTGAAGGGTGCTGGAGAATCATTAGTAACAGGGGGGTTTGGAACAGTGCATGTTCTCGCCAATACTTTCTAGCATCATAATTATTCGTATAACCTGAGTCCCCAGGAGCACCCCCTTTCCCGTCACAATCAGCATGACCACATTGCCAACTGCTGGATTCACTCACTATTAACTGATCTAATCTGTCACACAGTTTTATTGTCCAGTTCTTATCCAGTGACTCCTTCTGCTCTCTCGTGGAAGTTGGAGGGTTAAAAGGTGGTAAAGCAGATACAAATTGGTAAAAGGACTGATAGTACACTTCTTTATGACCTTAGCATTCTCAGCTTTCACAGGTTCTTTGGGCAAGTTGTCTGACTCCAATCCTTTGGACTTGTTGTTCTCACCAGGGTTGGGCAATGGTACAGGAGGCCACCCGCTCGACATTTTTCCTCCCCCCACCCTGGACTGCTGAACTATGAGGGGTGCCGAATAAGGAGGGTATCAAAGACACAAACCGGGTAAACTTCACAGCAACTTTGAGGATATTTATCAGGTTGCAATGCTACAAAAATTCTGGCAGCAGCAGACCGTTCAGTCTTAAAATATTTTAAGGTGGTAACTATAAGCTTCCATGTAGTTGCTAATGATTTAGCTTCTTTATTTCCATTGCTGACTTTATCCCATAATTTCTGCCCTGTATCATCCCAAAGTTCAAGTTTTGAGTCACTAATGCTCATAACAGTCTTTTCAGCTTTTAATTGCTTCAGTGTAGTAATCATTGGTTGCCAGGCGGTTACAAGGCTGAGAATATCTTTTTCACTGCAACTGATTGCCTCCCACAACACAGCTCCCACTTTTTCCCAAGTCTCTATTTGAAAAGCTCCTGACAGATCAGCAGGAAACCCATTGCCTCTGCACCAAATTAATAGTCTTTTGAGGTTACTCTCCTCATATTTCACCCCTCTCATAGAGAGGATATGCGAGAGGAGCCACAGTATTTCTTGTTCTTTAGAAATATTCTGCCCCATCTCCTTTCGCCCCCAGCTGCTCACCTCTTTGGGTGTCCGTTGCAATGATATCGGATCCTTTATCCCTCCTCTGTTACTTCTGTAGCAATCAATCAGGAGTCACGCAGCCCGCAGACTACGTCCTGGTCACTGTCCAGCCGAGCTGTATCCAGCTGGGGCTCGTTCCTCGCTGAAGTCATCCCCTCAGCATAAATTCTCCTTATGGATCACGTCGGGGTCACCACTTGCGAGGGCGAAAAATCATGGACTCCACACAATCCAATATGAATTCAAGTGAAGCCATTTATTACAGAAACAAGACTCCTTACATATGCAGTTATTTCCTGATCACGCGTCCATGCTCCAAGCATGCATTAGCTGATATGATATTGTCTATGTTCACGAGCTGTCCACACACCCGAGTCTCACTGCTAATAGGTCTGTTGATTTACATCTTGTTGAAGCCCTGCTATTGTAGAACTGCCTCAATCCCACAGCAGTTCCTGTTTTTAGCTTTCCGAGGTGGCCTTGAAATTCCTTTGGGCTTGGCTAGTTCAGTAACAAATCTCTATCTAATAGAAACACATCCACACATTAACTTCAAGAAAATCCCTCAAATCTCCCACACTATAATTCTACAGTTGATTAACTACTGATTGATATTGTATTATTGATTACTGACAGCATTTGTAATAGCTGGAAGATAACTGAGAAATGATGATTCACAGTGGACAGTAAGACTCCCTGAAACTTCATTCCCTCTTATCTTTGGAGGCAAGAGGTGACTGCAGCACCACTCCAAAGAGAGACCACTTGAATCATGACTGTAGTCACGGGGCAGATGTGTGGCAGATGCACTCCCCCCACACACACACTACAAAAGCACCAGAAACTTCTAGACTGATTGGCCACTATGGTCATGCACATGCCCCTTAGTCAACAGACAGGGCCCTTGACCAATGAAATGCCTTTGTTAGCAAACGAGACACATAACCACGGATGTAGTTATATGCGGTGCTTTTATTTCAGCGCTGGGAAACCAGGGGTTTGCACCCAAATCTGACTTCGACCACTGATTCGAACTCCACTACATTTATACAATTTGGTTAGATACATATTCATTAGGATTACAACGTACGTATTGCATATTCATCAGATTACACAACTATTTCACAATATCAGTTGCAACACCTTGGAACTACTCTAAGCATGCGCAGTGTCCTCTGGTGGTCGTTCAGGGGGTCTTCAGGATGAAGTAAGGAGTCGTCTTCACTCGTGTACTTTTCACCTTTTGTCACTGCACATGCGCGCTATTCCTATGTTCATTGTGAAATCATGTAAAATTCTTGGATTTCTTAGATGTGCATTCTCAGCACATCCTATCCTTTCAAGATAAGGACTAACTGAGGACTAACTTTCAGTTCTCTTTTTGTATACAACCTGCAAAGCCTCAAGATAAGGTAAGAATCTTGGATACAGTTTACAAAACTTAGTTACAATTGTAACATTTCCCCCCTTTGAAAATGCTTTTCTATTCCTAGACAATGCATTTTCACTCCATTTTAATCAGCTCTTTCAACAACTGACCCTCATCATGGCTTCTTTGTAGCACAGTTTTAATCTTTTAAGCAATCATAAAGGCTCCAAAAAAAACTTGCTTCTTTGTCCATGTCAGCTATGTCACCATTACTGATGGAGACAAAATCCTGTCCTCTTTTTTCAGCTGAAACACGCCACCTTGGTAGATGGAGTAAAGTCCATATTCTGCCTTTTTAGACCAGCAGCTTGTTCTTGCACTTTTCATGAGCAAAATGGGCTCTGGGTAATTAGTCAGTTTGTAAACATATTGGGCGAGCTGTTTGGGGTTCCTGACTTGTGCTAACAAATCTGAATCCTCGTTCTCGTTTTCACGGAAACGAAAATAAATTTGTGAGTAGATGCAATAAAAGCCTGTCTGGGGTATCACTAACTCGCCATTTCTCTGTTCCACATTGTAAAGGAAAGAGTGGCCTTTTCTTGATGATTCCCAGTTTTGTTTTTTGTTTGTTTGTTTGTTTGTTTTTTGTTGTTGTTTTTGTTGTTGGTTTTTGTTTTTGTTTTTTTTTCTTTCTTCATTCCCTCTCCTGGGTGAGGAATCTATGGGTGGGGACAGGGAATTCTTCCTGTTGCTGTTGCCCATCAGATGTGCCACAATCCTGTTGATGGGACCACGCGGCTGTTGCCCATCGGTCTGTGACAGCGTCAGCACTCTGTCATTGTTGACTGCAGATATGTTTTCCTCGTAGCTTTTCGACATCCTTTCCCAGGTGCCACTTTACTTGCCAGCAGGGGTCAGCCGCTCTGTCTTCACTTTCAATTAGATCCAAGTTTTGGATGAAATTTCCCATTTCCTCCCTAGTGAGACAAGCGATGCTGCTCTTGGAGTACATGTCCCGGAGCTGTTTGAGTTCGTTGGTGAGGTAGAGGAAGGTGACGGCCACGCAGACAGACTGCAGGAACACGGTGACGACCAGCATGGCCCCGCAGGTCTGCCCAGGGCTGGGACGGGCCGCGGGCAGCATCATGGCCGGGCAGGGCTGGTCCCCACGCAGCGCTGCACTGTTCCCTCTGGCGGCGGAGCGGGCCAGGCTGGGGTTCACCCGCTGCTGTCCCACTGTTAGCAAACAAAACACATAATTGTATAAATTCTGATTACCCTTTACATACACACTTGGATTTGGATGAGGTGCTTCATATGGTTTACCATACAAAATTTCGTATGGGCTTACTAACATTCCGCTCCTAGGTTTAATCCTAATACGCAGCAGCTTCAGCGTTATTGAATTTTTGGTTCCTGAAAAATCTTGCTAAGTTGCCTTTTTAGGTTTTTTTTTTTTTTTTTCTTCCTTTCTCTCCACCTGTCCACTAGACTGGGGTCTCCATGCATGGGGTATGTAATTCCCAAACTGTGTTACCACTTGAGCAACAAAGTGTGGTCCCCTATCAGATCATTTCCCTTAGTAACCATTTTACAGTTTCTTGTGCCTGGTTGGTGCGACAAGGGAAGGCTTCCGGCCATCCTGAAAAGGTATCTACCCCAACTAATACATATCTGAATCCTCGAGTTCTGGGGAGTTCCACCTAATCTATTTGCCAATAATCTTCTGGTTGTACTCCTGTCTTAATTTTCCCCATATCTATCTTTCTTTTTACTAAAGGATTATTTTTCAAGCAAATTTCACACTTAGCTATGATAGACTTTGCCATTGTTAACATCTGGACTGAGATAATCCATTTTCTCAGATATGTTACCAATGCTTCTGCACCCCAATGACACTTCTGGTGTTCCGCCTGAAGTATTCCTCTCATAGTCATAATTGGCACTACAACTTGTTCATTGGACGGTTACATACCACCCAGAATTATCCTTGCTGGCTTTTACTAAATTTGCCAATCTCTCGTCTTCTGTAGAATATTTAGGTGCCTCTGAAGGTAATAAATCAATTGCTCTTACCTTCTGGGAGACAAGACCCACCATTGTCCAAACTTGTTGTGCCACTGATCGAGCTGTCTGATCGGCAAGTCAATTTCCTTCAATAATTTTCGATGTTCCACTCTGATGAGCTTTACAGTGCATAATGGCAACTCACGATGGCTTTTGAACAGCATTAATCAAGTTTAATATTTCCTTCTGGTATTTGATGTTTTTTCCCTGAGAGGAAAGTAGTCCACACTCTTTCCAGAGGGCTCCATGCACATGAACAACACCGAACACATATTTTGAATCAGTCCAAATATTGACCCTTTTGTCCTCACTGAGCTCCAATGCCCTAGTTAGGGCAATCAACTCAGCTTTCTGTGCTGATGTGTTTGGTGGTAGGGATTTGGCTTTGATTACTGTTTTGACAGTAGTAATCGCATATCCTGCGTACCACACTCCGCTTTCCACAAAACTACTGCCATCAGTAAAAAGATCCAAATCCATCTCTTCCAATGGGGTATCCTTCAGATTGGGACGACTTGCATGGGTGTATCCGATGACCTCCACACAATCATGTTCCAAATCCTCTTCTTCAGTTTCTGCATTTAAAAACACAGCTGGATTCATTAGGTTAGTTGTTTTAAAATAACATCATCTTGTTCTGTCAGGATCGCTTGATATTTCATCATTCTGCTTGGGGAAAAACAATGGCCCCCCTTTTGTTCCAATACCGTAGTCACCATGTGGGATACAAATGCTTCAATCTTTTTCCCCATGGTCAGTTTCCGAACTTCCTGGATTAATATCACGGTAGTAGCCACCGCCCGCAAGCACGCCGGCCATCCAGCACTTACCGGGTCAAGTTGTTTAGAGAAATAACCTACGGGCCTTTTCCAGGATCCCAGCTGTTGGGTTAATACTCCTAAGGCAAGTCTCTGTCATTCATGTACGAATAACTGAAAGTCTTTACTTATGTCAGGTACGCCCAAAGCAGGTGCTTTTATTAAAGCTTGTTTCAATTTTTGGAAAGCTTCTTGTTGCGGCTTTCCCCACTCTAAGGGGAAAATTTCCCCATTCTTCTGCGCCTCATAAAGGTTTGGCAATAAGCCCATAGTCCATGATCCAGAGCCTGCACCATCCTGCCATTCCTAGAAAAGATCTTAATTCATGTAAATTACGTGGTTCTGAGATGGCACAGATAGCATGCACACGGTTTATACCTAGTCTTCGTTCTCCTTGAGAAAGCTCACATCCTAGATAGATCACAGTTGTGGATGCAATCTGAGCTTTATTTTTCGACACTTTATATCCATTCATTCCTAATTGATTTAATATTTCAATTGTTACCTGGATGCAAAGTTCTTGGGTCTCAGCAGCAATCAGAATATCATCCACATATTGCAGCAACGAATACCATTGTCGGGGAATTCCGATATGGCCTCTGGTAGTCCACTCCTCGAGCTCTTTGGCTAGTTGATTTCCAAAGGTAGTCGGACTATTCTTAAATCCTTGTGGAAGGCACGTCCAGGTTAATTGGGCCTTTCTTCCGTTGTGTGGATTTTCCCATTCGAAAGCAAATAGCTTTTTACTTTCCTGGTCAAGGGGTATGCAGAAGAAGGCATCTTTTAAATCAAGAACTGTAAACCATTTATATTCCTCTTTCACAGATGTTAACAAGGTATATGGATTTGCAACTACCGGATGTATGTCCTTAGTGATCTGGTTTATTGCTCGTAAGTCCTGGACTAGTCGATAGCTACCATCAGGTTTCTTTACCGGAAAGATTGGAGTATTGTATTCTGATTCACATTTTTCTAGAACTCCATATTTCAAGAATTTCTCAATCAAAGATACTACTCCTAATCTAGCTTCTAATTTCAACAGGTACTGCCTCAATCGTACTGGTTTAGCACCTTCCTTCAGCTCCACTTTCACAGGTTTAGCTGCTTTTGACCTCCCGGGTATGTCAGTTTCCCGTACTGTGGGAATCACTGCATCTTCTACTGCCTGTGGTATCTTTACAATTGGATTTTCCTTTAATAGTAAAATTTGTCCTACCTTTGACTCCGGAATTTTCATTACCAAATCTCCATCCTCAAATTTTATTATGGCATCTAATTTAGTCAGCAAATCTTGTCCTAAAAGAGAAACTGGACAATCTGGAACATATAAGACCTCATGGGTTAGTTCCTTTTCTCCAAAACACAAATCCAAGGGTTGTAGGAATGGCCGTACTTCCTCCTTCCCTGTGGCACCAACAATTGTTGTAGCTCTGTGACCTACCGCCCCCTGTAAGGAGTTCAGTACAGAGGAAGTAGCCCCTGTGTCTACTAAAAATTTTACATCCCGGTTTTGGCAGCTTCTTCTAATCTTTCTAAAAAGGCCGAGGGAGACTCATTCTTTTCCTGCCTCACATTATACAGTTTTGACCAATTCATTTGCTTCAGCATAGCAGTTTGAACGCCAATCAATAACCAATCCTGATACCTCTGGAGATGGCATAACCCGCCTCCTGTATTATAATTCCATCGGGGATCTTCTTTTGGAAAGTTCTCATCAACGTTACCCTCTACTTTCCCATTCCGAATATCTTCTCTCACTTTATCCCTCGAAACCTGTATAACCATATCTTTTTCTGTAGAGTCCATTAATGTATCCAAAATCACTTGTAAATAATCCCAATCAGGATTCTGCATTTTAATTATCATCTTAATTATTGCAACCTTATCTGGATTTTCCCGGTAAGGACCAGCCGATTGCTTCCAGATTACTAAATCCCCTGTCGAAAACGGAACTTTTACATAGACTGGTTACCCCCCACACCTACTGCCTGCCGCAGGGGTGCTATTACATTTGATGATCCCCCCCCCCTGCTTCATCCCCCGCGGGTGGTGAGCCCGGAGGAGAGGACCTGCAGCTCCAGCTCTAGCAGTCGCCGCTCCCCCCACCTTTTCCCCCCACCTTTTTCACCGCTTTAGCAGACAGTTAGCTTTTCACCTTTTTTTTTTTTTTTCCTCCGCAGCTTATCAAGGAGAAGCTGCCGGGCACAGGTTTGGGCTGAACAATAGTTACATCCCTCAGCTCCTACCTTTTGTAACTTCTTACAGATGTCAATAAACAGCATATTAAGCATCAATCCCTGACATTAATTTTAGATCCAAATCAGTCTATCCACAGAACAACACTAACTGCAATACAGCTAACTCAATTTACTTTCATGTGTACAGATCCATCTGAAGGGGGAGCAAGGTGGTACTTTAGTGACAGAACCGGTTCTTATTTTGTAATTATTTCCCCAAACAAATTATTTTGGCACCAAATATAAACATACAAACTAAAATACTGAGCTCAGACATGCAAACTGAATACCGAGTTCAAATATGCAAACAGATCACAATTACATTTCTTTTTATGCATAAACTGTCCAAACCCAGCCTCCTTCTAATGTTTCGGTAAGCAATTTAACGGCGATACGTTTGAATTGGACATATCAACAAACAAACACAAATACAGGAACCGAACCAGACCAGAACAAGTACAGAAACAAATACAAGAACCAGACCAAATACAGGAACCAGACCAGAACAAATTCAGAAACCAGGATTCAGGAACCAGACTGGAATAAATTCAGTAACCAGGATTCGGTAACCAGACCAAATGCCGAACCTGCAGAGGTTTCCCTCTGTCTGACAGACGGCGCCTATAGGCTTTACCGATCGGGAGCTCCCTGCCCAACCGAACGTGGCTTTCACCACGTCTGACCGGCAGGCTACCAGGATTCAGGAACCAGATGTTGGGTACCCAAATAATAATAAAAACACCTTCTTACCAATCAGAGGTCCATCGAGAGCAGCGGAGGGTCAGTCGCGTCCGATGCGCTCCCCAAGAATACCTCGGTGCTAGCCGGAGCAGGATCAAGACGTGATCCGCCTCAGCAGTGCCCACGAAGTCCCATCTGGGTTGGCAAAATGTTAGCAAATGAGACACATAACCACGGACTTAGTTATATGCGGTGCTTTTATTTCAGCGCTGGGAAACCAGGGGTTTGCACCCAAATCTGGCTTCGACCACTGATTCGAACTCCACTACATTTATACAATTTGGTTATATACATATTAATTAGGGTTGCAGCGTACGTATTGCATATTCATCAGATTACACAACTATTTCACAATATCAGTTGCAACACCTTGGAACTACTCTAAGCATGCGCAGTGTCCTCTGGTGGTCATTCAGAGGGTCTTCAGGATGAAGTAAGGAGTCTTCTTTACCCGTGTACTTTTCACCTTTTGTCACTGCACATGCGCGCTATTCCTATGTTCATTGTGAAATCATGTAAAATTCTTGGATTTCTTAGATGTGCATTCTCAGCACTTCCTATCCTTTCAAGATAAGATAAGGACTAACTGAGGACTAACTTTCAGTTCTCTTTTTGTATACAACCTGCAAAGCCTCAAGATAAGGTAAGAATCTTGGATACAGTTTACAAAACTTAGTTACAACTGTAACACCTTGGTTGGGAGAAGTTTCTGGACCACTACCATAAATGACCACAGCTCAGATTCAACTTAGGGTATATTGGAGCTTGCTGGAGACCCCTGTTGAGTTGGTCTTCCTCAGAGCAGTGTGTCTTCAGTGAAATACTCTCTTTCTTAGACTTTTAAGGAAATTTCCTTGAGGACTGAGACACCTTGCCATATTGATAAGCAATCTTCTGGGTAGCCTTGAGAGTTCTCACTATTTATGAGTGGGAAGATGCACATTTTGAATTCTAGAGTTTTGGGATCCCTTGAGTCTGAATCGACTGTTTAGTAATTGAACTCCTAACCGGTATCCGAATCTGTATTTTATAATGTTGTCAGAGTGCTGAATAATTTTTGATAAACCCTGTTTCTAGTTGGGTCTAAACAGTTCTGGTTAGAATAAAGTATGTTTGGAGCTTATCACCTGCCTAAATTGATTTTTGGTGTGTCTCTGTGACACCATACATGAGTGCCATGTTACCAATCAAGAAACTCCTACAGTGGAAGAAACCTCAGAGGAGATGGGCACGGGGGATGTGCTCATGAAGCTCAGGGAAGAATGTAGAGAATGTCCACAACTATTGCAAAGAATGCCGTACCTATCTCAACACAAAGCGGACCATTGTGTGGCCTTTTTTTTTGATAAACAGCTGCATTAGTTGAGTGGGCCAGCTGGCTAAGTCAGTTGATTGGATCAACTGGTTGTGTAAATCATCTTCCCTGAGTTAATCAGAAAAAGTGTTAATTTCTTCCTGATCCAGCCAGACAAGCATGGGGGAAGTGTATATGTGGCTCAGTCCAACACAGAATATAAAAACTGAGTAACTAATAAAGTTAATGGTAATAGTGTTAGCAAAAAGGACACATAACCACGGACGTAGTTATATGCGGTGCTTTTATTCCAGCGCTGGGAAACCAGGGGTTCGCACCCAAAGCTGGCTTCGACCACTGATTTGAATTCTACTACATTTATACAGTTTGGTTACATACATATTAATCAGAGTTACAACGTGTATACTACATATTCATTAGGTTACACAATTATTTCACAATATCAGTTGCAACACCTTGGAACTACCTCAAGCATGCGCAGTGTCCTCTGGTGGTCGTTTTGGGGGTCTTCAGGATGAAGTAAGTAGTCTTCATCACCGGTGTACTTTTCACCTTTCCTCACAGCACATGCGCACTCTTCACAAAATTATATAAATTCTTGGATGATAGCAAATGTACCTTCTCAGCACATCCTATCTTCTCGAGATAAGTACTAACTTTTAGTTCTTTTAAAATATGAAACTCATATAACTCATATACAACCTACATAGTTTTTTAAGATAAGGTAGGAATCTTGGATACAGTTCACGAAGCAAAATGCAGCTAACTATAACAATAGGCATTAGCTGATTTCAACCCACATGTTGGGGATGCCCAGCGTTGTGATGGTGACTGTATAGAGACGTAATGGGAATTGGTTTTTATTGTGATCCAACTGTATATTGCAGTTGTGATATTGTGATTGTACTGCTATGCTAAATCAAAATACTGTGTAACATATATCTTCAGATCTGTAAATTTGGTATTAAACATTATACTCCTCTTGTGTTGAATATGTAAAAGAACCTGATCAGATAGTATTTGACTCTGACAGGCTGAAGGAAAGATCATGAGGAAATAACTAAATCTGTCCTTATAGCAGGATTTTAATTTGCATGTAAGACACAGGCCACATTCAGAGGTGAGAGAAAACAAAATATTGAATAAGTACTGTATAAATGAATGCCATCTGTTCTGTGCTTTGGATGAAGTACTGATTCTGTGGAGAAAAATGTATGATTGTGGAAGCAGCAGTAAATAAATCCTTACAGACAAGGAAACAGAATTAAAGATTGACTGATAAGCTGACATTTCTTCACTGTGGTGGGCTGACCCCAACTAAGCCTCCACCCACTTGCTTGCTCAGTCCCCCTGCAATGGGATGAGGAAGACAATTAGAAGGGTATAAGTGAGAAAAGCTCATGGATTGAGCTAAAGACAGTTTAATAAGCAGAGCAAAGGGGTGCACCCAAGCAAAGCAAAATAAGGAATTCATTCACTACTTCCCATTGGCAGGCAGATGTGTAGCCATTTCCAGGAAAGCAGGGATCCATCATGCATAATGATTACTTGGGAAGACAAACGCCATCACACATAATGGTTACTTGGGAAGACAAACGACATCACTCTGAATATCTCCCCTTCCTTCTTCTTCCCCCAGCTTTTATTGCTGAGCACAGTGTCATATGGTATGGAATATCCTTTTGGTCAGTTGGAGTCAGCTGTCCCAGCTGTGTCTCCTCCCAACTTCTTGTGCACCCCAGCCTACTTGCTGGCAGGGACAGGGTGGGAAAAAGAAAAAAAAGAAAACCTGGATGATGTGCTAGTACTGCTTAGCAATAGCCAAAACATTTTTTTTTTTTTTTTTTTTTGTTATCGTCAACACTGTTTTAGTTAAAAATTCAAAACACAGTACCATACTAGCTGCTATGAAGAAAATTAACTCCATCCTAGCCAGACCAAGTACGCTGACTTTGAAGTGTACCATAATAACTTTAATGTTTTTATTTAGGTTTGTGTATATCATATAGTATAGTATGTATACTGCTGGACATTTTGAAGAGGAAAAAAAATCTCTGTGAAATGAATTACAGGGGTTTAATAATGAAAGATACTGAATTAAATGAGCAGTAATTCTTGAGTTTCTGCTTTAAGGGTGTTGCATGGCAAGTACACAGAATCAAAAGAATGCATGTAATAAGGGCTGTATAAGCAAACTGTAAGAGCTGATCTGGCAGTGGTTAAGTAAACAGAGGAGACGTCTCGTTTTCCTCAAGCAGGTTGTGGCAAGGTGGTCAGTGAGCTTTCTGCTTTGTTCCTGCAACAAAATGGAGTCCCCTGCCTTGAATATAATTAATTTGTGTGTGTGTGTGTTGTCTTGGCTTTAATACAATCTTGCATATGTTCTTTCTGAAGAGTATGTTGAAGGATTTCAGGGTGAATTAAGGGGAGAAGGTCTTGTGCTCATGGGCACCATAGGAAAATCACAAATGCTTGTTATCTTTTGGTAACACTGTCTCTTGTTTATTTTTCTTTGCAACAAAAGCACTAAAAGCCATTTCTTTTCAAGGCCTCTGTTCTGGTAATGTCAAATTGTATTTGACAACTTTGATACATCCATTTCTCTTTCAACATGCTGCAGGAAATAACAGACAAGGGAAAATCACAGATCCCACAAATGAGAGACAGTCAAAAGATTTATTCCAATTGTATCTAAAACTAAAGAAATCCCTGTGTATGCTATAAAATTTGAGTTTGCTACTGTGTAATAAACATAGTAATCTCTAAATGTAGTTTGTTTATGTTTTACATTAATAACCAGTGTTGCAGAATAAGTAAAATCAACTAAATTATTTTAATTGTGTTCTGTTCTTTTGTTTGAATAACTTTGCTTAGCATTATGTAAGAGCGACATAAGGACTCAGCAAAACAAGTCGATTCAATGTGAATCACACTAAGCCATTTATTACAGAAACAAGTCTCCTTATATACGTAACTATATTCTAATCACGCGTCCACGCTCCAAGCATGGATTCGTTAAATGAGTATCGTGGGCTGTCCGTGCGCTGGAGTCTCACTGATGATACGTCCGATGATTCATGCCACGCCAGGACCCCGGTGATTGAGGAACGCCCCTCTTTCTCACAGCAGACTCTGCCCTCAGCTCCCCGAAGCAGACTTGAGGTTCCTTTGAGCCTGACTAATTCAGCAACAGATCTTTATCTATCAAGACCCCTCCACAGCATTAGTTATCAGGAGAAGGAATTCCTGGCTGCATGTTGTGAACTTATCTTGACCTGGTTGCTTGGTTATGGTGGGCCTTGAAGACCAGTGCAAGCAGAGAGATAAGGAGGAAACTCTATCAGCAGAGGCTGCATCCTGTTTAGATAAGGACAGCAAAGAGCCCACCTGGAGTTAGAAGACAGAAAATCAAAGAGGAACAATTAAGCCCTCTCCCAAACCACAGATAACCATTGGACCAAGAAGTGCATGGACAGTGCGTGAAGAGAATTATCATTGGACCAAAAGGCATGTGAATGGCGCATGAAGAGGGGGTGCAGAGATTGTAAGGGTTTAAAAGCCCAGGTCTTCTTTGTTCTGGGTCCCTCCCCCCAGAGGCACCCAGCTCGTGCTGTTTTTTGCTGTACCATCCAAATAAATTAATGACTTTTTAAAAACACAGATGTTTGAGACTATGCTATAGGAAACCTAGGGTCAAAAACATTTATTTGAAACCAGAAACCCAGTGGTTTGGAAGGGACTTTGGCCTATCACATTTTTGATTTCTCTTTTATACAGGTAGATCTCCTTAATGGTATGTACCTGGACAATTTTAACAGGTGTTCTTTTCTCCCAGCTATCTGTGCATCCCAGATGATATTGCTCCACATGCTGTAAGAATCACTCTGCACATGGATCCTCTACATATTTCCCTTAATGATAAACTGTGGGAAAACTGCCTGAATTTTCCTCAAAGTGACAGCCTTTAGCTTTTTGAGAATGAATGCATCAGCATGAAGGTCTTGCAGCTGCTGAGAGCCTGTCATCTGACATATTGTCATTTCTAAGTTTTTATAGAGTTATCTTAGCTAGGTCTGATGTACTGCCACTCTATTTATTGGCATGACTTATCTAAACAACAGCACAAACCCATGGCCTTTAAAGCAGCTATGTGGCTAGAGTCTACTTTTGTAGAGTTAAAATTTTAAAACATTTAGATAAAGCTCTTATTTCTTATGCTGTTGCAACCCATTGGGTATATCTATTCTAAGAAAATGAAAATATCAGTGATTACTTTCCCAAAAAGCATTTTGAGAAAATTTCATTCCAGTTACATTTATCTGATTGAGGGAGTTCATCCTCAATTTTTTGTCTTATTTCCCAAAATAGGGAAATACAGTATTCATAACTGTGATACTGTGCTGTTGTAGCAGTTCATATACTAGTGATAATTGACATAGCACTTTGAACAGAGGTGAGTTACAGTATTTTTCTTTATATCCTTGCTGGCAAGTCACTAGGAGATCAAAGCTGTATTTTGAGTAAATGTGGTTTTCTGACCAGCTTCCTATAACATTGGCTTCTGGGTAATTTTTCGTAATTACGTCCAGATTTTCAGTCACTTTTCCACAAGCCTGTAGCGTTGCATGGGGCTGTTGTGACCCAAGCACAGGACCCAGCACTTGGCCTTGTTGAATCTCGTACAATTGTCCTCAGCCCATTGATCCAGCCTGTCCAGATCCCACTGGAGAGCCTTCCTAAACTCAAGCAGATCAACACTCCCACCCAACTTGGTGTCATCTGCAAACTTACTGAGGGTACACTTAATCCCCTCGTCCAGATCACTGAGAAAGATATTAAACAGAACTGACCTCAGTACTGATCCCTGGAAAACACCACTCATGACCGGCCACCAACTGGATTTAAGTTAATTGAGCACAACTTTGGGCCCAGTCATCCAGCCAGTTCTTTACCCAGCGCAGACTACGCCCATCCAAGCCATGAGCAGCCAGTTTCTTCAAGAGAATGCTGTGGGAAACTGTGTCAAAGGCTTTACTAAAGTCTAGGCAGACAACATCCACAGCCTTTCATCCACTAACTTGGTCACTGTCAAGGTTTAAGGCAAGGCAGCAATAAACCGTGGCAGACGCTCTCTGTTATCCCCTCATTTCCCGCCACCCCTTTCCTTTAGATCAGAAAGATGATAAGAAAGATAAGGGGAAAGGAAGAGAGACTTAGACTTCAAATTGGAGAGTTTTAAAGGGTTTTACTAATGCTACTAATAAATAGAGAATATATACAAAATATACAAAACCAATCTCAAGTGCTCAATGTGGATCTGGCATCACTCCAGCAGCAGGAGCTGGGTATGCGGAGCTGGCGTGGCTCCAGCAGGTTCAGCTCAGGCCCCCGGAAGTCATGGGTGGGACTTCACATCGAACTGGAAACTGGTTGCAGGGATGCAGGGCCTGAGGCCTGTAGATCACAGGCAGACAGACAGGGTCCTCTCTAGATGCTGGCCATGGTCGAGGAGAACTTGACCCTCGTGATCACCCTCTTATATAGGGGGTATGACGATTATGGGATGGAATACTTCCGTTAGTCAGTTCTAGTCACCTGTTCCATCCACCCCTCCTCAAACACACCCCTCTCACAACGGAACGTGGGAAAACTTATCAGTCTTTCTTAGCTACCATAAACACGAGCTTCTTCAGCATTCTGTTGGTCTCTTATCAGCACCGAGTACAGCATTCTAGGAAAAATAAGCAGGCTAAAACTCAGAAAAGAACAGCCACCTAGAAGAACTTAGCCGAAAGGAAAATCACTGAAAGAGAACTGGTCTTGTTTTTAACAAAACCAGGATAGTCACCTTGTCATAGAAGGAGATCAGGTTAGTCAAGCAGGACCTGTCATTCATAAACCCATATTGACTGGTCCTGATCAGTTGGTTTTCCTGTATGTGCCGCATGATGGCACTCAAGATGATCTGCTCCATAAACTTCCCTAGCACTGAGGTCAGACTGACAGGCCTGTAATTCCCCAGATCCTCTTTCCAGCCCTTCTTGTAGATGGATGTCACATTTGCTACCCACCAGTTAAATGGGACCTCCCCAGTTAGCCAGGGCTGCTGATAAATGATTGAAAGTCGCTTGGTGAGCACCTCCACCAGCTCTGTTAGAACCCTTGGGTGGATCCCATCTGGGCCCATAGACTTGTGCATTTCTAAATGGTGTAGCAGGTTGCTAAAAATTCCTCATGGATTATGGGGGCTCCCCATCTTTGTCTTCCAGCTCAGGGGGCTGATTACCCAGTAAACAATTGGACTTATGAAAGACTGGGGCAAAGAAGGCATTAAGTACCTCAGCCTTTTCCTTGCCCTCTGACAATGTTTTACCCTACATCCACTTAGACGGTGGAGATTCTCCTTAACACTCCTTTTGTTGCTCATGCATTCACAGAAACATTTTTTGTTGCCTTTTATGGCAGTAGCCAGATATAGTTCTAGGTCGGCTTTGACCCTTATAATTTTCTCCCTGCATTAATTCACAACATCCTTGTAGTCCTCCTGAGTTGTCCACTCCTTCTTCCAAAGGTCATAAACTCTCCTTTTATTCCTGCGTTCCAGCCGAAGGTCTCAATTTAGCCAGGCTGGTCCTCCAAGGAAATTTCGAATGCTGTATTTCCACTAGTATTAACAGCCAGTGTTTCAATAAAGCAAAAGGTACACTGATTGAACTGAAAGAGGACTTCTATCCAGTAAGGGAAAACAATATCCAATAAATATGACAACCAAAATGGAATTAGAGACTTTGATGAATAAATTTATGACAACCTTACAAGCTGACTGCATTCGATTGGACTTGCAGATTTGTCTATGAAACAACCTGTGGTTATTGTGGGACAGTATGATGAGAATGCTAACAGACTGATATACCATTTGTTACTCTGATCAAGAAATGCAGGGAATGAATTTAAGTCTTAATAGGCCATGATCCTTTTGTCATATATGTACCATTTGTGAAATCTAATTTTGATTTTTTTTTATTTATTTGTAATCTATGTCCTTGTAAATTGCACTTGCTGGTTTTCTTAACAGCACAGCTGTTGGCATGCCTAAATATAAATTGCTGTAGAACCTGCAAGTCTTTAACATCAGGTCAGAGACCATACTTGTATCTGGTCTGATCCTACACACTTGCAAAGTGTTTGTTGATGGTTCTGGGAAGTCTCATAAAGCTGTAGTGGTCTGGCATGAAGATAACAATTGGCATCATTCTGTAAAAATTATTGAAGGTTCAATCCAATTAGCAGAACTTGGCGCAGCTTTAAATTACTTAGAGATTTTTAAGGAGGAACCTCTAAATTTGATTTGTGATTTTGAGTATGTAGTCAAGATTCAGCACAGTTATCTGATTCTGAACTTTTTTTGTTTGCTTGCTTGTTTGTTTGTTTGTTTTTAAAAAAGGGGGGAAGTAGGGGAAACACCATAAAACCAATTGTCAAAAGCATTGTATGTGATGAAATACTTTGCAAGTATGACCCAAAACCATGCTAAATCAGAAAGAACCTACATTAGTTATGGTGAAATCACTAGTCAATGGAAAAGACCACATCAATTAATAACCTGGGGAAAGGGTTATGTTTGTGTCATTACACGCCAAGGATCGAAGTGGATTCCCATGAAATGGGTCAAGCCATGCCTGAATAAAGACAACAAAGATTCAATGAATGCAGATGGACAGGAGGGAGATAAATTGTGAGGACTGTTTCAGACATAAATCATGGATCCTAATTTAGTGTTACAGATGCTTACGGATCTGGTGATTTAGAAGTCATTAGCAAATAGATAGCGTACCTTCTGTAGAGAATGACAATTTGAACAAACAGTAGAATTAGCCAAAAGGCTAATATTATATTTAGATAGAACTGAGGTAAAATTATGGGACATTCTTACCATAGTAGCTACTGTATTATTTTTCTCTAGTATAACAGCTAGTAAAAGCTTTAGGAGACATATCAAAGTTAAGCTATTGGTCTTTTAAATAGGTTAATTTAACTCTTGAAATACTAATAATAGATGTTGATGGTATTAGACGTGTTACTCTACAAAATCACGCAGTTATAAATGTTCTGCTTTTAACATTAGGATTACGGTTGTGCTGTATTAACTTGTTTGATTATTCTAAATCTATTAATAAGTGTTTTAGACAAACTAGAACCTTACATTAATAAGATTGCCATAGGCAAGTTAAGGTTTGACATATAGCTTATAAGTTTTGGAATAAGTGGGTAGTTGTTTGATCTTATTAAATAAGGCTTAATTGCATTATATGTAACTGTAATTATTGTGTTAATCATGTGCTGTATATTGCAGTGTATTTCAAAGATGATTGTCGCGGTTGAGACGGACAAGCGACATGGACCAAATTCTTTCAAGATGAAAGTAATAGATGCCATTTATTGCTACAAGTGCATTTTTATACAATTCTGCCAGTTCATGTGTCTTTTCACTATTGGTTACAAAGTTACAGCACTAACATCTCATTGGTTAAACTTGCTATCATCCATGTTATTCTTCTATCCCCTTCTCTCTCAGAGGTACATCTCTCCTCTCTCTGGATACTCCTTTACTCCCATCCTTCTCAAGGGTAAATCTTAATATCTCAAGGCTGATCTCTACTCTCATATTTTCTGTCAAGGATTCCACAGACCCGCTGCAGTTTCCCACAATTCCCCCTTTTTGTATTTGTGCTAAAAATGCTGCCCTCATTGTCCGCTGCAGGGCCCTTTGCAGCAGAGAAATCACGCATGGCAACATTAGTAACATAACCACAACAATCATCAAAATGATTAGTCCTGTTTTCACTACTGATAATAACCATCCTAAAAACTCCCAATCACTAAGCAATTTATTTAACAAATCCCATCAAAATCTTCACACCCATGTCCTTGAGCTAATAACAAAAAACTATCGTGGCCCTACTCTGCTGTGTGGCATGACTTACAGAATCTACATCTAACAAAAGTCCACTTAAAGCCTTTTAAGTTCTGTTAGTTTGCTTAACTAGCCAGCATCCTAATTTTCTAAAATATTTAAAGCTTTTAGCTGTGCCAACACCAGATACAAGAGATCCTAAAACCCTTTACCTTGATCCCCAAAAATCTACATTATCATCACATTTTGACTCTTATACACACAAAAGCTGTTTTTCTCATCTTACTCTTCTGTGATCTATTATCATAGATCCATTGGGCATTAAGAGAGTTAATAGTCCCAAAATACACAGTCCTCCAACAGCATTAGAAGGAATTCCTGGTCAGGCTCTATCTCCACAGATCAAGAATACACCATACAGGAGGTTTTGGGGTCGCTGTTCCACATTATCAATGACAACCCTTGGATTCTTCTGCGAGGCATTACACCATCGAGTTTCATTTCTATAGTCACCAAGGGTAGCATTAACATTTTGCAGTCTTATCCATTCATGCTTTAGCATATTGTCCTGGCACTTTTCACAAACCAGCTGGATACAAGCATCCATGGGCACAGATCCCAGCAATTCCAGTTCCTGCGGTTCAATGTCTATTTCCGGGAGACAGTTAATCCAAAGTGCCATGTTAGTATTATTACAGTTTGTTGCAATGCCTCTGCATCAACCACTATTTTGAAACAATTGTGTGATGTTGCTGTAGTCATCAAGGGGGATGCCAACCAAGCATGCGTGGAACGGGTTTTCCGGAGATACCATAGCTAGGCATATGGAATCCTGGTCAGTCATGTCTGTGCGGGCATCCAAAACACAGCAGCTGCAACAATCATTGTCAGGAAGATAACACAGGTTTCACGTTTCGTGCCAGCAACTATTGCGGCCCTTGATCTGTAAAGACACAAGCAGAACCTCTTCCCCAGGTTATCAATTGATGTGGCCTTTTCCATTGACTAGTGTTTTGACCATAACTAATGTAGGTTCTTTCTGATTTAGCATGATTTTGGGTCATACTTGCAAAGTATTTAATCACATACAATGCTTTTGACAATTGGTTTTGTGGTGTTTTCCCTACTTCTCCCCCCTTTTTGTTTTAGAAAAGAACAAAACCAAAACCAAAAAAAAAAAAAAAAAAAACACAACACAGTTCAGAAGCAGATATGTGCATTGAACCTTGACTACGTACTCAGAATCACAAATCAAATTTAGAGGTTCCTCCTTAAAAAGCTCTAAATAATTTAAAGCTGTGCCAAGTTCTGCTAATTGGGTTGAACCTTCAAAAATTTTTTCAGAATGATGCCAATTGTTATCTTCACACCAAACCACTACAGCTTTATGAGACTTCCCAAAACCATCGACAAAAACTTTGCAAGTATGTAGGATCAGACCAAATACAAGTATGGCCTATGACCTGATGTTGAAGACTTGCAGGTTCTGCAGTAATTTACATTTTACATTTATGCATGCCAAAAGCTGTGCTGTTAAGAAAACCAGCTAGTGCAATTTATAGAGACATAGATTACAAATAAAAAAAATCAAAATTAAATTTCACAAATGGTACATATATGACAAAAGGATCATGGCCTATTGAAACTTAAATTAATTCCCTGCATTTTCTTGAGTAGAGTGACAATTGGTATATAACAATCAGTATATCAGTTTGCTAGCAATCTCATCATACTGTCCCACAATAGCCACAGGTTGTTTCTATGTTGTAGCCATAAATAGACAAATCTGCAAGTCCAGTCAAAAACAGTCAACCTGTAAGGTTGTCATAAATTTAGTCCTCAAAGTTTCCAACTCCATTTTGGCTGTCATATTTATTGGATATTGTTTTCCCTTACCAGATCGAAGTCCTGTTTCAGATCTGTCAGTGTAGTATTTGCTTTATCGAAACATTGGCTGTTAATACTAGTGGAAATATAGCATTTGAAATTTCCTTGGAGATTTCTCACTTGCAGCAAGCAGATCTGTACCATCCAAACAGCTTCTTGTAGGCCATGCAACTAAACAGAATTCTCAGAAAACGTTATTTGAGCTTACAATTTACTTAACAAATCTTAACCTAAGAGAGGTATAGGAGTTTCTAACAACTATAAGAATCCACGTATTTAAACTTTGATCCAAATTTGGCATTCCATTGGTCTCAAAAAACGGCTTTTCTTTCGTTCTCTCTCATGATCTCAAAAACTAGCATGGTGAATTTACTAAGAAGTCACTTACAACTAATTACCACAGAATAAGTCTATTAAAAAATTTTTGGTTTAATCTTCCAGTTTCATTAGAACTATGGATCCACTGGTGATGCCTTTAAATTTCACCCTCAGGCTCCTTCATGCAATATTACAGCTCTCTAGCAGTAACATTGCTTGCGGGAGGGGCGCGGGGGGGAATAGAACTTCCCTCTCGCCCCCATCTGAGATAGGAAGACGTCCAGCCCAGCATGAAAACACATCAGGTTGAACTCCACATCAGGTTGAACTCCACATCAAACCAATCTGGCTCCACTCCACACTCAAACCAGTACCAGTCTGACCCAGAGAAGCACTGAACACTGTGACCCCCCAAAGCTGGCCAGTATGAAAAGAGTGACTTCAGCAAGGAGGTAAAATTATGAGCTCTTTTCCCCAGATGTGCCAAAAACTAGGAAACAAGACAGAAGCAAAAATAAACAACACCAACAACCCCTGATTCAAAGCCGAAAAACAACACAGTGCCACAACAAAAAGGATGACAATACTTCAGGGAAAAAAAAGGTCAGAGCGGAGGGAGTAAAGCCCCCCTTTCTCTGCTTAGCAGTGGGAAAACAGGTTTCTCCATTTTTTTTTCGTTCTCTTCTTCCTGAAGTTCAGATATAGTCAAGGTCACGCAGCTGGTACGAGGTGGGAGGCTCTGGTAAACTCCTCAGTTACAATGAGCTGCACATAGGCCTGGAGTATTTTGCTGTTTTGTTTTCCCATTTCATTCCAACCATAATACACTTTATATGCAATTTCAAGTAGCTCAGCAATAGTTACATTCCTTAGCTCCATTTACCTGTTACAATTTAGAGATGTCAAAAAACAGTATAAACCAGTATAATAAACATAAATCCATTATTCTATTTTCCTAAATTTAAATCAGTTAATATTCTAGCAACTTTTAAATACAACCTCTTCCAAATTCACAGCTATCATAGCATTTTAACAATTTAAATGCTTTTCTAACAATATAAGCAATTACTCTAAAGTGTAAGGATGCATCCTAAGGGGGAGCAAGGTGGAATTTTAGCAGTGGAACCGGTTCCCATTTTGTAATTATCTCCCCAAACAAGATTCTTTTGGTACCAAATATGAATATGCAAACTAAAATACTGAGCTCAGATATGAAAACCATATACCAAGTTCAAATATGCAGATGGATCACAGTTACACCAATTTAAGACAATATCTCAATTTTTTATATTGCACCTTTGGGCCGCTCACTGCTCAGCCAGGTGGAGGTACCTCTGGGTCTCCCTGACAAAAAAAGTCAGTTGCGCGCTGAAACCCATCCGCACCCGCCGAGCCGGACTGGGCAAGGCCTTTTTTTGTTTTGTTTTGTTTTGTTTTTGTTTTAGTGTCTCATCTGGTGTGCTACAGCTGTTATTCCAAAACCAGGATTCTTTACATGATGTGCATACGGAAAAAACAAATCCAGCACACCGAGATGAGACACAGCCTGTCACAGAGTTGCGCAAGTCTGAATGCTGGAATAAAGCTAGCATGCTAGAGAAAAAAAAAAAACAGCTACTACACACAAAATTTACCATCACATTCACGCAGTAAAGAACTAAATTACTCATGGTCTTCTGTATTATCACAGAACGCACATTTTGAGTCAATGAATTCTCATGATTTAACAGACTGTGAAGTTATCGTACCATATAACAAAGACCTACCAAAATTACAACATGCGTAAACCGATACCCACAAAGAAAACAGGTTAATGAGGAAAGCATCTTGCAGACTTCAGCAAGTTTACTGTGACCTGTGTGTTATCAGTTAACTCTCTCTCAGCTTGTTGACGTTCAAACCGTTCCAGCTGTAAAACTGTCTGTAATGATCTAATGATCTCTTGGAGAGATTTATTTTGTCCTGCTCTTGTCACCTTAAAACCAACATTAATTGCAACAAAATTCTATTCTCCAGACACTTTTACCAATCATTTAACGTAAACAGCAGCGAACACTGATTTCAATATTTAACAAGATCTTCCTTCCTTATAATTCTGAGTGCTTTCCTAAGATTTAAAACACCTCCCAATACTGATTTTTCAGGAACACAACTGAAAACAATTATTACTGACCCCATCTTGCAAGTAAAAACCTTGAGAAGGGGGAGGGAGGGAGGGGTGCTGCTTGCAGCATGACTGGGAAAAGTAGGGAGAGAGTTTTATGGCGCACTTAAAACAACTAGTAAAACAATGAACTCACATTCCTAACAAGCTGCTTGATTTTTCAGAGAGGCAATACACAGAAATGCATAATATGTACTGTAAAACTTGCAGATAGTAAACATGAGCATTCTCTACTGCTAATTTCAACACCAATGCTTCCTTAGCTTGTAAGTTTTCAACCTGCTTATTGATAGCCTCTTGAAGATGGTCAATAAATTGCATGTAATTTTCACTGGGACCCCGATTAACAGTTGCAAATGATTTGGCCGCACTGCTGGTCCCAGGCACCCCCATCACAGCTTGATATGTGAGGTCTGTCGACTGCTTCAGGATTTCAGAAAGTTATCGTGCCTGTATAGTGTCTCTTCCAGAAACGCACAGGGTCCCGTGGTTTAACTGTAATTGAAAATGGGGATAAATCCCAGCTTTTTGGTAAGTTCAGTTTACACTCTGAAACTCTACCCTCACCCTCAGGAATTCAGTGTGGGAGGAAGGCGGGGGCAGGTTGGAGGGCCCCAAATCTGTAGGAATTACGTTATTTGGCTCCGTCTGGCTCACCACGGGAGGGTCCTCCCCACCTAAATCTCCAGGCAAGGGGGGACAGGAAAAAAAAATGTCTATTTTTTTTTTTCTTCCGCGACTGATAGCGGCGGGCAGAGGGTTGAACTGTGATTAATGGCGATGATGCAGACGGCGGAACCGCGGTTGCTGATGATAGAGGAGAGGTTTGAGCCGTAATTGATGACAGCGGAGCGGTCGGCCGAAAGCACTGCTCCGACTGGTGCTCCGACTGGTTCTCTGAGGGCCCCTCCTGAGACCATAACGCTGTTTTTTCATGTGAGTCTTTCATAGCTTTTAACCGATCTCGGGGCCACACATATGTATACGACTCTTTCATAGTTCTTTTCTGATCTCGGGGCCACATATACGTGTGCTCCTCCTTTATTCCTTTTAACTTTCCAAGAAAGTGCCGCGGATCCTTGTCCGTGTCAGATAATATGGATTTGGGTGGTTTTGACGAATCTTTAGTAACAGGGGGGGTCGGGGTAGTACTTAATCTTGCTTTTTCCTCCGAATCTGGCCCAGAAGAGCCAAGAAGACCATCCTCCTCGGCCGCTTCTGCCTGTTGCTGTTTTAACTCTTTCAGAGTATCTAATAATAAGCACCACGTCGTTAACAGTTCAGTTGCTTCCTTGGACCCTTGGGTAGCACTATCAAACAATTTATCTCCCAAGTCCATCCATTGTGACACACTAAATGCTGTCACAGGATTAACCTCTAAACCTTGTGCTTTGCCCCATAGAAACATTTTTCTTAAAGTCAATTCCAGAAGGCTAACACCCTGCTTCTTCAGAAGCAGCTTCCATGTAGATAATATAGTACCCTCTTCTTTAGATAAGTTTCCCCCCATGTTCCCGGTAGCTCACCTCCTCCTTCGCGAGGTGTCTTTTCAATCGATCTGGATCTTCGGCAGCTCTCCTGGACTGTTCTTATCAGCTCTACCGGGCTCCGTCTCCACAGCTCTTCGGCTGTTCACAGCTTTTCGCTGTCACCTTGTTAGGTGAGATCCTCTTCAGGTAGGATCACGTCAGGGTCACCACATGTCGCGGTTGAGACGGACAAGCGACATGGACCAAATTCTTTCAAGATGAAAGTAATAGATGCCATTTATTGCTACAAGTGCATTTTTATACAATTCTGCCAGTTCATGTGTCTTTTCACTATTGGTTACAAGTTACAGCACTAACATCTCATTGGTTAAACTTGCTATCATCCATGTTATTCTTCTATCCCCTTCTCTCTCAGAGGTACATCTCTCCTCTCTCCGGATACTCCTTTACTCCCATCCTCCTCAAGGGTAAATCTTAATATCTCAAGGCTGATCTCTACTCTCATATTTTCTGTCAAGGATTCCACAGACCCGCTGCAGTTTCCCAGAGATGATTCAGCGCGCAGTAAATGGGCCCTGTCTGGTTCAAGACCAAAAAGGGGGAATTGTGGAGGGGTTGCTGTTAGATGGAGACTTGTTACTGAACCAGCCAGGAATTTCAAGGCCAACTCAAATGCTGTAAACAGGACCTGCCGTGGGAGAGAAGCAACTCCACAATAACAAGGCCTCAACCTGGCGTAAATCAACGGACCTATGAGCAGTGAGACTTCAGCGCTTGGACAACTTGTGAACATAGATGATATTCAATTAGCAAATGCATGCTTGGAGTGTGGATGCGTGATCAGAGAATAGTTACATATATAAGGAGGCTTGTTTCTGTAATAAATGGCTTTGCGTGTTTCACATTGAATCGGACTGCTGAGTCCTTTATTCAGTCAAACATCTGGGTTTGCAAATTCCCCCCAAAAAGGTCCAAAAGCCCTCACAAGAAATAAAATTCCTGGGAATCTGGTGGAAGGGAGGGATGGCCTGCATCCTGCTGGAGACTCTTGCTTCCTTAGATCAGATCAAAATGCCTGAGTCAAAATAGGATTTGCAGCATGTTTTAGGTTTTTTGAAGCAACAGCTCACGAAACCCTTGGTCCTATTCACCCTACAGACCCTTTTCAGGTGGAATGGGGGTTTGCTTTATCAGGCTTGTCAGTTCACATATGGCAGAGAGGCCCTGAGGGTCCAACCTGACCTGTGGGATTTTTCTCCCTGGGTTTTAGGGATGCCGAAAAGAGATACACAGCTTGGGAGAAAGGTTTGTTTGTTGTTAGTCTGGCTCTAGTACAAGTAGAGAAGATTGCTCAACAGCAGCCAATCATATTAAGAGGTCCATTTAAAGTCATAAAAACAGTCACTTCTGGGACCCCTCCTCCTGATGGGGTAGCCCAAAAGGCCTCAGTACGGAAGTGGTAGGCTCATATTGGACACTATTGTAACATTTTCTCAGTATCTGAAGGAGCTTTAAAAAATCTAGCTATACAAGAAATTGAGAGCTTGGACGATGACCAAGATAAACCTGCCTCAGTGATTCAAGTCTCACCTCCCTTTTCGCACGATTGGTCATCTAGTGCTTGGTTTACTGATGCTTCTGCAAAAAGAGAAGGAAAAGTGTGGAAATACAGGGCAGTCGCACTCCATACCTCTTCCAAAGAACAGATTATAACAGAGGGAGAGGGTAGTGCACAAGTGGGTGAATTAATTGAGGTATGGAATGTTTTCCAACATGAAACACAAACTGCTACCCCTGTACACATTTATACTGACTCTTATGCTGTGTTTAAGGGCTGTGTTTAAGCGCAAACACACCAGAGCTAAAGACTTGTATCGTGAAGCTCTGGCCCGAGACTGGCCTGTCACCAGATTAATGTGTAAAACCTGCATATCAGCTTACGAAGAATGTCGGAGGCGGCTAGAAAGGCACCCTTTAGAAAATAACCCTCTGCATTTAAGGGAAGGTAAAGGTTTGTGGGATGCCTGGCAGGTGGATTACATTGGCCCCTTTAAGGAATCAGGGGGCAAGCATTTTGTACTGGTGGGAGTGGAAATTACGTCAGGACTAGTCCAAGCAGAAGCTTTTAAAAAAGCTACAGGTGAAAATACTGTGAAAGTATTGCGAGAATGGTTTGGAACTTTTCCAAAGCCACAAGAAATACAGTCTGAGAACAGTTCCCATTTCACTGCTAAAATTATACAAGATTGGGCACAAAGTGAAGGGATTAAATGTACTTTTCACACCCCATATTAACACAGGCTAATGGAATAGTAGAAAGAACAAACGACCTCCTAAAACGGCTTTTGAGACCTCATGAGGGTAGTTGGGATACTTGTCTGTGGCAAGCTGTCACAGGGGTAAATGACAGGTGGGGGGTAAATGGATGCCCCAAAATCACTGCTTTCTGTCCAAAAGCCCCTCTCTAAAGGGACCAAATGATTCCAAGGGTCCAGCCCATTACCTGGGACAGCCAGTCCTGGTGGAATTCCCCACTGTGGGAAGTGTACCACTGGTATTGAAAACCCCTTTAAACGCAAATTCATGGGTAGCTTCCGATGCCCTGGGCAAGGAACATCAGATAAATACCCCCTGGATAATTCCATCATTTTAATTATTTTTGCCTTGAAGAGGCAAGCCCCATTTGTTTTCCTTTTTTCAGGAGAACTCCGAGGGACACAGAGAATAACGTGAACCATGCAAGAATCGAATCTGAAGGCCTAGTTTGTCAAGATGACCAAAAGTATAATTGGGTTACTAATACTTTTCTGCATCCTCTCAACTACTCATAACCAAAAATATGCTAAATGGCCTTGGTCTGAAGCTACTGTTCGATACACTACTTCTCTAGGACCATATCCCAAAGACCACTTTCCGAATTTATTAGTTTGTATTAGTTTTGATAGGTTTTGCTCTGTCTGCAGTATTGTATGTTTTAAACTGGAAAATGGTAAAGCGTTTGACGCGTTTGACATCTGTAATTAATGCCCACAATTTGTTTAGTGTACCTTCCAAAGTAGACATCCCTAAATTCATTGATACAAAGCGGATTGCGTGATAAATTGCTTCCCTTTTCCTTTCCTTTTTCTTCCTCCTTACTTTCTGTCTCCCTTTGAGGACTGTGTTGCTGCCATGAGCTCCAGATAAAAATATTCAGTCACTGAGTGGTGTGTGAATCACTGCAGAAGATGGAACAGTATTTGCCTGAACATTGCCATCAGGAACTAAGGGAACTGAGGCCCTGACAGAAAGAACACATGGACAATGACTTGGAGAGTGGTCCAAGGAGAAGCATTGTGTTGCACTGGTTTCTCCGATATGGGGGGGCTTCTGCTTACAAAGGCTGCTGTATGGACTTCACCTGCTGCTTCAGCCAAACCAGCCCCTGCCTCCTGAAAGTTATTGTTATGAGGGTGTCTTCGACCCTGGAACAATAGCTGCCCTCCAGAAGATATGTTCTCGCCTGCAGCCTCAGTCATACCTGTCCCCTACCTGCTCCTCCAAACAATGGCCAACGAAAAGGGGCATGCCCAAAAGCTCACCAAGGGTCCTGAGATCACCCAGTGGACAAGAGAAAGACCCCTGAATGCAGGCCACGTAAGCATTGGCTAAAGAAAGCGCGAATCTTTCTAGCCTGCGCAGTACAAGCCTGGGTTGCGAAATCAAGGCGAAGACTGGCCTCAAACAGTGTGAGCGAGGGGGGGTGAAGAAGCATAAGAGATGACTCCTGAATGGACACTGTGGAGATCTTCCTACCAGAGGATCCCAAACCACGACGGAGGACCGGCAGGACTCTAGGAGACCGGAGACCAGAGGGATGCCTCTGAAACTCGACTGGTGGTAAATGCAACCTCACTTCTCATCTTTACTTTTACTTTTCCCCGTTTCTTTTCCCTTCTCTTTTTCTTACTCTCTCTTTCTATTGTGTGCCGGTTTACGAGCAAATTAATAAAGTAACACTGTTTGATTGAATCATAACCCCTTGGCCTTTTGGTTGCCTTAATTTTGAGCTCTGAGATCAAGGTAAACGAACCATTATGAGTCCGTCATCGAGTGGACTGTGACACCTACATGCCCCCAAAAAGCCCAACAAACCCTGATGTAGCCCGACAGATTACGACAGAGCGCGACGAAGCCTGAGAAAGCCCAACAGATACTGACAGATTCTGACAGAAGCTGACAGGGCCTGACAGAGCACGACAGAGTCCAACAAAGACCAACAGCACTTACAGGGCCTGACAGTTCCTGACAGACCCCGACATAGCCCACCAGGAACTGACAAGAGCGTGCAAGAGCCACACGGAGCCCAAATAAACCGAAGAGAGCCCAACAGAGCTCGAAAAAGCTTAAGAAAGCCCACCAGGGCCTGCCAGAACACGACATGGCCTGCCAGAGCCCAACACAGCTCATCAGGGTTCGACAAATCCTGAGAGCTCCTAATAATGATAGAGCCCGTCGGGAAATCAGAGTGAGGCTGACAAAGTGTGACAGAGAATAAAGGAGCTCAATAAAGCATTACAGAGCCTGACAGGTCCTGACACAGCATGACAGAGCCTTACAGATCCCGACAGAGCCAGACAGGGCCAGGCAGTGCTTGAAAGTGCCCAACAGAACCTGACAGGAATTGACAGATCCCAACTAAGCCCGACAGCGCCCAACAAAGCACAAGAAGGCCTAACAGAGCCAGATAGAGCATGACAGATCCTGACTGAGCCTGACAGGGCCTGACAGATCGTGACAGAACCTGACAGAGCCAAAAAGAGTTTGACAAAGCTTGACAGAGCCCACCAGCACCTGACAGATCATGACAGGGCCTAACAGAGCCTACCAGAAACTGAGAGAGCCTGCCAGGGCATGACAGAGCCCGACAAAGCGTGACAGACTTCGAGAAAGGTTAACAGAGGTCAAAAGAAACTAAGAAAGCTTGACAGAGCTCAACAGAGTGTTACAGGGTCCGACAAAGCCTGATAGAGGCCAACAGGGCCTGACAAAGCCCAACAGAATTTGACGGGGCCCAACAAATCCTGACAGCACCTGACAGTGAACTATAGAGTACAGCAGGACCTGAAAGAGAGTTACAAAGTGCTGCAGAGCCTGAAACAGCTCAGTGAAGGATTACACAGCCTGGACAGAGCCAAACAAAGCTTGAAAGAGCCCAACAGTGCCCAATGGAGCCTGACAGAGCTTGAAAACACCCAACAGAGACCGAAAAAACCCGACAGAACCCTACAAAGTCAGAATAAGGGCAAGAAAGCTCAACAAAGCCTGACAAAGCCTGACAAAGCTTGGCAAAGCCCGACAGGGATTGAAAGAGCCTGACAACACTTGACAGAGTATGACAAGGCTTTACAGAGCCTGAAAAAGTCTGGAAGGGCAGAAGGAGCCCATAAAATCTCCACAGAGCTTGACAGAGCCCGAGAGAGATGGACAGATATCGACAAAACCACACAGAGACCGAAAGAACCTGAAAAAGCCTGACAAAGCCCAACAAAGCCTGAGAGATCATGACAGACATGAATTGAAGCCAAAAGGACCTTACAGAGCCCAAAGGAGCTTGACAGAGCCTGACAGATCCTGAGAGAGACTGACAGATCTCGACAAAGACACAGAGATGGACAGGGCCTGAAAGAGCCTGACAAAACCTGACAGGGATTGACAGAGCCTGACAGAGCCTGACAAAGCCTAACAGAGCCTCACAGATCATGAAAGACACTGAAAGAACCTGAAAAAAACTTTACAGAACCCCACACGTCCTCACAGGAGCCGTCAAAGCTCAACAAAGACCGACAAAGCTGAGCTCTGTTTGGCTCTGTCGGGTTTTTTCAGGCTCTATCAGGCTCTTGTGGGCTCTGTCAGTATTTTGGCTGCCTCTGTCAGGTTCTGTGAGAATCTACCAGGCCCTGTCAGGCTCTGTCGGGCTTTGTTGGGCCCTGTCATGCTCTGTCTGGCTGTCTCGGGTTCTATCAGGATCTGTCGAACTTTTTGGGCCCTGTCATGCTCTGTCAGGCCCTATCGGGTTCTGTCAGGATCTGTGGGATCTGTAAGGCTCTGTCAAGCTGTGTTAGGCCCTGTAATTGCTCTGCAATGTTTTGTTGAGCTCTTTCAGGCTCTGTAGAGCTTTGTCGGCGTTGTCAGTCCCTGCTGGACTCAATAGTTTGCTGTCAGGTGTTGTCTGGATTTGTTGGGCCTGTCGAGTTCTGTTGGGCTCTGTCAGGCCCTGTTGGACTCTGTCAGGTCCTGTTGGTCTGTGTCAGGCTTTGTCGGGCCCTGTGAGACTGTGTTGTGCTCTGCAGGCCCTGTCATGTTCTGTCAGGATCTGTCATGCTTTGTTGGGCCCTTACAAAACCCAAGAGAGGCCAACAGAGCTCGACAAAGCTTGACAGAGTCCAACAGCACCTGACAGAACCTGAGAAATCCTGACAGAGCCTGACACAGTCTCACAAGGCCTAACAAAGCCCAACAGAGCCCAACCTGGCCTGACAGAGCCCTGCGGCGATTAGGAATGACGCATACCAGGACGCAGACAGAAATTCACGCAGAGGCAGAGATCTTGTTCAGGAAGGAGCGCAGAGCCTGGCCAAGCAGAGAGCTGACCTAGGCCTAGGCTTAGACTGCTTTCTTTATTCACCATCGACAATTTATAGGATTTACAGGTACAGGCCTGGACTAAGATGTTTACAAAAACGTGCTTTTCCACTAATTGTTATTAAGAACACACTAAACTCGTGATATTTGTCTCACTTGTTTTTCCACTCATTCGCAGACCAGGCCCAAGGACATTCACACATCCCATGCACTTGGGGGTGGTTATCCGGCCTGAGATACCATTCTCAGGAGTCTGGGCTATAACTTTTTACAATTACGAGAAACATACTTCAAAGTAATCTGTCCAAGGCCCTTTATATATTATTATGTTAGTAATATGTCTTCGACTGTCCGGATGGTCATGTTAGTATTGATCTTCCTTTATCATCCGGGTGGCTGGAACATCTTGCTTTCCCACATTTTACTTTCCAACAAGCCTGACAGAACTCCACAGGGCCTGACAGAGAAAGCCATGGCACAACAAAGCCCAAGAAAGCCCAATACGACCTGATAGAGCACAACAGAACCCGACAGAGCCCGGCAGGGACTGAAAGAGCCCGCAGGAGCCTGATGGAGCCTGACAAAACTTGACAGAGCCCAACATAGCTCAACAAAGCTTGACAGAGCCCACTATGGCCTGATACAGCATGACAGGGCCTGCCAGAGCCCAACACCGGTCAACAGGGTTCAAAAAATACTGACAGCACCTGATAGCGAACGATAGAGCCTGGCAGGGCCTGACAGAGACAGAGAAAGAGCAACAGAGCAAACAAACAGAGAAAGAGCTCAACAAAGCATTACAGAGCCAGACAGGGCCATACAAATCTTGAAAGAGCCCAACAGTGCCCAATAGAGCCTGACAGAGCTCGACAATACCCAACAGAGCCTGGACAGGCCCCACAGAGTCAGACAGAAGCTGACAAAGCACGATAGAGCCCATCACAGCCAGAAAATACCCTAGAGAGCCCGACCAAGATTGACAGAGCCCATCGCAGCATAAAAGACCTGGACAGAGCTTACACAAGCATGACAGAGCCCGACAGGGCATGACACAGATTGACAGTGACCTACATGCCCCAAAAAATACTGACAAAACCTGACAGATCATGACAGAGCTCGATAAAGCCTGAAAAAACCCAGCAGATCCCGACAGATCCTGAAAGAAACCAACAGGGCCTGACAGATCATGACAGGGCTCAAAAAAGACCTACAGAGCCTATATAACCTGACATGGCTTGATAGATCCTGAAAGAACCTGACAGAACCGGCCAGAGACTGACAGAGCCCACAAGAGCCTGACAGATCCTGACAAAACCTGACAGAGACCGACAAAACCCGACAAAGCCCAACAAAACCCAACAGATCCCAACAGAGCTTGACAAAGCTTGAAAGAGCCCACCAGTGCCTGACAGAGCATGAACGGGCATGCTAGTAACCAACACAGCTCAACAGTGTTCGACAAAGCCTTACAGCGCCTGATAGTGAACGATAGAGCTTGGCAGGACCTTAAAAAAGGTGACAAAGTGTGACAGAGACTAAAGGAGGTCAAAAAAGCATTACAGAGCCTGACAGGCCATGACATAGCTTGACTGAGGCTTACAGATCTTGACAGAGCCCGATAGGGCCAGACAGAGCTTGAAAGAACCCGACAGAACCTGACAGGAATTGATAGAGCCCAACTAAGCCTGACAGTGCCCGACAAAACTCAAAAGACCCAACAGAGCCAGATAAAGCGTGACAGAGCCCAAAAGAGCATGACAAGGTCTGAAAGAGACTGATAGGGCCTGACAGAGCACGACAGGGCCAAACAGAGCCTACCAGAAACTGAGAGAGCATGCCAGGGCATGACAGAACCCGACAGAGCCCAAAAGACTTTAACAAAGCTTGACATAGGCCAACAGAACCTGAGAAAGCCTGACAGAGCCTGACACAGTCTCACAGGTCCCGACAAAGTCCTACAGAGTCCAACAGGGCCTGACAAAACTCGACAGGGCCTGACAAATCCTGACAGCAGCTGACAGTGAACTGTAGATTCCATCAGGGCCTTACAAGGCTGACAAAGTGTGACAGAGCCTCAAAGAGCTCCCCAAAATAGCACAGATCACGACAGGGCCTGACACACCTTGACAGAGCCTGACAGGGCCTGACAGGTTTTCACAGAACTTGACAGAGCCCAAAAGAGCTCGACAAAGCTTGACAGAGTCTGCCAGGGCATTACAGGGCCTGACACAGCTTGAGAGAGACTTAAGGAACCTGACAGAACCTGACAGAGCCTGATAGGGACCAACAAAGCTTGAAAGAGCCCAAAAGCGCCCAGTGGAGCCTGAAAGATCTTGACAATACCCAACAGAGCCCCACAAAACCCGACAAAGGCCTACAAACCCTGACATGGTCTGTCAGAGCCTGATAGACCCCGAGAAAGCCCAAAAGAGCATTACAAATCCTGACTAAGGGCAAGAAAGCCCGACAAAGCCTGACAGAGCTTGACAGGGATCTAAAGAGCGTGATAAAGCCTAACAGAACCCGACAGGGGCTGACAGATTGTGACAAAACTTGACAGAGCCCTCCGGGTCCTGACAGAGCCTGCAAGAGCCTGATAGGGCCTGTCAAAACTTGATAAAGCCAAACAGAGCTCAACAAAGCTTGACAGAGCCCACAAGGCCCTGACAGAGCCTGACAGGGCCTATCAGAGCAAAACACAGCTCAACAAGATTCAACAAACCCTGACAGCGCCTGATAGCATACGATAGAGCCCTGCAGAACCTGACAGAGGCTGACAAAGAGTGATAGAGATTAAAAGAGCTCAACAAAGCATTACAGAGACTGACAGGTTCTCACATGGCTTGACAGAGCCTTACATATCTCAAAAGAGCCTGACAGAGCCTGACAGGAACTGAAAGAGCTCAACTGAGCATGACAGTGCCCAACAAAGCTTGAAAGACCCAAAAGAGCCAGATAAAGCATGGCAACGTGCGAAAGAGCATGACACGGCCTGAAAGAGCCCAAGAGGGCCTGACAGAGCACGACAGGGCCTGAGAGAGCCTACCAGAAACAGAGAGAGACCGCCAGGGCATGACACAGCCCGACAGAGCCCATCAGACTTCAACAAATCTTGACAGAATCCAACAGAACCTGACAGAACCTGAGAAAGCCTAACAGACCCCAACACAGTCTCACAGGGACCGACTAAGCCTGACAGAGAAGAACAGGGCCTGACAGAGCCCAACAGAACTCGACAGGGCCTGACAAATCTCGACAGCACCTGACAGCAAACTATAGAGGCCAGCAGAGCCTAACACTGGCCAACAAAGCACAACAGAGCCTGAAAGAGCTCAACAAAGAATTACAGAGGACGAAAGGGCCTGAGACAGCATGACAGAGCCTTGCAGATCCTGACAGAACCTGACAGAGCCCAACAGGGCCCAATAAAGCTTGAAAGAAATCAACAGCGCCCAATGGAGCCTGACAGAGCTCGACAATACCAAACAGAGCCTGACAAAACCCAACAGAGCCCTACAAATCCTGACATGGCCTGACAGAGCCCGATAGACCTTGAGAGAGCCTAACAGAGTTCAACAAAGCCTGAATAAGGGCAAGAAAGCCCGACAAAACCTGTCAAAGCCTGATAGACCTTGAGAAAGCCTAACAGAGTTCAACAAAGCCTGAATAAGGGCAAGAAAGCCCGACAAAACCTGACAAAGCCTGACAGAACCCAACAGGGATTGAAAAAGCGTGACAAAGCCCGACAGAACTTGAAAGAGCTTGACAAGGCCTGAGAGAGCATGACGCAGCCCGAGAGAGACTGACAGATCTTGACAAATTCACACAGAGACTGACAGGGCCTCAAAACGCCTGACAAAACCTGACAGGGATTGACAGAGCCCTGCAGACCCAGACAGAGCCTGACAAAGCTTAACAAAGCCTGACAGATCGCGACAGAGACCAACAGAGTCTGGAAGGGGCTTATAGAGTTTCACAAGTCCTGACAGAAGCCGTCAAAGCCCGACAGAGACGACAAAGCCCGAAAGGTTTCAAAAAAGCCCAGCAAAGCTCAACACTGCCCAACAAGGCTTGACAGGATGTGACAGAGCCCAGCGAAACCCAACACAGCTTGAGTAAGCCCCACAGATTCAGACAGAGGCTGACAGAGCCTGATAGAACCCATCACAGCCCGAGAATGCCCTAGAGAGCCTGACATAGATAGGCATAGCCCATCATGGCCTAAGAGACCTGGACACAGGTCGACAAGGCCCAACAGAGACTGACAGGGAATGACACGGATAAACAGTGCCCTACATGCCCCCAAAAAAGCTTGAAATAGCATGATATGGCTCGTGACATCACGACAGATCTCGACAAGACCTGAAAAAGCCCAACAGAACCAGAGAGATCCTGACAGAACCTGACAGGACCTGACAGATCCTGATAGAACTCGACAGAGCCTGCCAGGGACTGACAGAGTCCGCAAAAGCGTGACAGAGCCCGACAAAACCCGACAGAGCCCAACAGAGTTCAACAAAGCTTGAAAGAGACCACCAGGGCCTTATTAAGCAAGAACAGGCCACACACCAAAACAGCTCAACAGGGTTCGACAAATCCCCGCAGCACCTGATAACAAACTACAGAGTCCAGTAGGGCCTAACAGAGGCCAACAAAGCGCAACAGAGTCTGAAAGAGCTCAGCAGAGCATGACAGAGCATGACAAGGCCTACCACAGCTTGAGAGAGCCTTACAGATCTCAACAGAACCTGAAAGAGCCCGTCAGGGCCCAACAAAGCTTGAAAAAGCCCAAAAGTGCCCAATGGAGCCTGACAGAGCTCGACAATACCTGTCAGAGCCTGACAAAACCCGACAGAGCCTGACAAATCCTGACATGGCCTGACAGAGCCCCATAGACTCCTATAAAGCCCGACCGAGCCCCACAAAGCCAGAATATGGATAAGAAAGCCTGACAAAGCCTGACAGAGCCAAACAACACCTGACAGAGCCCAAACAGTTCTCACAGAGTCAGACAGAAGCCGACCAAGCCTGATAGAGCCGATCACAGCCCAAAAATGCCCTAGAGAGCCCAACATAGATAGACAGAGCCCGTTATGGCCTAAAAGACCTGGACAGAGGTTAACAAGGTCTGGCAGAGCCTGAGGAAGCATGACACCAATTGACAGTGCCCTACATGCCCTAAAAAAGCCTGACAAAACCTAATATGGCACGAGAGATCACGACAAAGACTGACAAAGCCTGAGAAAGCCAAACAGAGCCCAACAAATCCTGACAAAACTTCACAGGGCTTCACAGAGCACGTCAGGGCCAAACAAAGTCTGAGAGAGCCTGAGAGGACCTAACAGAGCACGACAGAACCTGCCAGGGACCTGACAGTGCACGCCAGGGCCCAACAAAGTCTGACTCCATGAGGCCTGCTCGGGCTCTGGGCGGTTCTGTCTGGATCTATAAGGCTCTGTCAAGATGTGTCAGGCTCTGTAATGTTTTGTTGAGCTCTTTTAGTCTCTGTTGCACTTTGTCAGTCTCTGTCAGGTCCTGTCGGGCTCTATTGTTCGCTATCAGGCACTCTCAGGATTTGTCGAACCCTGTTGAGCTGTGTTGGGCTCTGTCAGGCCCTGGTGGGCTCTGTCTAGGTTTGTCGAGCTCAGTTGGGGTCTGTCGTGCTCTATCAGGCCCTGTTGGGTTCTGTCAGGATCTGTCAGGATCTCTTGGGTTTTTTGAAGCTTTGTCAGACTCTGCCGTGATCTGTCGGGCCATATCAGGCTTTTTCAGGCTTTTTTGGGGCACGTAGGGCACTGTCAATCGGTGTCATGCCCTGTCAAGCTCTGTCGGGCCTTGTCAAGCTCTTTCCTGGTCTTTTAGGCCGTGACAAGCTCTGTCAGGCCCTATCCAGTTTTTTCATTCACTGTCATACTCTTTCAAAGGCTGTCACGCTCTATCTGGATCTGTTGGGCCTTATCGAGCTTTGTCAGTACTGTCGGACTTAGTTGGGCTCTGTCAGTTCCTGCCAGGTTCTGTTGGACTCTTTCAACCTCTGTCTTTCCCTGTTGTGCTCTGTCAGGCCCTGGTGGGCTCTGTCAAGCTTTGTCGAGCTCTGTTGGGTTTTGTCGGGCTCTGTCAGGCTATTACACACTCTGTCAGTTCCTGGTGGTCTCTGTGGGGTTCTGTATGGATCTGTCAGGCCCTGTAAAGCTCTGTCATGCTCTGTCAGGCCCTGTCGGGCTTTGTTGGGCTCTGTCGGTTTCTGTCAGTTTCTGTTGGGATCTGTTGGGCATTGTCAGTCTTCCTCGGGTTCTGTTGGGCCATATCAGGCTTTGTCGGGCTTTCTTGCCCTTATTCAGGCTTTGTCAGGCTCTGTTGGGCTTTCTGGTTGTCTATTGGGCTCTGTAATTCCATGTACAGGTTTGTAGGGCTCTGTCATGTTTTGTCAGACACTGTTGGGTATTGTTGAGCTCTGTCAGGCTCCATTGGGCACCCTTTGGCTCTTTCAAGATTTGTTGTGCCCTGTCGGGCTCTGTAAGGTTCTGTCAGGATCTGTCAGGCCTTGTCGGGCTCTGTCAGGTTCTATCAGGCCCTGTCGTGCTCTGTCAGGCTCTGTCGGGTTCTGTCAGAATCTGTTGGGATCTGTAAGGCTCTGTCAAGCTGTGTCAGGCCCTGTCATGCTCTGTAATGCTTTGTTTAGCTCTTTCAGGCTCTGGTGCACTTTGTCGGCCATGTCAGACCCTGCTGGACTCTATAATTCGCTGTCAGGTGCTGTGGGGATTTGTCAGGACGTGTCGAGTTCTGTTGGGCTCTGTCAGGCCCTGTCATGCTCTGTCAGGCCCTGTTGGGCTCTGTCGGGCTTTGCCAAGCTCTGTTGTGCTCTCTTGGATTTTGTTGGGTTCGGTGTGGATCTTACACGCTCTGTCAATTCGTGGAAAGCTCTTTTGGGTTCTGTAAGGATGTGTCAGGCCCTGTCAAGCTCTGTTGGGCCTTGTTGGGCCCTGTCATGCTCTGTAGGGCTCTGTCAATCCCTGTCAAGTTTTGTCAGGCTCTTTCACTCCCTCTCAGTCTCTGTGTGTCTTTTTCGAGATCTGTGTGTCTCTCGGGCTCTGTCAGGCTCTGCCAGGTTCTGTCAAGTTTTTTGGTGCTCTTTCTTCCTTCCCAGGCTTTTTCATGCTCTGTAAGTCTTGTCATGCTCTTTCAGGCCTTGCCAGGCTCTGTTGGGTTCTGTCAGGCTTTTTCATACCCTGTCGAGCTCTGTCAGGCTCTGTCATGCCCTGGTGAGCTCCGTCAGTCTTTGCTGATCTCTTGGGCTCTGTTGGATTTTGTCGGGTTCTGTGTGGCACTTGTGCTCTCTCTCAGTTCCTGGCAAGCTCTGTCTGGTTCAGACAGGATCTGTCAGGCCCTGTCAGGTTCTCTCAGAATCTTTTGGGATTTGTTGGGCTTTCTCAAGCTTAGTCATCTTCTGTCTGACTCTGTGGGGCCTACTCAGGCTCTGTCAGGTTGTGCTGGGCTCTGGCCCTGTCAAGTGGTGTTGGGCAGTATTGGGCTTTGTTGGGCTTTTTGAATCCCTTTTGGGCTTTGACGGTCTCAGTCGGGCTTTGATGGCTTCTGTCAGGACCTATGAGGCTCTGTAAGCTCCTTTCAGGCTCTGTCAGTGTCTATCGAGATATGTCAGGCTCTGTCTGGCTCTGTAGGTCTCTATTGGGCTTTGTCAGGCTCCTTCAATCCCTGTCAGGCTCTGTCAAGCTTTGTCAGGCTTTCTTTCCCGTATTCAACTTTGTGGGGCTTTGTCAGGCTTTCTTGGGCTCTGTAACACTCTGACAGACTCTGTCAGGCTTTCTCAGCTTTTGTTGGGCTCTGTCAAGATTTGTTGAAGTCTGTCAGGCTCTGCGATGCTCTGGCGGGTTTTCTCAGTTTCTGGTAGGCTCTGTCAGGCTCTGTCATGCTCTTTCAGGCTCTGTCATGCTTTATCTGGCTCTGTTGGGTCTTGTCGAGCTTTGTTGGGCATTGTTGGGCTTAGTTGGGCTCTGTCAATTCCTGTCAGGTTCTGTCAGGCTCTTTCAAGCTGTGTCAGGCCTGGTCGTGCTCTTTAATGCTTGGTTGAGCTCTTTTAGTCTCTGTCTCACTTTGTCAGCCTCTTTCAGGTCCTGCCAGGCTCTATCATTTGCTATCAGGTGCTGTCAGGATTTGTCAAAGCCTGTTGAGCTGTGTTGGTCTCTGGCAGGACCCTTCGTGTTCTGTAAGGCTTTGGTAATCTCTGTCAAGCTTTGTCAAGCTCTGTTGGGCTCTGTCTCATTTTGTTGAGCTCTCTTGGGTTTTTCGGGCTCTGTCAGGCTTTTGTGGGCTCTGTCAGACTCTGTCGGACTCTGTCATGCCCATGAGGGCTCACTCAATTTCTGGTATTCTCCAATAGGCCCTGTCATGCTTTGCCAGGTTCTGTCGGGACCTGTAAAGCTCTGTCAAGATGTGTTAGGCCCTGTCAGGCTCTGTAATGCTTTGTTGAATTCTTTCAGGCTCTGTCACACTTTGTCACCTCTGTCAGGTCCTGTCTAGCTCTATTGTTCGCTTTCAGGCACTGTCAGGATTTGTAGAACCCTGTTGAGCTGTGTTGGGCTCTGGCAGGCCTGTTCAGGCTCTGTAAAGCCCTGATGGGCTCTGTCAAGCTTTTTCGAGCTATGATGGGCTCTATTGGGTTTGGTCGGACTCTGGTGGGTATTGTCAAACTCTGTCAGACTCCATTGGGTGCTTTTGGGCCCTTTCACAATTTCTTGGGCTTGGTCAGGCTCTGTCAAGTTCTCTCAGGATCTGCAAGACTCTGTCAATCTATGTCAGGCCCTGTCGTGCTCTGTAATGCTTTGTAGAGCTCTTTAAGACTCTTTCACGCTTTGTGCGTCTCTGTTAGTTACTGCTGGGCTCTAGCATTCGCTATCAGGCACTGTCAGGATTTGTCGAAACCTGTTGAGCTGTGTTGGTCTCTGGCAGACCCGTTCATGTTCTGTAAGGCCCTGGCGGGCTTTGTCAAGCTTTGTAGAGCTCTGCTGAGTTTTGTCGGGCTCTGTCGGGTTTTTTCGGGCTCTGTCAGGCTCTTGCAGGCTCTGTCAGTCCCTGTCGCGCTCTGTCAAGTTCTGTCAGGATCTATCAGGTTCTGAAAGTGCTCAACAGCACCCAATGGAGCCTGACAGAATTCGACAATACCCAACAGAGCCCGACAAAACCCAGCAGAGCCCTACAGATGCTGACATGGCCTGACAGAGCCCGACAGAACTTCAGAAAGCATAACAAAGCCTGAAAAAGCCTGAATAAGGGCAAGACAGGCCTACAATGCCTGACAAAGTCTGACAGAGCCCGACAGAGATTGAAAAAACCTCACAAAGCCTGACAGAACACGACAGAGCCTGACAGAGCCCAAGAGAGATGGACAGATCTCGACAAAGCCACACAGAGACTGACAGGGCCTGTAAAAGCCCGAAAAAATCTGAAAGGGATTTACAGAGCCCTGCAGAGTCTGAAAGAGCCTGACAAAGCCCAACAGAGCCTGACAGATTGCAACAGAGATCAACAGAGCCCAAAATGAGCTTACAGAGATCCACAGGTTCTGACAGAAGCCATCAAAACCTGAAAGAATCCAAGAAAGCCTGACAGAGATGAAAAAAGCCCAACACTGCCCAACAATGCCTGACAGGAACTGACGGAGCCCAACTAAGCCCGACAGTGCCTGACAAAGCTCGAGAAGGCCCAACAGATCCAGATAAAGCATGACAGTTCCCGAAAGAGCATGACAAGGCCTGAAGGAGCCCGATAAGGCCTGACAGAGCCTACCAGAAACTGAGAGAGCCTGCCAGAGCATGACAGAGCCCGACAGATTTTGACAAAGCTTGACAGAGCCCAAAAGAACCTGAGAAAGCCTGATAAACCCTGACAGAGTCTCACAGGGCCTAACAGCGTCTGACTGAACTTGAAAGGGTGCAACAAATCCTGACAGCATCTGGCAGTGAAATATAGAGTCCAGAAGTGTTACATAGAATTAACAATTGACTAATTAACACTTAAAGAACTAACACTTAAAGAGCTAAAAGAGAGCTTACCCTTACACTGACATCACTATTGCCTAGCCTTGCTTAGCTTTGTGTATTTTATTGTACGAGAAATAAGAGTTCACTGAAGCCTTGCAAAGATAATAATCCTTGGGTGCATCCTTGGGTGAACTATGTAACAGAAACTTTGGCACAGGACAGGACATAAGCCAATTTTAAGCAACTCAGCAGTCTGAGACCTAACCAACTCATCACACTGGACCAAAGGTGACCGTGTACAGAAAAGAGGACCTGGGTTCACGATGACTGTGCAGCTGCAACCAGGAGGAGCCAGAGGTGGAGACTATGGAAATGGTCTCCCAGAACTCATTGTAATAAGAACCGCCTTCTCGGGGACAGGTTGCGAATATATATAGGCGTTCCTAAAACTTTGATGAAGATGTAACACTTTGCTACATTTAACCAAGCTCACAGCTACTGAAAATTTACACACATATTAGGTGAAGATATTCCCTGTGTGTCCAGCACTGTAAATACATACTTTCTTTACAATTTTAAGGGTTGTGTGGTAATTTTCGACTCCTCATTTTGGCAAGCCAGCTAGGAAGGATCTCTGCTTGGCTGCAGGAACAGCTGAGAATGGCTGGCTTTGGAGCGCCCCGAAGTTTTTTTCAGAAGAACTCCGCTCCCAGCTGTTCATTTGCGGGAGCAGACAAAAGACCTCCTGCAAAACAGAGGATAAGGTATGTTGTAATAAAATTGCATTTAATTGCATTTGGTGGGGAGCCACTGAGATCTGATGGGATGCCTCATGCATAGCCATCGTGTTAGCAGTGCTAAAGGTACCTGGGAAGTGGGGGCTGCTGTCTGAGAGTCGGCCGCTAGCGATCTTGGGAGTAGATTGAGCAAACCCAAGGTTTCTGCGTCTCGGTTTCGGGAGCCACGATAGAACTTTGCTAATGATTTTAGTGGGGTGAAAGGTACTGCAGAGGTCTCTCTTTCTGCATCTGCTGGAAAAGGTAATAGTGAAAAAGGAGTAATAGTTGATCTGTAACTGTGTTATCTTTTTGAAGTGCCTGGGCATTCCATGCATTTCGTTACAAATCATAAAGTAAATCGTAAGTCGTAAAACCAACCAGCCGTGTCTGTGTGAGCTGTGTGAGTGTGTGCTAGTTACAGAAATTACTGTTTAAATGTATGGTGGTGAGCTTTAGACTGTGATCGGTATAAAGCAGAAGATGAGCTTAAAACACCCTGATTTAAGTCACGTGGCATGAGTTAAATTACAGTGCACACGGTGTAAGAAAGTATATGCAGATATGTTTTTCACCTTCTGAAACCAGGGACATAATAACAAAATGGAACCGGTTCCGTTAAAATACTAAAATACCATCCTGCTCTCTTTAGGATACACCCTTACACATTAGAGTAACTTAGTGGGGAATCCTGGTAAAAGAAAGTTTGTATTCACTTGTGATTTGAATGTGGGATTATAGCTGTTAGTGGCAATTAATGTTGTTCTGCAGAACTTGGGAAAAATAGGATGACGTACAGTACTGTGAGTTAATTTGGTCTTATCATTATCTAATAAATTTTAGACCAGGAAAGGATTTAGGTTGTTAAACTCTGATCCGTATTGAACTGATGTACTAGTCAGAGATATGGAAAAAGAACAAACTAAATGTTATGATGGATGTGGGCTTGGGAGAGATTGTATTTAAAAGTGGTTTAAAAGTGGCTAGAATATGAACTGAATTAGATCTAGGAAAATAATGGAAATAATGGACTTATGTTTAATATGCTGTTTTTCTGACATCTGCAAAAGGTAAATGGGCCTGAGGAATGTAACTATTACTGAGCTAATTAGAATTGCATATTAAGTGTGTTATGACAGAAATTAAATGGAAATCCAAAAAAAGCAAAATATCCCAGGCCTGTGCTGTAACATAAATTTCAGGTGTGTCCCAAGTTGCAAGATAAACTCAACCTCCCCCATCTGCATGGACTTGCCTGTGTCTAAACTGCAGCAAGGAGAGTAAGAATAAAAAATAACAGGAAAACCTCTGCTTGAAGTGGGGGCGGCAAACTGTATGCCTCTCAGGGTAGCGTCTAGCACCCAAAATGATGCAAGCTCCCCTAGAGATGTTATAGAAACTGAGAGCAACAGAAAGGAGAAAGTTGGAAGTATTGTGAGACGAAGATTGGAGAGTATTTAGTAACAGGGAAGAGGAAGATTGTCGAAAGGATGAGAACATAGGGAACTAAGGAGGCTTTGAAAGCTTTTAGAGAGAGATCAATGTATATTGCGAAAATGAATGTCAGGGACGGTACAGAGGAAGTAGGCAGAGAGAGAAACGGACAGTAACAAGTTTTGAAAAAGACTGATGGGAACCTGGAATGAACAGAAACAAGTGGAATTTTTTGTAGATTGCCAATAAGTAACGATTACATAGTAAGTAAAGGGAGACACTGGCCAAAGTGAAAGGGAGTATTTTTGTGCACCTTTGAAACACAAATTGGGTAAACAAGTAGGCATTTATAAATTTTTATGTATGCCAAATTCCCCGAAACCTATTTTGGGGAGAAATCTCTTGGAACAAATGGATACAGTAATCAGATTTGAAAAAGGAGAAATTACTCTGGAGGTAAATGATCAGCAATATATGAAAATAATGGGCTTGCTTTTAGCAACTGTTCCCACAGAAGGCAAGATTAATGAAGAAGTCATTAACCAAGTGTAGCCTAGTGTATGGACTACTGATGTACCTGGAAGAACCAAAAATGCTCCACCCATGTCCTGGTTTTGTTAAAAACAAGTTTCTGTTTTAGTGAATTTGCCTGTCAGCTAAAGCTTTTATATTAGCTGCATTGTCCTGGATAACCAGATACATGTTTTGGTAAACATAGCAATGGAATGCAAGGTTATTGATAACAAATTGATGCACATCTCTTGAGAGGGGCAACAAGAAACAATGACCAAGAAACTGAGTTTAACATCCCATTCACGTGACCGACATTAGGAGAGGACCTTGTTTGTCATCCCTGCGAACTGAGGCCTAGAGACAGACTGAATCCAGCTCCGGTTGGCTGCAGAGTCCAATCCAGGACTTCGGGTGGCAGCTCTGCAGTTGCTGGGACTTTCAAGATTGGTTTTGTATATTTTGTATTATTTTCTCTATTCTTAATAGTAGCATTAGTAAAACATTTTTAATTTTTCCATCTCTCTTCTCTCTGCCCTTCTTTCCCTCCCGATTGCCTGTCCTTAGTGGGAAGGGGGGAGAGGGAGGGGCTGAAGGGCGAAGAGGGGGGAGAGGGGGTTAACAATACATCTGCCACAGTTTTATTGTCACTACACAATCAGAAACCTCGACAACCCTTCAAGGTAAATATCAAAGAAGGAGAAAAGCTGGTAAGGATAAAACAATAGCCTTAGAAAAGGGATGACAGGGAAAGAATTTGTCCAGTATTAGAGAAATTTGTACAAATTGGGTTATAAACAGAATAACAGAGGACTTCTACCCAGTGTCAGCAAACCCATACACCCTTCTGACTGTATTAACTCTGATTTGGTTTACTGTTTGAGATGTAAAAGATGCCTTTTTGCCTCCCTCTCCATGAAGCTAGCCAGACAATATTTACATAAAACCCAGCTCACATGGACAGTGTTGCCACAAGTATTTAAGAACAGACCGACAATATTTGGAAATCAGCTTGCTAAAGATCTTGAATCTTGGGAAGCCCCATCTGATGAAGGACAGATGCTACAATATGGGGATGACATTTTGATCGCTGCCAGAACAAAGGAGACATGCATAACCTGAACTGTAAGTTTATTGAACTTTTTGAGGCTCTAAGGATACCGGGTATCACAGAGGAAAGCCCGGATGATACAGCAACAAGTAATTTCTTTGGGCTATGAAATTAGTGTAGGGCAGAGTACACTGGGACAGGCTCGAAAGGAGGCTATATGCCAAGCTCCAAAGCCTCAAACTGTCAAACAATTATGGACCTTTTTTGGGCATGACAGGGTGGTGATAGTTGTGGATTTATGATTATGGATTGCTTGTCAAGCCATTGTATGCACTAATGGCCACAGATCAGAAACACCTGCAGTGGAATAAAGGAGCTACACGAGCCATTGAAGAACTTGGTAAGGCTTTGGTGACACTGCCTGCTTTAGGACTCCCAGATGTGAGTAAACCATTTTTCTCTATTCTCTCATGAGAAGCAGGGAATATCCTTGGCTATACTGGCATAGGATCTCGGCCCATATCAGCAAGCAGCAGCCTATTTCTCCAAACAATTAGATGCAACTGCAAAGGAGTGGCCTGGATGCCTACAGGCAGTTACAGCAGTGGTAATGAACATACAGGAGACCTGGAAATTTACCATGGGTCAGAAAACGACTGTGCCAGTGTCTCACACAGTGTCTACAGTTCTAGAAGCAAAAGGGGGACATTGGCTTACCCCACAAAGATTTCTCAAATGTCAGGCTAAATTGTCGTCACTAACATTGTTAGTCCAGCTTCTTTCCTCAGTGGTAACGTGTAAGAATCAGTTCATCATCGAAGCAACATACTCCAGTCAACCAGACCTAAAGGACAATCCTATAGAAAACACTGAGAACTGCTTTAGGGACGAAAGCAGCAATATCCTCAACAGCGAAAGGCATACTGGTTATGCTATAGCCGTGAGGGGATGGAATCTGGACCTCCGCTGTCCTGGTTTTGTTAAAAACAAGACCAGTTCACTTTTAGTGATTTTTCTTTTAGCTAAGTTCTTCTAGGTGGCTGAACTTCTCTGAGTTTTCGCCTGCATATTTTTTCCTAGGATGCTGTACTCGATGCTGATAAGAAGACCAGTGGAATGCTGAAGAAGCTCGTGTTTAGATTTATTACTATGGTAGCCAAGAAAGACTGATAAGTTTTCCCACATTCCGTCGTGAGAGGGGCGTGTTTGAGGAGGGGTGGATGGAACAGGTGACTAGAACTGACCAACGGAAGTATTCCATCCCATAATTGTCATACCCCCTATATAAGAGGGTGATCACGAGGGTCACTCTCTCTTCGACCATGGCTGGCATCTAGAGAGGACCTTGTCTGTCTGCCTGTGATCTACAGGCCTCAGGCCCTTCATCCCTGCAACCAGTTTCTGGTTTGCTGTGAAGTCCTGCCCATGACTTCCAGGGGCCTGAGCTACACCTGCTGGGGACACACCAGCTCTGCACACCCAGCTCCGCCACTGCTGGAGTGACGCCAACATCACATCGAGCATTCAAGATTGGTTTTGTATATTATGTATATATATTGTCTATTTATTAGTAGCATTAGTAAAGGCCTTTTAAACCTTCCAACTTGAAGTCTAAGTGTCTCTTCCTTTTCCCTTATCTTTCCTATCATCTTTCCGATCTAAAGGAAAGGGGTGGAGGGAAGTGAGGAAATAACAGGGAGCGTCTGCCACGGTTTATTGCCGCCTTGCCTTAAACTGTAATAGTTCCTGAAACTTTCATGAATATGTAACACTTTACTGCATTTAACCAAGCTCACAGCTACTGTAAATTTACACACATATTATGTGAAATTATGTCCCGTGTACCCGGCACAGTGTAAATAAACATAGCTCATTACAATCTTACTGGTTGTAAAGTAGATTCCACGCCTCATCTGGCTCTGTCAAGCTGTGTCAGTCCCTGTCATGCTCTTATACTTTGTTGAGCTCTTTCAGGCTCTGTCGCACTTTGTCAGCCGCTGTCAGGTCATGCTGGAGGCTAGTTCACTCTCAGGTGTTGTCTGGATTTGTCAGGCCTTGTCGAGTTCTCTTGGTGTCTGTCAGGCCCTGTTGGGCTCTGTCAGGCTTTGCTGGGCCCTGTAAGACTGTTTTGAGCTCTGTCAGGCTTTCTCAAGTTCTGCTGCGTTTTGTCAAGATTTGCCGAAATTTGTTGGGCTCTGTCATGCCCTGGTGGGCTCTCTCAGTTTCAGGTAGGCCCAAAAGGTACCGAGAGATCCTGACAGAAACTGACAGGGTCTGACAGAGAACGATAGGGCCCAACAAAGCCTGAGAGAACCTGACAGAACCCAAAAGAGCCCGACAGAGTCCAGCAAGGCCTGACAAGTCAGACAAACGTGACAGAGCCTGCAAGAGCTCAGTATAACATTACAGAGCACAACAGGGCCTGACACAGTTTGAAAGTGCCTTACAGATCTCACAGATCCTGACAGAACCTGACAGAGCCCAACAGATCTCAACAAAGCTTGACAGAGCTTACCAGGGCCTGACAGAGCCCAACACAGCTCAACAAGGTTCGACAAATCCTGACAGTGCCTGATAGTGAACGATAAAGCACGGCAGGACTTGAGAGAGGCTGACAAAGTGCGACAGAGTCTAAAAGAGGTCAACAAAGCATTATAGAGCACGACAGGGGCTGACACAGCTTGAAAGAGCCCAACAGAACCTGACAGGAATTGAGAGAGCCCATCTAAGCCCGACAGTGCCAGAGAAATCTCGGCAAGGCCCAAAAGAGCCAGATAATGTGTGACAGAGCCTGAAAGAGCATGACAGGGCCTGAAAGAACCTGCAAGAAACTGAGAGAGCCCACCAGGGCATGACAGAGCATGACAGAGCCTGACAGACTTCGACAAAGTTTGACAGAGCCAAACAGAAACTGAGAAAGCCTGACAGAGCACGTCAGAGTTTTACAAGGCCCAACAAAGCCTGGCAGCCCCACAAAGCCTGAATAAGGTCAAGTAGGCCTGACAAAGCCTGACCAAGCCTGACAGAGCCCGACAAAGATCGAAAGAGCCTGACAAAGCCCGACAGAAACCAACAAAGCCTGAAAATGCCTGGTAGGGCACAAAGAGACCAAAGGAGCTTGGCAGAGCCCGAAAGAGCCTGATAGAGTCTGAGAGAGACTGACAGTTCTCAACAAAGCCACACAGAGACCGACAGGGCATGAAAGAGCCTGGCAAAACCTGACAGGGATTTAGAGTCCTGCAAACCCAGACAGAGCCTCACAAAGCCCAAAAGATCCTGACAGATTGCGACAGAGACCGACAGATCCCAAAATGGGCTTACAGTGCCCCACAGGTCCTGACAGAAGCTGTCGAAGCCTGACAGAGACCGACAAAGCCCGACAGAGATCCAAAAAGCCCAAAAAATCCCATCACTGCCTGACAACACTTGACAGGGCCTAACAGAGCCCAAGAATGCCCAACAGAGACTGAGTAGGCCCCATAGAGTCAGGCGGAAGCTGACTAAGCCCGGTAGAGCCGATCACAGTCTCAAAATGCCCCAGAAAACCCAAAATAGATAGACAGAGCCCATAATGGCCTAAAAGGACTGGACAGAGCTTGACAAGGCCTGACAGAGCATGACAGGGCATGACACAGATTAATAGTGCCCTACATGCCCCAAAAAGGCTTGACATAGCCTGATATGGCCCGAGAGATTACAACAGAGCACGACAAAGCCTGAGAAAGCCCAACAGATCCCAACAGGTCCTGAAAGAACCTGACAGGGCCTCGCAGATCATGACAGGGGCCAAAAAAGCTTGACAGAGCCCAACGGGGTGTGACAGATTCTGACAGAACCTAACAGAGCATGCCGGGCACTGACAGAGCCTGCAATAGACTGATAGAGCCTGACTAAGTCTGACAGAGCCCGACTAAGCCTCACAGAGCCCAACAAAGCTCGACAAAGCTAGACAGTACCCACCAGGGCGTGACAGAGCCCAACACAGCTCAACGGGGTTCGACAAATCCTGACAGCACCTGATAGCGAATGATAGAGCCCATCAGGACCTGAGAAAGGCTGACAAAGTGCGACAGAGACTAAAAGAGCTCAACAAAGCATTATGCAGAGCCTGACAGGGCCTGACACAATTTGACAGAGCCTTACTGGAATTGACAGAGCCCGACAGGGCCAGACAGAGCTTGAAAGAGCCTAACAGAGCCTGACAGGAATTGACAGATCTCAACCAAGCCCGACAGTCCCTGACAAAGCTCAAAAGACACAACAGAGCATAAAAAGCATAACAGAGCCCGAAAGAGCATGACAGGGCCTGAAAGAGCCTGATAGGGACTTACTGAGCAAGACAGGGCCCAACAGATCCTGACAGAAACCGACAGAGCCCAACAGAGTTTGACAAAGCTTGACAGAGCTTTCCAGGACCTGACATAGCCTGACAGGGCCTGCCAGAGCCCAACACAGCTCAACAGGGTTTGACAAATCCTGACAGCACCTGATAGTGAACGACAGAGTCCAGCAGGACCTGACAGAGGCTGACAAAGTGCAACAGAGACTAAAAGAGCTCAACAAAGCATTCCAGAGCCCGACTGAACCTAACACATCTTGACAGAGCATTACAGATCCCGAAACAATCTGACAGAGACCAACAGGGCCCAACACAGCTTGAAAGAGCCCAAAAGCACCCAATGGAGCCTGACAGAGATTGAGAATACCCAACAGTGCTTGACAAATTCTGACAGAGCCCTAGACATCCTGACATGGCCTGAAAGATCCTGAATAAGGGCTAGAAAGCCCGACAAAGCCTGACAAAGCCTAACAGACCCAAACAGGGATTCAAAGAGCCTGACAAAGCCTGACAGAGCCCCACAGAGCCTGACACGGCCTGACAGAGCATGACAGGGCTTTACAGAGCCTGAAAGAGCCCGGTCGGGCAGAAAGAGTCCAAAGGAGCTTGACAGAGACAGAGAGCACCTGAAAGAGCCTGCAACAGATCTCAACAAAGCCACACAGAGACCGACAGGGCCTGAAAGAGCCTGACAAAACCTGTCAGGGATTGACAGAGCTCTACAGAGTCTGACAGAGCCTGACAGGTCTTCACAGAGCCTGAAAAAGCCTGGTTGGGCAGAAAGAGCCCAGAAAGCTTGACAGAGACCAACAGAGATTGACAGTGCCCGAGAGAGACCGATAGACCTCGACAAAGCCACACAGATACTGACAGGACCTGAAAGACCCTGAAAAAAACTGACAGGAATTAACAGAGCCCTATGGAGCCTGACAGATCATGACAGAGCCCTACAAATTCTGACATCGCCTGACAGAAACTGAAAAAAACAAACAAAGCCTGATAGATCTGACAGAACCTGACAGAGTATGACAGGGCCCTACAAAGTCTGACTCTGTGGGGCCTGCTAGGGCTCTGTCAGGTTCTATCGAGATCTGTAAGGCTATGTCAAGCTGTGCCAAGCCCTATTGTGCTCTGCAATGCTTTGTTGAGCTCCTTCAGGCTCTGTCGCGTTTTGTCGGCATCTGTCAGGCCCTAATGAGGCACGGATATGACCTTACAACTCTTGAGACTGTAAAGAAGGTATGTATTTACTTATTTATTTATGGCGCCAGGCACACAAGGAATCATTTCACCTAATACGTGTGTAAATTTCCAGTAGCTGTGAGCTTGGTTAAATGCAGTATAGTGCTACATATTCATGAAGGCGGTTCTTATTACTATGAGTTCCGGGAGACCATTTCCATAGTCTCCACCTCCGGCTCTTCCTGGTTGCAGCTGCACAGTCATCGTGAACCCAAGTCCTCTTCTCTCTACACACTCACATTTGGTCCGGTGTGATGAGTTGGTTAGTTCTCAGACTGCTGAGTTGGTTAAAACTGGCATATCTCCTGTCCTGTGCCCAAGTTTCTGTTATCTAGTTCACCCAAGGATGCACCAAGGATGCACACAATGGGCGGAGTCTCAACGAGAGTCCCGTTTTTATCTGATCAGACCTGACTGTAGGCATTGTAGAAGCTCCTCTGCACCCCCACACTGCTGTGGGTGCCAAAAAAAACATCCCCCACACTGGGTGCAGGCGCCCAGCGGCTTCCTGGTGCCTTGGCACTCCCTTCTCCTAATGGCCCTGGCCAGGGTGCTCTGGGGCCAAACAAAAGAAGCTGTTAGCCTCAAGTAGCAGAGAAAGAGAGGAGATGTGCCCACTCCTTCATACTGAAGGAGGGAGGGGAAGAGAGGGGGCAGAGAGGGGGAGAGAGGGGGGGTTGCATTCTGCCACAAGTGTTAATTAGTTAATTGTTAATTCCCTGTATCACCACTGGACTATATAGTTTGCTGTAAGGTACTGTCAGGATTTGTCTGGTGTAGAGCGAGATAAGGACCAAGCAAAACAAGTCGATTCAATGTGAATCACGCTAAGCCATTTATTACAGAAACAAGTCTCCTTATATACGTAACTATATTCTAATCACGCGTCCACGCTCCAAGCATGGATTCGTTAAATGAGTATCGTGGGCTGTCCATGCTCTGGAGTCTCACTGATGATACGTCCGATGATTCATGCCATGCCAGGACCCCGGTGATTGAGGAACGCCCCTCTTTCTCACAGCAGACTCTGTTCTCGAAGTGGCCTTGAAATACCTTTGAGCCTGACTAATTCAGCAACAGGTCTTAATCTATCAAAACCCATCCACAGTCTGGCCCTGTCGAGTCCTGTCGGGCTCCGTCAGGCCCTATTGGGCTCTGTCGGGCTTTGTCGGGCACTGTGAGACTGTGTTGGGCTATGTCGGGCTTTCTCAGGTTCTGTTGGGCTCTGTTAAGATTTGTCAAAGTCTGTCAGGTTTTGTCATGCCCTTGTGGGCTGTCTTAGTTTCTGGCAGGCTCTGTTACGTCCTGTCGTACTCTGTCAGGCCCTTTCGGGTTATGTCAGGATCTGTAGGAAAATGTTGAAACTGTTCAGGCTCTATCGGGCTCTGTTGTGATCTGTCGGGCTACATCAGACTTTTTCGGGCTTTTTTGGGGCATGTAGGGCACTGTTATTCTGTGTCATGTCCTGTCAGGCTCTGTTTGGCCTTGTCAAGCTCTGTCCAGGTCTTTTAGGCCGTGACGGGCTCTGTCTATCTACGTCAGGCTCTCTAGAGTATTTTCGGGGTGTGATGGGCTCTATCGGGCTTTGTCAGCTTCTGTCTGACTCTGTGGGACCTGATCAAGCTCTGTTGGGTTTTGTGGGGCTCTGTCAGGCCCAGTCAAGCAGTGTTGGGCAGTGTTGGGCTTTGTAGGGTTCTTTCAATCCCTGTCAGGCTCTGTCAGGCTTTGTCAGGCTTTGTCGTGCTTTGACACACTTTCTTGCCCTTATTCTGGCTTAGTGGGACTCTGTCGCGATTTCTCGGAGTCTATGGGGCTCTGTCAGGCTATGTCAGGATTTGTGGGGCTCTGTTGGGTTTTGTCAGGCTCTGTTGGCTATTATCGAGCTCTGTCATGCTCCATTGGCCGCTGTTGCGATCTTTCAAGTTTGTTTAGGCCCGGTCGGGCTCTGTGAGGCTCTCTCAGGATCTGTACTGCTCACTCAAGCTGTGTCAAGCCCTGTCGTCCTCTGTAATGCTTTGCTGAGCTATTTCAGGCTCTGTCATGATTTGTCAGCCTCTGTCAGGCCCTGTTGGGCTCTATGGTTCGCTGCCAGGTGCTGTTGGGATTTGTCGGGCCCTGTCAAGTTCTGTCAGGCTCTGTCAGGCCCTGTTGGGCTCTGTCAGGCTTTGTTGGGCCCTGTAACACTCTGATGTGCTCTGTCAGGCTTTCTCAGTTTCTGTTCGACTCTGTCAAGCTTTGTCGAAATCTGTCAGGCTCTGTCATGCTCAGTCATGCCATGGTGAACTCTCAGTTTCTGGTAGGCTCTTTCAGGCCCTGTTATGCTCTTTCAGGCTCTGTCACCCTTTATCTGACTCTGTTCAGCCTTCTCGAGCTTTGTCGAACACTGTTGGGATTTGTTGGGCTCTCTCAATTCCTATTAGGTTCTGTTGGGCTCTTTCAACCTCTGTCTGGCCCTGTTGTGCTCTGTCAGGCCCTGGTGGGCTCTGTCAATCTTTGTCGAGCTCTGTTGGGCTCTCTCGGGTTTTTTCAGGCTCTGTGTCGCTCTTACGCACTCTGTCAGTTCCTGACGGTCTCTGTGGGATTCTTTCAGGATCTGTCAAGCCCTGTCAAGCTCTGTTGGGCTTTGTTGGCCCCTGTCGTACTCTATCAGGCCCTGTCGAGTTCTGTCAGGATCTGTTGGGATCTGTTGGGCTTTCTCAGGCTTTATCGGATTCTGTCGGGACATATGAGACTTTGTCGGGCTTTGTCAGGCTTTCTGGCCCTTTTTCAGACTTTGTTGGGCTTTCTGGGGGTCTATGGGGCTCTGTCAGGCCATGTCCAGGTTTGCAGGGCTCTGTCGTGTTTTATCAGGCTCTGTTGGTTAATGTCAAGCTCTGTAAGGCTCCATTGGGTGCTGTTTGGCTTTTTCAAGATTTGTTGGCCCTGTTGGGCTCTGTCAGGTTCTGTCAGGATCTGTCAGGCCTTATCAGGCTCTGTCAGAACCTGAAAGAACCTGACAAAATCTGAGAAAGACAGACAGAGCCCAACCGGGCCTGAAAGAGCCCAACCAAGCTCAACAAAGCTTGACAGAGCCCACCAGGATCTGACTGAGCCTGACAGGGCCTGCAAGAGCCCAACACAGCTCAACAGTGTTCAACAAATCCTGACAGAGCCTTATAGCGAACAATAGAGCCCGGCAGGACCTGACAAAGGCTGACAAAGCGCAACAGAGTAAAAGAGTTCAACAAAGTATTGCAGAGCCTGACAGGGCCTGGCACAGGTTGACAGAGCCCAACAGGGCCCAACAGAGCTTGAAAGAGCCAAAAAGAGTCTGACAGAAATGGACAGAGCCCAACTAAACCCGACAGTGCCTGACAAAGTTCAACAAGGTCCCAGAGACCCAGATAAAGCATGACAGAGCCTGAAAGAGCATGACAGGGCCTGAACAGCCTGAGAGGGACTGACAGAGCACGACAGGGCCTGAAGGAGCCTGAGAGGGACTGACAGAGCACGACAAGGCCTAATAGAGCCTACTAGAAACTGAGAGAGCCCATCAGAGCATGACAGATCTTGACTGAGCCCGACAGGGCCTGACAGAGGCTGACAGAAACTGACAGAGCCCAACAGAGCTCGACAAAGCTTGACAGTTCCCACCAGGGCCTGACAGAGCACAAAAGGTCCTTACAGATCTCGACATAGCCCGACAGGGCCAGACAGAGCTTGAAAGAGCCCAACAGAACATGATAGGTATTGGCAGAACTCAACTAAGCATGACAGTGCCTGACAAAGCTCAGAAGACCTAACAGAGCTCAAAAAAGCATGACGGGGCCTGACAGAGCTCGACAGGGCCTAACAGAGCCTATCAGAAACTGAGAGAGCCCACCAGGGCACGACTGAGTCTGACAGAGCTCAACAGGGCCTGACAAATCCCCACAGCACATCACAGTGAACTATAGAGTCCAGTAGGGCCTGAAAGAGGTGGACAAAGCACGATAGAGCATGAAACAGCTCAACAAAGCATTACAGAGAACATGAAGGCCTGACACAGCTTGAGAGAGCCTTACAAGTCTGGACAGAGCCCGACAGACCATGACAGAGCTCAACAGATTTTGACAAAGCTTGACAGAGCTCGACACAGTCTCACAGGGCCTGACAGAGCCTGACAGAACTTGACAGGGCTTGACACATCCTGATAGCATGTATCAGCGAACTATAGAGTCTAGCAGGGCCTGACAGAGGTGGACAAAGTGAGACAGAGCCTAAAAGAGCTCAACAAAGCATTACAGAGCACAACAGGGCCTGACACTTCTTGAGAGAGCCTTACAGATCCTGACAGAACATGAAAGAGACTGAGAAGGCCTGAAAATGCTTGAAAGAGCCCAACAGTGCCCAATGGAGCCTGCAAGACATTGAAAATACCCAACAGAGCCTGACAAAACCCGACAGTACCCAACAAATCTTGAATAAGTGCAAGAAAGTGTGAAAAAGCCTTACAAACACTGACAGAACAAGGCCTGACAGAGCATGACAGGGCTTTACAGAGCCTGAAAAAGCCTGGTAGAGCAGAAAGAGCCCAAGGGAGCTTGATAGAGATAGTCAACGCCTGACAGAGCTTGAGACAGACCAACAGACCTCAACAAAGCCACACAGAGACCGACAGGGCCTGAAAGAGCCTGACAAAACCTGACAGGGATTGACAGAGCCCTACAGAGCCTGACAGAGCCTGACATAGCCCAAAAGAGCCCAAAAAACCTGACAGAGCCCTACAAATCCTGACATAACCTGACAGAACCTGATTAAACCTGAGAAAGCCCAGCAGAGCCTGACAGAGCCTGATAGAGCCCAATAACCTGACAGAGCAAAAGAGGTCGACAAAGCCCGACAGAGCCCAACAGGGCCTGACTGTGCTCAACAGAACTCAGCTGGGTCTGACACATCCTTAAAGCATCTGACAGCTAACTATAGATTCCAGCAGGGCCTGACAAGGCCAAATGCGGATGGGTTTTTGTTAGATGGAGATTTGTTATTGAACTAGCCAGGCCCAAAGGGATTTCAAGGCCAACTTAGAAAGCTGAAAACAGGACCTGCTGTGGGAGAGAAGCAGTTCTACAATAACAAGGTCTCAACATGACGTAAATCAATGGACATATCAGAAGTGAGACTTCAGCGCGTGGACAGCTTGTGAACATAGATGATATCCAATTACTGAATGCATGCTTGGAGCGTGGACGTGTGATCAGAGAATAGTTGCATATATAAGGAGGCTTCCTTCTGTAATAAAGGGCTTTGCGTGATTCACATTGAATCGGAATGCTGAGTCCTTTATCACTCCAACAAATGGTGACCCCGACGTTATACTCTGAATAGCGTATCACTACATTCGGGCAAAAGCCTGGAGTGCCCCAGCTGGAGGCGGATCATCTGGACTGAGAACCGGGCGGAGGCGTACGGATGTTCTGCAGACAAATTTGTCGAAGAAATCACCGGAAAAGGTGAGTGGCTGGGGCAGAAGGAGGGAAGAGTGAAGATCCTCCCTATATTCTCTCTGTGAGAGGACTTAAATATTTAGAAAGTAAAATACGCAGACTGTTAGTTTGGTGTAGAATTAACGGCTACCTGGCAGAAACCGAGAAGGCTTTTAAACTTGAACTTTGGGATGCTATAGGACAGAAATTATGGGATAAAGTCAGCAATGGAGATAAAGAAGCTAAATCATTACTAACTACATGGAAGCTTATAATTGCCACCTTAAAAGATCTTAAGGCTGAACGGTTTGCTGCTGCCGGAATTTTTGTAGTGTTGCAGCCTGATAAGAATCCTGAAAGTCGCTGTGAAGTTTACCCAGTTTGTGTCTTTGATACCCTTCCTACTCCATCCCCTGCTGTGTGTTCGGCACCCCTGATGGTTCAGCAGTCCGGGTCGGGGGGAGGAAAAATGCCGAGCGGGTGGCCTCCTACACTATTACCCAACCCTGATAAGAACAGACAGTCCAAAGGACTGGAGTCAGACAACTTGCCCAAAGAACCTGTGAAAGCTGAGAAGGCTAAAGTCATAAACAAGTGTACTATCAGTCCTTTTACCAATTTGTATCTGCCTTTATCGCCTTTTAACCCTCCAACTTCCACGAGACAGCAGAAGGAATCGCCGGATAAGAACTGCACAAAAGAACTGTGTGAAAGATTAGATCAGCTAATAGCCAGTGAATCCAGCAGTCGTCAATGCAGTCATGCTGATTGTGACGGGGAAAGGGACGTGCCTGGGGACTCAGGTTATACAATAATTATGATGCTAGAAAGTATTGGCGAGAATGTGCACTGTTCCGAACCCCTTTGTTACTAAAGATTCTCCAGCACCATTCAAGTCCGTGTTATCTGATGACTTGGATGAGGATGAGGATTTGAAGCATTTTCTTGAAAAGTTAAAAGTGTACATGTTGTGTATGTGTTGCCCCGGGATCAGATAAAAACCATGAAAGACTCAAGCAAAATTAGACCTGTGCAATATAACAGCTATAGATCATTTAGGACGGAATGATGGGGACTCGTTGAAAGGGGCGGGTATCCCCCAACTCTTAGAAGAGATACTAACTGACACATCAGAAGTACAGGTGCAATTAGTTTCTGAAATCCTGAGGCAGTCAGCAGACATTGCATATCAAGCTATGATAGAGATGCCTGAAACCAACAAAGCAGCCAAATTATTTAAAACTATTATCAGGGTCCCAATGAGAATTACATGGAATTTATTGATCACCTTCAAGAGGCCATCAGTAAGCAGGTTGAAAACTTAGAAGTTAAGGAAGCACTAGTGTTGAAATTAGCAGCAGAGAATGCTAGTGTTTGCTATCAATGTGGTATCTGCGAGTTTTACAGTACATATTATGTGCTCCTGTGTATGGCCTCTCTGAAAATCAAGCAGCTTGTCAGGAATGTGAGTTAATTGTTTTACTAGTTGTTTTCAAGTGCACCGTAAAACCTTCTCCCCACTTTTCCAATCACGCTGCAAGCAGCCCCGTGCTTCCCCCCCTTACCCCTCTGTCGAGCATTTAGATTGCGGGGTGACAATAAAACCCTGGCAGATGTATTGTTAACCTCCTCTCCCCACTACTTCCCCCTTTTTGCCCCTCCCTCTCCCCCCTTCCCACTAAGGACAGGCTGTCGGGAGGGAAAGAAGGACAGAGAGAAGAGAGGTGATCACACCCTGGCTTTCCAATTAACGTATCAGCTTCTGGGTAGGAATCAAAGAGTCTCGATTGGTGCGATATTGCTGGCGATGCACCGTTGCGGTAGCAATTGGCACCTGCTGATCGTCAACCATCAGCAGTCCTACAACAGAAGGGTCATCTGAAAGACCAGGCAAATCAGACAGCTGTTCAATTTTCTCAGTGTCCACAGCTGCTATACCAAATGCCCACCTATACCCTCTTGGGTCCTTAAAATACCCTCTCTTGAGGTAGTCTATGCCAAGGATGCACGGAGCATCTGGACCAGTCACAGTGGGGTTTTTCCAGTTAGGCTCATTTCAGCTTCTACAACAGTCAGTTCCTGGGATCCCCCAGTCACTCCAGCAATATTGATGGATTGCGTTCCTTTATAATTAGAAGGAATTATTGTGCACTGAGCATCAGTGTCCACTAAAGCTTTGTACTCCTGGGGGTGTGTTGTACCAGGCCATCGTATTTGTACAGTCCAATAAACTCTGTTATCCCTTTCCTCCACCTGGTTGGAGGCAGGGCACCTCTAATTTCTGTTTTGCACAGTCTCTGGGTGTGAATTAGAGGTTCCTTCAAGAGCATCAGAATCTCTTCTGCTCCTTTTGTAAACTGGAGCAGCCACCTTCCTAGGAGTTTTTCCTTTTATCTCACGTACTCGTTCTTGAAGTTCTGAGGTAGGTCTTCCATGCCACTTATTCATGTTTTCTCCTTGCTCATGTAGGAAGAACCACAGTGAACCTCTTTTTGTGGGCTGCCTCTGTCCTCTTTCTCGAGACTGGAACCGCCTTTTCCTAATAGCTGAAACAGAGGTTTGTGCAGGTCGTGAATGGTACGTGTCTTCTCTGAGTTCTTTGATTTCTTGCAACAGCTTTTCAAATTGGTCATCAGATTTTTCACACAGTTTCTCCACAGCAGAGACACAAGCCCATAGAGAACCAGCAAGGCTGTCCTCAAAGTTCCGGAGCTGCTCAATCACTTCAGTAATATCTTGTACACCTCTAGATGACCAGACCATTCCTGCCAATGACTCAGCATATGCAGGTGATGCATTTTGTACAAATCTGCGCCACAGAGGTCGTGTACAATTGATTCTATCTGGGTCTGTCCCCTCTTGGCTGTTTGGTTCAAAATAGATGATCTCTCGCACAGCTAATTCTCTCAGGAACTGAATACCTCTCTCCATAGTATTCCATTTCCCTAACTTGGATATACAATCTTCCTTGTAGGGAAATCTTACTTTCATAGCTGCCAAGAGTCGAGTCCAGAGAGTAGTGGCGTTAGACTCTCTTGAAATTGCCCTATCAATGGTGGAATCTTTTGACAGAGATCCCAGCTGCCTGGCTTCACCACCTTCCAATTCAATTGTTTCTGCCCCATTGTCCCAGCATCGGAGCAGCCAGGTTAAAATATTCTCGCCTTCACGACGACTAAAGTCTTTTCGCAGACCTCTCAGCTCACCTGGAGAAAAGGACCGAGTGGTGGTCACTTCATCTCCTCCCTGTCCTGATGGTGCCCCTTGGGTTGATGTTGGCCCTGTGCCATCATCTGCTGCACGGGTAGTCTTTCTAGTGACTTTCTTATAACTGGCAACTGATGCTGATATGGGTTCACCATCATTTGATTCATCTCCAGAGTCTGAATGACTGCCACAGTGACTGCTGTGGTTACAGCAGCAACAGTGACCAGTATGTGAGGAAGTGGGGGCTGCCTTGTTGGCCTTTGAGGCTGGAGAAGTCATGTTATCTGCAGCGACCTTGGCAGAGGAACTCTGCGGAGGAGCTGTAGCTTCAGCATGCGAAGCCACGGTTGGGGGGGCAGTGGCTGCAGTGGCAGCTTTCGCTGTTTTGGTCTTTCTCGAGCGGCTAGGAGTGCTTTTTGCTAAAGCTTCTGAAGACGCACTGCACATCTCAGGACTAAAAAGAGACACAAACCTCCTGTTGAACACCATTTCTCTTAACAGTAACACAAACTGACACACATTCAGCCAACCAGATAACACCATCACCGTTCTATCAAAGATCCAAGGATATTCAAATTTCTCTAAAACATTTGCGAACTGTCCTAGCGAAAAAACGAACGTATTGTTAGTCAGCCTTTCTAAAGATTCTCTTGACCAATTAGCAAACACAGAGCCATACTGGTCTTTAGTCTCTCCTGGAGGCTTTTCAAGGTAAAGCAGAAACGAGTAGAAATTCATTAGCGGCTGCAATATAATTAAATAAACCAGTGACAAACCACACAATATCATCATGATCATTGTCCAATTCCTTGTTGTTATATAATGAATACTTCAATTTAAAAAGAAGGCCCAACACAGATATGGAATCAGTGAGCACAATGTAGAAAATAACTGATACAACTTATGTCATAACATCTTTAAATCAATGTAATTCACTTTGCCTTAATACTACTAAATAATGTCCAAAGCAAACAAACGCGCGAGTATCACAACTCTATGAGTTGACACCGTGCCAAGAAAATTGAAAGGTACGTCAGAGCAGTAGAAAACCAAAAATCTTCAACTTTACCCCTTTCTCTTGCCCCACGTTGGGCGCCAATTATCTGTTGAGCGTTTAGATTGCGGGGTGACAATAAAATCCTGGCAAATGTATTGTTAACCCCCTCTCCCCCCCACTTCCCCCTTTTTGCCCCTCCCTCTCCCCCCTTCCCACTAAGGACAGGCGATCGGGAGGGAAAGAAGGACAGAGAGAAGAGAGGTGGAAAAAAATTAAAGATGTTTTACTAATGCATCTAATAAGAACAGAGAAAATAATACAAAATATACAAAACCAATCTTGAAAGTCTCAGCAACTGCAGAGCGGGCACTCAAAGTCCTGTATTAGACTCTGCAGCCAACCGGAGCTGGATTCAGTCTCTCACTAGGCCTCAGTTCGCAGGGACGACTAGCAAGGTCCTCTCCTAATGTCGGCCATCAGCAGAAGGGAAAAAGCAAAGGCAAAAGGGACGAGATCTTCGTGATCTCCCACTTTTATATGAAGTATTCACGTGAATGGAATGTTATACACAGTTGGTCAGTTTCTTGGTCACCGATTTCTCGTTGCCCCTCTCGTGAGATGTCCATCCATGCTTATCAATAAGTTTGCATTCCATTGCTAGATTTACCCAAACATGTGTCTGGTTCTCCAGGAAAATGCAGTTAATATGAAGGCTTTAGCTGACAGGCAAAATTCACTGAAAGAGACACTTGTTTTTAACAAAACCAGGACACCCTCCCTCTTCACAAGTATTTTCCTTACAAGATGGGGTCAGAAATTAATGTTTTCAGTCGTGTTCATAAGAAATTGGTATTGGGAGGTGTTTTAGAACATAGGAGAGCACTTGGAAATAGGTGGAAAGATGATCTTGCGAAATATTGTATTTAATGGTGGCTGCTGTATAAATTAAATGATTGGGAAAAGTGTCCGGAGAATAGAATCTTGAAGTATAAAACCTTGTTGCAATTAATGTTGTTTTTAAGGTGAGAAGAGCAGGGCAAAAATAAAACTCTACAAGAGATCATTAAATCATTTCAGGCAGTTTTACAGGCGGAACAGTTTGAACTTCAACAGTTGAGAGAGAGTTAACTGATAACACACAGGTCAGAAAACTTGCTGAAGTCTGCAAGATGCTTTCCTTATTAACCTGTTTTCTTTGTGGGTATCTGTTTAAGCATATTATAGTTTGGTAAGTCTTTGTTATATGGTACGATAAGTTCACACACTGTTAAATCATGAGAATCCGTTGGCTCAAAATGTGCATTTTGTGATAATACAGAAGACCATGAGTAATTTAGTTCTTTACTGCATCAATGTGATGGGAAACTTTTTGTGTGTAGTAGCTGCTATTTTTCTTCCTAGCATGCTAGCTTTATTCCGGTATCCAGACTTGCGCAACTCTGTGATAGGCTGTGTCTCATCTCGATGTGCTGGTTTTAGCTCTTTTGTATGCACACCATGTAAAGAAACCTGGTTTTGGAATAACAGTTGTAGCACACCAGAGGAGACACTAATAAAAATTTTGCCCAGTCCAGCTTGCTGTGGTGGCGGGGGGGGCAGGTGCCGATTGGGCTCCAGCGCCCACTGACCTGTTTTGTCAGGGAGACCCAGCGGTACCTCCACTTGGATGAGCAGTGAGCAGTTCAAATACAAAAATCGAGATATTGTCTTGAATAAGTGTAACTGTGATCCATCTCCATGTTTGAACTTGGTGTTTGGTTTTTATATCTGAGCTCAGTATTTTAATTTGCATATATATATATATATATTTGGTACCAAAAGAATTTTGTTTGGGGAGATAATTATAAAATGGGAACCAGTTCCACTACTAAAATACCACCTTGCTCCCCCTTAGGATGCATCCTTATACATTAGAGTTATTGCTCATATTGTTATCTAATAATTTTGAGACCAGAAAAGAATTTAAGTAGTTAAACTTTGGCATTGAATTTATGTGTTTGTTGGAGGTATGGGAACTAAAACTAAATGCTGTGGTAGATGTGAATTTGGAAGAGATTGTATTTAAAAGTTTCTAGAATATTAACTGGTTTGGATCTAGAAAAACAGAATAATGGATTTATGTTTATTCTACTGGTTTTTGACATCTTTAAATTGTAAAAGGTAAATGGAGCTAAGTAATGTAACTATTACTGAGCTACTTGGAATTGCATATAAAGTGTATTGTGGTTGGAATGAAATGGGAAAAGAAAAGAGCAAAATATCCCAGGCCTGTGTTTAAACATCAATTTCAGGCCTGTGTGAAGCCGCAAGATAAACTCAGATCCTTGTAACTGAGGAGTTTGCCAAAGCCTCCTACTTTGTACCAGCGATTACACCAGCTGCATGGCCTTGACTACATCTGAACTGCAGCAAGAAAAAAAAAAAAAAAAAAAGGAAAAAGGAAAATCCTGGCTTCCTGCTTTGAAGGCAGTGAAAGGGGGATTTTCTCTCCCCCCACTGCAGCGATGTAATACTGAATGGATCAGTCTGAGAGTGAAGTTTAAAGGCATCCCTAGCAGACCCATAGTTCTAAAGAAACTGGAAAATTAAACCAAAGATTTGTTAATAGACTTATTCTGTCGTAAATAGTTGTAAAAGACTTCTTAGTAAATTAACCATGATAGTTTTTGACATCATGGGAAAGAAAGAAAGAAAGACAGTGTGGTTTTTTTTTTGAGACCAACAGAATGCCAAATTTGGAACCAAGTCTTACCATATGAATTCTTGTATTTGCCAGAAAGCCCTGTACCTCTCTTAGGTCAAGATTTGTTAAGTAAATTGTAAGCTCAAATAACATTTTCTGAGAATTCTGTTTAGTTGCATGTCCTACAAGATGCTGCTTGGATGGTGCAGATCTGCTTGCTGCAAGTGAGAAATCTCCAAGGGAATTTTAAATGCTGTATTTCCACTAGTGTTAACAGCCAATGTTTCAATAAAGCGAACACTACACTGATAGAACTGAAACAGGACTTAGATCCGGTAAGGGAAAACAATATCCAATAAATATGACAACCAAAATGGACTTAGAGACTTTGATGAATAAATATATGATAACCTTACAAGCTAACTGCATTCGATTGAACTTGCAGATTTGTCTATGAAACAACCTGTGGCTATTGTGGGACAGTATGATGAGAATGCTAACAGACTGATATACCAATTTTTACTTTGATCAAGAAATGCAGGGAATGAATTTAAGTCTTAATAGGCCATGATCCTTTTGTCATATATGTACCATTTGTGAAATTTAATTCTGATTTTTTGTTTGTAATCTATGTCCTTGTAAATTGCACTAGCTGATTTTCTTAATAGCACAGCTTTTGGCATGCCTGAATGTAAATTGCTGTAGAACCTGCAAGTCTTTAACATCAGGTCAGAGACCATACTTGTATTTGGTCTGATCCTACATACTTGCAGAGTTTTTGTTGGTGGTTCTGGGAAGTCTCATAAAGCTCTAGTGGTCTGGCATGAAGATAACAGTTGGCATCATTCTGTAAAAATCATTGAAGGTTCAACCCAATTTGCAGAACTTGGCACAGCTTTACATTACTTAAAGCTTTTTAAGGAGGAACCTCTAAATTTGATTTGTGATTTTGAGTACGTAGTCAAGATCCAATGCATGTATCTGATTCTGAACTTTTTTTGGTTTTAATTTGTTTGAAAAAGGGGTGGAAGTAGGGGAAACACCACAAAACAAATTGTCAAACACACTGTATGTGATGAAATACTTTGTAAGTATGACCCAAAACCATACTAAATCAGAAAGAACCTATATTAGTTATGGTCAAATCGCTAGTCAATTGAAAAGGCCACATCAATTGATAACCCGGGGAAAGGGTTATGTTTGAGTCATTACAGGCCAAGGATCGAAGTGGATTCCCACGAAATGGGTCAAGCCATGGCTGAATAAAGACAACAGAGATTCAATGAATGCAGATGAACAGGAGGGAGATAAGTTGTGAGGACTGTTTCAGACATAGACCATGAATCCTGGTTCGGTGTTGTGGATGCTCACAGACCTGGTGGTCTAGAAGCCTGTTAGCAAGAGGGTGGTGTGACTTCTGTGGAGAATGGCGATTTGAACAAACAGCAGGAGAGCCAAAAGGGCAATATTACAGTTAGATAGTCAATGCAAATATGAGGTAAAATTATGAGACATTCCTACCATAGTACCTACTGCACTCTTTCTCACTGATCTAGCAGCTGGTAAAGCCTTAGGAGACATATCAAAGTTAATCTATTGGTCTTTTAAATAGGTTAATCTATCTTCTGAAGTACTAACTCAATTAATAATAGATATTGATGGTATTGGACATGTTGCGCTACAAAATCACGCAGTTATAGGTTTTCTGCTTTTAACATTAGGATTATGGTTGTGCTGTATTAACTTGTTTGATTATTCTGAATCTGTTAATAAGTGCTTTAGACAAACTAGAACAGTACATTAATAAGATTGCCATAGTAAAGTTAAGATTTGACATATAGCTTATAAGTTTTGGAATAAGTGGGTAGTTGTTTGATTTTATTAAATAAGACTTAATTGCATTATATGTAACTGTAATTATTGTGTTAATCATGTGCTGTATTTTGCAGTGTATTTCAAAGATGATTCAGCGCGCTGTAAATGGGGCCTGGCTGGTTCAAGAACAAAAAGGGGGAATTGTGGAGGGGTTGCTGTTAGATGGAGATTTGTTACTGAACCAGCCAGGAATTTCAAGGCCAACTCAAAGGCTGAAAACAGGACCTGCTGTGGGAGAGAAGCAACTCCACAATAACAAGGCCTCAACCTGCCGTAAATCAATGGACCTATCAGCAGTGAGACTTCAGCGCGTGTACAGTTCGTGAACATAGATGATATCCAATTAGCGAATGCATGCTTGTAGCGTGGACAAGTGATCAGAGAATAGTTCCATATATAAGGAGGCTTGTTTCTGAAATAAATGGCCTAGCGTGATTCACACTGAATCGGAATGCTGAGTCCTTTATTCACTCCAACAGTCTGTCATGCCCTGGCAGGTTCTCTCAGTTTCTGGTAGGCTCTTTCAGGCCCTGTCATGTTCTTTCAGGCTCTGTTATGCTTTATCTGGCTCTGTTGAGCCTTGTTGAGCTTTGTCATGCACTGTCGAGCTTAGTTGGGCTCTATGAATTCCTGTCAGGTTCTGATGGGCTCTTTCAAGCTCTTTTTTTTTCCCTGTCGTGCTCTGTAATGCTTTGCTGAGCTCCTATAGTGTCTGTAGCACTTTGTCAGCTTCTGTAAGATCCTGCCAAGCTCTATCCACTGCTATCAGTCACTGTCAGGATTTCTTGCACCCTGTTGAGCTGTTTTAGTTTCTGGCAGGCCCTTTCATTCTCTGTCAGGCCCTGTCTGGCTCTGTTGGGCTCTCTCGTGCTCTGCAGAGCTCTGTCAATCCCTCTCAGATTTTGTCAGGCTCTTTCAGGCCCTTTCAGTCTCTGTATGGCTTTCTCGATATCTGTTGGTCTCTCTTGGGCTCTGTCAGGTGCTATCAGTCTCTGTCAAGCTCCTTTGGGCTCTTTCTGCCCTACCGGGCTTTTTCTGTCTCTGTAAAGCCCTGTCATGCTTGGTCAGGCCTTGTAAGGCTCTTTCGATCCCTGTTGAGCTCTGTCAGGCTTTGCCAGGCTTTGTCAGGTTTTCTTGCACTTACTCTGGCTTGTATGGCTCTGTCGGGTTTTGTCAGGCTCTGTCAGGATCCATTGGGCACTCTTGGGCTTTTTCAAGCTTTGTTGTGCCCTGTCGAACCCTGTAATACTTTTTTGACCTCTTTCAGGCTCTGTAGTGGTTTGTCAGCCTCTTTCAGGTCTTGCTGGGCTCTATTGTTCACTGTCAGATGCTGTCAGGATTTGTCAAACCCTGTTGTGCTCTGTTAGGCTCTGGCAGGCCCTGTCATGCTCTGTGAGGTGCTGGTGGGCTCTGTCAAGCTTTGTTGAGCTCTGTTGGGCTCTGTCAGGTTCTTTCAGGATCTGTCAGGCCCTGTCAGGCCCTGTCAGGCTCAGTCAGGATCTCTCATGCTCTGGCAGGGTCTCTCAGTTTCTGGTAGGCTCTTTCAGGCCCTGTCATTCTTTTTCGGTCTCTGTTACACTTTATCTGGCTCTGATGGGTCTTATCGAGAGCTGTCAAGCACTCTCAGGCTTAGTTGGGCTCTGTCAATTCCTGCCAGGTTCTGTTGGACACTTTCAAACTCTGTCTGGCACTTTCGGGCTCTTTCGGGATCTATAAGGCTCTTTCAAGCTCTGTCAGGCCCTGTCAGGCTCTGTAATGCTTTGTTGAGCTCTTTTAGTCTCTGTCGCACTTTGTCAGCCTCTGTCAAGTCCTGTTGGACTCTATCGTTCTCTATCAGGAGCTGTCAGGATTTGCTGAACAGAGTTGTGTTGGGCTTTGTCGTGTTCTGACAGGTACTGATGAGTTCCATTAAGCTTTGTCGAGCTCTTTGGGGCTCCCTTGGGTTTATTCGGGCTCTGTGTGGCTCCTGCACACTCTGTCAGTCCCTGGCAGGCTCTGTTGCGGTCTGTCAGTATCTGTCAGTGCCTGAAAGCTCTGTTGGTCTTTGTTGGGCTCTGTCATGCTCTGTCAGGCCCTGTCGGGTTCTTTCAGGGATCTGTTGGGCTTTCTCATATTTTGTCGGGCTCTGTCTTGATCTGTCAGGCTACATCAGGCTTTCTCAGGCTTTTTAGGGCATGTAGGGCACTGTCAATAAGTGTCATGTCTTTGTCAAGCTCTGTCCAGGTCTTTTAGGCCGTGTCAGGCTCTGTCTGTCTATGTCAGCCTCTCTAGAGTATTTTCGGGGTGTGATGGGCTCTGTCTGACTCTGTGGGGCCTGCTTGGGCTCTTCTGGGTTTTCTTGGGCTCTGTCAGGACCTGTCAAGCATTGTTGGGCAGTGTTGGGCTTTGTTGATCTTGGTCAGTCTTTGTTGGGCTCTGTTGGGCTTTCTCTGAGTCTATTAGGCTCTGTCAGGCCATGTCAGGATTTGTAGGTCTCTGCTGGGTTTTGTCAGGCTCTATTTGTATTGTCGGGCTCTATCAGGCTCCATTGGTAGCTGTTGTACTCTTTGAAGATTTGTTAGTCTCAGTCGGCCTCTGTCAAGTTCTGTCGGGATCTGTACTGCTCACTCAAGCTGTGTCAAGCCCTGTCGTGCTCTGTAATGCTTTGTTGAGCTCTTTCAGGCTCTGTCATGCTTTTTCATCCTCTGTAAGGCCCTGCTGGACTCTATGGTTCGCTGTCAGGTGCTGTCAGGATTTGTCGGGACCTGTCAAGCTCTGTTGGGCTCTGTCAGGCCCTGTTGGGCTCTATCAGGCTTTATTGGGCCCTGTAACACTCTGACTTGCTCTGTCAGGCTTTCTTGGTTTCTGTTCGACTCTGTCAAGCTTTGTTGAAGTCTGTCAGGCTCTGTCATGCCATGGAGAGCTCTCTCAGTTTCTGGTAGGCTCTTTCAGGCCCTGTCATGCTCTATAAGGCTCTGTCATTCTATATGTGGCTCTGATGGGCTTTCTTGAGCTTTGTCGGGTACTGTCGGGCGTAATTGGGCTCTGTCAATTTCTGTCAGGTTCTGTCAGGCTCTGTCAAGCTCTGCCTGGCCCTGTCGGGCTCTGTCGAGATCTGTAAGGCTCTGTCAAGCTGTGTCAGACCCTGTCAGTCTCTGTAATGCTTTATTGAGCTCTTTTAGTCTCTGTCGTACTTTGTCAGCTTCTGTCAGGTCTTGCCAGGCTCTGTCGTTTTTTTCCAAGTCTATAATGCTCTGTCAGGCCATGTCAGGATTTGTAGAGCTCTGTCTAGTTTTGTCAGGCTCTTTCGAGTATTGTCGAGCTCTGCCAGTCTCCATTGGGTGCTTTTGGGTTCTTTCAAACTTTCTTGGGCCCTGTCAGTCTCTGTCACGGTCTGTCAGGATTGGTAAGGCTCTGTCAAAATGTGTAAGGCCCTGTCGTGCTCTGTAATGCTTTGTTGAGCTCTTTCAGCCTCTGTCACATTTTGTTGGCCTCTGTCAGGCCTTGCTGGACTCTATAGTTCTCTGTCAGGTGCTGTCGGGATTAGTTGGGCCCTGTCGAGTTCTGCTGGCCTCTGTCACACCCTGTTCAGCTCTGATGGCCTTTGTCAGGCCCTGTGAGACTTTGCCGGGCTCTGTCAGGCTTTCTCAGGTTCTGTCAGGTTCTGCTGGGCTCTGTCAAGCTTTGTCGAGTTCTGTTGGGCTCTGTTGGGATCTGTCAGTCCCTGTTGCTCGCAGTCAGGATCTGTCATGCCCTTGTGGGCGCTCTCAGTTTCTGGTAGGCTCTGTTAGGCCTTGTCGTGCTCAGTCTCTAGTGTGCTCTTTCAGGCCCTGTCATGCTCTTTCGGGCCCTGTCATATTTTGTCTGGCTCTGTTGGGTCTTTCAAGCTTTGTCGGGCATTGTCAGGCTTAGTTGGTCTCTGTCAATTTTTAATTATCAGGCTCTGTTTAGCTCTTTAAGCTCTGTCTGGCCCTGATGTGCTCTGTCAGTTCCTGGCGGTCTCTGTGGGGTTCTATCAGGATCTGTCAGGCCCTGTCAAGCTCTGTTGGTCTTTGTTGGGCCCTGTCATGCTCTGTCAGGCCCTGTCGAGTTCTATCAGGATCTGTCAGGATCTGTTGGGCTTTTTCAGGCTTTATCAGATTCTGTCGGGACATATAAGGCTTTGTTGGGCTTTGTTGGGCTTTCTTGCCCTTATTCAGGCTTTTTTGGTCTCTGTCGGGCTTTCTGGGGGCCTATCATGCTCTGTCAGGCCATGTCCGGGATTGTAGATCTCTGTCATGTTTTGTCAGTCTCTGTCATGCTCCACTGGGTGATGTTTGACTCTTTCAAGCTTTGTTGGGCCCTGTCGGGCTCTGTCTGGTTCTACCAGGATCTATCAGGTCTTGTCGTGCTCTGTCAGGCTTTTTTGGGCCCTCTCAGGTTCTGTTAGGACTTGTAGGGATCTGTAAGGCTCTGTCAAGCTGTGTCAGGCCCTGTGAGACTGTGTCGGGCTCCGTCAGGCTTTCTCAGATTCTGTTGTGTTCTGTCAAGCTTTGTCATGCACTGTTGGGATTAGTAGGGCTCTGTCAATTCCTGTCAGGTTCTGATGGGCTCTTACAAGCTCCGTTGGGCTCTGTCAGGCTCTGTTGAGATCTGTAAGGCTCTGTCAAGCTGTGTCAGACCCTGTCAGGCTCTGTAATGCTTTGTGTGGGATATCTGAGGAATTTGGATCTAGGAAAATGGAAAAATTGATTGACGTTTAATATACTTTTTTTTGACATCTGTAAATTGTAAAAGGTAAATGGCGCTGAGGAATGTAATGACTGTTGAGCTAATTGGAATTGCATATAAAGTGTATTATGTTTGGAATGGAATGAGAAAACAAAAAAGCAAAATATCCAAGGCCTGTGCTGGAACACAAATTTCAGGCCTGTGTCAAGCTGCGCAAGGTAAACTCAGATCCTTGTAACTGAGGAGTTTGCCAGAACCTCCTACTTTGTACCAGCAATTACGCCACCTGCGTGGCATTGGCTATATCTAAACTGCAGCAAGAAAAAAAAAAAAAAAAAAAAGGAAAAACCTGTCTGTCCACTTTTAAAGCAGTGAAAGGGGGGTTTTCTCTCCCTCCACTACAGCAATGTTGTAATACTCAAGGAAGCAGTCTGAGGGTTAAGTTTAAAGGCATCCCTGCCAGATCTGTAGTTTTAATGAAACTGCGAAATTAAACCAAAAATTTATTAATAGAATTATTCTGTGGTAACTAGTTTTAAAAGACTTCTTAGTAAATTCACCAAGATAGTTTTTGAGATCGTGGGAAAGAAAGGCTGTTTTTTGAGACCAATGGAATGCCAAATTTGGAACAAAGTTTTACCATATGAATTCTTGCCCTATACCTCTCTTGGGTCAAGATTTGTTAAGTAAATTGTAAGCTCAAATAACGTTTTCTGAGAATTCTGTTTAGTTGCATGTCCTACAAGAAGCTGCTTTGATGGTGCAGATCTGCTTGCTGCAAGTGAGAAGTCTCCAAGGAAATTTCAAATGCTGTATTTCTACCAGTATTAACAGCGAATGTTTCGATAAAGCAAACACTACGCTGACAGAACTGAAACAGGACTTCGATCCGGTAAGGGAAAACAATATATACCATAGTAATAAATCTAAACATGAACTTCTTCAGCATTTCTTTGGTGTCTTATCAGTACCGAGTACAGCATCTTAGGAAAAATATGCAGGCTAAAACTCAGAAAAGTACAGACACCTAGAAGAACTTAGCTGAAAGAAAAATCACTAAAAGAGAACTGGTGTTCTTTTTAACGAAACCACGACATGAGCAAAGCATTGTATGTTTTGAACTTTTTACGCCTCCTCCAAGGGTTTGATATTCCACCTATGATTTGCCTCAGAACAAGTAATGAGGCCATATGACAGACCTTAGGGAAAATCAGTGTCAGGTCAAAGTGTGCAGTGATGTTACAGGTGAATGGAAAGGTCCTTTTCAATTAATAACTTGGGGAAAACATTATGCTTGTGTCATTACAGGCCAAGGATTGAAGTGGATTCCTGTGAAATGGGTCAAGCCATGGCTGAATAAAGATGACAAAGATTTAACGGATGCAGACGGACAGGAGGGAGGTAAGTTGTGAGGACTGTTTCAGATGTAAACCATAAATCCTAACTCAGTGTTATAGATGCTCACAGACCTGGTGGTCTAGAAGCCCATTAGCAAGCAGGTGGTGTACCTTCTGTGGAGAATGGCAATTTGAACAATCAGCAGGAGAGCCAAAAGGGTGATATTACACTTAGATAGTCAGTGCAAAAATGAGGTAAAATTATGGGGCGTTCCTACCATAGTATCTACTGCACTCTTTCTCCCTAGTCTAGCAGCTGGTAAAGCTTTAGGAGACATATCAAAGTTAAGCTATTGGTCTTTTAAACAGGCTAATCTAACTTCTGAGATACTAACTCAATTAATAATAGATGTTGATGGTATTAGGCATGCTACTCTACAAAATTGCACAGTTATAGATCTTTTACTTTTAACGCCAGGTCATGGTTGTGAAGAATTTGAGAGAACGTGTTGTATTAACTTGTCTGATCCTTCTGAATCTATTCATAGTACTTTAGACAAACTAAAACAGCACGTTAATAAGATTGTCATAGTAGAATTAGGGTTTGACAAATGATTTAAAAGCATGGGAATAGGTGGGTACTTGTTTGATCTTATGAAGTAAGGCTTAACGGCATTATATGTAATTGTAATTATGTTGTTAATCACATATTGTATGTTGCAGTGCATTTCAAAGATGATTCAGTGTGCTATAAATAAGGCCTGGCTGGTTCAAGAACAAAAAGGGGGAACTGTGGGAGATTTGAGGGATTTTCTTCAAGTTAATACGTGAATGGGTTTCTATTAGATGGAGATTTGTTACTGAACTAGTCAGGCCCAAAGGAATATTAAGGCCACCTTGGAAAGCTGAAAACATGACGTAAATCAACAGACATATCAGCCGTGAGACTCAGGCATGTGGACAGCTCTTGAATATAGACAATATACAATCAGTTAACTCATGCTTGGAGCGTGGACGCAGGATCAGGAAATAACTCCATATGTAAGGAGGCTTGTTTCTGTAATAAATTGGCTTCGCTTGAATTCATATTGGATTATGAGGAGTCCATGATAATTTGCCCTCGCACTTTTTTGAGCTCTTTTAGACTCTGTTGCACTTTGTTAGCCTCTGTCACATCCTGCCGGGCTCTATCATTCGCTATTAGGCGCTGTCAGGACTTGTTGAACCCTGTTGAGCTGTTTTGGGCTCTGGTAGGCCGTGTCATGTTCTGTCAGGCCCTGGTGTGGCTTTGTCGAGCTCTGTTGGGGTCTCTCAGGTTTTGTCGGGCTCTGAGAGGCTCTTGTGTGCTCTGTCAGTTACTGGTGGGATCTGTCAGGATCTTTCAGGCCCTGTAAACTCTGTTGGGCTTTGTTGGGCCCTGTTGTGCTCTGTCAGGCCCTGTCAGGATCTGCTGGGATCTGTTTGGATCTGTTGGGCTTTCTCAGGTTTTGCCAGGCTCTGTCGTGGTCTGTCAGGCTATATCGGGCTTTGTCAGGCTTTTTTGGGGGCATGTAGGGCACTGTCTATCTGAGTCATGTCCTGTCAGGATCTGTTGGGCCTTGTCAAACTCTGTCCAGGTCTTTTAGGTTGTGACAGGCTCTGTCTATCAATGTCGGGCTCTCTAGGGCATTTTCGGGCTGTGATGGGCTCTATCAGTCTTTGTCAGCTTCTGTCTGACTCTGTGGGGCCTGTTCAGGCCCCAGAAACTGAGAGAGAAAACCAGGGCACGACAGAACTTGAGAGACTTCGACAAAGCTTGACAGAGCCTAACAGAACCTGACAGAGACCAACAGAACTCGACAGGGCCTGAGAAATCCCCACAGAACCTGACAGCAAACTATAGAGGCCAGCAGGGCCTGACAAAGAATGACAAAGTGCTACAGAGCCTGAATGAGCTCAACAAAGCATTACAGAGCCCGACAGGGCTCAAAAAATTTTGAAAGAGCCCAATGGCGCCCAATGGAGCCTGAAAGACCTCAACAATACCCAACAGAGACTGATAAAACCTGACTGACCCCAACAAAGCCTGACAGAGCCTGACAGATCCTGACAAGGCCTGACAGAGCATGACAGGGCTTTACAGTGCCTGACAAAGCCTGGTAGGGCAGAAAGAGACCAAAGGAGCTTGACAGAAGCTGACAAAGCATGACACAGATTGACAGTGCCCTATATGCCCCAAAAAAGCCTGAAAAACCCTGATATGGCTTGACAGATCATGACAAAGAAAACCAAACAGAGCCTGATAGATCCTGACAGAACCCAACAAGGCTGACAGAACAAAACAGAACCCAACAAAGCCCGCCAGGGGCTGACAGAGTACGCCAGGGCAAAACAAAGTCTGACTCTGTGGGGCCTGCTAGGGCTCTGTCAGGTTCTCTGTCAAGCTGTGTCAGTCCCTGTCGTGCTCTGTAATGCTTTGTTGACCTCATTCAGACTCTGTTGCGTTTTGTCAGCCTCTGTCAGGCCCTACTGGACTCTATAGTTTGCTGTAAGGTGCTGCCAGGATTTGTCTGACCCTGTCGAGTTCTGATGAGCTTTGTCAGGCCCTGTGAGACTGTATCTGGCTCTGTCAGGCTTTCTCGGTTTCTGTTGGTATCTGTGAAGCTTTGTCGAAGTCTGTCAGGTTCTGTCATGCCCTTGCAGGCTCTCTCAGTTTCTGGTAGGCTCTGTCAGGCCCTGTCAAGCTCTGTTGGTCTTTGTTGGGCACTGTCATGCTCTATCAGGCCCTGCCGGGTTCTGTCAGGATCTTCTGGGATCTGTTGGGCTTTCTCAGGCTTTATTGGTCTCTGTCGTGGTCTGTCGGGCCTAATCAGTTTTGTCGGGCTTTTTTGGAGCATGTAGGGAATCTGTGTCATGCCCTGTCAGGCTCTGTCGGGCCTTGTCCAGCTCTTTCCAAGTCTTTTACAATGGGACAGGCTCTGTCTATCTATGTCGGGCTCTCTACAGCATTCTTGAACTCTGATGGTCTCTATCAGGCTTTGACGGCTTCTGTCTAACTCTGTGAGGCCTGCTCAGGCTCTGTCAAGTTTTTTTGGTCTCTGTCGGGGCCTGTCAAGCGTTATTGGGCAGTGTTGGGCTTTGTTGGGATTGTTTTGATCTCTGTTGGGCTTTGTTGGTCTCCGTAGAGCTTTGACGGCTTCTGTCAGGACATGTGGGGCTCTGTAAGACCCTTTCAAGCTCTGTCGTGATCTGTCAGGCTCTGCTTGGCTTTGTCAGGCTCTGTGCAGCTCTGCAGGGCTCTGTCAATCCCTGTCAGGTATTGTCAGGCTCTTTCAGGCCCGGTCGGTCTCTGTGTGGCTTTCTCGAGATTCATCAGTCTCTCTCAGGCTGTGTCAGGCTCTGTCGGGCTCTGTCAATCTCCTTTGGGCTCTTTCTGCCCTACCAGGCTTTTTGAGATTCTGTAAAGCTTTCACATGCTCTGTCAGGCCTTGTCAGGCTTTGTTGGGTTCTGTCAAGCTTTGTCAGGATTTTTCGATCCCTGTCAGGGTCTGTCAGGATTTGTAGGGCTTGTTGGGTTTTTTCATGCTATGTTTGGTTTTGTTGAGCTCTGCCAGGGTCCATTGGGCACTATTGGGCTCTTTCAATATTTGTTTGGCCTGGTCAGGTTTTGTCAGGTTCTGTCGGGGGTCTGTAAGGCGCTGTCAAGCTTTGTCAGGCCCTGTTGTGCTATGTAATGCTTTGTTGAGCTCTTTCAGACTCTGTTGCACTTTATCAGCCTCTGTCAAGCCCTGCTGGACTCTATAGTTCTCTGTCAGGTGCTGTCGTGCTTTGTCAGGTCCTGTCAAGTACTGTCGGGCTCTGTCAGGCCCTGTTGGCCTCTGTCAGGCTTTGTTGGGCCCTGTAAGACTTTTTCGGGCTCTGACATGCTTTCTCAGTGTCTGTTGGGATATATAAAGCTTTGTCAAACTCTGTCACGATCTGTCAGGCTCTATCATGCTTTGGTGGGCTCTCTCAGTTTCTGGTAGGCTCTTTCTGGCCCTGTCATGCTCTATAAGGCTCTGTCACTCTTTATCTGGCTCTGTTGGGCTTTGTCAAGCATTGTCAGGCACCGTTGGGCTTAGGTGGGCTCTTTCAATTCCCGTCATGTTCTGTTGGGCTCTTTTAAGCTTTGTCTGGCCCTGTGGGGTTTTGTTCAAGATATGTAAGGCTCTGTCAATCTGTGTCAGACCCTGTCAGGCTCTGTAATGCTTTGTTGAGCTCTTTTAGTCTCTGTCGCACTTTGTCAGCCTCTGTCAGGTCCTACCGGGCTCTATCGTTCACTATGAGGTGCTGTCAGGATTTTTCGAACCCTGTTGAGCTGTGTTGGGCTCTGGTAGGCCCTGTCATACTCTGTCAAGGCATGGTGGGCTTGGGAGAGCTTTATAAATCCTGACAGAACCTTACAGAGATGGACAAAGCTCAAATAAGCTTGAAAGAGGCCAACAGCGCCCAATGGAGTCTGAAAGACATTGACAATACCCAAACAGAGCCCGACAAAGCCTGACAGGGTGTCAATAAAAGCCTGGCAGATGTATTGTTAACCTCCTCTCCCCCCCATTTCCCCCTTTGGTCCCTCCCTCTCCCCCCTTCCCACTAAGGACAGGCGATTGGGAGGGAAAGAAGGACAGAGAGAAGACAGTTGGAAAAATTAACAATGTTTTACTAATGCTACTAATAAGAATAGAGGAAATAATACAAAATATACAAAACCAATCTTGAAAGTCTCAGCAACTGCAGAGCCGGCACCCTAATTCCTGGATTAGACTCTGCAGCCAACCGGAGCTGGATTCAGTCTCTCACTAGGCCTCAGTTCGCAGGGACGACTAGCAAGGTCCTCTCCTAATGTCGGCCATCAGCAGAAGGGAAAAGGGAAAAGGGAAAAGGGAAAAAAAGGGAAAAGGGAAAAGGGACGAGATCCTCGTGATCTCCCACTTTTATATGAAGTATTCACGTGAATGGAATGTTATACACAGTTGGTCAGTTTCTTGGTCACCGGTTTCTCGTTGCCCCTCTCGTGAGATGTCCATCCATGCTTATCAATAAGTTTGCATTCCATTGCTAGGTTTACCAAAACATGTGTCTGGTTCTCCAGGAAAATGCAGTTAATATGAAGGCTTTAGCTGACAGGCAAATTCACTAAAAGAGAAACTTGTTTTTAACAAAACCAGGACACAGGGCTTGACAGAGCATGACAGTGCTTTACAGAGCCTGAAAAAGCCTGGTAGGACAGAAAGAGCCCAAAGGAGCTTGACAGAGACAGGGAGCACCTGACACATCCCGCGACAGACTGACAGATCTCAACAAAGCAAGACAGTGAATGACAGGACCTGAAGGAGCCTGACAAATCCTGACAGGGATTGACAGAGCCCTGCAGAGACTGACATAGCCCTGAAGAGCCTGACAGAGCCTGAAAAAGCCTGGTAAGGCAGAAAGAGCCCAAAAGAGCTTGGCAGCACTCGACAGAGATTGACAGAGCTCGAGAGAGACTGACAGATCTCAACAAAGCCACACAGAGACTGACGGGACCTGAAAGAGCCTGACAATATCTGACAGGGATTGATAGAGCTCTACAGAGCCTGACAGATTGCGACAGAGCCCGACAAATCCTGACATCGCTTGACAGAGACTGATTAAACCCGAGAAAGCCCAGCGGAGTCTGACAGAGCCTGATAGAGCCTGACAATACCTGACAGAGCCCAACAGAGCTTGACAAAGCTTGACAGAGCTCACCAGGCCTTGACAGAGTACGACAGGTCCTGCCAGAATCCAACACAGCTCAACAGGGTTCGACAAATCCTGACAGCGCCTGACAGCGAACGATAGAGTTCGGCAGGACCTGACAGAGGCTGAAAATGTGTTGGGTGACAAGGCCTGACAGAGCACCACAAGGCTTTACAAAGCCTGAAAAAGCCTGGTAGGGCAGAAAAAGCCCAAAGGAGCTGCTCAAATCATGACACAGATTGACAGTGTCCTATATGCCCCAAAAAAGCCTGACAAAGCCTGATATGGCCCGAAAGATCATGACAGAGGCCGACAAAGCATGAGAAAACCAAATAGAGCCCGATAGATCCTGAGAGAACCTGACAGGGCCTGACAGAGCATGACAGAACTTGACAGAACCCGTGAGGGACTATACAGAGCACGCCAGGGCCCAACAGAGTCTGACTCTGTGGGGCCTGCTTGGGCTCTGTCAGGTTCTGTTGGTATCTGTAAGGCTCTGTCAAGCTGTGTCAGGCCCTGGCATGCTCTGCAGTGCTTTGTTGAGCTCCTTCAGTCTCTGTCGCATTTTGTTGGCCTCTGTCAGGCCCTATTTGACTCTACAATTCACTGTAAAGAACTGTTGGGATTTGTCTACACCTGTCGAGTTGTGTCAGGCTCTCTCAGGCCCTGTTGTTCTCTGTCGGGCTTTGTTGGGCCCTGTGAGACTGTGTTGGGCTCTGTCAGGTTTTCTCAGGTGCTGTTGGGCTCTGTCAAGCTTTGTCGAAATCTGTCAGGTTCTGTCATGCCCTTGCGGGCGCTCTCAGTTTCTGGTAGGCTCTGATAGGCCCTGTCATCCTTTGTCAGGACCTATCCATCTCTTTCAGTTCCTGGCAGGCTCTGTTGGGTTCTGTCAAGATCTGTCAGGCCCTTTTAAGCTCTGTTGGTCTTTGTTGGGCACTCTTATGCTCTGTTAGGTCCTGTCGGGGTCTGTCAGGTTCTGCCAGGATCTGTTTGGCTTTTTCAGGCTTTGTTGGTCTCTGTCGTGGTCTGCCGGGCCATATTAGGTTTGTCGGACTTTTTTTGGGGCATGTAGGGAACTGTCAATCTGTGCAATGCACTTTCAGGCTCTGTCAGATCTTTTCAAGCTCTCTCCAAGTCTTTTACGATGTGACAGGCTCTGTCTGTCTATGTCGGGCTCTCTACAGCATTTTCCGACTGTGATGGTTGTGGATGGGTTGTTGTTAGATTGAGATTTGTTATTGAACTAGCCAGGCCCAAAGGAATATCAAGGCCACATTGGAAAGCTGAAAACAGGTCCTGCTGTGGGGGTGAGGCAGTTCTGCAATAACAGGGCATCAACATGACATAAATCAATGCACCTATCAGCAGTGAGACTCCGGCGCGTGGACAGCTCATGAACGTAGATGATATCCAATCAGGGAATGCATGTTTGGAGTGTGGATGCATGATCAGAAAAGACTTGCATATATAAGGAGGCTTGTTTCTGTAATAAATGGCTTTGCATGATTCACATTGAATCAGAATGCTGTCATTTATTCGCTCCAACAGATGGTCTCTATCAGGCTTTTTCGGCTTCTGTCTGACTCTGGGGGGCTCTGTAAGCCCCTTTTCGGGCTCTGTTACTGTCTGTGTACACATATGCAGGCACGTCGCAAGAAGAGGCAGAGGTCACGAATTCATTTGTAAAGAGCAAGTTTTATTTTAGTTACCTCTCTACTGGGGGATCTCCAAAGCCACACCTAGGCTCCCAGGCAGAAGTGACACCAGCTGGGATGCAGGTGCTGGTCAGTTCAGCCCTGCTGGAAGATCACTGGGCCTGCTGAGCTCGCCCATATTTCAAGGCTTCAGGCAGGTGCAGCCTCCCGCTCTTTCTCACAACAAAACAGGAATCTCAGACATAGTGATAAAGTGCCTAGAGTTTCTCACAGGCCTATGTTATCTAACACAGAGGTTCTACTCATCAGGCACACAAGGTCAGTAAAACAATTAGTGTGATGTATGTGCTTTTTTAAAAAACAGACAGGTGCAAGTCACTTGAGCATATTTACATTTATCTAATCTCCTCGCCAAATCTTCTGCTATATCCCCATACATTCCACCCCCTCGCTCACGTGACTTGCTTCTGCTGGGGCCGACAAAGCCAGAGTTGCTCATTTGGGCTTCTGAGGTGTAGCACAGAGCAATTTACAGGGGCACACAATGAACACATACAGAAAAAGAAAAAACATATTTCTACAATAATCAGGTGTCCCATTCGTCTTGTCAAGGAATTAACTGAGTCATTCAGTCAGGCATTATCAGTAGATTGTTTCACTTGCTGCATTAGTTCCAAAGATGTGAGATCTTGTCTTCCATGCTGGCTAGTTCATCATCTGTGTTGAAGCAACACATGCCTTCAAAATCAAAGCAGCATTTGCAGCCACTACCTACTCAGAGAAACAACAATAAGAAACATGAATGTTAAAATCCCTTAGAATAGCAGAATTCTGTAACACAGCTATGAGTGTTGTCACCTTCCAGTAATACAGGCTCTGCTTGGCTTTCTCAGGCTCTGTCAGGCTCTGTAGGGCTCTGTCAATCCCTGCCAGGTTTTGTCAGGCTCTTTCAGGCTGTGTTGGTCTCTATGTGGCTTTGTCAAGATTTGTCGGTCTCTCTCGGGCTCTCTCCATCTCTGTCAGGCTCCATTGAGTGCTTTCGGGCTCTGTCAGACTTTGTCAGGCTTTCTTGCCCTTAGTCAGGCTTTGTGGGGCTCTGTCCAGATTTCTAGGGGTCTTTCAGGCTCTGTCACGCCATGTCAAGATTTGTAGGGCTTTGTTAGGTTTTATCAGGCTCTTTTGGGTATTACTGAGCTCTGTCAGGCTCCCTTGGGTGTTATTGGGCTCTTTCAAGCTGTTTTAGGCTCTATTTGTCTCTGTCAGGTTCTGCCGGGATCTGTAAGTCTCTCTCAAGCTGTGTCAGGTCCTATCATGCTCTGTAATGTACTGCTGAGCTCTTTCAGGCTCTGTCACACTTTGTCAGCCTCTGTCAGGCTTTGTTGGGCTCTATCGTTCACTATGAGGCAGGATTTGTCGAACCCTGTTGAGCTGTGTTGGGATCTGGCAGGCCCTGTCATGCTCTGGCAGGCCCTGGTAGGCTCTGTCAAGCTTTGTCAAGCCCTGTTTGGCTCTGTTTGGTTTTGTCATGTTCTGTGTGGCTCTTGCATGCTCTGTCAGTCCCTGATGGGCTCTGTCAGGTTCTGTCAGGATCTGTCAAGCCCTGGCAAGCTCTATCTGGGTGTGTTGGACCCTGTCGTGCTCTGTCAGGTCCTGCCGGTCTCTATTGTTCGCTATCAAGCGCTGTCAGGATTCGTTGAACCCTGTTGAGTTGTGTTGGGCTCTCTCAGGCCCTGGTGGGCTCTGTGATGCTGTGTTGGGCTCTGTTGGGCTTTGTCGGGCCCTATTGTGCTCTGTCAGGCCCTGTCAGGTTCTGTCAGGATCTGTCAGGATCTATTGGGCCTACCTGAAACTGAGAGAGCCTGCCAGGGCAGGACAGAGCCCGACAGATTAAGACAAAGCTAGACAGAGACCAACAGAATCTGAGAACACCTGACAGAGCCTGACAGAGTGTTACAGGGTCTGACAAATCCTGACAGAGCCCAACAGGTCCTGACAGCAAACTATAGAGTCCAGCAAGACCTGACAGAGGCCGACAAAGCGTGACAGCCTGAAAGAGCTCAACAAAGCATTACAGAGTATGACAGTCCCTGACAGGGCTTGAGAGAGTCAGATGAGACGCAGAAATTACTTTACAACCTGTAAGATTGTAAAAAGAGTTACATTTATTTACATGGAGCTGGATGCACAGTAAATAATTTCCCCTAATATGTGTGTAAATTTAAAGTAGCTCTGAGCTTGGTTAAATGCAGTAAAGTGTTACATATTCATGAAAGTTTTAGGAATGCCTATACATATTCATAACCTGTGCACGAGAAGGCGGTTCTTATGACAAACTTGCTGATAGTACACTCTAATCCCTTGTCCAAATCGTTGATGAATATATTGAATAATATAGGCCTCAGTACTGACCCCTGAGGCACTCCACTAGATACAGGCCTCCAACTAGACTCCACCCCACTGACCATGACTCTCTGGCTTCTTCCCTTCAGCCAGTTCGCAGTCCACTTCACTACCCGATCATCCACACCACACTCCCTCAGTTTAGCTGTGAGGATGCTGTGGGAGACTGTGTCAAATGCCTTACTGAAGTCAAGGTAGACCACGTCCACCACTCTGCCATCATCCATCCATCTTGTTATGATCTCATGTCCTCCTGATTGCCTCTGCGCAGTTATCGTGAACACAGGTCCTCTTCTCTGTACACGGTCGCCTTTGGTCCAGTGTAATGAGTTGGTTAGGACTCAGACTGCTGAGCTGGTTAAAACTGGCATATCTTCTGCCCTGTGCTCAAGTTTCTGTTATCTAGTTCACACAAGGATGCACCAAGGATGCACCCAAGGATTATTATCTTTGCAAGGTGTCAGCGAACTCCTGTTTCTTGTACAATAAGTTGCACAAAGCTAAGCAAGGCTAAGCAATAGGGATGCAGATTAAAGGGTTAGCTTTCTCAGTGTTAGCTCTTCAAGTCTTTAAGTGTTAGTTCTTTAAGTGTTAATTACTTAATTGTTAATTCCCTGTATTATTCCCCGCTTTTCTAAGAGGTTATTAAATTCTTTTACTAATATGATGATTCTTTATCTATGTTTTCTCTGGCCACAGGTAAGAAGGCTACTTCTACCTGAGAAAACCCATCTCTATCCTTAAACAGATTTTTAATGTTAATGCAAAAGTCAGGCACCCGGTGTTTGGCCGCTGCGCTGCTAAGCTCTTTTGGGGCAGCTGGCGACCATATGGCTGGTGCTCCAGCAGAAATGGCATCTTCTGGGCTGCGACGGGAGCTTGCATTCTTTGGCGTGGTGACCCCGCTCACTGCATTTGTAGCATTTGTCTTCTCTTTTGGCTTTCATTTTGCTGAGGTAGTAAGTGCCGCCCGGGCTGGTCACCCAGAAGGACCAAAAGGACCAAAGGGACCAAAAGGTCACCCAGAAGGTCCAGAAGGACCAAACCATGTCAAGGTGGACAGAACCTAATTTCTTTGATCGAAGTTCAGAAAGGTTTTGGTTAATTACTACAAACTTAAAACTCCGTTCTGCAGAAGTGGGCAATGTAATATATATACTCTGATTGGTTTGATTCCAAAGCACCAATTTAAAGCGTCTCCCTACGGTTTTATTCAGATCTTGCCCATGCCAATTTTCATCCCATCCGTGTGCTAAGGGTATGACCATCAGAAATACAGTTTTCCAAGTTGCACCTGGATTACCCTTCATGGTGCTTTGCAGGCTTTCTTCACTCTAGAATGATGGATCCGGGTGTTCTGTTCTTTAATCTTGATAGAGATCTGATAGAGATTAATCACGATCTGTCGGGATCCTGTGGGCTTTGTTAGGCTCTGTCTGCCTCTGTAGGGCTCTGTCAATCCCTGTCAGGTTTTGTCAGGCTCTTTCAGGGCCTGTTGGTGTCTGTGTGGCTTTGTAGAGAACTGTCGGTCTCTCTTGGCATCTATCAGGCTATTTCTGGCTCTGTCAAGCTCCTTTGGTCTCTTAGTGCCCTACTGGGCTTTTTCAGGTTCTGTGAATCCCTGTCATGCTCTGTCAGGCATTGTCAGGCTCTGTTGGGTTCTGTCAGGCTTAGTAAGGCTCTTTCGATCTTTGTCGGGCTCTGTCAGGCTTGGTCAGGCTTTGTCAGGCTTACTTGCCCTTATTCAGGCTTTGTGGGGCTCTGTCAGGCTTTGTTGGGCCCTGTAAAACTCGGACGTGCTCTGTCAGGCTTTCTCAGTTTCTGTTTGGCTCTGTCAAGCTTTTTTGAAGCCTATCAGGCTCTGTCATGCCCTGGTGGGCTCTCTCAGTTTCTTGAAGGCTCTTTCAGGCCCTGTGATGTTCTTTCAGGCTCTGTCATGCTTTATCTGGCTCTGTCGGGCCTTGCCGAGCTTTCTCGGGCATTGTAGGGCGTAGTTGGGATCTCTCAATTCCTTTCAGGTTCTGTTGGGTTCTTTCAAGCTGTATCAGGCCCTGTCATGCTCTGTGATGATTTGTTGAGCTCTTATGGTCTCTGTCGCGCTTTTTCAGCCTCTCTCAGGTCCTGCCGGGCTTTATCATTTGCTATCAGGCGCTGTCAGGATTTGTCGAACATTGTTGAGCTGTGTTGGGCTTTGTCAGGCCCTGTTGGGCTCTGTCAAGCTTTGTCGAGCTCTGTTGGGCTCTGTCAGGTTTTGTCAGGATCTGTCAGGTCATGTCGGGCCCTGTCAGGCCTTGTTGGGCCCTATCGTGCTCTGTCTGGCCCTCTCGTGTTCTGTTAGGATCTGTTGGAATCTGTTGGGCCTACCAGAAACTGAGAGAGCCCGCCATTGCATGACAGAGCCCAACAGATTTTGACAAAGCTTGACAGAGCCCAACAGAACCTGAGAACGCCTGACAGATTCTGAAACAATCTCACAGGGCCCGACAAAGCCTGCCAGAGCCTAACAGGGTCTGTTAGAGCCCGAGAGAACTTGACAGGGCCTAAAAAATCCAGACAACACCTGACAGCGAACTATAGAGTACGGCACGACCTGACAGAGGCTGACAAAGCATGACAGAGCCTGAAAGAGCTCAACGAAGCATTGCAGAGCACGACAGGGTCTGATACAGGCCAGATAAGGCACGGAATTTACTTTACAATCCGTAAGATTGTAAAGAGTTATGTTTATTTACATGGCGCCGGACACATGGGGAATAATTTCACCTAACACGTGTGTAAATTTACAGTAGCTGTGAGCTTGGTTAAATGCAGTAAAGTGTTACATATTTATGAAAGTTTTAGGAACATAAGCTCTTTTGGGGCAGCTGGTGACCATTTTATTCAGATGTTGCCCATGCCAATTTTCATCCCACCCGTGTGCTAAGGCTATGATCATCAGAAATACAATTTTCCAGGTTGCACCTGGATTACCCTTCATGGTGCTTTGCAGGCTTTCTTCACTCTAGAATGATGGATCCAGACGTTCTGTTCTTTAATCTTGATAGCAGTGAAATATGCCAGGAGGACTTGAAATGGACCTTCCTATTGTGGTTACAAAGTCCTTTTCTGCAAGAGACTTCACATACACATAATCTCCCAGTTGGATGCTATATACTGGCCTATCGAAAACTCTACTCCGAGTTCCAAACACGTTTCCCAATTTTTATAAGTTGTTTCCCCAATGCTACCATATAAGAAGTCATAATTTCATCCCCTACTTGTGCAGACATCCCCTTCTGTACACTATAGGGTCTCCCATACAGGATTTCAAAAGGACTCAACCCTTTCTTTGCCCTTGGCCTTGTTCATATATGCAAGGGGGGCAAAGTCAAAGATTGAGGCCAAGCCAAATTCACCTCCTGCCCTAATTTTACAATTTGTTCTTTATTTAGATGATTTATTTCATTTTTTTTTCCAACCTGGCCACTGGATTGAGGATGATAAGGGGTATGTAGTTGATAGTCTATTCCCAAGTGCTGAACGATTTGATGTACAACTTCTGATATAAAATGTGGCCCTTTATCAGAGGATATAACAGCTGGAACTCCAAGCCTTCGTATTATTTCTTGTATTTGTTTGAGTTACCTCCCAAGCTTTTGCTGTTCAGGTAGGGAATGCTTCTGGCCAACCTGAAAAGTTATCAGTTAGTACCAACAAATATCAGCACCCCCATTTTCTTGGGAGTCCTGAAAAATCAATTTGCCATTGTTGCCCAGTTCCATTTCCTGCCCATATTTGACCCATTTCTGGCTTGGGTGTATACTTAGGATTAGCCTGGAGACAAAGATTGCATTGCTGTGCTTCTGCTCCCCAATGTCTCCTTCTGTGCTATTCCCTTCCTAAAGGCCAAACTAAATAGGAGGTAACAATAGGTTTTCCCTGTGGGGTGTGAGCCCACCCTTCCCAATTATATGATCCCTCTAGATCTATAAGAGCTGGGTGTGCGGAGCTGGCGTGGCTCCAGCAGGTGCAGCTCAGGCCCCCGGAAGTCATAGGCAGGACTTCAAAGCAAACCAGAAACTGGTTGCATGGATGCAGGGCCCTGAGGCCTGTAGATCACAGGCAGACAGACAGGGTCCTCTCTAAATGCCAGCCATGGTCGAAGAGAGAGTGACCCGCGTGATCACCCTCTTATATAGGGGGTATGACAATTATGGGATGGAATACTTCCGTTGGAAAATTCTAGTCACCTGTTCCATCCACCCCTCCTCAAACACGCCCCTCTCACGACGGAATGTGGGAAAACTTATCAGTCTTTCTTGGCTGCCATAGTAATAAATCTAAACATGAGCTTCTTCAGCATTCCGTTGGTCTTCTTATCAGTACCGAGTACATCATCCTGGGAAAAAATACGCAGGCTAAAACTCAGAAAAGTACAGCCACCTAGAAGAACTCAGCTGAAAGAAAAATCACTAAAAGTGAACTGGTCTTGTTTTTAACAAAACCAGAACAGCGGAGGCCCAGATGCCATCACTTCACGGCTATAGCATAACCAGCATGCCTTTTGCTGTTGAGGATATTGCTGCTTTCGTCCGTAAAGCAGTTCTCAGTGTTTTCTATCGGATTATGCTTTAGATCTGGTTGACTGGAGTATGTTGCTTCGATGATGAATTGAGGAAAGAAGCTGGACTGACAATGTTAGTGATGATGATTTAGCCTGATATTTGAGAAATCTTTGTGGGGAAAGCCAATGTCCTCCTTTTGCTTCTAGAACTGTAGACACTGTGTGGGATACCAGCACAGTCATTTTCTAACCCATGGTAAATTTCCGGGCCTCCTGTGTGTTCAATACCACTGCTGTAACTGCCTGTAGGCATCCAGGCCACTCCTGTACAGTTACGTCTAAATGTTTGGAGAAATAGGCTGCTGCTCGTCAGTACAGGCCAAGATCCTGTGCCAGTATACCCAAGGCTATTCCCTGCTTCTCGTGAGAGAATTGAAAACATAGTTTACTCACATCCAGGAGTCCCAAAGCAGGCACTGTCACCAAAGCCTTACCAAGTTCCTCGAAGTCTCATATAGCTCCTTTATTCCATTGCAGGTGTTTCTGATCTGTGGCCATTAGTGCATACAATGGCTTAACAAGCAATCCATAATCATAAATCCACAACCGGCACCACCCTATCATGCCCAAAAAGGTCCGTAATTCTTTTACAGTTTGAAGCTTTGGAGCTTGGCATATAGCCTCCTTTCGAGCCTGTCCCAGGGTCCTCTGCCCCACACTAATTTCATAGCCCAAATAAGTTACTTGTTGCTGTATCATCTGGGCATTTCTCTGTGATACCCGGTATCCTTGGAGCCCCAAAAAGTTCAGTAAACTTACAGTTCAGGTTATGCATGTCTCCTTTGTTCTGGTAACGATCAAAATGTCATCCCCATATTGTAGCATCTGTCCTTCATCAGATGGGGCTTCCCAAGATTCAAGATTTTCAGCGAGCTGATTTCCAAATATTGTCCGGCTGTTCTTAAATCCTTGTGGCAACACCATCCGTATGAGCTGGGTTTTACGTAAATACTGTCTGGCTGGCTTCACAGAGAGGGAGACAAAAAGGCATCTTTTACATCTAAATCAGTAAACCAAATCAGAGTTAATACAGTCAGAAAGGTGTATGAGTTTGCTGCCACTGGTTAGAGGTCCTCTGTTATTCTGTTTATAACCCAATTTGTACAAATTTCTCTAATACTGGCCTAATTCCCTCCCTGTCCTCCCTTTTCTAAGGGTATTGTTTTATCCTTACTGGCTTTTCTCCTTCTTTGATTTTTACCTCGACAGGTTGTCAAGGTTTTTGATTGCAGGGTGATAATAAAACCGTGGCAGATGTATTGTTAACCCCCTCTCCCCCCTCTTCCTCCTTCAGCCCTTCCCTCTCCCCCCTTCCCACTCAGGACAGGCGATTCGGAGGGAAAGAAGGGCAGAGAGAAGAGAGATGGAAAAATTAAAAGTGTTTTACTAATGCTACTTATAAGAATAGAGAAAATAACACAAAATATACAAAACCAATCTTGAAAGTCCCAGCAACTGCAGAGCCAGCACCTGAAGTCCTGGATTGGACTCTGCAGCCCACCGGAGCTGGATTCAGTCTGTTACTAAGCCTCAGTTCACAGGGACGACTAGCAAGGTCCTCTCCTAATGTCGACCATAAGGAAAAGGGACAAGATCCTCACGATCTCCCACTTCTATATGAAGTATTCACGGGAATGGAATGTTATACACAGTTGATCAGTTTCTTGGTCATCTGTTTCTTGTTGCCCCTCTCAAGAGATGTGCATCAATTTATTGCCGGCGTCCCAGACTGCTGATGACCATGGTCGCCTCCAGAAGGAGAGCTTGTCTCAAAGACTGTGGCAACGCAGACTGAGGTACTGTCTCGAATGGTGGCTGTTCAGGTCTCCGGCTGCAGGGAATGCCAGAGCCTGCTGCTGCCGGAGGAGGGAGGCCAGCACTCCACCTGTGTGAGGTGTGAGCAGGTGCAAGATCTGCTTGACATGGTTGTGAAACTTAAGGAGGAGGTTGAGACGCTGAGGTCCATCAGGGAGTGCGAAAGAAAGATCGACTGGTGGAGTAACACTCTGATGTGCCAGTCGGAAAGGCCCCAGGGAGGTACCCCCAAAAAGGAGATCGACCACCTGCCCTCTCGGACAGAGGCGGAAGCCCTGAGACAGCCCCACCCTTGTCGCTGTCGGGCAGAGGTAGGGGACCTAAAAGACGACAGGGGTTGGAAGCGTATTCCAGTTCGGCATCACGGGCAGTCCCCCTCCCTGCCTGCTTTGCCTCCCCAGGTGCCCCTCCGTAATAGGTTTGAGGCCCTGGATCTTGAAGAAGAGGTAGGTGAGGAGGTGGTGCCAAGCCTGCCTACAAGATGACATAGAAAGAGGCAGTTGACTTCACAGCTTAAGACTGCCTCTGATAAGAAAGAAAGAAGGGTGATAGTAATAGTAAATTCCCTTCTGAAAGGAACAGAGGGCCCAATATGCAGAGTTGACCCTCATCTTAGGGAAGTTTGTAGTCTACCTGGAGCCCAGATCAAGAATATCGCTAGAGAGCTCCCCAAACTGGTTCACCCGACAGACTACTACCCGCTGCTGGTCTTCCAGACAGATGGAGAGGAAGCTGCTTCCCGTAGTCTGAGGGCAATGAAGAACGATTTCAAGGTCTTGGGAAGGATGGTGAAAGACTCAGGGGCTCAAGTGATCTTCTCTTTACTCCTTCCATCTTCAAGTGACGATGTGGGATGGAATAGGAAAATTCATTCTCTAAATGGTTGGCTCCAAGAGTGGTGCTACAGGCAGGGCTTTGGATTTTTTGATAATGGTTGGTTTTATAAGACTCCAGTCCGGACAGTGTCACACGGGAAAGGTTTATCTCGTAGGGGCAAAAAGATGCTGGGGCAGGAATTAGCTGGGCTCATTTGGAGAGCTTTAAACTAGGCTTGAAGGGGGATGGGGTTGTAGCTGGGCTTGTCCCAGTGGGGCAGCATTCTAAAACTGATGAGGACCGGGTGGCCTCCTATGCCCCTAGGGAGAAATGGGTGTGCTCTGCTCGCTCCCTGAAATGCCTGTACACCAATGTGCGCAGCATGGAGAATAAGCAGGAGGAGATAGAATTCTGTGTTCGGTCAGGAGATTATGATCTGGTAGCAATTACAGAAACATGGTGGGACAGTTCACATGACTGGAATGTGGTCATGGATGGCTACGCCCTTTTCAGGAAAGACAGGCCAGCCAGGCGTGGTGGTGGAGTTGGTCTCTGTGTGAGAGAGCAACTACAATGTACTAAATTCTGCCCAGGAGCGGATGATGAGTGAGTTGAGAGTGTATGGGTCAGAATTAAGGGGCAGGCTGGCAGGGGTGACACTGTTGTGGGCGTCTATTACAGGCCACCAGATCAGGCTGAGGAAGTTGATTAGGCCTTCTATGGGCAGCTGAGAGTGGCCTCACAGTCACATGCCCTGGTTGTTGTGGGGGATTTTAACTTCCCTGATGTTTGCTGGAAGGACCATTCAGCCAGCCAGCCACAGTCCAGGAGGTTCCTCCAGTGCATTGATGATAACTTTCTCATGCAGATGGTGGAGAAGCCGACTAGGAGAGGTGCACTGCTGGATCTCATCCTCACTAACAAGGAGGGTCTGGTGGAAGCGGTAAAGGTTGAGGGCTGCCTGGGTTGCAGTGACCACGACATGGTGGAGTTCAGCATCTTGTGTGGCAGGAACAGAATAGCAAGTAGAATTGCAACCCTGGACTTTAGCAGGGCCAACTTTGGCCTTTTCAAGCAATTGCTGGGGGAATTCCCATGGGCTTGAAGGAAAAGGGGCCCAAGATAGCTGGACTGCATTCAGAGATTGCTTCTTCCACGCTCAGGATCAGAGCATCCCCACACACAGGAAGTCAAGGAAGGGAGCCAGGAGGCCTGTGTGGTTGAATAGGGATCTGTTCGGTATGCTCAAGCAGAAGAGGAGAGTTTACAGGTCATGGAGGCAGGGGCTGGCCACTTGGGAGGAATATAAGGCTGCTGTTAGAGGATGTAGGAAGGATATAGGAAGATGCCAGTTTTGCCTCTCTGTCCACCAGCTCATTTTTTTTTTTCCAATTCCGTGCTCACTTTCTGGTGTGCCTCGATATGCATGATTGCCACCTTCTTAGGAAGTTGAACTGCCAATATTTCTTCTGCATGTTTGATATGTTTGCCTTGAGAGTTCAAGAGTCCTTTTCTTTCCAAATTGCTCTGCGTGCATGCATGACCCTGAAAGCGTACTTAGAGTCTGTATAAAAGTTCACAGTTTTACCTTCAGCTAGTTCCAGAGCACGAAAAAGGGCGATTATTTCTGCCTTTTGTGTGGAAGTCTTCTAGGCAGAGGTCCAGATTCCATCACTTCATGACTATAGCGTAACCAGCATGCCTTTCGCTGTTCAAGATATTGCTGCTTTCATCCATATATCAGTTCTCAGTTTTTTCCATAGGAGTGTCCTTTAGATCTGTTTGACTGGAGTATGTTGCTTCGGTGATGAACTGATTCTGCAACATTACCACTGAGGAAAGAAGCTGGACTGACAATGTTAGTGACAACGATTCAGCCTGATATTTGAGAAATCTCTGTGGGGAAAGCCAATGTCCCCCTTTTGCTTCTAGAACTGTAGACACTGTGTGGGATACTAGCACAGTCATTTTCTGGCCCATGGTAAATTTCCAGGCCTCCTCTATGTTCAGTACCACTGCTGCAACTGCTCGCAGGCATCCAGGCCACTCCTTTGCAGTTGCGTCTAATTGTTTGGAGAAATAGGCTGCTGCTCGTCGGTAGGGGCTCAGATCCTGTGCCAGTATACCCAAGGCTATTCCCTGTTTCTCGTGAGAGAATAGAAAACATAGTTTACTCACATCTGGGAGTCCCAAAGCAGGCGCTGCCATCAAAGCCTTACCATGTTCTTCAAAGTCTCATGTAGCTCCTTTATTCCATTGCAGGTGTTCATGATCCGTGGCTGCTAGTACATACAATGGCTTGACAAACAATCCATAATTATAAATCCACAACCGGCACCACCTTGTCATGCCCAAAAAGGTCTGTAATTGTTTTACAGTTTGAGGCTTTGGAGTTTGGCATATGGAGTTTGGCTCCTTTCGAGCCTGTCCCAGGGTCCTCTGCCCTACACTAATTTCATAGCCCAAAGAAGTTGCTTGTTGTTTTATCATCTTGGCTTTCCTCTGTGATACCAAATATCCTAGAAGCCCCAAAAAGTTCAATAAACTTACAGTTCAGGTTATGCACATCTCCTTTGTTCTGGTAGTGATCAAAATGTCATCCCCATATTGTAGCATCTGTCCTTCATCAGATGGGGCTTCCCAAGATTCAAGATCTTTAGCAAGCTGTTTTCCAAATATTGTCGGGTGTGAGAAAGATGGGCATACAGGGCCTCAACATGGCGTGAATCATTGGACGTATCATCAGTCAGACAGCCCATGATACTCATTTAGCGAATCCATGCTTGGAGCGTGGACGCGTGATTAGAATATAGTTGCATATATAAGGAGGCTTGTTTCTGTAATAAATGGCTTTGCGTGATTCACATTGAATCGGAATGTTTGCTGAGTCCTTTATCGCTCCAACAAATGGTGACCCCGACGTGATACTCCGAATGGCGTACCACTAAGATCAGGGAAAAGCCTGGAGCGGCCCAGCCGGAGGCGGATCAGCTGGACTGAGAACCGGGCGGAGGCGTACGGACCTTCCGCAGATAAATTTTGTTGAAGAAGGCCCCGGAAAAGGTGAGCGGCTGGGAGCAGGAGGAGGGAAGAGTGAAGTTATGGGGCAAAATATATCCTCAGAGGAAGAAGCTATAGTTAAACTCCTCCTGCATATTCTCTCCATGAGAGGACTTAAATAGGAAGAAAGTAACTTACGTAGACTATTAATTTGGTATAGAATTAACGGCTACCCGGGAGAAAACGAAAAGGCTTGTAAACGTTAACTTTGGGATGATAAAGGGCAGAAATTATGGAATAAGGTCAGCAGTGGAGATGATAAAGAAACTAAATCATTAGCGACTACATGGAAGCTTATAATTTCCACCTTAAAAGACTTTAAGGCTCTTTCGATGGGCTGCCGTTGCCGGAATTTTTCCAGCGTTGCAGCCTGATAACAAACCTAAAAATGACTGTGAAGTTTACCCGGATCGTGTCTTTTGACCCCCTCTCCACTCCATCCCCTGTTGTGCCGTCGGCACCCCCGATGATACAGCAGTCTGGGGCGGAGGGAGGAAAATTACCGAGTGGATGGACTCCTATACCATTACCCGGCTCTAGAGAGATCAAGAAGTCCAAAGGACTGGAATCAGACAATTTGTCAAAAGAACTGGTGAAAGCTGAGAATGCTAAAGTCGTAAATAAGTGTAATATCAGTCCTTTTACTGATTTGTGTCAGCCTTTACCGCCTTCTACCCCTCTAACTCCTACAAAAGAGCAGAAGGAGTTGCCGGATAAGAACTGGGCAAAAGAACTTTGTGAAAGATCAGATCAGCTATTAGCGAGTGAATCCAACAGTCAGCAACGCGGTCATGCTGATCGTGACGGGAAAGGGGATGCGCTTGGGGACTCAGGCTATACGAATAATTATGGTGCTAGAAAGTATTGGTGAGAATGTGCACTGTTCCGAACCCCCCTGTTACTAATGATTCTCCAGTGCCATTCAAGTCCATGTTATCGAATGACTCGGAAGAGGATGAGAGTTTGAAGCAATTTTCTTGAAAAGTTAAGTATGTGTACGAGTTGCCCCGCGATCAGATAAGAACCATGAAAAACTCAAGCAAAATTAGACCTATCCAATGTAACAGCTATAGATCATTTAGGACAGAACAATGGGGATTCGTTGAAAGGGGCAGGTATCCCACAACTCCTGGAAGAGACACTAATTGACACACCACAACTACAGACACGATAAGTTTCTGAAATCCTGAGGCAGTCAACAGATCTTGCATATCAAGCTATGAGAGAGGTGCCTGAAACCAACAAAGCAGCCAAATCATTTGCAACTATTAATCAGGGTCCCAATGAGAATTACATGCAATTTATTGACCACTTTCAAGAGGCCATCAGTAAGCAGGTTGAAAACTTAGAAGCTAAGGAAGCACTAGTGTTGAGATTAGCAGTAGAGAATGCTATCAACATGTTGCTATCAACATGTTATTTGCGAGTTTTACAGTACATATTATGTGCTCCTGTGTATTGCCTCTCTGAAAATCAAGCAGCTTGTCAGGAATGTGAGTTAATTGTTTTACTAGTTGTTTTTAAGTGCGCCGTAAAACCTTCTCCCCGCTTTTCCCATTCACGCTGCAAGCAGCCCTGTGCCTTCCTCCCCTCCTCCCCCTCCCTCCCTCCCTCTTCTCAAGGTTCTTACTAGCAAGATGGCGTCAGGAATAATTGTTTTCAGTTGTGTTATTAAAAAATCAGTATTGGGAGGTGTTTTAAAACTTAGGAAAGCACTCGGGATTATAAGGAAGGAAGATCTTGTTAAATATTGAAATCAGTGTTGCTGCTGTATAAGTTAAATGATTGGCAAAAGTGTCCGGAGAATAGAATCTTGTTGCGATTAATGTTGTTTTCGAGGCCAGAAGAGCAGGACAAAATAAATCTCTACAAGAAATCATTAAATCATTTCAGACAGTTTTACAGGCAGGACGATTTGAACTTCAATGAGCTGAGAGAGTTAACTGATAACACACAGGTCAGAAAACTTGTTAAAGTCTGCAAGATGCTTTCCTTATTAGCCTGTTTTCTTTGTGGGTATCTGTTTACGCATGTTGCAATTTTGGTAGGTCTGTGCTATATGGTACGATAAGTTCACAGTCTGTTAAATCATGAGAATCCATTGACTCAAAATGTGCATTTTGTGATAATACAGAAGATCATGAGTAATTTAGTTCTTTACTGCGTGAATGTGATGGTAGAATTTTGCGTGTAGTAGCTGAATTTTTCTCTCCAGCATGCTACCTTTATTCCAGCATTCAGACTTGCGCAACTCTGTGACAGGCTGTGTCTCATCTCGGTGTGGTGGATTTGGCTTTTCCATATGCACACCATGTAAAGAATCCTGGTTTTGGAATAACAGCTGTAGTGCACCAGATGAGACACTAAAAACAAAACAAAACAAAACAAAACAAAACAAAACAAAACAAAACAGAAAAAAAGGGCCTTGCCCAGTCCAGCTCGCTGCGGCGGCAGGGGGGAGGGTGCCGATGGGGCTCCAGCGCGCACTGACCTATTTTCTCAGGGAGACCCAGAGGTACCTACACCTGGCTGAGCAGTAAGCGGCCCAAAGGTGCAATGCAAAAATTGAGATATTGTCTTAAATTAGTGTGACTGTGATCCATCTGCATATTTTAACTCAGTATTTGGTTTTCGCATCTGAGCTCAGTATTTTAGCATGCATATTCATATTTGGTACCAAAAGAATCTTGTTTGGGGAGATAATTACTAAAATGGGAACCGGTTCCACTGCTAAAATTCTGCCTTGCCCCCCCCTTAGGATGCATCCTTACACATTAGAGTAATTGCTTATATTGTTAGAAAAGCATTTAAATTGTTAAAATGCTATGACAGATGTGAATTTGGAAGAGGTTGTATTTAAATTTGCTAGAATATTAACTGATTTGGATCTAGGAAAATAGAAAAATGGATTTATGTTTATTATACTGGTTTATACTGTTTTTTGACATCTCTAGATTATAAAAGGTAAATGGAGCTAAGGAATGTAACTATTGCTGAGCTACTTGAAATTGCATATAAAGTGTATTATGGTTGGAATGAAATGGGAAAACAAAAGAGCAAAATATCCCAGGCCTGTGTGCAGCTCATTGTAACTGAGAAGTTTCCCAGAGCCTTCTACTTCGTACCAGCCATTATGCCAGCTGCGTGACCTTGGTTATATCTGAACTGCAGCAAGAAGAGAAAGAAAAAAAAAAATGGAAAAACCTGGCTGCCCGCTTTTAAAGCAGTGAAAGGGGGGTTTTGTCTCCCCCCCACTGCAGCGATATAATATTGAATGGAGCAGTCCGAGGGTGAAGTTTAAAGGCATCCTTAGCAGACCCATAGTTCTAATGAAACTGGAAAATTAAACCAAAAATTTGTTGATAGACTTATTCTGTGGTAATTAGTTGTAAGAGACTTCTTAGTAAATTCACCATGCTAGTTTTTGAGGTCATGGGAGAGAACGAAAGAAAGGCCATTTTTTGAGACCAATGGAATGCCAAATTTGGAACAAAGTTTTAATACATGAATTCTTATAGTTGCCAGAAAGTCCCATACCTCTCTTAGGTTAAGATTTGTTAAGTAAATTGTAAGCTCAAATAACGTTTTCTGAGAATTCTGTTTAGTTGCATGGCCTACAAGAAGCTGCTTGGATGGCGCAGATCTGCTTGCTGCAAGTGAGAAATCTCCAAGGAAATTTCAAATGCTGTATTTCCACTAGTATTAACAGCCAATGTTTTGATAAAGCAAATACTACACTGATAGATCTGAAACAGGACTTGAATGCCTTCTTTGTCTCTGTCTACTCTGCTGGAGGCTGTCCTGGGGAGCCCTATACCTCTGAGACCCCGGATGAAGCCAGGTCAATGGAGGAGTTTGCTTTAGGTGATGAGGACTGGGTTAGGGAGCAATTAAATAGTCTGGACATCCATAAATCCGTGGGTCCAGATGGGATGCATCCGGGGGTGCTGAGGGAGCTGGCTGAAGTCATTGCTAGACCGCTCTCCATCATCTTTGCCAAGTCTTGGGAAACGGGAGAGGTGCCCGAGGATTGGAGGAAAGCAAATGTCACTCCAGTCTTCAAAAAGGGCAAGAAGGAGGACCCAGGTAATTATAGGCCGGTCAGCCTCACCTCTGTCCCTGGGAAAGTAATGGAACAGCTTATCCTTGGTGCCATCTCAAGGCATATCAAGGATAAGAGGGTTATTAGGGGCAGTCAGCATGGCTTTACCAAGGATAAAGTCATGCTTGACCAACCTCATAGCCTTTTATGAGAATGTAACAAGGTGGATGGATGATGGCAGAGCAGTGGATGTGGTCTACCTTGACTTCAGTAAAGCCTTTGACACAGTCTCCCACAGCATTCTCACAGCTAAGTTGAGGAGGTGTGGTCTAGACAATAGAGTAGTGAGGTGTGTTGCAAACTGGCTTAAGGAGAGAAGCCAGAGAGTTGTAGTCAATGGTGCAGAGTCTAGTTGGAGGCCAGTATCTAGTGGAGTGCCTCAGGTGTCAGTCCTGGGGCCAATATTATTCAATATATTCATTAACGATTTGGACGAGGGAACAGAGTGCACTATCAGCAAGTTTGTTGATGACACTAAGCTGACAGGAATGGCTGACACGCCAGAAGGCTGTGCTGCCATCCAGTGGGGCCTGGACGGTCTGGAGACTTGGGCGGGGAATAACCTGATGAAATTTAACAAGGGAAAGTGTAGAGTCCTGCATCTGGGCAGGAACAACCCCAGGTTCCTGTATAGGTTGGGAAATTACATATTAGAGAGCAGTGTAGGGGAAAGGGACCTGGGGGTCCTGGTGGACAACAGGATGACCATGAGCCAGCACTGTGCCCTTGTGGCCAGGAAGGCCAATGGCATCCTGGGGTGTATTAGAAGGGGGGTGGTTAGTAGATCGAGAGAGGTTCTCCTTCCCCTCTACTCCGCCCTGGTGAGACCCCATCTAGAATATTGTGTCCGGTTCTGGGCCCCTCAGTTCAAGAAGGACAGGGAACTGCTGGAGAGGGTCCAGCGTAGGGCAACAAAGATGATTAAGGGAGTAGATCACCTCCCTTATGAAGAAAGGCTGAGGGAGCTGGGTCTCTTTAGTTTGGAGAAGAGGAGACTGTTATAGGAAAATAGGAAATTTGGATTTTTGGCCTGTATCAGTGTTATAAGCTGTGCTGCTAAGGCTGCAAGTCTCAGCTTGTCTCCTGTATAGCCCTTGCCCAGAACCACGAGCGTGGTTACCTTATGCTTGCTTTGTACCCTTAGACATTGATAAATGCTATTCTTAGGTTTGCTGATTTCTGTGCTAGACTGATGAACTATGGATAACAAATGAGACAGGTAGAACTTCAAAGCTAGTCGTGCAACCCGAGGACTTTTTGTTCGGTACTTGCCGAAGTGGAACATGAAGGAAGAAGTGAAACCTGCAGACCACTGGGACAGAAGGAACCTGAAGACATTGACAGTGATAGACAGTGATAAATTTTGCTTAGTTGCATAATACCTGTTAGAACCCTATATAATGACTAGCTGTATTGCTGTATGATTGTCACTCTCTGAGGGGGTGATCCAACCCTGCTGTTCCTGCGAATCTTCTACAATAAATACTGCTCAGAGTAACCCACGAGAGTTCGAGTCTCTCTCCAGCGCCTTCCTAATAACCTTTTTCAGAGACTGAGGGGTGACCTTATTAATGTTTATAAATATATAAAGGGTGAGTGCCACGAGGATGGAGCCAGGCTCTTCTCGGTGGCAAACAATGATAGGACAAGGGGTAATGGGATCAAGCTGGAACACAAGAGGTTCCACTTAAATTTGAGAAAAAACTTCTTCTCAGTGAGGGTGACAGAGCACTGGAACAGGCTGCCCAGGGGGGTTGTGGAGTCTCCTTCCCTGGAGACATTCAAAACCCACCTGGACATGTTCCTGTGCGACCTCACCTAGGCGTTCCTGCTCCAGCAGGGGGATTGGACTAGATGATCTTTTGAGGTCCCTTCCAATCCCAAACATACTGTGATATTTTGATACTGTGATCAATTTTTTATCAATAACCTCGCATTCCATTGCTATGTTTACAAAAACATGTATCTGGTTTTCCAGGACAATGCAGCTAATATAAAAACTTTAGCTAACAAGCCAATTCACTAAAAGAGAAACTTGTTTTTAACAAAACCAGGACATTCCACCCCTTCAAATATGCCATTTATGGTATAGTTAAACCTTATCAGTACAATCTAATTAATCACTACTACTATATATATACCTATGTACATATATACACAGGAGTAATTCATCATTCTCTTAATCAGTGGGCCATCCTTTGAAAAACTTCATTAAGTTCATTTGTCACAACAGTCTCCCAGGACAGGAAAATGATACATCTACTGCATCTCATGACCATAGTTTGTGGGTTAAAGTCATCAGCTTCAAAGAAGTTGTCAGGCGCCACTCGAAGAAGCTAGCTCTGGTTTCTTCATCACTGTCTTGATCTGAAAGACACTGATTAAACACTGTTAGTATGGCAATTCACATCATGCAGTTCAGTATTGAATATTTTCACCTAAAATCAAATCCTCTTGAGGTACACACTGAACATCTCCATCCTTAAGCATCACTCACCAGGTGCTGCCAGGTCCTTGGGCAAAAACCATCCCATGAATGGACTTGCCTTTGCCTGAGGCAGGAGTAACTCAGACTGTGTTTCCTAACATATTTTTCATGTGTACTACAGGGACTTTATCTCCTTCTACAGTACCAAGAATTTCTGATTGGGCAGGCCCGGCTCGATTGGTTGATCCCCTGGTGTTGACCAACCAAGTAGCTTTTGCTAAACGTGAATCCCAGTTTTTAAAGGTTCCACCACCAAGTGCCTTTAGTGTAGTTTTTAACAAACCATTGTACCTTTCAGCTTTCCAAGAGGCTGGTGCATGATATGGAAAATGATATACCCACTCAATACCATGTTCTTTGGCCCAATTGTCTATAAGACTGTTTTTGAAATGAATACCATTGTCTGATTCAATTTTTTCTGGCGTACCATGTCGCTAAAGGACTTGCTTTTCAAGGCCCAAGATAGTATTCTGGGTTGTAGCATGAGGTAGAACATATGTTTCCAAACATCCAGTGGTTGCTTCCACCATTGTAAGTACATAACGGTTACCTTTATGTGTTTGTGGAAGTGTCATATAATAAATCTGCTGAGCCTCTCCATACTTTAACCATCACCCCCCATACCATGCAGACTTTAACTGTTTAGCTTGTTTGATTTTGGTGCAAGTTTCACATTCATGAATAACCTGTGAAATAGTGTCCATAGTTAAATCCACCCCTTGATCGCGAGCCCATTTATATGTGGCCTCTCTACCTTGATGCTCTGAAGCATCATGGGCCCACTGAGCTAGAAAAAGTTCACCTTTATGTTGCCAGTCCAAGTCCACCTCAGCTACTTTAATCTTAGCAGCTTGATCCGCTTGTTGGTTGTTTAGATGTTCCTCGGTAGCTCGACTTTCAGGCCCATGAGTATCTACCTACATGGCGAACTTTCACAGGCAGGCTCTCTAGCTGAGCAGCAATGTCTTGCCACAGTGTGGCAGCCCAAATGGGTTTACCTCTGCGCTGCCAGTTGCTTTTCTTCCATTGCTGTAGCCACCCCCACAAGGCATTTGCTACCATCCATGAGTCAGTATAGAGATAAAGTATTGGCCACTTCTCTCATTCAGCAATGTCCAAAGCCAGCTGGATGGCTTTCGCTTCTGCAAATTGACTTGACTCACCTTGTCCTTCAGTGGCTTCTGTAACTTGTTGTGTGGGACTCCACACAGCTTTCCACCTTAGATGTTTACCTACAAGACGGCAGGATCCATCTGTGAACAGTGGATACTGCTTTCCAGTCTCTGAAAGTGTATTATATGGTGGTGCTTCTTCAGCACGTGTTACTTCCTCCTCATCTGGAGACATCCCAAAGTCTTTACTTTCTGGCCAGTCTGTAATCACTTCTAAGATCCCTGGGCGATTGGGACTTCCAATCCGAGCTCACTGTGTGATCAATGCAATCCATTTACTCCACGTAACTTCGGTTGCATGATGTGGAGAGGGAACTGTCCCTTTGAACATCCAGCTCAGCACCGGCAGTCGAGGTGCTAGGAGGAGCTGTGCTTCAGTACCGATCACTTCTGAAGCAGCTCGGACTCCTTCATATGCTGCGAGCATCTCTTTTTCAGTAGGAGTATAGTTGGCCTCAGATCCTTTGTATCCTCGACTCCAAAACCCTAAGGGTTGACCTTGGGTTTCTCCTGGTGCTTTCTGCCAGAGGCTCCAGGTAAGTCCATTATCTCCGGCTGCACGGTACAGCACATTTTTAACGTCTTGTCGAGTCTGAACTGGTCCAAGGGCCACCGCATGAGTTATCTCATGCTTAATTTCTTCAAAGGCTTGTCGTTGTTCAGGGCCCCACTCAAATTGGTTCTTTTTACGAGTCACTCAATAGAGAGGGCTCACAATCTGGCTGTAGTCAGGAATATGCGTTCTCCAAAAACCTACAATGCCCAAGAAAGTCTGTGTCTCCTTTTTATTAGTAGGTGGAGACATTGCTGCAATTTTGTTGATCACATCCATGGGGATCTGACTACGGCCATCTTGCCATTTTATTCCTAAAAATTGGATCTCTCGTGCAGGTCCCTTGACCTTGCTTCGTTTTATGGCAAAACCAGCATCCAAAAGAATCTGAATTATTCTCTCACCTTTCTCAAAGACTTCTTTGGCTGTGTCGCCCCATACGATGATGTCATCAATATATTGCAAGTGTTCTGGAGCTTTACCTTGCTGCAGCGTGGTCTGGATCAGTCCATGGCAGATGGTAGGACTGTGTTTCCACCCCTGGGGCAAGTGATACCCCTCCAGGTGAAAGCAAACTGCGGCCTGCATTTAGCTGCTAAAGGAATAGAGAAAAATGCATTAGCAATGTCAATTGTAGCATACCACTTAGCTGCCTTTGACTCCAGTTCAAATTGCAGTTCTAGCATGTCAGGCACAGGAGCACTCAGTGGTGGTGTAACTTAATTCAGGCCACAACAGTCTACAGTTAGTCTCCACTGATCACTAGACTTGCACACTGGCCAAATTGGGCTGTTAAAAGGTGAGCGAGTCTTACTGATCACACCCTGGCTTTCCAATTGATGGATCAACTTCTGCATAGGAATCAAAGAGTCTCGATTGATGCGATTTTGTCAGCGATGCACTGTCATGATAGCAATTGGCACCTGCTGATCGTCAACCATCAGCAGTCCTACAACAGAAGGGTCATCTGAAAGACCAGGCAAATCAGACAGCTGTTCAGTTTTCCCAGTGTCCACAGCTGCTATACCAAATGCCCACCTATACCCTCTTGGGTCCTTAAAATACCCTCTCTTGAGGTAGTCTATGCCAAGGCTGCAAGGAGCACCTGGACAAGTCACAATGGGATGCTTTTGCCATTTTTTTCCAGTTAGGCTCATTTCAGCCTCTTACACAGTCACTTCCTGGGATCCCCCAGTCACTCCAACAATGCTGATGGATTGCGTTCCTTTATAATTAGAAGGAATTATCATGCACTGTGCACCAGTGTCCACTAAAGCTTTGTACTCCTGGGGGTGTGTTGTACCAGGCCATCATATTTGTACAGTCCAATAAGCTCTGTTATCTCTTTCCTCCACCTGGTTGGAGGCAGGGCACCTCTAATTTCTATTTTGCACAGTCTCTGGGTGTGAATTAGAGGTTCCTTCAAGAGCATCAGAATCTCTTCTGCTCCTTTTGTAAACTGGAGCAGCCACCTTCCTAGGAGTTTTTCCTTTTATCTCACGTACTCGTTCTTGAAGTTCTGAGGTAGGTCTTCCATGCCACCTATTCATGTTTTCTCCCTGCTCACGTAGAAAGAACCACGGTGAACCTCTTCTTTTGTGGACTGCATCTGTCCTCTCTCTTGAGATTGGAAATGCCTTCTCCTAATAGCTGAAACATAGGTTCGTGCAGGTCGTGAATGGTATGTGTCTTCTCTGAGTTCTTTGTTATTTTGCAACAGCTTTTCAAACTGGTCATCAGATTTTTCACACAGTTTCTCTGCAGCAGAGACACAAGCCCGTAGAGAAACAGCAAGGCTGTCTTCAAATTCTCAAAGCTGTTCAATTGTGATAGAAATGGTTTGTACTCCTGGTGTCCAGACCATTCCTGCCAATGACTTAGCATATGCAGGTGGTGCACTTTGTACAAATCTGTGCCACGGAGGTCGTGTACAATTGATTCTATCTGGGTCTGTCCCCGGTGGGTTGTTTGGTCCAAAATAGATGATCTCTCATACAGCTAATTCTCTCAGGAACTGGATACCTCTCTCCGTAGTATTCCATTTCCCTAATGTGCATATACAATCTTCCTTGTAGGGAAATCTTACTCTCATAGCTGTCATGAATCAGGTCCAGAGGGTAGTGGCGTTAGTGTCTCTTGAAATTGCTCTATCAGTGGTGGAATCTTTTGACAGAGATCCCAGCTGCCTGACTTCGCCACCTTCCAATTCGATTGTTTCTTCCCCATTATCCCAGCATGGGAGCAGCCAGGTTAAAATATTCTTGCCTTCACGACGACTGAAGTCTTTTCGCAGATCTCTCAGCTCACTTGGAGAAAAGGACCGAGTGTTGGTCACTTCATCTCCTCCCTGTGCTGGTGATGCCCCTTGGGTTGATGTTGGCCCTGTGGCCCCTGTGCTATCACCTGCTGCACGCGTAGTCTTTCTAGTGACTTTCTTACAACCAGCAACTGATGCCAATATGGGCTCAACATCATTTGATTCATTTCCAGAGTCTGAATGACTGTCACTGGCATTGGCATAGTCACAGTGATTGTTATGGTTACAGCAGCAACAGTGCCCAGTGTGTGAGGAAGGAGGGACTGCCTTGTTAACCTTTGAGGCTGGAGAAGTAACATTATCTGCTGCGACCTTGGCAGTCGAGCCTTGCGGCGGAGTTGTAGCTTGGGCCTGCGAAGCAGCGGTGTCTGTGATGGTGGGGGGGGGCAGTGGCTGCAGTCGCAGCTTTTGCTGTTTTCCTTTTTCTCGGGCAGCTAGGAGTGCTTTTTGCTAAAGCTTCTGAAGACACACCGCAAATCTCAGGACTAAAAAGAGACACAAACCTCCTATTTAACCTCATTTCTCTTAACAGTAACACAAACTGACACACACTCAGCAAACCAAATAGCACCATCATAGTTCTATCAAAGCTCCAAGGATATTCAAAGCTCTCAAAAATGTTTGTAAACCATCCTAGTGAAAAAGTGAAAGCATTGTTAGTCAGCCTTTCTAAAGATTCGCTCGACCAATTAGCAAATACATAACCGTATTGGTCTTTTATCTCTCCCAGAGGATTTTCAAGGTAAAGCAGAAACGAGTAGAAATTCATTAGAGGCTGCAGTATAATGAAATAAACTAGTGCCAAACCACACAGAATCATCATAACCATCGTCCAGTTTCTTGTTGTTGTGTAATGAATACTTCGATTCAGAAAGAATGCCCAGCACAGGTATGGTATCACCGAGCACAATGTAAAAAATAACTGACAAAACTTATACCACAACATTTTTAAACCAATGTAATTCACTCTGCCTTAATACCACTAAATAATGTCCAAAGCAAACAGACCCACAAGTATCAAAACTCTATGAGTTGGCACCGTGCCAAGAAAATTGAACGATACATCAGAGCAGTAGCAAAGCAAAAAATCTCTAAATTTACCCCTTTTCACTGCCAAATTTTAACCTTTCATGGGCGCTACGTTGGGCGCCAATTATATGTCGAGTTTTTTGATTGCGAGGTGACAATAAAACCATGGCAGATGTATTGTTAACCCCCTCTTCCCTCTTCAACCCCTCCCTCTCCCCTCTTCCCACTCAGGACAGGTGATCAGGAGGGAAAGAAGGGCAGAGAGAAGAGAGTTGGAAAAATTAAAAGTGTTTTACTAATGCTACTAATAAGAATAGAGAAAATAACACAAAATATACAAAACCCATCTTGAAAGTCCCAGCAACTGCAGAGCTGGCGCCCGAAGTCCTGGATTGGACTCTGCAGCCAACCGGAGCTGGATTCAGTCTCTCACTAGGCCTCAGTTCGCAGGGACGACTAGCAAGGTCGTCTCCTAATGTCGGCCATAAGGAAAAGGGACGAGATCCTCGCGATCTCCCACTTTTATATGAAGTATTCACGGGAATGGAATGTTATACTCAGTTGCTCAGTTTCTTGGTCATCTGTTTCTCATTTCCCCTCTCAAGAGATGTGCATCAGTTCGTTATCAGTAACCTCGCATTCCATTTCTATGTTTACAAAAACATGTATCTGGTTTTCCAGGACAATGCAGCTAATATAAAAGCTTTAGCTGACAGGCAAATTCACTAAAACAGAAACTTGTTTTTAACAAAACCAGGACATGGGTGGAGCATTTTTGGTTCTTCCAGGTACATCAGTAGTCCATACACTAGGCTACACTTGGTTAATGACTTCTTCATTAATCTTGCCTTCTGTGGGAACAGTTGCTAAAAGCAAGCCCATTATTTTCATATATTGCTGATCATTTACCTCCAGAGTAATTTCTCCTTTTTCAAATCTGATTATTGCATCCATTTGTTCCAACAGATTTCTCTCCAAAATAGGTTTCGGGGAATTTGGCATACATAAAAATTTATAAATGCCTACTTGTTTACCCAATTTGTGTTTCAAAGGTGCACAAAAATACGCCCTTTCTCTTTGGCCAGTGGCTCCCTTTACTTGCCATGTAATTGTTACTTATTGGCAATCTACCAAAAATTCCACTAGTTTCTGTTCATTCCAGGTTCCTATCAGTCTTTTTCAAAACTTGTCACTGTCCGTTTCTCTCTCTGCCTACTTCCTCTGCACCTTCCCCGACATTCATTTTCCCAATATACATTGATCTCTCTCTAAAGGCTTTCAAACCCTTCCAATCTCTTCAGTTCCATACTTTCTTATCCTTTCAACAATCTTCCTTTTCCCTCTTACCGAATACTCTCCAAGCTTCATCTAACAACATTTCCAAATTTCTACTTTCTGTTGCCCTCAGCTTCTATAACGTCTCTAGGGGAGCTCGCAGCATTTCGTGTGTCAGGATATCCTGAGAGGCATATGGCTTGTCCTCCCCAACCTCCTTACCCCTCCGCCACTTCTAGCAGTGTTTGGTTTGTTTGGTTTTTTTTTCTTTCTCTCCTTGCTGCAGTTTAGACACAGGAGAGGCCACGCGGATGGAGGAGGTTGAGTTTATCTTGCAGCTTGGCACACACCTGAAATTTATGTTGCAGCACAGGCCTGGGATATTTCACTTTTTTTGTTTTTCCATTTAATTCCAGTCATAATACACTTTATATGCAATTCCAGTTAGCTCAGCAATAGTTACATTCCTCAGTCCCATTTACCTTTTGCAGATGTCAGAAAAACAGCATATTAAATATAAGTCCATTATTTCCATTATTTTCCTAGATCTAATTCAGTTCATATTCTAGCTACTTTGAAACCACTTTTAAATACAATCTCTACCAAGCTCCCATCCGTCATAATATTTAGTTTGTTCTTTTTCCATATCTCCATAACTTAAATCTTTTCCTGGTCTCAAATTTATTAGATAACAATAAGAGCAAATTAACTTACAATACTGTATCTCATCCCATTTTTTCCCGAGTTCTGCAGAACAACATTAATTGCCACTAATTGCTATAATCCCACATTGAAACCACAAGTGAATACTATATTTTTTCAAACTTTCTTTTATCAGGATTCCCCAGTAAGTTACTCTAATGTTTAAGGATGCATCCTAAGGAGAGCAAGATGGTATTTTAGTATTTCAAAAGAACTGTTTCCATTTTGTTGTTATCTCCCTGTTTTCGGAAGGTGAAAAACATATCTGCATATACTTTCTTACACCGTGCACACTGTAATTTAACTCATGCCACGTGACTTAAATCAAGGTGTTTTAAGCTCATCTTCTGCTTTATACAGATCACAGGCTAAAGCGTACCACCATACATTTAAACAGTAATTTCTGTAACTGCCACACACTCACACAGCTCACACTGACACGGCTGTTTGGTTTTACAACTTACGATTTACTTTATGATTTAGAATGGAATGCATGGAATGCCCGGGCACTTACAAAAGATAACACGCAGTTACAGATCAACTATTACTCTTTTTTCACTGAATATTTCCTTTTCCAGCAGCTGCAAAAAGAGAGATCTCTGCATTATTTTTCACACCGCTAAAATCATTAGCAAAGGTCCATCCTGGCTCCCGAAACCGAGGCACAGAAACCTTGGGGTTGCTCGATCTACTCCCAAGATCGCTAGCGGCCAACTCTCAGACAGCAGCCCCTACTTTCCAGGTACCTTTACCACTGTGGACACGCTGGCCATGCATGAGGCGTGCCATCACGTGTTAGTGGCTCCCCGTCAAATGCAATTAAATGCAATTTTATTACAACATACCTTATTCGCTGTTTTTGCCGGAGGTCTTTTGTCTGCTCCCACAAATGAACAGCTGGGAGTGGAGTTCTTCCAAAAAAATTATCTGGGCGCGCCAATGTTGGTCATTCTCAGACATTCCTGCAGGCAAGCAGGACGCCCTCCTGGCTGGCTCACCAAATGAGGAGTCGAAAATGACCTTACAACCCTTAATATTGTAAAGAAAGATGTATTTACAGCGCTGGACACACAGGGAATAACTTCACCTAATACATGTGTAAATTTTCAGAAGCTGTGAGCTTGGTTAAATGCAGTAAAGTGTTAAATATTCATGAAAGTTTTAGGAACGCCTATACATATTCATAACTTGGTTCCAAACTTTGTTTTATAAGGATTCCCCACTAAGTTACTCCAGGCTCCACTTAGCGCTTTTGGGCTCTTTCAAGATTTGTTGGGCTCTTTCGGGCTCTGTCGGGACCCGTAAGGCTCTGTCAAGATGTGTCAGGCCTTGTTAGGCTCTGTAATGATTTGTTGAGCTCTTTCAGGCTCTGTCGCACTTTGTCTGCCTCTCTCAGTTCTTGCCAGGCTCTATTGTTTGCTATCATCAGTCGCTGTCGGGATTTGTTGAACCCTGCTGAGCTGAAATGGTCTCTTGAAGGGCCTGGTGGGCTCTGTCAGGCCCTGGTGGGCTCTGTCAAACTTTGTTGATCTCTTTTGGGCTCCCTCGTGTTTTGTCAGGCTGTGTGTGGCTCTTGCGCGCTCTGTCAGATTCTGACGGGCTCTATTGGATTCTGTCAGGATCTGTCAGGCCCTGTTGGGTTCTGTCAGAATGTGTTGGGATCTGACCGTCAAAGACCGTCAGAGCAAAACAGGGCATGACAGAGCCCAAGAGAACTCAATAGGGCACCGACTAATCCCGACAGCACCTGACAGCGTACTGCAGAGACTAGCAGGGCCTGACAGTGGCCAACAAAGCACGACATATCCTGAAAGAGCTCAAGAAAGCATTACAAAGCCTGACACGGCCTGACACAGCTTGACAGAGCCTTATAGATCCCGACAGAAACTGTCAGAGCCTGACAAGGCCAAACAAAGCTTGAAAGAGCCCAAAAGCACCCAATGGAGCCTCACAGAGCTCGACAATAACCAATAGAGCTTGTCAAAACACGACCAAGCCCTTCAAATCCTGACATGGCCTGACAGAGCCCAATAGACCTTAAGAATGCCTAACACAGCCCGACAAAGCCTGAATAAGGGCAATAAACGTTGACAAAGTCTGACAGAGCCTGACAGAGCCTGACAGGGATTGAAAAAATCTGACAAAGCTGAAGAGAACCCGACAGAGTCAGACAAGGCCTGACACAGCATGACAGAGCTTTACAGAACCTGAAAAAGCCTGGTAGGGCAGAAAGAGCCCCAAAAAGCTTGACAAAGCCCAAGAGAGACCGACAGAGCCCGAGAGAGACCGACAGATCTCGACAAAGTCACAGAGAGACCGACAGGGCCTGAAAGAGCCTGACAAAACCTGGCAGTGATTGACGGAGTCCTGCAGAGCCTGACAGAGCCTGACAAAGACCAACAAAGCCTGACAGATTGTGACAGAGACCAACAGAGCCTGAAAAGGGCTTACAGAGCCCCACAAGACCTGACAGAAGCCGTCAAAGCCTGACAAAGACCGACAAATCCATACAGGGACCAAAAAAGCCCACAAGGATTTAAGAAAAGCCCGACTGTTGGAGCGATAAAGGACTCAGCAAACATTCCGATTCAATGTGAATCACGCAAAGCCATTTATTACAGAAACAAGCCTCCTTATATATGCAACTATATTCTAATCACGCGTCCACGCTCCAAGCATGGATTCGCTAAATGAGTATCATGGGCTGTCCACGCACTGGAGTCTCACTGATGATACGTCCGATGATTCACGCCATGTTGGGGCCCCGTTAATGAGGAGACGCCCCTCTTTCTCACAGCAGATTTTGTTCTCAGCTTCTCAAAGCAGCCTTGAGATTCCTTTGAGCCTGACTAATTCAGCAACAAATCTTTATCTATTAAAACCCCTCCACACTTCCCCCTTTCTGTTACTGAATTAGTCAGGCCCCTTTAACTACACGGTGAATGATTTTTGAAATATACTGCAACATAGAACACGTGATTAACAACATAATTACAATTACATATAATGCAGTTAAACCTTACTTAATAAGATCAAACAACTACCTGCCTATTCTTAAAACCTTAATTCTACTATGACAACCTTATTAACACACTATTTTAATAGATTAAAAATAACCAGACAAGTTAATACAATATATTCTCTTAAATTCCTAAAAGATTTATAACTGCGCATTTTATAGGATAACATACTTAATACCATCAGTATATACTAATAGTTGAATTAATATCTTAAAAGTTATCTTAACCTATTTAAAAGATCAATAGCTTAACCTTAATATCCCTTCTAAAACTTTATCAGTTGCTGAACTTAGATTACTATGGTAGAGATATCTCATAATTTTACCTTATCTATGCATTGACTATCTAATCATAATATCACCCTTTTGGATCTCCTGCTGATTGTTCAAATTGCCATTCCCCACAGAAGGTCCACCACCTGCTTGCTAATAGGCTTCTAGACCACCAGGTCTGCGAGCATCTATAACACTGAATTGGGATCCATGGTTTACATCTGAAACAGTCCTCACAACTTATCTCCCTCCTGTCCATCTGCATCCGTTGAATGTTTGTTGAATCCACTTCAATCCTTGGCCTGTAATGACACAAACATAATCTTTTCCCCAGGTTATCAGTTTTTTGTTTGTTTGTTTGTTTGTTTGTTGTTGTTGTTGTTTGTTTTGTTTTGTTTTGTTTTGTTTTTAATGCACAGCACAGTTTAAAAATTTAAGTTATTTTCTGGTCTCAAAATTACTAGACAACAATATAAGCAATTACTCAAATGTGTAAGGATGCATCCTAAGGAGGAGCAAGGTGGTATTTTAGTGCGTGGAACCGGTTCCCATTTTGTAATTATCTCCCCAAACAAAATTATTTTGGTACCAAAAAAAAAAATGCAAATTAAAACACTGAGCTCAGATATGAAAACCAAATACCAAGTTCAAATATGCAGATGGATCACAGTTACACTTATTCAAGTCAATATCTCGATTTTTGCATTGCAGCTTTGAACTGCTTACTGCTCAGCCAGGTAGAGGTACCACTGGGTCTCCCTGACAAAACAGGTCAGTGCACGCAGGAGCCCAATCGGCACCTGCCCCCCCCGCCGCCGCAGCAAGCTGGACTGGGCAAGGCTTTTATTAGTGTCTCATCTGGTGTGCTACAACTGTTATTCCAAAACCAGGATTCTTTACTTGATGTGCATACAAAAAAGCCAAATCCAGCACATCGAGATGAGACACAGCCTATCACAGAGTTGCGCAAGTCTGGATATTGGAGTAAAGCTAGCATTCTAGAAAGAAACGTAACAGCTATTTCACACAAAATCTTATCATCATGTTCACGTAGTAAGGAACTAAATCACTCATGATCTTCTGTATTATCACAAAACGCACATTTTGAGTCCATGGATTCTCATTATTTAACAGCCTGTGAAATCACCATACCACACAACAAAAACCTACTGCAACATGCTTAAACAGATACCCACAGGTTAATGAGGAGAGCATCTTGCAGACTTCAGCAAATTTACTGTGACCTGTGTGTTGTCAGTTAACTCTCTCTCAGCTTGTTGAAGTTCAAACCATTCCGCCTGTAAAACTGTCTGAAATGATTTAATGATCTCTTGTAGGGATTTATTTTGTCCTGATCTTCTCGCCTTAAAAACAACATTAATTGCAACAAAGCATTATACTTCAAGGTTCTATCCTCCGGACACTTTTCCCATTCATCTAACTTAATCAGCAGCCATCATTGATCATAACATTTCACAAGATCTTCCTTCCTCATATTTTCAAGTGCTTTCCTATGTTTTAAAACACCTCCCAATACCGATTTCTTAGGAATATGACTGAAAACAGTCGTTTCTGACCCCATCTCGTAAGTAAAAACCATGAGAAGAGGGAGGGAGGGGGGGAAGCACAGGATTGCTTGCAGCGTGAGTGGGAAAAGTGGGGAGAAGGTTTTACGGCGCACTTATACCACAAAGAAGCAATAGTAACAACAACCAGCAAAACAATTAACTCACATTCTGGACAAGTTGCTTGATTTTCAGAGAGCCAATACATAGAAACACATAATATGTACTGTAAAACTCGCAGATAACACGTTGATAGCAAACATTATCATTCTCTACTGCTAATTTCAACACTAGTGCTTCCTTAGCTTCTAAGTTTTCAGCCTGATTATTGATGGCCTCTTGAAGATGGTCAATAAATTGCATGTAATTTTCATTGGGACCCTGATTAATAGTTGCAAATGATTTGGCTGCTTTGTCGGTTTCAGGCACCTCTATCATAGCTTGACATGCGAGGTCTGTTGACTGCCTCAGGATTTCAGAAACTTATCGTGCCTGTAATTGTGGTGTGCCAATTAGTGTGTCTTCCAAGAGTTGGGGAAGAGTTGCCTTTCAACGAATCTCCATCGTTCTGAGGCACGGAATGACCTTACAACCCTTGAGGTTATAAAGAAGGTATGTATTTATTTACGACGCCGGACACACGGGGAATCATTTCACCTAATACGTGTGTAAAATTACAATAGCTGTGAACTTGGTTAAATGTCGTAAAGTGTTACATATTCATGAAAGTTTTAGGAACACCTATACATATTCATAACCTGTCCCCAAGAAGGCGGTTCTTATTACAATGAGTTCCGGGAGACCATTTCCATAGCCTGCACCTCTGTCTCCTCCTAGTTGCGCCTGCGCAGTGATCGTGAACCCGGGTCCTCTTTCTCTGTACACGGTCAAATTTGGTCCAGTGTGATGAGTTGGTTAGGTCTCAGACTGCTGAGTTGGTTAAAACTGGCGTATCTCCTGTCCTGTGCCCAAGTTTCTATAATCTAGTTCACCCAAGGATGCACCAAGGATGCACCCAAGGATTATTACTTTTGTAAGGCATCAGTGAAGTCCTGTTTTTTGTACAATAAGTTACACAGAGCTAAGCAAGTCTAGGCAATAGTGATGTGGGTTTTTGAAGCCTGGAGTGACATTTGCTTTCCTCCAGTCCTCAGGCACCTCTCCCATTTCCCAAGACTTGGCAAAGATGATGGAGAGTAGTCCAGCAATGACCAGCTCCCTCAGCAACCCATCCGGACCCATGGATTTATGGATGTCCAGATTGCCTAACTGCTCCTTAATCCAGTCCTCATCAACCCAGGCAAACTCGTCCATTGTCCTGCCTTCCTCTGGGGCCTCAGCGGTACGAGGCTCCTCAGGACAGCTTCTGGGAGAGTAGACAGAGACAAAGGCGACATTCAGTAACTCTGCCTTCTCTGTATCTTCTGTCACCAGGGCACCCACCTCGTTCATCAGTGGGTCTACATTGCCTCTGGTGTTAGTTTTATCTGCCACATATTTGAAAAAGCTCTTCCTGTTGTCCTTGACCCCTCTCACCAGGTTTAATTCTAAGGAGGCCTTAGCTTTCCTAGTTGCCTCCCTACACCCTCTGACAACAGTCTTATATTCTCCCCAAGTGGCCAGCCCCTCCTTCCATGACCTATAAACTCTCCTCTTCCACTTGAGCATACCCAGCAGGTCCCTGTTTAACCACGCAGGTGTCCTGGCTCCCTTCCTTGACTTCCTACATGTCGGGATACTCTGATCTTGTGCCCAGTAGAAACAGTCCCTGAACACTAACCACCTATTTGGGCCCCTTTACCTTCAAGCAGCCTTTCCCACGGGATTTCCCCTAGGATTTCCCCCGTTAACTAGTTCATCCAAGCATGCACCCAAGGATTATCATCTTTGCAAGGCGTCAGCAAACTCCTGTTTCTCGTACAATAAATTACACAAAGCTAAGCAAGGCTAGGGAATCGTGATGTGGGTTAAAGGGTTAGCTCTCTGTTAGCTCTTTAAGTGTTAGTTCTTTAAGTGTTAATTAGTTATTTGTTAAATCCTATAACACTGCTGGACTTCATAGTTCACTGCCAGGTGCTATCAGGATTTGTCGGGCCCTGTCGAGTTCTGTCGGGTGCTGCTAGGACCTGTGAGACTCTGTTGGGCTGTGTCATGCTTTCTCAGGTACCGCTGGGCTCTGCTAAGCTTTCTCGAAGTCTGTCAGGCTCTGTTCTTCCCTGGTAGGCTCTCGCAGTTTCTGGTAGGCTCTTTTAGGTCCTGTCATGCTCTTTCAAGCTCTGTCATGCTTTATCTGGCTCTGTTGGTCCTTCTTGAGCACTTCTTGTCGGGCACTGTCGGGCTTAGTTGGGCTCTGTTAATTCGTGTCAGGTTTTGTTGGCCTCTTTCAAGCTCTGTCTGGACCTGTAAGGCTCTGTCAAGCTGTGTCAGGCCCTGTCAGGCTCTGTAATGCTTTGTTGAGCTCTTTTAGTCTCTGTCGCACTTTGTCACCCTCTTTCAGGTCCTGCTGGGCTCTATCATTCGCTATCAGTCCCTGTCAGGATTTTTCGAACCCTGTTGAGCTGTGTTGGTTTCTGTCAGGCCCGTTCGTGCTCTGTCAGGCCCTGTCAGGTTCTGTCAGGATCTGCCGGGATCTGTTAGGCTTTCTCAAAGTTTATCAGGCTCTGTCGTGATTTGTCAGGCCATATCAGGCTTTGTCGGGCTTTTTTGGGGCATGTAGAGCACTGTCAATTTGTGTCATGCCTTGTCGGGGTCTGTAAGGCTTTGTCAAGCTCTGTCCAGGTCTTTTAGGCTTTGACGGGCTCTGTCTATCTATGTCGGGCTCTGTTGGGTATTTTCGTGCTGTGATGGGCTCTATTGGGCTTTGTCGGGTTCTCTCTGACTCTGTGGGGCCTGCTTGGGCTCTGTCGGGTTTTGTTGGGCTCTGTCAGGCCTTGTCAAGCATTTTTGGGCAGTGTTGGTCTTTGCTGGGCTTTTTTGGTTTCTATCGGGCTTTGTCGGTCTCTGTTGGGCTCTGTCAGGTTCTGTCAGGATCTGTCAGGCCCTGTCAGGCTCTTTCAGGAATTGTCGGGCTTTGTTGGGCCTTGCCATGCGCTAAGGGGCCCTGTCAGGTTCTGTCAGGATCTTTGGGGCTTTCTTGGGACCTGGCGTGCTCTGCGAGGCCCTATCAGGTTCTGTCAGAATTTCTTGGGATCTGTTGGGCTTTCTCAGGCTTTGTCGGTCTCTGTTGTGATCTGTTGGGCAATATAAGATTTTGTCAGAATTTTTTGAGCATGTAGGGCATTGTCAATCTTTGTCATGCCCTGTGAGGCTCTGTTAGGTCTTGCCAAGCTCTGTCCAGATATTTTTGGCTGTGACAGGCTCTGTCTATCTATTTCAGGCTCTCTAGAGCATTTTTGGGCTATGATGGTCTCTATCAGGCTTTGTCAGCTTCTGTCTAACTCTGTGAGGCCTGCTCGGGCTCTTTCGGGTTTTCTTGGCCTCTGTCAGTCTCTTTCAAGCGTTGTTGGGCAGTGATGGGCTTTTTTGGTCCCTGTATGGATTTGTCGGTCTTTGTCAGGCTTTGACGGCTTCTGTCAGGTCTTGTGGGGCTCTGTAAGCCCTTTTCAGGCTCTGTTGGTCTCTGTCACAATCTGTCAGGCTTTGTTGGTCTTTGTCAGGCTCTGTCAGGCTCTGCAGGACTCCGTCAATCACTGCCAGGTTTTGTCAGGCTCTTTCAGGCCCTGTCGGTCTCTCTGTGACTTTGTCGAGATCTGTCGGTCTCTCTCGGGCTCTGTCGGTCTCTCTTGGGCTTTGTCAAGCTTTTTGGGGCTCTTTCTGCCCTACCAGGCTTTTTCAGGTTCTGTAAAGCTCTGTCATGCTGTGTCAGGCCTTGTCTGACTCTGTCGGGTTCTCTTCAGCTTTGTCAGATTTTTTCAATCCCTGTCAGGCTCTGTCAGGCTCTGTCAGACTTTGTCAACGTTTATTGCCCTTATTCAGGCTTTGTCGGGCTGTGTTAGGCATTCTTAAGGTCTATTGGGCTCTGTCAGGCCATGTCAGGATTTGAAGGGCTCGGTCGTGTTTTGACAAGCTCTATTGGTTATTGTCGAGCTCTGTGAGGCTCCATTGGGTGCTTTTGGGCTCTTTCAAGCTTTGTTTGGCCTTGTCAGGCTCTGACAGTTTCTGTCGGGATCTATAAGGCTCTGTCAAGCTGTGTCAGGCCGTGTCAGGCTTTGTAATGCTTTCTTGAGCTCTTTCAGGATATGTCGTGCTTTGTTGGCCACTGTCAGGCCCTGCTAGTCTCTGCAGTACGCTGTCAGGTGCTGTCGGGATTAGTCGGTGCCCTATTGAGTTCTCTTGGGCTCTGTCATGCCCTGTTTTGCTCTGACGGTCTTTGACGGTCAGATCCCAACACATTCTGACAGAACCCAACAGGGCCTGACAGATCCTGACAGAATCCAATAGAGCCCGTCAGAATCTGACAGAGCGCGCAAGAGCCACACACAGCCTGACAAAACACGAGGGAGCCCAAAAGAGATCAACAAAGTTTGACAGAGCCCACCAGGGCCTGACAGAGCCCACCAGGCCCTTCAAGAGACCATTTCAGCTCAGCAGGGTTCAACAAATCCCGACAGCGACTGATGATAGCAAACAATAGAGCCTGGCAAGAACTGAGAGAGGCAGACAAAGTGCGACAGAGCCTGAAAGAGCTCAACAAATCATTACAGAGCCTAACAAGGCCTGACACATCTTGACAGAGCCTTACGGGTCCCGACAGAGCCCGAAAGAGCCCAACAAATCTTGAAAGAGCCCAAAAGCGCTAAGTGGAGCCTGGAGTAACTTAGTGGGGAATCCTTATAAAACAAAGTTTGGAACCAAGTTATGAATATGTATAGGCGTTCCTAAAACTTTCATGAATATTTAACACTTTACTGCATTTAACCAAGCTCACAGCTTCTGAAAATTTACACATGTATTAGGTGAAGTTATTCCCTGTGTGTCCAGCGCTGTAAATACATCTTTCTTTACAATATTAAGGGTTGTAAGGTCATTTTCGACTCCTCATTTGGTGAGCCAGCCAGGAGGGCGTCCTGCTTGCCTGCAGGAATGTCTGAGAATGACCAACATTGGCGCGCCCAGATAATTTTTTTGGAAGAACTCCACTCCCAGCTGTTCATTTGTGGGAGCAGACAAAAGACCTCCGGCAAAAACAGCGAATAAGGTATGTTGTAATAAAATTGCATTTAATTGCATTTGACGGGGAGCCACTAACACGTGATGGCACGCCTCATGCATGGCCAGCGTGTCCACAGTGGTAAAGGTACCTGGAAAGTAGGGGCTGCTGTCTGAGAGTTGGCCGCTAGCGATCTTGGGAGTAGATCGAGCAACCCCAAGGTTTCTGTGCCTCGGTTTCGGGAGCCAGGATGGACCTTTGCTAATGATTTTAGCGGTGTGAAAAATAATGCAGAGATCTCTCTTTTTGCAGCTGCTGGAAAAGGAAATATTCAGTGAAAAAAGAGTAATAGTTGATCTGTAACTGCGTGTTATCTTTTGTAAGTGCCCGGGCATTCCATGCATTCCATTCTAAATCATAAAGTAAATCGTAAGTTGTAAAACCAAACAGCCGTGTCAGTGTGAGCTGTGTGAGTGTGTGGCAGTTACAGAAATTACTGTTTAAATGTATGGTGGTACGCTTTAGCCTGTGATCTGTATAAAGCAGAAGATGAGCTTAAAACACCTTGATTTAAGTCACGTGGCATGAGTTAAATTACAGTGTGCACGGTGTAAGAAAGTATATGCAGATATGTTTTTCACCTTCCGAAAACAGGGAGATAACAACAAAATGGAAACAGTTCTTTTGAAATACTAAAATACCATCTTGCTCTCCTTAGGATGCATCCTTAAACATTAGAGTAACTTACTGGGGAATCCTGATAAAAGAAAGTTTGAAAAAATATAGTATTCACTTGTGGTTTCAATGTGGGATTATAGCAATTAGTGGCAATTAATGTTGTTCTGCAGAACTCGGGAAAAAATGGGATGAGATACAGTATTGTAAGTTAATTTGCTCTTATTGTTATCTAATAAATTTGAGACCAGGAAAAGATTTAAGTTATGGAGATATGGAAAAAGAACAAACTAAATATTATGACGGATGGGAGCTTGGTAGAGATTGTATTTAAAAGTGGTTTCAAAGTAGCTAGAATATGAACTGAATTAGATCTAGGAAAATAATGGAAATAATGGACTTATATTTAATATGCTGTTTTTCTGACATCTGCAAAAGGTAAATGGGACTGAGGAATGTAACTATTGCTGAGCTAACTGGAATTGCATATAAAGTGTATTATGACTGGAATTAAATGGAAAAACAAAAAAAGTGAAATATCCCAGGCCTGTGCTGCAACATAAATTTCAGGTGTGTGCCAAGCTGCAAGATAAACTCAACCTCCTCCATCCGCGTGGCCTCTCCTGTGTCTAAACTGCAGCAAGGAGAGAAAGAAAAAAAAACCAAACAAACCAAACACTGCTAGAAGTGGCGGAGGGGTAAGGAGGTTGGGGAGGACAAGCCATATGCCTCTCAGGATATCCTGACACACGAAATGCTGCGAGCTCCCCTAGAGACGTTATAGAAGCTGAGGGCAACAGAAAGTAGAAATTTGGAAATGTTGTTAGATGAAGCTTGGAGAGTATTCGGTAAGAGGGAAAAGGAAGATTGTTGAAAGGATAAGAAAGTATGGAACTGAAGAGATTGGAAGGGTTTGAAAGCCTTTAGAGAGAGATCAATGTATATTGGGAAAATGAATGTCGGGGAAGGTGCAGAGGAAGTAGGCAGAGAGAGAAACGGACAGTGACAAGTTTTGAAAAAGACTGATAGGAACCTGGAATGAACAGAAACTAGTGGAATTTTTGGTAGATTGCCAATAAGTAACAATTACATGGCAAGTAAAGGGAGCCACTGGCCAAAGAGAAAGGGCGTATTTTTGTGCACCTTTGAAACACAAATTGGGTAAACAAGTAGGCATTTATAAATTTTTATGTATGCCAAATTCCCCGAAACCTATTTTGGAGAGAAATCTGTTGGAACAAATGGATGCAATAATCAGATTTGAAAAAGGAGAAATTACTCTGGAGGTAAATGATCAGCAATATATGAAAATAATGGGCTTGCTTTTAGCAACTGTTCCCACAGAAGGCAAGATTAATGAAGAAGTCATTAACCAAGTGTAGCCTAGTGTATGGACTACTGATGTACCTGGAAGAACCAAAAATGCTCCACCCATGTCCTGGTTTTGTTAAAAACAAGTTTCTGTTTTAGTGAATTTGCCTGTCAGCTAAAGCTTTTATATTAGCTGCATTGTCCTGGAAAACCAGATACATGTTTTTGTAAACATAGAAATGGAATGCGAGGTTACTGATAACGAACTGATGCACATCTCTTGAGAGGGGAAATGAGAAACAGATGACCAAGAAACTGAGCAACTGAGTATAACATTCCATTCCCGTGAATACTTCATATAAAAGTGGGAGATCGCGAGGATCTCGTCCCTTTTCCTTATGGCCGACATTAGGAGACGACCTTGCTAGTCGTCCCTGCGAACTGAGGCCTAGTGAGAGACTGAATCCAGCTCCGGTTGGCTGCAGAGTCCAATCCAGGACTTCGGGCGCCAGCTCTGCAGTTGCTGGGACTTTCAAGATGGGTTTTGTATATTTTGTGTTATTTTCTCTATTCTTATTAGTAGCATTAGTAAAACACTTTTAATTTTTCCAACTCTCTTCTCTCTGCCCTTCTTTCCCTCCTGATCACCTGTCCTGAGTGGGAAGAGGGGAGAGGGAGGGGTTGAAGAGGGAAGAGGGGGTTAACAATACATCTGCCATGGTTTTATTGTCACCTCGCAATCAAAAAACTCGACATATAATTGGCGCCCAACGTAGCGCCCATGAAAGGTTAAAATTTGGCAGTGAAAAGGGGTAAATTTAGAGATTTTTTGCTTTGCTACTGCTCTGATGTATCGTTCAATTTTCTTGGCACGGTGCCAACTCATAGAGTTTTGATACTTGTGGGTCTGTTTGCTTTGGACATTATTTAGTGGTATTAAGGCAGAGTGAATTACATTGGTTTAAAAATGTTGTGGTATAAGTTTTGTCAGTTATTTTTTACATTGTGCTCGGTGATACCATACCTGTGCTGGGCATTCTTTCTGAATCGAAGTATTCATTACACAACAACAAGAAACTGGACGATGGTTATGATGATTCTGTGTGGTTTGGCACTAGTTTATTTCATTATACTGCAGCCTCTAATGAATTTCTACTCGTTTCTGCTTTACCTTGAAAATCCTCTGGGAGAGATAAAAGACCAATACGGTTATGTATTTGCTAATTGGTCGAGCGAATCTTTAGAAAGGCTGACTAACAATGCTTTCACTTTTTCACTAGGATGGTTTACAAACATTTTTGAGAGCTTTGAATATCCTTGGAGCTTTGATAGAACTATGATGGTGCTATTTGGTTTGCTGAGTGTGTGTCAGTTTGTGTTACTGTTAAGAGAAATGAGGTTAAATAGGAGGTTTGTGTCTCTTTTTAGTCCTGAGATTTGCGGTGTGTCTTCAGAAGCTTTAGCAAAAAGCACTCCTAGCTGCCCGAGAAAAAGGAAAACAGCAAAAGCTGCGACTGCAGCCACTGCCCCCCCCCACCATCACAGACACCGCTGCTTCGCAGGCCCAAGCTACAACTCCGCCGCAAGGCTCGACTGCCAAGGTCGCAGCAGATAATGTTACTTCTCCAGCCTCAAAGGTTAACAAGGCAGTCCCTCCTTCCTCACACACTGGGCACTGTTGCTGCTGTAACCATAACAATCACTGTGACTATGCCAATGCCAGTGACAGTCATTCAGACTCTGGAAATGAATCAAATGATGTTGAGCCCATATTGGCATCAGTTGCTGGTTGTAAGAAAGTCACTAGAAAGACTACGCGTGCAGCAGGTGATAGCACAGGGGCCACAGGGCCAACATCAACCCAAGGGGCATCACCAGCACAGGGAGGAGATGAAGTGACCAACACTCGGTCCTTTTCTCCAAGTGAGCTGAGAGATCTGCGAAAAGACTTCAGTCGTCGTGAAGGCAAGAATATTTTAACCTGGCTGCTCCCATGCTGGGATAATGGGGAAGAAACAATCGAATTGGAAGGTGGCGAAGTCAGGCAGCTGGGATCTCTGTCAAAAGATTCCACCACTGATAGAGCAATTTCAAGAGACACTAACGCCACTACCCTCTGGACCTGATTCATGACAGCTATGAGAGTAAGATTTCCCTACAAGGAAGATTGTATATGCACATTAGGGAAATGGAATACTACGGAGAGAGGTATCCAGTTCCTGAGAGAATTAGCTGTATGAGAGATCATCTATTTTGGACCAAACAACCCACCGGGGACAGACCCAGATAGAATCAATTGTACACGACCTCCGTGGCACAGATTTGTACAAAGTGCACCACCTGCATATGCTAAGTCATTGGCAGGAATGGTCTGGACACCAGGAGTACAAACCATTTCTATCACAATTGAACAGCTTTGAGAATTTGAAGACAGCCTTGCTGTTTCTCTACGGGCTTGTGTCTCTGCTGCAGAGAAACTGTGTGAAAAATCTGATGACCAGTTTGAAAAGCTGTTGCAAAATAACAAAGAACTCAGAGAAGACACATACCATTCACGACCTGCACGAACCTATGTTTCAGCTATTAGGAGAAGGCATTTCCAATCTCAAGAGAGAGGACAGATGCAGTCCACAAAAGAAGAGGTTCACCGTGGTTCTTTCTACGTGAGCAGGGAGAAAACATGAATAGGTGGCATGGAAGACCTACCTCAGAACTTCAAGAACGAGTACGTGAGATAAAAGGAAAAACTCCTAGGAAGGTGGCTGCTCCAGTTTACAAAAGGAGCAGAAGAGATTCTGATGCTCTTGAAGGAACCTCTAATTCACACCCAGAGACTGTGCAAAATAGAAATTAGAGGTGCCCTGCCTCCAACCAGGTGGAGGAAAGAGATAACAGAGCTTATTGGACTGTACAAATATGATGGCCTGGTACAACACACCCCCAGGAGTACAAAGCTTTAGTGGACACTGGTGCACAGTGCATGATAATTCCTTCTAATTATAAAGGAACGCAATCCATCAGCATTGTTGGAGTGACTGGGGGATCCCAGGAAGTGACTGTGTAAGAGGCTGAAATGAGCCTAACTGGAAAAAAATGGCAAAAGCATCCCATTGTGACTTGTCCAGGTGCTCCTTGCAGCCTTGGCATAGACTACCTCAAGAGAGGGTATTTTAAGGACCCAAGAGGGTATAGGTGGGCATTTGGTATAGCAGCTGTGGACACTGGGAAAACTGAACAGCTGTCTGATTTGCCTGGTCTTTCAGATGACCCTTCTGTTGTAGGACTGCTGATGGTTGACGATCAGCAGGTGCCAATTGCTATCATGACAGTGCATCGCTGACAAAATCGCATCAATCGAGACTCTTTGATTCCTATGCAGAAGTTGATCCATCAATTGGAAAGCCAGGGTGTGATCAGTAAGACTCGCTCACCTTTTAACAGCCCAATTTGGCCAGTGTGCAAGTCTAGTGATCAGTGGAGACTAACTGTAGACTGTTGTGGCCTGAATTAAGTTACACCACCACTGAGTGCTCCTGTGCCTGACATGCTAGAACTGCAATTTGAACTGGAGTCAAAGGCAGCTAAGTGGTATGCTACAATTGACATTGCTAATGCATTTTTCTCTATTCCTTTAGCAGCTAAATGCAGGCCGCAGTTTGCTTTCACCTGGAGGGGTATCACTTGCCCCAGGGGTGGAAACACAGTCCTACCATCTGCCATGGACTGATCCAGACCACGCTGCAGCAAGGTAAAGCTCCAGAACACTTGCAATATATTGATGACATCATCGTATGGGGCGACACAGCCAAAGAAGTCTTTGAGAAAGGTGAGAGAATAATTCAGATTCTTTTGGATGCTGGTTTTGCCATAAAACGAAGCAAGGTCAAGGGACCTGCACGAGAGATCCAATTTTTAGGAATAAAATGGCAAGATGGCCGTAGTCAGATCCCCATGGATGTGATCAACAAAATTGCAGCAATGTCTCCACCTACTAATAAAAAGGAGACACAGACTTTCTTGGGCATTGTAGGTTTTTGGAGAACGCATATTCCTGACTACAGCCAGATTGTGAGCCCTCTCTATTGAGTGACTCGTAAAAAGAACCAATTTGAGTGGGGCCCTGAACAACGACAAGCCTTTGAAGAAATTAAGCATGAGATAACTCATGCGGTGGCCCTTGGACCAGTTCAGACTCGACAAGACGTTAAAAATGTGCTGTACCGTGCAGCCGGAGATAATGGACTTACCTGGAGCCTCTGGCAGAAAGCACCAGGAGAAACCCAAGGTCAACCCTTAGGGTTTTGGAGTCGAGGATACAAAGGATCTGAGGCCAACTATACTCCTACTGAAAAAGAGATGCTCGCAGCATATGAAGGAGTCCGAGCTGCTTCAGAAGTGATCGGTACTGAAGCACAGCTCCTCCTAGCACCTCGACTGCCGGTGCTGAGCTGGATGTTCAAAGGGACAGTTCCCTCTCCACATCATGCAACCGAAGTTACGTGGAGTAAATGGATTGCATTGATCACACAGTGAGCTCGGATTGGAAGTCCCAATCGCCCAGGGATCTTAGAAGTGATTACAGACTGGCCAGAAAGTAAAGACTTTGGGATGTCTCCAGATGAGGAGGAAGTAACACGTGCTGAAGAAGCACCACCATATAATACACTTTCAGAGACTGGAAAGCAGTATCCACTGTTCACAGATGGATCCTGCCGTCTTGTAGGTAAACATCTAAGGTGGAAAGCTGTGTGGAGTCCCACACAACAAGTTACAGAAGCCACTGAAGGACAAGGTGAGTCAAGTCAATTTGCAGAAGCGAAAGCCATCCAGCTGGCTTTGGACATTGCTGAATGAGAGAAGTGGCCAATACTTTATCTCTATACTGACTCATGGATGGTAGCAAATGCCTTGTGGGGGTGGCTACAGCAATGGAAGAAAAGCAACTGGCAGCGCAGAGGTAAACCCATTTGGGCTGCCACACTGTGGCAAGACATTGCTGCTCAGCTAGAGAGCCTGCCTGTGAAAGTTCGCCATGTAGGTAGATACTCATGGGCCTGAAAGTCGAGCTACCGAGGAACATCTAAACAACCAACAAGCGGATCAAGCTGCTAAGATTAAAGTAGCTGAGGTGGACTTGGACTGGCAACATAAAGGTGAACTTTTTCTAGCTCAGTGGGCCCATGATGCTTCAGAGCATCAAGGTAGAGAGGCCACATATAAATGGGCTCGCGATCAAGGGGTGGATTTAACTATGGACACTATTTCACAGGTTATTCATGAATGTGAAACTTGCACCAAAATCAAACAAGCTAAACAGTTAAAGTCTGCATGGTATGGGGGGTGATGGTTAAAGTATGGAGAGGCTCAGCAGATTTATTATATGACACTTCCACAAACACATAAAGGTAACCGTTATGTACTTACAATGGTGGAAGCAACCACTGGATGTTTGGAAACATATGTTCTACCTCATGCTACAACCCAGAATACTATCTTGGGCCTTGAAAAGCAAGTCCTTTAGCGACATGGTACGCCAGAAAAAATTGAATCAGACAATGGTATTCATTTCAAAAACAGTCTTATAGACAATTGGGCCAAAGAACATGGTATTGAGTGGGTATATCATTTTCCATATCATGCACCAGCCTCTTGGAAAGCTGAAAGGTACAATGGTTTGTTAAAAACTACACTAAAGGCACTTGGTGGTGGAACCTTTAAAAACTGGGATTCACGTTTAGCAAAAGCTACTTGGTTGGTCAACACCAGGGGATCAACCAATCGAGCCGGGCCTGCCCAATCAGAAATTCTTGGTACTGTAGAAGGAGATAAAGTCCCTGTAGTACACATGAAAAATATGTTAGGAAACACAGTCTGAGTTACTCCTGCCTCAGGCAAAGGCAAGTCCATTCATGGGATGGTTTTTGCCCAAGGACCTGGCAGCACCTGGTGAGTGATGCTTAAGGATGGAGATGTTCAGTGTGTACCTCAAGAGGATTTGATTTTAGGTGAAAATATTCAATACTGAACTGCATGATGTGAATTGCCATACTAACAGTGTTTAATCAGTGTCTTTCAGATCAAGACAGTGATGAAGAAACCAGAGCTAGCTTCTTCGAGTGGCGCCTGACAACTTCTTTGAAGCTGATGACTTTAACCCACAAACTATGGTCATGAGATGCAGTAGATGTATCATTTTCCTGTCCTGGGAGACTGTTGTGACAAATGAACTTAATGAAGTTTTTCAAAGGATGGCCCACTGATTAAGAGAATGATGAATTACTCCTGTGTATATATGTACATAGGTATATATATAGTAGTAGTGATTAATTAGATTGTACTGATAAGGTTTAACTATACCATAAATGGCATATTTGAAGGGGTGGAATGTCCTGGTTTTGTTAAAAACAAGTTTCTCTTTTAGTGAATTGGCTTGTTAGCTAAAGTTTTTATATTAGCTGCATTGTCCTGGAAAACCAGATACATGTTTTTGTAAACATAGCAATGGAATGCGAGGTTATTGATAAAAAATTGATCACAGTATCAAAATATCACAGTATGTTTGGGATTGGAAGGGACCTCAAAAGATCATCTAGTCCAATCCCCCTGCTGGAGCAGGAACGCCTAGGTGAGGTCGCACAGGAACATGTCCAGGTGGGTTTTGAATGTCTCCAGGGAAGGAGACTCCACAACCCCCCTGGGCAGCCTGTTCCAGTGCTCTGTCACCCTCACTGAGAAGAAGTTTTTTCTCAAATTTAAGTGGAACCTCTTGTGTTCCAGCTTGATCCCATTACCCCTTGTCCTATCATTGTTTGCCACCGAGAAGAGCCTGGCTCCATCCTCGTGGCACTCACCCTTTATATATTTATAAACATTAATAAGGTCACCCCTCAGTCTCTGAAAAAGGTTATTAGGAAGGCGCTGGAGAGAGACTCGAACTCTCGTGGGTTACTCTGAGCAGTATTTATTGTAGAAGATTCGCAGGAACAGCAGGGTTGGATCACCCCCTCAGAGAGTGACAATCATACAGCAATACAGCTAGTCATTATATAGGGTTCTAACAGGTATTATGCAACTAAGCAAAATTTATCACTGTCTATCACTGTCAATGTCTTCAGGTTCCTTCTGTCCCAGTGGTCTGCAGGTTTCACTTCTTCCTTCATGTTCCACTTCGGCAAGTACCGAACAAAAAGTCCTCGGGTTGCACGACTAGCTTTGAAGTTCTACCTGTCTCATTTGTTATCCATAGTTCATCAGTCTAGCACAGAAATCAGCAAACCTAAGAATAGCATTTATCAATGTCTAAGGGTACAAAGCAAGCATAAGGTAACCACGCTCGTGGTTCTGGGCAAGGGCTATACAGGAGACAAGCTGAGACTTGCAGCCTTAGCAGCACAGCTTATAACACTGATACAGGCCAAAAATCCAAATTTCCTATTTTCCTATAACAGTCTCCTCTTCTCCAAACTAAAGAGACCCAGCTCCCTCAGCCTTTCTTCATAAGGGAGGTGATCTACTCCCTTAATCATCTTTGTTGCCCTACGCTGGACCCTCTCCAGCAGTTCCCTGTCCTTCTTGAACTGAGGGGCCCAGAACCGGACACAATATTCTAGATGGGGTCTCACCAGGGCGGAGTAGAGGGGAAGGAGAACCTCTCTCGATCTACTAACCACCCCCCTTCTAATACACCCCAGGATGCCATTGGCCTTCCTGGCCACAAGGGCACAGTGCTGGCTCATGGTCATCCTGTTGTCCACCAGGACCCCCAGGTCCCTTTCCCCTACACTGCTCTCTAATATGTAATTTCCCAACCTATACAGGAACCTGGGGTTGTTCCTGCCCAGATGCAGGACTCTACACTTTCCCTTGTTAAATTTCATCAGGTTATTCCCCGCCCAAGTCTCCAGACCGTCCAGGCCCCACTGGATGGCAGCACAGCCTTCTGGCGTGTCAGCCATTCCTGTCAGCTTAGTGTCATCAACAAACTTGCTGATAGTGCACTCTGTTCCCTCGTCCAAATCGTTAATGAATATATTGAATAATATTGGCCCCAGGACTGACACCTGAGGCACTCCACTAGATACTGGCCTCCAACTAGACTCTGCACCATTGACTACAACTCTCTGGCTTCTCTCCTTAAGCCAGTTTGCAACACACCTCACTACTCTATTGTCTAGACCACACCTCCTCAACTTAGCTGTGAGAATGCTGTGGGAGACTGTGTCAAAGGCTTTACTGAAGTCAAGGTAGACCACATCCACTGCTCTGCCATCATCCATCCACCTTGTTACATTCTCATAAAAGGCTATGAGGTTGGTCAAGCATGACTTTATCCTTGGTAAAGCCATGCTGACTGCCCCTAATAACCCTCTTATCCTTGATATGCCTTGAGATGGCACCAAGGATAAGCTGTTCCATTACTTTCCCAGGGACAGAGGTGAGGCTGACCGGCCTATAATTACCTGGGTCCTCCTTCTTGCCCTTTTTGAAGACTGGAGTGACATTTGCTTTCCTCCAATCCTCGGGCACCTCTCCCGTTTCCCAAGACTTGGCAAAGATGATGGAGAGCGGTCTAGCAATGACTTCAGCCAGCTCCCTCAGCACCCCCGGATGCATCCCATCTGGACCCACGGATTTATGGATGTCCAGACTATTTAATTGCTCCCTAACCCAGTCCTCATCACCTAAAGCAAACTCCTCCATTGACCTGGCTTCATCCGGGGTCTCAGAGGTATAGGGCTCCCCAGGACAGCCTCCAGCAGAGTAGACAGAGACAAAGAAGGCATTCAAGTCCTGTTTCAGATCTATCAGTGTAGTATTTGCTTTATCAAAACATTGGCTGTTAATACTAGTGGAAATACAGCATTTGAAATTTCCTTGGAGATTTCTCACTTGCAGCAAGCAGATCTGCGCCATCCAAGCAGCTTCTTGTAGGCCATGCAACTAAACAGAATTCTCAGAAAACGTTATTTGAGCTTACAATTTACTTAACAAATCTTAACCTAAGAGAGGTATGGGACTTTCTGGCAACTATAAGAATTCATGTATTAAAACTTTGTTCCAAATTTGGCATTCCATTGGTCTCAAAAAATGGCCTTTCTTTCGTTCTCTCCCATGACCTCAAAAACTAGCATGGTGAATTTACTAAGAAGTCTCTTACAACTAATTACCACAGAATAAGTCTATCAACAAATTTTTGGTTTAATTTTCCAGTTTCATTAGAACTATGGGTCTGCTAAGGATGCCTTTAAACTTCACCCTCGGACTGCTCCATTCAATATTATATCGCTGCAGTGGGGGGGAGACAAAACCCCCCTTTCACTGCTTTAAAAGCGGGCAGCCAGGTTTTTCCATTTTTTTTTTTCTTTCTCTTCTTGCTGCAGTTCAGATATAACCAAGGTCACGCAGCTGGCATAATGGCTGGTACGAAGTAGAAGGCTCTGGGAAACTTCTCAGTTACAATGAGCTGCACACAGGCCTGGGATATTTTGCTCTTTTGTTTTCCCATTTCATTCCAACCATAATACACTTTATATGCAATTTCAAGTAGCTCAGCAATAGTTACATTCCTTAGCTCCATTTACCTTTTATAATCTAGAGATGTCAAAAAACAGTATAAACCAGTATAATAAACATAAATCCATTTTTCTATTTTCCTAGATCCAAATCAGTTAATATTCTAGCAAATTTAAATACAACCTCTTCCAAATTCACATCTGTCATAGCATTTTAACAATTTAAATGCTTTTCTAACAATATAAGCAATTACTCTAATGTGTAAGGATGCATCCTAAGGGGGGGGCAAGGCAGAATTTTAGCAGTGGAACCGGTTCCCATTTTAGTAATTATCTCCCCAAACAAGATTCTTTTGGTACCAAATATGAATATGCATGCTAAAATACTGAGCTCAGATGCGAAAACCAAATACTGAGTTAAAATATGCAGATGGATCACAGTCACACTAATTTAAGACAATATCTCAATTTTTGCATTGCACCTTTGGGCCGCTTACTGCTCAGCCAGGTGTAGGTACCTCTGGGTCTCCCTGAGAAAATAGGTCAGTGCGCGCTGGAGCCCCATCGGCACCCTCCCCCCTGCCGCCGCAGCGAGCTGGACTGGGCAAGGCCCTTTTTTTCTGTTTTGTTTTGTTTTGTTTTGTTTTGTTTTGTTTTGTTTTGTTTTTAGTGTCTCATCTGGTGCACTACAGCTGTTATTCCAAAACCAGGATTCTTTACATGGTGTGCATATGGAAAAGCCAAATCCACCACACCGAGATGAGACACAGCCTGTCACAGAGTTGCGCAAGTCTGAATGCTGGAATAAAGGTAGCATGCTGGAGAGAAAAATTCAGCTACTACACGCAAAATTCTACCATCACATTCACGCAGTAAAGAACTAAATTACTCATGATCTTCTGTATTATCACAAAATGCACATTTTGAGTCAACGGATTCTCATGATTTAACAGACTGTGAACTTATCGTACCATATAGCACAGACCTACCAAAATTGCAACATGCGTAAACAGATACCCACAAAGAAAACAGGCTAATAAGGAAAGCATCTTGCAGACTTTAACAAGTTTTCTGACCTGTGTGTTATCAGTTAACTCTCTCAGCTCATTGAAGTTCAAATCGTCCTGCCTGTAAAACTGTCTGAAATGATTTAATGATTTCTTGTAGAGATTTATTTTGTCCTGCTCTTCTGGCCTCGAAAACAACATTAATCGCAACAAGATTCTATTCTCCGGACACTTTTGCCAATCATTTAACTTATACAGCAGCAACACTGATTTCAATATTTAACAAGATCTTCCTTCCTTATAATCCCGAGTGCTTTCCTAAGTTTTAAAACACCTCCCAATACTGATTTTTTAATAACACAACTGAAAACAATTATTCCTGACGCCATCTTGCTAGTAAGAACCTTGAGAAGAGGGAGGGAGGGAGGGGGAGGAGGGGAGGAAGGCACAGGGCTGCTTGCAGCGTGAATGGGAAAAGCGGGGAGAAGGTTTTACGGCGCACTTAAAAACAACTAGTAAAACAATTAACTCACATTCCTGACAAGCTGCTTGATTTTCAGAGAGGCAATACACAGGAGCACATAATATGTACTGTAAAACTCGCAAATAACATGTTGATAGCAACATGTTGATAGCATTCTCTACTGCTAATCTCAACACTAGTGCTTCCTTAGCTTCTAAGTTTTCAACCTGCTTACTGATGGCCTCTTGAAAGTGGTCAATAAATTGCATGTAATTCTCATTGGGACCCTGATTAATAGTTGCAAATGATTTGGCTGCTTTGTTGGTTTCAGGCACCTCTCTCATAGCTTGATATGCAAGATCTGTTGACTGCCTCAGGATTTCAGAAACTTATCGTGTCTGTAGTTGTGGTGTGTCAATTAGTGTCTCTTCCAGGAGTTGTGGGATACCTGCCCCTTTCAACGAATCCCCATTGTTCTGTCCTAAATGATCTATAGCTGTTACATTGGATAGGTCTAATTTTGCTTGAGTTTTTCATGGTTCTTATCTGATCGCGGGGCAACTCGTACACATACTTAACTTTTCAAGAAAATTGCTTCAAACTCTCATCCTCTTCCGAGTCATTCGATAACATGGACTTGAATGGCACTGGAGAATCATTAGTAACAGGGGGGTTCGGAACAGTGCACATTCTCACCAATACTTTCTAGCACCATAATTATTCGTATAGCCTGAGTCCCCAAGCGCATCCCCTTTCCCGTCACGATCAGCATGACCGCGTTGCTGACTGTTGGATTCACTCGCTAATAGCTGATCTGATCTTTCACAAAGTTCTTTTGCCCAGTTCTTATCCGGCAACTCCTTCTGCTCTTTTGTAGGAGTTAGAGGGGTAGAAGGCGGTAAAGGCTGACACAAATCAGTAAAAGGACTGATATTACACTTATTTACGACTTTAGCATTCTCAGCTTTCACCAGTTCTTTTGACAAATTGTCTGATTCCAGTCCTTTGGACTTCTTGATCTCTCTAGAGCCGGGTAATGGTATAGGAGTCCATCCACTCGGTAATTTTCCTCCCTCCGCCCCAGACTGCTGTATCATCGGGGGTGCCGACGGCACAACAGGGGATGGAGTGGAGAGGGGGTCAAAAGACACGATCCGGGTAAACTTCACAGTCATTTTTAGGTTTGTTATCAGGCTGCAACGCTGGAAAAATTCCGGCAACGGCAGCCCATCGAAAGAGCCTTAAAGTCTTTTAAGGTGGAAATTATAAGCTTCCATGTAGTCGCTAATGATTTAGTTTCTTTATCATCTCCACTGCTGACCTTATTCCATAATTTCTGCCCTTTATCATCCCAAAGTTAACGTTTACAAGCCTTTTCGTTTTCTCCCGGGTAGCCGTTAATTCTATACCAAATTAATAGTCTACGTAAGTTACTTTCTTCCTATTTAAGTCCTCTCATGGAGAGAATATGCAGGAGGAGTTTAACTATAGCTTCTTCCTCTGAGGATATATTTTGCCCCATAACTTCACTCTTCCCTCCTCCTGCTCCCAGCCGCTCACCTTTTCCGGGGCCTTCTTCAACAAAATTTATCTGCGGAAGGTCCGTACGCCTCCGCCCGGTTCTCAGTCCAGCTGATCCGCCTCCGGCTGGGCCGCTCCAGGCTTTTCCCTGATCTTAGTGGTACGCCATTCGGAGTATCACGTCGGGGTCACCATTTGTTGGAGCGATAAAGGACTCAGCAAACATTCCGATTCAATGTGAATCACGCAAAGCCATTTATTACAGAAACAAGCCTCCTTATATATGCAACTATATTCTAATCACGCGTCCACGCTCCAAGCATGGATTCGCTAAATGAGTATCATGGGCTGTCTGACTGATGATACGTCCAATGATTCACGCCATGTTGAGGCCCTGTATGCCCATCTTTCTCACACCCGACAATATTTGGAAAACAGCTTGCTAAAGATCTTGAATCTTGGGAAGCCCCATCTGATGAAGGACAGATGCTACAATATGGGGATGACATTTTGATCACTACCAGAACAAAGGAGATGTGCATAACCTGAACTGTAAGTTTATTGAACTTTTTGGGGCTTCTAGGATATTTGGTATCACAGAGGAAAGCCAAGATGATAAAACAACAAGCAACTTCTTTGGGCTATGAAATTAGTGTAGGGCAGAGGACCCTGGGACAGGCTCGAAAGGAGCCAAACTCCATATGCCAAACTCCAAAGCCTCAAACTGTAAAACAATTACAGACCTTTTTGGGCATGACAAGGTGGTGCCGGTTGTGGATTTATAATTATGGATTGTTTGTCAAGCCATTGTATGTACTAGCAGCCACGGATCATGAACACCTGCAATGGAATAAAGGAGCTACATGAGACTTTGAAGAACATGGTAAGGCTTTGATGGCAGCGCCTGCTTTGGGACTCCCAGATGTGAGTAAACTATGTTTTCTATTCTCTCACGAGAAACAGGGAATAGCCTTGGGTATACTGGCACAGGATCTGAGCCCCTACCGACGAGCAGCAGCCTATTTCTCCAAACAATTAGACGCAACTGCAAAGGAGTGGCCTGGATGCCTGCGAGCAGTTGCAGCAGTGGTACTGAACATAGAGGAGGCCTGGAAATTTACCATGGGCCAGAAAATGACTGTGCTAGTATCCCACACAGTGTCTACAGTTCTAGAAGCAAAAGGGGGACATTGGCTTTCCCCACAGAGATTTCTCAAATATCAGGCTGAATCGTTGTCACTAACATTGTCAGTCCAGCTTCTTTCCTCAGTGGTAATGTTGCAGAATCAGTTCATCACCGAAGCAACATACTCCAGTCAAACAGATCTAAAGGACACTCCTATGGAAAAAACTGAGAACTGATATATGGATGAAAGCAGCAATATCTTGAACAGCGAAAGGCATGCTGGTTACGCTATAGTCATGAAGTGATGGAATCTGGACCTCTGCCTAGAAGACTTCCACACAAAAGGCAGAAATAATCGCCCTTTTTCGTGCTCTGGAACTAGCTGAAGGTAAAACTGTGAACTTTTATACAGACTCTAAGTACGCTTTCAGGGTCATGCATGCACGCAGAGCAATTTGGAAAGAAAAGGACTCTTGAACTCTCAAGGCAAACATATCAAACATGCAGAAGAAATATTGGCAGTTCAACTTCCTAAGAAGGTGGCAATCATGCATATCGAGGCACACCAGAAAGTGAGCACGGAATTGGAAAAAAAAAAATGAGCTGGTGGACAGAGAGGCAAAACTGGCATCTTCCTATATCCTTCCTACATCCTCTAACAGCAGCCTTATATTCCTCCCAAGTGGCCAGCCCCTGCCTCCATGACCTGTAAACTCTCCTCTTCTGCTTGAGCATACCGAACAGATCCCTATTCAACCACACAGGCCTCCTGGCTCCCTTCCTTGACTTCCTGTGTGTGGGGATGCTCTGATCCTGAGCGTGGAAGAAGCAATCTCTGAATGCAGTCCAGCTATCTTGGGCCCCTTTTCCTTCAAGCCCATGGGAATTCCCCCAGCAATTGCTTGAAAAGGCCAAAGTTGGCCCTGCTAAAGTCCAGGGTTGCAATTCTACTTGCTATTCTGTTCCTGCCACACAAGATGCTGAACTCCACCATGTCGTGGTCACTGCAACCCAGGCAGCCCTCAACCTTTACCGCTTCCACCAGACCCTCCTTGTTAGTGAGGATGAGATCCAGCAGTGCACCTCTCCTAGTCGGCTTCTCCACCATCTGCATGAGAAAGTTATCATCAATGCACTGGAGGAACCTCCTGGACTGTGGCTGGCTGGCTGAATGGTCCTTCCAGCAAACATCAGGGAAGTTAAAATCCCCCACAACAACCAGGGCATGTGAATCTCTCTAGAGCCGGGTAATGGTATAGGAGTCCATCCACTCGGTAATTTTCCTCCCTCCGCCCCAGACTGCTGTATCATCTGGGGTGCCGATGGCACAACAGGGGATGGAGTGGGGAGGGGGTCAAAAGACACGATCCGGGTAAACTTCATAGTCATTTTTAGGTTTGTTATCAGGCTGCAACGCTGGAAAAATTCCGGCAACGGCAGCCCGTCGAAAGAGCCTGACAAAACCTGACAGGGATTGACAGAGCCCTACAGAGCCTGACAGATTATGACAGAGCCCTACAAATCCTGACATCTCCTGACAGAAACTGAAAAAAACAAACAAAGCCTGATAGATCACGACAGAACCCAACAGACCCTGACAGAGCATGTCAGGGCCCAACAAAGTCTGACTCTGTGGGGCCTGCTAGGGCTCTGTCAGGTTCTGTCAAGATCTGTAAGGCTCTGTCAAGCTGTGTCAGGCCCTGTCGTACTCTGCAATGCTTTGTTGAGCTCCTTCAGGCTCTGTCGCGTTTTGTCGGCATCTGTCAGGCCCTACTGAGGTGCGGATATGACCTTACAACCCTTGAGATTCTAAAGAAGATATGTATTTACTTATTTATTTACTTCGCTGGACACACAAGGAATCATTTAACCTAAAACGTGTGTAAAGTTCCAGTACCTGTGAGCTTGGTTAAATGCATTAAAGTGTTACATAATCATGAAAGTTTTAGGAACGTCTGTGCATATTCATAACCTGTCCCTGAGAAGGTGTGACAATGATTTCCGGGAGATCATTTCCATAGTCTCCACCTCCAGCTCCTGCTGGTTACAGCTGTGCAGTGATCGTAAACCCGAGTCCTCTTCTCTGTACATGGTCACCTTTGGTCCAGTGTGATGAGTTGGTTAGGACTCAGACTACTGAGTTGGTTAAAACTGGCATATCTCCTCTCCTGTGCTCAAGTTTCTGTTATCTAGTTCACCCAAGGATGCACCAAGGATGCACCCAAGGTTTATTATCTTTGCAAGACGTCAGCGAACTCCTGTTTCTCATACAATAAGTTAAACAAAGCTAAGTAAGGCTAGGCAATAGTGATGTGGGTTAAGGGTTAGCTCTCTAACTGTCTTTAAGTGTTAGTTCTTTAAGTGTTAATTAGTTAATTGTTAATTCCCTGTATCACCACTGGACTCTATAGTTCACTGTAAGGTACTGTCGGGGTTTGTCTGGCCCTGTCAAGTTCTATTGTGCTCTGTCAGCCCCTGGTGGACTCTGTCAAGCTTTGTCGAGCTCCGTTGGGCTCTCTCGGGTTTTTTCTCTGTGTCGCTCTTATGCACTCTGTCAGTTCCTGGCGGTCTTTGTGTGATTCTGTCAGAATCTATCAGGCCCTGTCAAGCTCTATTGGGCTTTGTTGGGTCCTGTCGTGCTCTGTCAGGCCCTGTTGAGTTCTGTCAGGATCTGTTGGGATCTGCTGGGGTTTCTCAGGCTTTATCAGACTCTGTCGGGACATATCACGCTTTGTTGGGCTTTGTCGGGCTTTCTTGCCCTTATTCAGGCTTTGTCAGGCTCATTCAGACTTTCTGGGGATCTATCAGGCTCTGTCAGGCCATGACCGGGTTTGTAGGGCTCTGTCATGTTTTTTCAGGCTCTGCTGGGTATTGTCAAGCTCTGTCAGGCTCCACTGGAATCTGTTTGGCTCTTTGAAGATTTGTTGGGCCTTGTTGGGCTCTGTCAGGCTTTGTTGGGCCCTGTCATGCTTTGTCAGGCCCTGTCGGGTTCTGTCAGGACCTGTCGGGATCTGAAAGACTCTGTCAAGCTGTGTCATGCCCTGTCATGATCTGTAATGCTTTGTGGAGCTGTTTCAGGCTCTGTATAATTTTGTCGGCCTCTCTCAGTCCTTACCGGTATCAAAAAAGTCCAACAAAGCCCAACACTGCCCAAAAATGCTTGACAGGGCTTGACCAAGCCCAAATAAACCCGTCAGAGCCTGAGCAGGCCCCACAGAGTCAGACAGAAGCCGACAAAGCCCGATAGAGACCATTACAGTACGAAAATGCCCTAGAGAGCCTGACATAGATAGACGGAGCCTGTCATGGCCTAGAAGACCTGGACAGAGCTTGACAAGGCCCAACAGAGCCTGACAGGACATGACACAGATTGACAGTGCCCTACATCCCCCAAAAAAGCCTGAGAAAGCCTGATAAGACCCGACAGATCACTACAGAGCCCGACAAAGCATGGGAAAACCCAACAGAACCTGAGAGATCCTGACAGAACCCGACAGAGCCTGACAGAGGACGACAGAGCCCAAAAAAGCTTGACAGATCCTGACAGAACCTGACAGGGCCTGACAGAGCACAACAGGGCTCATCAAAGTCTGACAGAGCCTGACAGGGCCTGACACATTCTGACAGAACCTGACAGAGCACTCCAGGGACTGACAGAGCCCTCAAGAGCCTGATAGAGCCCGACAGGGCCTGGCAGATCCTGATGGAACACGACAGAGCCCGCCAAATACTGAAAGATCCTGCAAGAGCGTGATAGAGCCTGACAAAATGTGACAAAGCCCAACAGAGCCCAACAGAGCTCAATAGGGTTCGACAAATCCTAACAGCACTTTATTGTGAACGATAGAGCCTAGCAGGACCTGACAGAGGCTGAAAAAGTGTGACAAAGACTAAAGAGCTCAACTAAGCATTACAGAGCCTGATAGGTCCTGACACAGCTTGACAGAGACTTACAGATCGAGAGAGAGCCCAACAAGGCCAGACAGAGCTTGAAAGAGCCAAACAGAACTTGACAGGAACTGAAATAGTCCAGCTAAGCCTGACAGTGCCCAACAAACTCGACAAGGCCCAAAGAGCCAGATAAAGTGTGACAGACCCTGAAAAAGCTTCACAGGGCGTGAAAGAGCCTACCAGAAACTGAGAGAGCCCACCAGATCATTATAGAGCCTGACAGAGCAAGACAGACTTCGACAAATCTTTACTGATGCCAACAGAAACTGAGAAAGCCTGTCAGAGCTTAAAAAAGTCTTACAGTGCCCAAGAAAGCCTGACAGAGCACAAGAGGGCCTGACAGAGGCCGAGAAAGCGCGACAGAGCCTGAAATAGCTCAACAAAGCCTTACAAATCCTGACAGAACCTGACAGAGCCTGACAGGATCCAACAAAGCTTGAAAGTACCCAACAGTGCCCAATAGAACCTGACAGAGCTCGACAATACCCAACAGAGCCCTACAAATCCTGACATGGACTGACAGAGCTTGATAGACCTTGAGAAAGACTAACAGAGCCCGACAAAGCCTGAATAAGGGCAAGAAAGTCCAACAATGCCTGATAAAGCCCGACAGAGCCGGACAGGGATCGAAAAAGTCTGACAAAGCCCGAAAGCACCCAACAGAGCCTGACAAGGCCTGACAGAGCATGACAGGGGTTTACAGAGCCTGACAGAGCCCGAGAGAGACCGATGAATCTCGACAAAGCCACACAGAGACCGACAGGGCCTGAAAGAGCCTGACAAAATTTGACAGATTCACAGAGCCCTACAAAGGCAGACCAAGCGTGACAAAGCCCAGTAGAGCCTGACACATCACGACAGAGTCTGATGGAGCCCGAAAGGGGCTTACGGAGCCCCACATGTCCTGACAGATGCTGTCAAAGCCCAACAGAGACTGACAAAGCCTGACAGGGATGAAAAAAGCCCGACAAAACCCAGCACTGCCTAACAATGCTTGACAGGGCCTGACAGAGCCCAAGAAAACCTGACAGAGCCTGAGCATGCCTCACAGAATTAGACAGAAGCCGAGAAAGCCCGATAGTGCCGATCATAGCCTGAAAATTCTCTTGAAAACACAACATAGATACATAGAGCCTGTCATAGCCTAAAAGACCTGGACAGAGCTTGATGAACCCCGACAGAGCCTGACAGGGTATGACACAGATTAAGAGTGCTCTACATACCCCAAAATAGCCCGACATAGGCTGAAATGGCATGAGAGATCACGACAGAACCCGACAAAGCCGCAGAAAGCCTAACAGAACCCGACAGATTCTGACAGACCCTGACATTGCTTGACAGAGCACAACAGGGCCCAACAAAGCCCTTCTTTCTGTGATGACACAAGCATAACCTTTTCCCCAAGTTATTAATTGGAAAGGACCTTCCCATTCACCTGTAACACCACTGCGCACTTTGACATGACACTGATTTTCCTTAAAGTCTGTCAGATGGCCTTTTAAACTTGTTCCATGGTGAATCATAGGTGGAATATCAAACCCTTGGGGGAGGTGTAAAAAGTTCAAAACATACAATGCTTTGATCGGTCTGTCATATGGAGAAGTACAGTGACTTCCCCCTTTTTGTTTAACAAACAAACAAACAAAACAAAACAAAGCAAAACAAAAGCAAAGCAAAACAAACAAAACAAAAAAAACACCCAAAAAACAGTTTGGAATCAGATAAGTATGTTGGACCTTGACTACGTACTCAGAATCACAAATCAAATTTGGAGGTTCCTCCTTAAAAAGCCCTAAATAATGTAAAGCTGCACCAACTTCTACTAATTGGGTTGCATCTTCAATAGTTTTTACAGAATGATGCCAACTGTTATCTTCACGCCAGACCACTACAGCTTTATGAGACTTCCCGGAACCATCAACAAAATCTCTGCAAGTATGTAGGATCAGATGAAATACAAGTATGGTCAGTGACCTGATGTTAAAGACTTGCAGGTTCTGCAGCAATTTACATTTAGGCATGCCAAAAGCTGTGCTGTTAAGAAAATCAGCTAGTGCAATTTACAAGGATGTAGATTACAAATAAAAAAATCAGAATTAAATTTCACAAGTGGTACCTATATGACAAAAGGATCATGGTCTATTAAGACTTAAATTCATTCCCTGCATTTCTTGATCAGAGTAACAGTCGGTATATCAATCTGTTAACAATCTCATCATACTGTCCCACAATAGGCACAGGTTGTTTCTATGTTGTAGCTGTAAACAGACAAATCTGCAAGTCCAATCGAATGCAGTTAGCTTGTAAGGTTGTCATAAATTTATTCATCAAAGTTTCTCACTCCATTTTGGCTGTCATATTTATTGGATATTGTTTTCCCTTACCGGATTGAAGTCCTGTTTCAGTTCTATCAGTGTAGTGTTTGCTTCATCGAAACATTGGCTGTTAATACTAGTGGAAACACAGCATTCAAAATTTCCTTGGAGATTTCTCACTTGCAGCAAGCAGATCCGCACCATCCAAGCAGCTTCTTGCAGGCCATGCAACTAAACAGAATTCTCAGAAAACGTTATTTGAGCTTACAATTTACTTAAGAAATCTTGACCCAAGAGAGGTATAAGGCTTTATGGCAAATACAAGAATTCATATGGTAAAACTTTGTTCCAAATTTGGCACTCCATCGGTCTCAAAAAATGGTCTTTCTTTCATTCTTTCCCATGACCTCAAAAACTAGCACGGTGAATTTACTAAGAAGTCTCTTACAACTAGTTACCACAGAATAAGTGTATTAAAAAAAATATGGTTTAATTTCCTAATTTCAGTAGAACTATGGATCAACTGGCAATGCCTTTAAATTTCAACCTCAGACTCCTTCGTGCAATATTACATTTCCCTAGCAATAACTTTGCTGGGGGGAGGGGGGGGTGGGGGTGGGGGGGCGGGGGGGGAATAAAACCTCCCTCTCGCCCCCATCTGAGATGGCAAGACCTCCAGCCCAGCATGAAAATAAATCAGTTCGAATTCCACATCAAACCAACCTGGCTCCACTCCACACCCAAATTAGTACCAGTCTGACCCAGAGAAGCACTGAGCACTCTGACCACCTAAAGCTGACCAGTGTGAAAAGACTGACTTCAGCAAGGAGGTAAAATGATGAGCTCTCTCCCCAGATGTGCCAAAACCTAAGAAACAAGACTGAAGCAAAAAGAAACAGCACCAACGACCCCTGATTCAAAGCCGAGAAGCAATGCAGTACCACAACAAGGATGGATGACAACACTTCAGGAAAAAAAAAGACAGAGTGAGGGGAATAAAGCCCCCCTTTCTCCGCTTAGCAGTGGGCAAACAGGTTTTTCCACTTTTTTTTTTATTCTTTCTCTTCTTCCTGCAGTTTAGATATAGTCAAGGCCACGCAGGTCCTGTAATCGCTGGTATATAGTGAGAGTCTCTGGCAAACTCCTCAGTTAAAATGAGTTGAGTTTATCTTGCAGCTCGACACAGGCCTCAAATTTATATTCAAACTGTACAACACAGGCCTGGGATATTTTGCTTTTTTGTTTGCGTATTTCATTCCAACCATACTACACTTCATACGCAATTCCAAGTAGCTCAGCAATAGTTACATTCCTTCGCTTCATTTACCTTTTAAAATATAGAGATGTCAAAAACCAGCATATTAAACATCAATCCATTATTCCATTTCCTAGATTCAAATCAGTTCATATTCTAGCAACTTTTAAATACAACCTCATACAATACCAAGTTCACATCCATCATAGCATTTAGGGTTTGTTTTGTTTCTGTTTTTGTTTTTGTGGGGGTTTTTTGGTTTGGGTTTTTTTGTATACTTTTTTTGTTTGTTTGTTTTTTGTTGTTGTTGGTTTTTTTTTGTTTCTGTGTTTTTTGTTTGTTTTTCTCAATGTGAATCAGAGTTTAACAATTTAAATTCTTTTCTGGTCTCAAAATTAGGAAACTTATAGTACCATACTTCACCCAAATTTTTCCAAAGTTCTGCAGAAGAATATTAATTGCAATACAGCACTAAAACCCAGAATTCCACATTTAAGCCACATTCGAGCATGGTATCGTTTCAAGTTTTCTTTTATCAGAATATTTTCCCAAAAGTTACTCTAATGTGTAAGGATGCATCCTAAGGGAGAGCAAGGTGGAATTTTAGCAGTGGAACCACTTCTCATTTCGTAATTATCTCTCCAAACAAGATTATTTTGGTACCAAATATATATATAGGCAAACTAAAATATTGAGCTCAGATACGAAAACTAAGTACCAAGTTCAAAAATGCAGCTGGATCACAGTTACACTTATTGAAGACAATATCTCAATTTTAGCATTTCAGCTTTTAACTGCCTACTGCTCAGCCAGGTGGAGGTACCGCTGGCTCTCCCTGACAAAACAGGTCAGTGCACACTGGGGCCCAATGAGCACCTGCCCCCCGCCGCCACAGCAAGCTAGACTGGGCAAGGCTTTTATTAGTGTCTCATCCGGTGCACTACAACTGTTATCCCAAAACCAGGATTCTTTACCTACTGTGCATACAAAAGAGCCAAATTTAGTACACCAAGATGAGACACAGCCTATCACAGAGTTGCGCAAGTCTGAATGCCAGCATAAAGCTAGCATGCTAGAAAGAAAAATAACAGCTACTACACACAAAATTTTACCATCACATTCACGCAGTAAAGAACTAAATTACTCATGATCTTCTGTATTATCACAAAACGCACATTTTGAGTCAACGGATTCTCATGATTTAACAGACTGTGAACTCACCGTACCACACAACAAAGACCTACTAAAACTGCAACATGCTTAAACAGATACCCACAAAGCAAACAGGTTAATGAGGAAAGCATCTTGCAGACTTCAGCAAGTTTACTGTGACCTGTGTGTTATCAGTTAATTCTCTCTCAGCTTGTTGAAGTTCAAACCGTTCCAGCTGTAAAATTGTCTGTACTGATGTAATGATCTCTTGTAGAGATTTATTTTGTCCTGCTCTTCTCACCTTAAAAACAACATTAAATGCAACAAAGTAATATACTTCAGGGTTCTATCCTCCAGCCACTTTTCCCATTCATCTAACTTATACAGCAGCCACCATTGATCATAATATTTCACAAGATCTTCCTTCCTCATATTTTCAAGTGCTTTCCTATGTTTTAAAACACCTCCCAATACCGATTTCTTAGGAAAATGACTGAAAACAGTTGTTTCTGACCCCATCTCATAAGTAAAAACCATGAGAAGAGGGAGGGAGGGGGGGAAGCACAGGGCTGCTTGCAGCGCGAGTGGGAAAAGTGGGGAGAAGGTTTTATGGCGTACTTATACCACAAAGAAACAATTCTAACAGCAACCAGTAAAACAATTAACTCACATTCCTGACAAGCTGCTTGATTTTCAGAGAGCCAACACATAATATGTACTGTAAAACTCGCAGATAACACATTAATAGCAAACATTAGCATTCTCTACGGCTAATTTCAACACCAGTGCTTCCTTAGCTTCTGTGTTTTCAACTTGCTTATTGATGGCCTCTTGAAGATGGTCAATAAATTGCATGTAATTCTCATTGGGACCCTGATTAATTGTTGTAAATGATTTGGCTGCTTTGTTGGTTTTCAGGCACCTTTATCATAGCTCGATATGCAAGTCCGTTGACTGCCTCAGGATTTCAGAAACTTATCGTGCCTCTAGTTGTGGTGTGCCAATTAGTGTCTCTTCCAAGAGTTGGGGGATACTTGCCCCTTTCAACGAATCCCCATCGTTCCGTCCTAAATTATCTATAGCTGTTACCTTGGATAGGTCTAATTTTGCTTGAGTCTTTCATGGTTTTTATCTGATCTCAGCGCAACACATACACATACTCCTTTTCCTTTTAACTTTTCAAGAAAATGCTGCATACCCTCATTCTCATCCAAGTCATCAGATAACGCGGCCTTGAACGGTGCTGGAGAATCATTAGTAACAGAGGGGTTCGGGGTTTGGAATAGTGCACTTTTTTTTTTCTTTTCTTTTTTTTTTCAAAGCTAGTCCAGGGAAGCCACCCCCCACCGCTGTGTCTGCGTGTTCCCGTTGCTCTTTTAATCCTCTCAAAGTCTCTAGCAACAAGTGCCATTTTGTTAACAGTTTAGTTGTTTCTTTGGATCTTTAACTAGTGCTTTGCCCCATGGTAACATCCTTCATAAAGTCAATTCCAGAAGGCTAATACCCTGCTTCTTCAGAAGCAATTTCCATGTAGATAATATAATACCCTCTTCTTTAGATAAGTTCCACCCACCCCACCCCACCCCCCCCTGTTCCCTGTAGCTCACCAGCTCTTGGTGTGGTGTCTTTTCAAGGATCTGGATCTTTGGCAGCTCCCCCTGCTGCTCTATCAGCTGTACCAGGCTCCGTCTCCCCAGCTCATCTTCAGCTGCCACGACTTCACCACTGTCTCTTCTTCATGCGACATCCTTCTTCATACAGGATCACGTCAGGGTCACCAGATGTCGCGGTTGAGATGGACAAACGACATAGACCAAGTTCCTCCAGGATGAAAGCAGTAGATGCCATTTATTGCCACAACTGCATTTTTATGCAGTTTTACCAGTTCATGTGTCTCTTCACTCTTGGTTACAAGTTACAGCAGTAACATCTCATTGGCTATTTTTGCTGTCATCAATGTTACTCTTTTACTCCCTTCTCTCTCATGGGTACATCCTTAACATCTCTGGATACTCCTTTACTCCCATCTTTCTCATGGGTAGGCCTTAATATCTTCAAGGCAAGTTTCTGTTCCCATGCCCACCGTCAGGGAATCCATGAACCCACTGTAGCTCCTCACACCTGACAAAACCCAACAGTGCCCGACAAAGCTTGAATAATTGCAAGAAAGCGTGAAAAAGCCTTACAAACACTGACAGAGCCTGACAAGGCTTGACAGAGCATGACAGGGCTTTACAGAGCCTGAAAAAGCCTGGTAGAGCAGAAAGAGCCCAAAGGAGCTTGACAGAGACTGACGACGCCTGACAGAGCTTGAAACAGACCAACAGATCTCGATAAAGCCACACAGAGACTGACAGGGCCTGAAAGAGCCTGAAAAAACCTGACAGAGCCCTACAAATCCTTACATGACCTGACAGAGCCTGATCGAACTTGAGAAAGCCCAGCAGAGCCTGACAGAGCCTGATAGACGCCAACAAAACCTGACAGACCCAAATGAGCTTGACAAAGCCTGACAGAGCCCAACAGAACTTGACAGGGTCTGACAAATCCTGACAGCATCTGGCAGCTAACTATAGATTCCAGCAGGGCCTGACAAGGCCAACAATAAGCGACAGAGCCTGAAAGATCTCAACAAAGCATTACAGAGCACGACCGGGCCTGACACAGCTTGACAGAGCCTTATAGATCACGACAGAACCTGACAGCCTGACAGGGCCCAAAAAGCTTGAAAGAGCTCAACAGCGCCCAATGGAGCCTGAGATAGCCCAACAATACCCAACAGAGCCTGAAAAAACCCGACAGAGCCCTACAAATCCTGAAATGGCCTGAGAGAGCCTGATAGACCACAAGAAAGCCCGACAGAGCCCCACAAACCTGATTAAGGGCAAGAAAGCTAGACAAAGCCTGACAAAGCCTGACAGAACCTGACAAGGATTGAAAGAGCCTGACAAAGTCCAACAGAACCGGACAGAGCCTGAAAAGGCCTGACAGACCATGACAGTGCTTTATAGAGTCTGAAAAAGCCTGGTCAAGCAGAAAGAGGCGAAAAAAGCTTGACAGAGCCCGACACAGCTTGGCAGAGCCCAAGAGAGACCGACAGTTCTCGAGAAAGCCACACAAAGACCGACAGGGTCTAACAGACCTTGATAGACCTTGAGAAAGCCCAAGAGAGCCCAACAAAGCCTAAATAAAGGCAAGAAAGTCCAACAAAGACTGACAAAGCCTAACAGAGCCTGACAGGGATCAAAAGAGCCTGATAAAGCTCAACAGAGCCTGACAGATTGCAACAGAGACCATCAGAGCCTGAAAGAAGATTATAGAGCCTCACAGGTCCTGACAGAAGTCGTCAAAGCCCGACAGGGTCCAACAATGCCCAACAGAGATCAAAAAGGCCATGTCAGGGTTTGAAGGGCTCTGTTGGGTTTTTTCAGGCTCTGTTGGGCATTATCAAGTTTATTCAGGCTCCATTGTGTGCTATTGGACTCATTTAAGATTTGTTGGGCCCAGTCAGGCTCTGTCAGTTTCTGTCGAGATCCGTAAGGCTGTCTCAAGCTGTTTCAGGCACTGTCATGCTCTATAATGCTTTGTTGAGCTCTTTCAGGCTTTGTTGGTCTTTGTCAACCTCTGTCAGGCCCTGCTGGACTCTATAGTTTTCTAATAGGTGCTGTTGGGATTTGTCGGGACCTGATGTGCTCTGTCAGGCCCTGTCAGGTTCTGTCAAGATCTGTCCAGATCTGTTGGGATTTCTCAGGCTCTGTCGGGCTCTATCGTTGTCTGTCGGGCCATATCAAGGTTTGTCGTTCTTTTTTTGGCGGATATAGGGCACTGTCAATCAGTTTCTTGTCCTGCCAGGCTCTGTCAGGCCTTGTCAAGCTTTGTCTAGGTATTTTAGGCCGTTACTGGCTCTGTCTATCTATGTCGGTCTGTCTAGGGTATTTTCGGGCTGTGATGGGCAATATTGGGATTTGTTGGCTTCTGTCTGACTCTGTGAGGCCTGCTCGGGCTCTTTCGGGTTTTGTTGGGCTCTGTCAGGCTCTTTCAAGTGTTGTTTGGCAGTGCTGGGCTTTTTTGATCCCTGTATGGCTTTGTCGGTCTCCGTCAGGCTTTGACAGCTTCTGTCAGGTCCTGTGGGGCTCTGTAAGCCCTTTTCGGGCTCTGTTGGTCTGTGTCACAATCTGTCAGGCTTTGTTGGTCTTTGTCAGGCTCTGTCAGAATCTGTAAGGCTCTGTCAAGCTGTGTCAGGCCCTGTCAGGCTCTGTAATGTGTTGTTGGGCTCTTTTGGTCTCTGTCACACTTTCTCAGCCTCTGTCAGTTCCTACTAGGCTCTATTGTTCGCTATCAGGCACTGTCAGTATTTGTTGAACCCTGTTGAGCTGTGTTGGGCTCTGTCAATTTTTGTCGGGCACTATCAGACTCTGCTGGGATTTCTAAAGTTTGATCAGTCTCTGTCAGGCAATGTCAGGATTTGTAGGGCTATGTCGCGATCTGTCAATCTCTGTTGTCTTTGTCAGACTCTTTCAGGCTCTGTAGGGCTCTGTCAATCCCTGTCAGTTTTTTTCAGGCTCTTTGAGGCCCTATTGGTTTCTGTGTCTTTGTTGAGATCTGTTGATCTCTCTACAGCTCTGTCAATCTCTGTCCGGCTCTGTCAAACTTTTTTGGGCTCTTTCTGCCCTACCAGGCTTTTCCAGGCTCTGTAAAGTCCTGACGTACTCTGTCAGGCCTTGTCAGGCTCTGTCGGGTTCTGTCGGGCTTTGTCATGCTCTTTCAATCTCTGTTGGGGTCTCTTAGGCTTTGTCAGGCTTTGTTGGGCTTTCCTGCCCTTATTCAGGCTTTGTGGGGCTCTGCTGGGTTTTCTCAAGGTCTATCGGCTTCTGTCAGGCCATCTCAGGATTTGTCTGTAAGGCTCTGCCTGGCAGGACCTGACAGAGGGTGACATATTGCGACAGAGACTGAAATAGCTCAACAAAGCATTACAGAGCCTGACAGAGCCTCACACATCTTGACAGAGCCTTACAGATCTCAACAGAGCCCAACAGGGCTAAACAGATCTTGAAAGAGTCTGACAGAGTTTAACACATCTTAACCGAGCTGTACAGAGCCTGACAAAACCTGACAGAGCCCTAAAACCCTGACATGGCCTGACAGAGCCCGATAGACATTGAAAAAGCCTAATAGAGTTTGACAAAGCCTGAATAAGGGCAAGAAAGGCTGACAAAGCCTGACAAAGACTGACAGAGATTGACAGGGATTGAAGAAGCCTGAGAAAGCCCGACAGAACCTGACAGAGCCTGACGAGGCCTGACAGAGCATGACAGGGCTTTACAGAACCTGAAAAAGTCTGATAGGACAGAAAGAGCCAAAAAAAGATTGACATAGCCTGACAGAGCCTGACAGAGCCCAAGAGAGACCGAGTGATCTCGGCAAAGCCACATAGAGATGGACAGGGAGCGAAAGAGCCTGACAAAACCTGACAGGAATTGACAGAGCCCAACAGAGACTGACAGAGCCTGAAAAAGACCAACAGAGCCTGGCAGATTGCGACAGAGACTGATAGAGCCCGAAAAGGGCTTACAGATTTCCACAGGTCCAGATAGAAGCTGTCAAAGCCCTTCGGAGACCGGCAAATCCCGACAGAGATCAAAAAAGACCAGCACTGCCCAACAAAGCTTGACAAGGCCTGGCAGGGCATGACACAGATTGACAGTGCCCTACATGTCTCAAAAAAGCCCGACAAAGACTGATATGGCCCGAGAGGTCACGACGGAACTTGAAAAAGCCTAAGAAATCCCAACAGATCCCAAAAGATTCTGACAGAACCTGTCAGGGCCTGACAGAGCACGACAGGGCCCAACAAAGCCCTACAGATCTTGATAAAACCTGACAGGGCCTGACAGATCCTGACAGAACTTGACAGAGCTTGCCAGGGACTGACAGAGCATGAAAGTGCCTGCCAGAAACCAACACAGCTCAACAGGGTTCGACATATCCTGACAGTGCCTGATAGAGAAAACAGATTCTGGCAGGACCTGACGGATGTTGATGAAGTGCGACAGAGCCTGAAAGAGCTCAACAAAGCATTACAGTGCCTGACAGGGCCTGACACAGCTTGACAGGGCCTTACAGAGCTCGAAGGAGCCTGACAGGTCTAGACAGAGCATGAAAGAGCCCAACAGAACCTGACAGGAATTGACATAGTCCAACTAAGCCCGACAGTGCCCGACAAAGCTTGCCAAGGCCCAACAGAGCAAGATATAGCATGACAGAGCCCAAAAGAGCATGACAGGGCCTGAAAGAGCCTCATAAGGCCTGACAGAGCACGACAAGGCCTAACAGAGCCTACCAGAAACTGAGAGAGCCCACTAGGGCATGACAGAGCTTGACAGACTTTCACAAAGCTTGACAGAGTCGAACAGAAACTGACAGATCCTGAAAAACCTGACAGAGCCTGACACAGTCTCACAGGGCCCAATAAAGCTCAACAGAGCACAAAAGGGTCTGACTGAAACTGAGAGTACTCGACAGGGCATGACAAATCCCCACAGTACCTGACAGCGAACTATAGATACCACCAAGGCCTGACAAAGAACGACAAAGTGCTCCAGGCCTGAATGAGCTAAACAAAGCATTACAGAGCCTGACAGGGCCCAAAAAATTTGGAAAGGGCCCAAAAAATTTGGAAAGAGCCCAACGGCGCCAAATGGAGCTTGAAAGACCTCGACAATACCCAACAGAGCCTGACAAAACCCCACAGAGCCCAACAAAGCCTGAGAAAGCCTGACAGAGGCTGACAGAGTCTGTCAAAGCCTGACAGATCCTGACAAGGCCTGACAGAGCAGGGAAGGTCTTTCCAGTCCCTGACAAAGCCTGGTAGGGCAGAAAGAGCCCAAAGGATCCTGACAGAGGCTGGCAAAGCATGACACAGATTGACAGTGCCCTATATGCCCCCAAAAAGCCTGAAAAGGCCTGATATGGCTTGACAGATCATGACAGAGCCTGAGAAAGCTTGAGAAAATCAAACAGAGCCTGATAGATCTTGACAGGACCCGACAAGGCCCGCCAGGGCAAAACAAAGTCTGACTCTGTGGGGCCTGCTAGGGCTCTGCCTGGTTCTCTATAAGGCTCTGTCAAGCTGTGTCAGACCCTGTTGTGCTCTGTAATGCTTTGTTGAGCTCATTCAGGCTCCCTTGCATTTTGTCGGCCTCTGTCAGGACCTACTGGACTCTATAGTTTGCTGTAAGGTGCTGTCGGGATTTCTCTGGCCCTGTCGAGTTCTGTTGGACTCTGTCAGGCCCCGTTGGGTTCTGTCAGGCTTTGTCAGGCCCTGTGAGACTGTGTCTGGCTCTGTGAAATTTTCTCAGGTGCTGTTGGGCTCTGTCAAGCTTTGTCAAAGTCTGTCAGGTTCTGTCATGCCCTTTCAGGCTCTCTCAGTTTCTGGTAGGCTCTGATAGGCCCTGTCGTGCTTGGTCAGGCTCTATCATTCTCTTTCAGTTCCTGGTGGGCTCTGTCGGGTTCTGTCAGGATCTGCTGGGATCTGTTGGGCTTTCTTAGGCTTTGTCAGGCTCTGTCGTGATCTGTCGGGCTACATTAGGCTTTTTCGGGCTTTTTGGGGCATGTAGGGAACTGTCAATCTGTGTCATGCCCTGTTAGGCTCTGTCGGGCCTTGCCAAGGTCTATCCAAGTGTTTTATGATGTGACGGGCTCTGTCTATCTATGTCGGGCTCTCTATGGTATTTTTGGACTGTGATGGTCTCGATCAGGCTTTGACGGCTTCTGTCTAACTCTGTGAGGCCTGCTCAGGTTCTGTTGGGTTTTCTTGGGCTCTGTCAAGCCCTGGAAAGCATTGTTGGGCAGTGTTGGGCTTTGTTGGGCTTTTTTGATCTCTGTTGGGATTTTTCGGTTTCCATCGGGCTTTGATGGCTTCTGTCAGAACATGTGGGGCTCTGTAAGCCCCTTTCGGGCTCTGACAGTCTCTGTCCCAATCTGTCAGTCTGGGCTTTGTCAGGCTCTGTTTGGCTCTGCAGGGTTCTGTCAATCCCTGTCAGGTATTGTCAAGTTCTTTCAGGCCCTGTCGGTGTCTATGTGGCTTTGTGAGATTCATTGGTCCATCTCAGGCTCTGTCAGGCTCTGTCGGGCTCTGTCAAGCTCCTTTGGGCTCTTTCTGCCCTACCAGGCTTTTGCAGGTTCTGTAAAGCCCTGTCATTCTCTGTCAGGCCTTGTCAGGCTCTGTCGGGTTCTGTCAAGCTTTGTCAGGATTTTTCAGTCCCTGTCAGGGTCTGTCAGGATTTGTAGGGGTCTGTTGGTTTTTTTCATGCTATGTTGGGTTTTGTCGAGCTCTGTCAGGCTCCATTGGGCACTATTGGGCTCTTTCAAGATATGTTTGGCCTGGTCGGGCTTTGTCAGGTTCTGTAGGCATATGTAAGGTGCTATCAAGGTCCGGTTGTACTCTGTAATGCTTTGTTGAGCTCTTTCAGGCTCTGTCGCGCTTTATCAGCCTCAGTCAAGCTCTGCTCTAGTCTATAGTTCGCTGTCAGGTGCTGTCTGGCTTTGTTGGGCCGTGTCAAGTTCTGTCGGGCTCTGTCAGGCCCTGTTGGGCTCTGTCAGGCTTTGTTGGGCCCTGTAAGACTTTTTCAAGCTCTGACAGGCTTTCTCAGTATCTGTTGGGATATATAAAACTTTGTCAAACTCTGTCACGATCTGTCAGGCTCTATCATGCTTTGGCAGGCTCTCTCAGTTTCTGGTAGGCTCTTTCAGGCTTTGTCATGCTCTATAAGGCTCTGTCACACTTTATCTGGCTCTGTTGGGCCTTGTCAAGCTTTGTCAGGCACTGTTGGGCTTAGGTTGACTCTGTCAATTCCCGTCAGGTTCTGTTGGACTCTTTCAAGCTTTGTCTGGCCCTGTGGGGTTTTGTTCAAGATCTGTAAGGCTCTGTCAATCTGTGTCAGGCCCTGTCAGGGTCTGTAATGCTTTGTTGAGCTCTTTTAGTCTCTGTCGCACTTTGTCAGCCTCTCTCAGGTCCTACCAGGCTCTATCATTCACTATGAGGCGCTGTCAGGATTTGTCAAACCCGTTTGAGCTGTGTTGGGCTCTGGCGAGCTCTGTTGGGCTCTGTCAAGCCGTGTCCGGCTTTGAAAGGCATTGCGGGGCCATACCGTACTCTGTCAAGCCCTGTCGGGTTCTGTCAGGATCTATCTGGATCTGTTGGGCCTACCTGAAAATGAGAGAGCCCACCAGGGCATGAAAGAGGCCAACAGATTTCAAAAAAGCTTGACAGAGCTCAACAGAACCTAAGAACTCCTGACAGAGCCCAAAATATTCTTACAGGGCCTGACAAAGCCTGACAGAGCACAACAGGGTCTGACAGAGACCGAGAGTACTCGACAGGGCCTGATAAATCCAGACGACACCTGAACAGCAAACTATAGAGTCCAGCACGGCCTGACAGAGGACGACAAAGCGCGATAGAGACTAAAAGAGCTCAACAAAACATTACAGCGTCTGACAGGGCCTGACACAGCTTGACAGAGCATTACAAATCTCGACAGAGCACGACAGGGCTAGACAGAGCTTGAAAAAGCCTGAAAAGGCCTAACACACCTTGACAGAGACTTATAGATCCCGAAAGAACCTTACAGAGCCTGACAGGGCCCAACAAAGCTTGAAAGAGCCCAAAAGCGCCCAATAGATCCTGACAGAGCTCAACAATACCCAACAAAATCCGACAGAGTCCTACAAATCCTGACATGGCCTGACCGAGTACGACAGAGCCCAACAGAGCTCAGCAAAACTTGACATAGCCCACCAGGTCCTGCCAGAGCCCAACACAGCTCAACAGGGTTCAACAAATCCTGACAGCACCTGATAGGGAACAACAGATCCCAGCAGGACCTGACAGAGCCTGACAAAATGCGACAAAAACTAAAAGAGCTCAGAAAAGCTTGACAGAGCCTGATAGGGCCTGACACAGGTTGACAGAGCCTTACAGACCTTGACAGAGCCTGACAGGGCCAGAGAGAGCTTGAAAGAGCCCAAAAGAACCTGACAGGAATTGACAGAGCCCATGTGTGACTGACAAAACTCAACAAGGCATAACAGAGCCAGATAAAGCGTGACAAAGCCTGCAAGATCATGACAGGGCCTGAAAGAGCCTACCAGAAACTGAGAGAGCCGGCCAGGGCATGATAGAGCCTTACAGATCTTGCCAGAGCCTGACAGGGACAGACAGAGCTTGAAAGAGCCTGACAGAACCCGACAGGAATTGACAGAGCCCGAAAGATCATGACAGGGCCTGAAAGAGCCTGATAGGGACTGACAGAGCACAACAGGGCCTGACAGAGCACGACAGGGCTAACAGAGCGTATCAGAAACTGAAAGAGCCCGCCTGAGGAGCAGAATGACCTTACAACCCTTGAGGTTATAAGGAAAGTATGTATTTATTTACGACGCCAGACACACAGGGAATCATTTCACCTAATACGTGTGTAAAATTGCAGTAGCTGTGAGCTTAGTTAAATGCAGTAAACTGTTACATATTCATGAAAGTTTTAGGAACCTGTCCCTGAGAAGGCGGTTCTTATTACAATGAGTTCCAGGAGACCATTTTCAGAGTCTCCACCTCTGGCTCCTCCTGGTTGCAGCTGCGCAGTGATTGTGAACCCGGGTCCTCTTTCTCTGTACACGGTCACCTTTGGTCCTGTGTGATGAGTTGGTTAGGACTCAGACTGCTGAGTTGGTTAAAACTGGCGTATCTCCTGTCCTGTGCCCAAGTTTCTGTAATCTAGTTCACCCAAGGATGCATCAAGGATGTACCCAAGTATTATTATTATTTTTGTAAGGCGTCAGTGAAGTCCTGTTTTTCGTACAATAAGTTACACAGTTAAGCAAGGCTAGGCAATAGTGATGTGGGTTAAAGGGTTAGCTCTCTAAGTGTCTTTAATGATGTGGGGTAGGGTTAGTTCTTTAACTGTCAAGTGTTAGCTTTTTAAGTTTCAATTGGCTCATTGTCAATTCCCTGTATCATTCCCCCCTTTTCTAAGAGGTTAGTAAAATCTTTTACTAATGTTATGATTTTATATGTTTTCTCTGGCCACAGGTAAGAAGGCTACTTCTACCTGAGAAAACCCATCTCTATCCTTAAACAGATTTTTAATGTTAATGCAAAAGTCAGGCTCCTGGTGTTTGTCTACTGCGCTGCTGAGCTCTTTTGGGGCAGCTGACAACCATATGGCTGGTGCTCGGCAGAAATGGCACCTTCTGGGCTGTGACAGGAGGTTGCATTCTTTGGTGTGGTGACCCCGCTCACTGCAGTTGTAGCATTTGTCTTCTCTTTTGGGTTTCTTCTTTCTGAGGTAGTAAGTGCCGCCCGGGCCAGTCACCCAGAAGGGCCAAAAGGACCAAAGGGACCAAAAGGTTACCCAGAAGGTCCAGTAGGACCAAAACATGTCAAGGTGGACAGAACCAAATTTCTTTGATAGAATTTCAGAAAGGTTTTGGTTAATTACTACAAACATAAAACTCTCCTTTGCAGAAGTGGGCAATGTAATATATATACTCTGATTGGTTTGATTCCAAAGCACCAATTTAAAGCATTCCCCCATGGTTTTATTCAGATCTTCCTCATGCCAATTTTCGTCCCACCTGTGTGCTAAGGTTATTTTCCAGGTTGCGCCTGGGTTACCCTCCATGGTGCTTTGCAGCCTTTCTTCACTCTAGAATGATGGATCTGGGCATTCCGTTCTTTAATCTTGATAGCAGTGAAGGATGTCAGGAGGACTTGAAATGGACCTTCCTATTGTGGTTCCAAAGTCCTTTTCTGCAAGAGACTTCACATACACATAATCGCCCAATTGGATGTTATGTACTGGCCCATCCAGACCCCTACTCCGAGTTCCAAACACATTTCCCAATTTTGTTAAGATGTTTATCCAATATTACCATATAACAAGTCATCATTTCATCGCCTTCTTGTGCAGACAACCTCTTCTGTACGCTATAGGGTCTCCCATACAGGATTTCAAAAGGATTTAACTCTTCCTTTGCCCTTGGCCTTGTTCATATGCAAGAGGGCCAAAGGTGAAGATTGAGACCAAGCAAAATTCACCTCCTGCCCCAATTTTACAATTTGCTGTTTAATTAGATGATTGATTTCATTCTTTTTTTCTTTCTACCTGGCCACTGGATTAAGAATGATAAGGTGTATGTAGTTGCCAGTCTATTCTCAAGTCCTGACTGAGTTGCTGTACAATTTTTGATTTAAAATGTGGCCCTTTATCAAAGGATATATCAACTGGAACACCAGACCTTGGTATTGTTTCTTGTGATAATGTTTTAGTTACCTCTCGAGCTTTTGCTGTTCTGGTAGAGAGTGTTTCTGGCCAAGCTGAAAAGGTATCAGTTAGTACCAACCAATACCAGCACCCCCCTTTTCTTGAAGTTCCGAAAAATCAATTTGCCATTATTGCCCAGGTCTGTTTCCTTTCCCAATTTGACCCATTTCTGGCTCGGGTATATTCTTAAGATAAGCCTGGAGGCAAAGATTGCATTGCTGTGTCACCTGTATACAGTAGTATACAAATTTGTAGTTACTATTTTTGATCAAATGTTTATATAATGCTTCTGCTACTAAAGGCCAAACTAAATAGGAGATAACAATAAGTTTTCTCTTGTGGAGTGTGAGCCCACCCATCCTCATTATATGATTCCTCTAAATCTATAAGTTTCTGGTCTTCCTTAGTATATTCTGGCTTACCTTCTAAAATAACCTGCCCGTCGGGGACTAGGGCACTTTCTACTTTTACCTTTGGCTTAGGCACCAGTTTTGCCTCTCTGTCCACCAGCTCATTTCCTTTTTTTTTCCAATTCCGAGCTCACTTTCTGGTGTGCCTTGATATGCATGATTGCCACCTTCTTAGGAAGTTGAGCTGCCAATATTTCTTCTGCATGTTTGACATGTTTACCTTGAGAGTTCAAGAGTCCTTCTTCTTTCCAAATTGTTCCGTGCGCATGCACGACCCTGAAAGCATACTTAGAGTCCGTATAAAAGTTCACAGTTTTACCATAAGGTACTTCCAGAGCACAGATAAGGGCGATTATTTCTGCCTTTTGTGCTGAAGTGCTTTTAGACAGTGGTCCAGATTCCATCACTTCATGGCTAGTAGTTACAGCATAACCAGCATGCCTTTCACCGTACAGGATATTGCTGCTTTCATCCATAAAGCAGTTCTCAGTGTTCTCCATAGGAGTGTCCTTTAGATCTGGTCGGCTGGAGTATGTTGTTTCGATGTTTTCCAGGCAATGATGATGAACTGGTTTTCCAATGTTATCACTGAGGAAAGAAGCTGGATTGACAATGTTAGTGACGATGATTTAGCCTGATATTTGAGAAATCTTTGTGGGGAAAGCCAATGTCCCCCTTTTTCTTCTAGAACTGTAGACACTGTTGTTGAGCATTGATAAGGATCATGGCTGAATACATTGTGACTAGTTCAGCCAGGAGAAGACACATTCAGAGCAGGGGGAACTGAGATCTACACATCAGTGATGAGCTAACGAGCCACAGATCAGGCCGGCTGACCGACAGGAGATGGAGGATGTGCTGGAGGACAAATAGCCCCATCTCCCGATATGCCCAGCTTTGCAAACAAAGGGAAAAAGTTGAGACCCTTTATCATGGCCCAGGGCTTGTCGAAACTTGTTGATCTTTTACAATCACCATTTCCCCCTGGATTTCTGCATGACACAAGGGGCAAAGCAGAGACCCCTCAACGTGGCCCAAAACTTGTCCCTCTTCCACAGTCACCACTTTCCCCCCCCAGACTTTCCTCTACTCTGGGAGCTATAAAAAGCCCACAAAAAATAGCACGCTTTGGGGGGAATACCAGTCTCATCTAAGGGCCTGTTCAGTCACCGTCAAGGGAATACCAGTCTCATCTAAGGGCCTGTCCAGCCTCATCGAGGGAATACCAGCTTGGCCTCACCAAGGGAACACCAAGGGCCTACCAGTCTCACCAAAGGAAACACCAGCTTGGCCTCACCAAGGGAATCCAGCACCCTGAGGACCCTGACTCTGAACCAGACATCGGAGGATGCTGCACTCCTGACGCCAGCATCCTCGCCGTGGAACACCGAGGCCATACATCATCGTACAAGTCCTGTCATCCACACTGCGGGGCCGTAAGAGACTGGATCCCTCACTCTTTTCTTTCTTCCTTTCTCTCTGCTCTTTACTTCTCTTTTTTTTCCTATACCCCCATTTCTTTGCCTCTCCTTCAGTACTCTTTCTCTCTCCCTTATACCTTAGTTTTCCTTTCCTCTCTACCGTTCTCTTTCTCCCTTTCCCTTTTGAACATATAAGGATAATACCATCTTTAAGCTCTGCTGTTGATTTCTGGTTAAATTTCATATTATAGCTGCTGATGGTTGCCAATATATCGCTCATAGTAGGACTTTCGCTGTTAATGTGTTGATAAGTTCTGTTATACTTTTGCCAAGTCACCATTCACTGTAACCAATATTCCAACAAGTACTTTTAGTAAAACTCACAATTGAATTGGACCCCGGAGGTGATTGTCTGTCACTCACTTCACATAACTGCGCAGAATGAACCCAGAGTTAACTCACACCTGGTCTCATCTGTTGAGTCAGGGTGCGTGTCGCGTCTAGAGTTAACTCATCCCTCATCTCACTTGTTGGGATGGGACAACCATGTAGGATACTAGCACAGTCATTTTCTGACCCATGGTAAATTTCCGGGCGTCCTGTATTTTCAGCACCACTGTTGCAACTCCCTGCGGGCATCCAGGCCACCCTTTTGCAGTTGCATCTAACTGTTTGGAGAAATAGGCCACTGCTCATAAGTACGGGCCAAGATCCTATCCCAGTATAATGAAGGCTATTCCCTGCTTCTCGTGAGAGAATTGAAAAAATGGTTTACTCACATCTGGGAGTCCTAAAGCAGGTGCTGTCATCAAAGCCTTACCAAGTTCTTCAAAGGCTCATGTAGCTTCTTTATTCCATTGCAGGTGTTCCTGATCTGTAACTGCTAGTACATAAAATGGCTTGACAAGCATTGCATAATCATAAATCCACAACTGGCACCACTCTGCCATGCCCAAAAAGGGTCCGTAATTCCTTTACAGTTTGAGGCTTTGGAGTTTGGCATATAGCCTCCTTTCGAGCCTGTCCCAGGGTCCTCTGCCCTACACTAATTTCATAGCCCAAATAAGTTACTTGTTGCTGTATCATCTGGGCTTTCTTCTGTGATACCTGGTATCCTTGGAGCCCCAAAAAGTTCAATAAACTTACAGTTCAGGTTATGCATGTCTTCTGTGTCCTGGTAGTGATCATCCCCATATTGTAGCATCTATCCTTCATCAGATGGGGCTTCCCAAGATTCAAGATCTTTAGCAAGCTGATTTCCAAATATTGTCGGGCTGGTTTTAAATCCTTGTGGCAACACCGTCCATGTGAGCTGGGTTTTAAATAAATATTGTCTGTCTGGCTTCACAAAGAGGCAGAAGGCATCGTTTAAATCTAAAACAGTAAACCAAATCAGTCAGAAAGGTGTTTGCTACCACTGGGTAGAGGTCCTTTGTTATTCTGTTTATAACCTGATTTGTATTAATTTCTCTATTACTGGCCGAATTTATTCCCTGTCCTCCCTTTTCTGTTGTTTTATCCTTACCGGCTTTTCTCCTTATTTGATTTTTACCTCAACAGGTACAGCATTTTTGCCCTTCCAGGTACATCAGTAGTCTATATCCCAGGATACACTTGGTTCACGACTTCTTCATTAATCTTGCCTTCTGTGGGAACAGTTGCTAAAAGCAAGCCCATTATTTTCATATATTGCTGATCATTTACCTCCAGAGTAATTTCTCCTTTTTGAATCTGATTACTGTGTCCATTTATTCCAACAAATTTCTCCCAAAAAGGTTTCAAGGAATTAGACATATATACAAATTTATCAATACCTACTTGTTACCCAATTTGTATTTCAAAGGTCACAAAAATATGCCCTTTCACTTTGGCAAGTGACTCCCTTTACCTACTATGTAATTGTTTCTTATTGTCAGTCCACCAAAAATCCCACTTGTTTCTGTTCATTCCAGGTTCCTATTAGTCTTTTTCAAAACTTGCTACTGTCCGTTTCTCTCTCTGCCTACTTCCTCTGTACCTTTCCCAACATTAATTTTCCCAGTATATATACTGACCTCTCTCTAAAGGCTTTCAAAGCCTTCCAAACTCTTCAGTTCCATACTTTCTGATCCTTTCAACAATCTTCCTTTTCCCTGTTACTGAAAACTCTCCAAGCTTCATCTTAGAACATTTCCAAATTTCTACTTTCTGTTGCCCTCAGTTTCTATAGTGTCTCTAGGGGAGCTCGCACCATTTTGGGTGTCAGGCTACCCCGAGAGGCATACGGCTTGTCCTCCCCCTGCCTCCTTTCCCCTCCGCCGCTTCTGGCAGTGTTTCTTTTTCTATTTTTTTTTCTTTCTCTCCTTGCTGCAGTTTAGACACAGGCAAGGTCACATGGACGGGGGAGGTTGAGTTTATCTTACAGCTTGGCACAGACCTGGAATTTATGTTACAACACAGGCCTGGGATATTTCGCTTTCTTGTTTTTCCATTTAATTCCAGTCATAATACACTTCATATGCAATTCCAATTAGCTCAGCAATAGTTATGTTCCTCAGTCCCATTTACCTTTTGCAGATGTCAGAAAAACAACATATTAAACATAAGTCCATTATTTCTGTTTTCCTAGATGAAATTCAGTTCATATTCTAGCCACTTACAAACCACTCAAATACAATCTCTCAAGCTCACATCGATCATAACATTTAGTTTGTTCTTTTCCCATATCTCCGACTAGCACATAAATTCAATACGGATCAGAGTTTAACAACTTAAATCATTTCCTGGTCCCAAAATCATTAGATAACAATAAAAGCAAATTATCTTAAAGTACTGTGTCTCATCCTATTTTTTAAGTTCTGCAGAACAACATTAATTGCCACTAATTGATATAACCCCACATTCAAACCACAAGTGAATACAATATTGTTTCAAACTTTCTTTTTTCAGGTTTCCCCAGTAAGCTACTCTAATGTGTAAGGATGCACCCTAAGAAGAGCAAGATGGTATTTTAGTATTTTAACGGAACAGGTTCCCATTTTGTTATTATGTCCGTGATTTCGGAGGGTGAAAAACATATCTGCATATACTTTCTTACACTGTGTGTTATAGGAAAATAGGAAATTAGGATTTTAGGCCTATATCAGTGTTATAAGCTGTGCTGCTGAGGCTGAAAGTCTCAGCTTGTCTCCTGTATAGCCCTTACCCAGAACCACGAGTGTGGTTACCTTATGCTTGCTTTGTACCTTTAGTTAAGACATTGATAAATGCTATTCTTAGGTTTGCTGATTTCCGTGCTAGACTGATGAACTATGGATAACAAATGAGACAGGTAGAACTTCAAAGCTAGCCCTGCGACCCGAGGACCTTTCGTTCGGTACTTGCCATAGTGAAGCATGAAGGAAGAAGTGGAACCCGCAGACCACTGGGATGGAAGGAACCTGAAGACATCATGAATATTTAGAGAATTTCCACTAGACAGTGATAAATTTTGCTTAGTTGCATAATACCTGTTAGAACCCTATATAATGACTAGCTGTATTGCTGTATGATTGTCACTCTCTGAGGAGCTGACCCAACGCTGCTGTTCCTGCGAATCTTCTACAATAAATACTGCTCAGAGTAACCCACAACAGTTCGAGTCTCTGTCCAATGCCTCCAACTACCTTTTTCAGTTGGCACCCCCAGATGCAGCACAAACTGAAACAACGGGACCTCGCCAGCGACAGGTGAGTTCGAGTCTCTCCTGTTCTCCCGATTTGTTTCTTTTCTTTATATTTTAGAGCTCAAGTCTCTAATATATTTACAAGGATGGGGGCTGGACCCTCAGTTCCTAAAAATACGCCTTTGGCTGAAATGATTTCAAATTGGGGAAGGCTGTCAGGAACCGCAGGGTTGCACATAAAAAGATTAATCGCCCTCTGCCAAGATGATTGGCCTTTTATAAGCAGAGTGGCTGGGGCTTTCCCTGATGATCGGTGGCCGATTTATGGCTCCTTTGAAGAAACTAAATTGCAGTCTCTCCGTAAAATCCTGGAGGACCGCCAGCCCCAACAAATGGACTATTTGTATTTGTGGTTTGACTATGCTGATATACGAAAACGAAAGCAACTCCAAAAGAGCATGAATAAACACCAATTACTTGCTTATCTGGATGATGAAATAAATGATAATACTAAGTCCAAAACTGATTCACCTGCAGGTATTTTCCCTATGACTGTCTCCTATGTGGCTAACCCCAGAGCTGGTCGTAGTAATGCTGGCAACCAGCCTCCGCTTCTCGGGGTAACTACACATTACCCCTGGAAGCCAGGTGATCTTTTACTCTGGCATGATAAAATGCCACGACTCCGTGATGACGGGGAGCGGTGCTCTAAAATCATTTGAACTATTGCCCGAGATTACTCTCCCATCTGGAATGATATGCAAACACTTTTGTCTGAATTATTTACCCACGTGGAAAGACAAAAGATCCTGGCTAAAGATAAAGAATTGGCTGAACAGACACAGGGACGTAACCCCTGGCCAGAACAAGATCCAAATTGGAACTTACATGAGGAAGACCAGAAAGCTACTTATTTAGTTGCAATTGACAATCTGGTTGAAGCAATTCGAAAGTGTGATGAAAAAGTGACTAATTGGTCAAAGGTTACAGAGTGCCAACAGGCTCCTGATGAACACCCAGGAGACTTTTGGCACTGCTTAAGAAAGGCTTTAATACAATATGGGGGCATGACAGAGGATAATTTCCAGGAACCATTGGCTATCAGCATTTTTGTCAATCAGTCAGTCCCTGATATTCGAAAGCATTTCCAAAAACATATGCCTGGCTGGCAAGCAGAGAATTTGCAAAAAGTTCTCTCTGTTGCTAATTTTGTGTATAACGGCCGTACAGAAGAGCAACAACGTAAGCTACAACTAGAAAGGGAGGCTGAGCACCTTCGGCAGGAGAAAGAACGTGAGGTCGAACGTAGACGGTACCGGAGGGAAAGACAGGAAGATATGAACTTATTAGCTGTAGCTATAGCTCAAGGGGTTTCCGCAACTTGGGGACATGGATATCCCCGAGGAATCCGAGGGGCATTCTGAGCTCATTTCCCTCAGGGACGGGGATTCCTCGGAAGAGGAATCGGAATGGGAAGTTCTTTCCCACCTATGGGGAATTCCTTCCCAACTACAAGCCCTGCTGCTACCAGCCCTCCGATTGATGCAACGCAATTAACCTGGTTTTGGTGTGGTAATTTAGGACATATGCAACGTGAATGCCCGTTGTGACCCCAATATCAACCAGGAGCTACTCTACCTGCACCTGCTGCCACTGCTGGTGGTCAACTTGGTGGTGTTACTGACGCCCCTTCTGCTCCGCTGCCTCCATATTGTCGTAGCTACTCTCAGTAAGCATTGCATAATGACCTTAGAAATTTCTTCTACAGGCCACATTTTAGCTGATGTTAACAGAAAATCAGTCTCTTTCTTAGTAGATACTGGGGCCACTCTCCTGCTTCTCAACTTTGATGTACCACAAATATCGCAGGAAATGATTGCTATCAAGGGTGTTACAGGCTCTGTGCTTAACCATGCTCTCTCTAAACCGCTTCCTGTTACTTTAGGCAATAAAGTTACATGGGCTTGCTTTATTATTGCACCGGGGGCACCAACTTCTTTGCTGGGACGGGATCTTTTACAAGAATTTGGCACTCAACCTATGGTAAAGATAAAGCTAAATTAATTTTTGTTGGAAGTGTTTTTACTCTAGATCATACTCCGAAGAAAGAAGTGGCCATTCCGTGGGAATTGCGGAATGTCCCTTCTGGACTTTGGAGTCATACAACTAAAGATACTGGTCTTTTGAAGTCTGCACTACCAGTTGTTATTAAAACTAAAGGAGGCCCCCCCTCCTGCTATTAAGCAATATCCAATACCAGCTGTTGCATTACCGAGTTTGCGAAAACAAATTCAAACCTTTCTCGATGAAGGGATTCTAAAACCTGTTATGAGTCCATTTAATACCCCAATTCTTCCAGTTAGTAAAAATCAACTGGATGAGGATGGAGATCCTGAGTACCGTTTTGTACAAGATTTATGGGCTATCAACGATTATGTTGAAGCCCCACACCCAGTTGTACCAGATCCAAGTTTAATTTTAACCGAGATTCCATCCTATGTGCATTGGTACACTGTTTTAGATCTGACAGGAGCTTTCTTTAGCATACCTGTAGCAGAAGAAAGCCAACCTTTGTTTTCCTTTACCTGGGAAGGTCGCCAATTGACTTGGACTCGGCTCCCTCAAGGCTTCACTGCTTCTCCTACCTTGTTTTCGCAAATTCTCAAATATGATCTCCAAGATATTGAGTTGCCAAACAAGTCTGCACTGATTCAATATGTTGATGATTTACTTGTTGCTAGCCGAACTCAAGAGGCCTGTGCAATTGACACAGAGCACCTTTGCATTCGACTGTATCATAAGGGTCATCGTGCCTCACTAGCCAAATTACAATTCTGTGAACCAGAGGTAAAATACCTGAGCTTTGTTTTAGCAGGAGGAGTTAGAAAGATTGATCCCGACAGAATCAATACTATTCTTCAAATTATACCACCTGTTACTAAAAAACAAATGAGAGCTTTCCTTGGCCAAGCTGGGTTCTGTCGACCATGGATTTTAGGGTTTAGCGAACTAGCTAGACCACTTATTGAAACTGCAAAGGACAAAGCTCCAGAACCAATTGTCTGGACACCAGAACTAACCAATGCTTTTGCATCTTTAAAACAAGCCTTAGTCACAGCCCCAGCTTTGGGCCTGCCAAATTACTCTAAACCTTTCACTTTGTATGCTACCGAGAAGGGTGGTATTGCAAAGGGGGTCCTAGTACAACCTCATGGACCCTATGAAAGACCTGTGGGTTATTACTCAGTCGCTCTTGACCCAGTTATTAAAGGCTCACCACATTGCCTTAGATCAGTAGCAGCAGCTGTGGAGTTAGTGGAAAAAGTTCGCCCACTTGTTCTGGGTCACAAATTGATTGTTGCTGTGCCTCATGAAGTTGAACTTTTACTAACCCAATATGCTACCAAGTCTCTCTCATCGCAACGCACACATCGATACGAAGCCATCCTGTTACTGACTGATAATATTTCTCTAAAATGGTCAAAACCCTTACACCCATCTACCCTTCTACCTGAGGTGCATCTTTCCAACGACCCACACGACTGTGTACAATTTGTTACCACTTATTCTAAAACCAGAGAAGATTTGCAAGATGTTCCCCTCGCCCACCCTGACCTTAACCTGTTCACAGACGGATCAAGTTATTATCTGCATGGTAAGCGTTTTACTGGTTTTGCTGTTGCTACTGAAAACCGCGTACTTCTTGCTGAACATCTCTCTCCAGCGCTTGGAGCACAAGCCGCAGAACTAATTGCCTTGACTCGTGCTGCGACCTTTGCTAAAGGTCTCCGAGTTAATATCTATACAGACTCTAAGTACGCTTTTGGCATTTGTCATTCTGTTGGCGCACTTTGGAAAGAACGCGGTTTTTTAACCTCCGCCAGCTGTACTATTGCTCATGGACAATTAATTCATGATTTGCTGCTTGCTATCCAGGAACCATGAGAAATTGCTGTTATTTACATTCCTGCTCATACTAAATGCCTCGATTCTTTTGCTCATGGCAACACCTTGGCCGACTCCACCGCGAGAGCGGTGGCAGTCCACGATGTCTCTCCTGCTACGACTGTGGTTGCTACTCTTCTTCCTTTTCCCGTTGGCCCTGCCCTTTATGATGAACTGGATGAAGAAGAGCTCAACAAATGGAAACGCTGAGAAGCGATGCAACAGGATGGCATTTGGAAACAGGGTGATAAACCTTTATTGCCTATGAGGTATGTCCTTCCTCTAACTCGCTGGATTCACGATCATACTCATGGGGGCCCTGAAGCTGTAGCCTCTAAAATCCAACAGTTGTGGGCAGCGCCTGGAGTTTACAGTGCTGCAAAATACCTGACTGACTCTTGTACTCTTTGCAAGAAATATGGGGTCACAAAGGTCACAACAGTCCCTGGCAAGCAGCCGCCTGCTTACTTTCCTTTCCAGAAACTGCAAATTGATTTTGCAGAACTCCCCCCTTCTATGGGGTATAAGTACATTCTTGTTATTGCTGATCAACTTTCGCACTGGGTGGAAGCCTTTCCGACTCGCAAGAACGATTCAAAAATTGTGGTTAAGACCCTGCTTCGTGATGTCATTCTGAGGTACGGCATCCCTGAAATTATTGATTCTGATAGGGGACCACACTTTACTGCTGCTGTTCTAATGCAAGTTTATGTTGCTCTTGATATACAGGCTGCTTTTCACACGCCCTACCATCCACAATCTTCTGGACAGGTGGAGCGGATGAATCGCACTATTAAAGATCGTTTAGCAAAAGTCACTGCAGACACAGGCCTCAAATGGCCTGAGGCATTACCGCTTGTTTTGTGGGATCTTCGTACAACTCCTCATGCTACTACTAAACTCAGCCCTGCTGAAGTTTTGTTCGGGCGAGTTTTGGCAGTACCGTTCACCTTTATGTCTGCCAAAACTGCCCTCCTGGAAGGGGACGAGGCAGTAACGCAGTACTTGCTCTACCTGCAAAACAGTTTTGCTCGAATCAGAAATTATATGCATTGGTATCAAGGGGTGACACCAGAAATTCAGGTACATTCTTACCAAGTAGGAGATCAAGTTCTTGTTAAAGATTTTAAACGGAAAAACAAGTTAGAACCACGATGGGAAGGACCTTATCGTGTTTTGTTAACTTATTTTTATGCAGTGAAAGTTGAAGGGAAGGACTCCTGGATTCATCACTCTCATGTCAGAAGAGCCTGATTCCCTTATAATCAAATGACCAGAGTAATTACCATTGTAATCGCTATTGCTCTTTTTGTATCTTTCTTTCCTGTGTATTGTGTAGAGTCTCATTACTATCAATTTACTCTCACTTACTTTTGTGCATTTGCTCGCGAAAATGTAACCTTAGCCACTCCGTGGTATCAACAAACTGGGTCTCATATTGAATTGACTAGTCTGCCAAATTACGATGAACGCGGCAGACCCACAAAATGCTCGACTTGCTGGCCACAGACAGGCTGGCGTCACTTGCAGAAGCCTGACTATGTACTTGTATGTCAATGTTTTGTAATTGTTGTTGTAATCTCTTGAATCAACAGAAGCTTTATTATCGTTATCAGTAAATTGGGAAATTTTAAAGAGAAAATGGGGTACTGTTACAGGAAAATAGGAAATTAGGATTTTAGGCCTATATCAGTGTTATAAGCTGTGCTGCTAAGGCTGAAAGTCTCAGCTTGTCCCCTGTATAGCCCTTACCCAGAACCACGAGTGTGGTTACCTTATGCTTGCTTTGTACCTTTAGTTAAGACGTTAATAAATGCTATTCTTAGGTTTGCTGATTTCCGTGCTAGACTGATGAACTATGGATAACAAATGAGACAGGTAGAACTTCAAAGCTAGCCCTGCGACCCGAGGACCTTTCGTTCGGTACTTGCCATAGTGAAGCATGAAGGAAGAAGTGGAACCCGCAGACCACTGGGATGGAAGGAACCTGAAGACATCATGAATATTTAGAGAATTTCCACTAGACAGTGATAAATTTTGCTTAGTTGCATAATACCTGTTAGAACCCTATATAATGACTAGCTGTATTGCTGTATGATTGTCACTCTCTGAGGAGCTGACCCAACGCTGCTGTTCCTGCGAATCTTCTACAATAAATACTGCTCAGAGTAACCCACAAGAGTTCGAGTCTCTGTCCAGCGCCTCCGACTACCTTTTTCACCATGTACACTGTAATTTAAACTCATATGTCATGTGACTTAAATCAAGGTGTACCACGCCAGTGCATGACAGAGTCTTACAGACCCCAACAGAATTTGACAAAGCTTGACAGAGCCCAAGAGAACCTGAGAAAGCCTGACAGTCTAACAGGGCCCGACAAAGCCCGACAGAGCTGAACAGGGCCTGACAGAGCCCAACAGAACTCGACAGGGCCCGACAAATCCCCATAGCACCTGTCAGCAAACTATGGAGTCCAGCAGGGCTTGACAGAGGCTGAAAAGCATGACAGAGCCTGAAAGAGCTCAACAAAAACTTACTGAGCACAACAGGGTCTGACACAGCTTGAGAGAGCCTTACAGATCCTGAAAGAACCTGACAGAGCACGACAGGGCCAAAAAAAGCTTGAAAGAGTCCAACAGCACCCAAAGGAGCATGAAAGACATCGACAATACCCAACAGAGTCTGGCAAAACCTGACAGAGCTAAACAAAGCCTGAATAAGGGAAAGAAAGCCTGAAAAAGCCTGACAGAGCCTGACAAGGCTTGACAGAGCATGACAGGGCTTTAGAGAGCCTGGAAAAGCCTGGTACTGCAGAAAGAGCCCAAAGGAGCTTGACAGAGACCGGCAGCACCTGACAGAGCCTGAGACAGACCGACAGATCTCAACAAAGCCACACAGAGACCGACAGGGCCTGAAAGAGCCTGACAGAGCTTGATAGACCCTGACAAAGCCCAACACAGCATGACAAAAACTGACAGAGCCCTACAAATAGTGAAATGGCCTGACAGAGCCTGATCGAACCTGAGAATGCCCAGCAGAGCCTGACAGAAACTGATAGAGCCCGACAAAACTGGACAGAGCCCAACAAAGCTCCACAAAGCTTGACAAAGCCCACCAGGCCTTGACAGAGTATGACAGGGCCTGCCAGAGCCCAACACAGCTCAACAGGGTTCGACAAATCCTGATAGTGCCAAATAGAGAATAATAGAGCCCAGCAAGACCTGACAGAGGCTGCCAAAGTGCGACAGAGACTAAAGAGCTCAATAAAGCATTACAGAGCCTGACAGGGCTTGACACACCTTGACAGAGACTTACAGATCCTGACAGAACCTGACAGAGCCTGACAGGGACCAGCAAAGTTTGAAAGAAACCAAAAGCACCCAATGGACCCTGAAAGAGCTCAACAATAACCAACAAAGTCCGTCAAAGCCCTAAAAATCTTGACATAGCCTGACAGAGCCTCATAGACCCTGAGAAATCCCGACAGAGCTCACAAAGCGTGACTGAGGGCAAGAAAACCCCACAAAGCATGACAAAGCCTTACAGAGCATGACAGGGATCTGAAAAGTGTGACAAAGCTTGACAGAACCTGACAAGGCCTGACAGAGCATGACAGGACTTTACAGATGCTGAAAAAGCCTGGTAGTGCAGAAAGAGCCTAAAGGAGCTTGACAGAGCCTGACGCATCGTGACAGACACTGAGAGAGACCGACAGATCTCGTCAAAGTTACACAGAGATCAACAGGGCCTGAAAGAGCCCGACAAAACCTGACTGGGATAGACAGAGCCCTATAGAGCCTGACAGAGCTTGACAAACCCAACAGTGCCAGGGATCGTGACAGAGACCGACAGAGCCCGAAATGGGGTTCCGAAGCCCCAGAGTTCCTGACAAAAGCCGTCAAATCCTGACAGAGACTGAAAAAGCCCAATAGGGATCAAAAAAGCCCAATAAAGCCCAACACTGCCCAACAAAGCTTGACAGGGCCTGACAGAGCCCAAGAAAACCAGACAGATCCTGATCAGGCCCCACAGAGTCAGACAGAATACGACTAAGCCTGATAGAGCCCATCATGGTGCAAAAATACCGTAGAGAGCCCGACATGGATAGATACAGTCCGTCACAGCCTAAAAGACCTGAACAGAGCTTGACAAGGCCTGACAGAGCCCGACAGCACATGACACAGATTGACAGTGCCCTACATGCCCCCCAAAAAGCCCAACAAAGCCTGATATGGCCCGAGAGACCACAACAGAGCCTGACAAAGCCTGAGAAAGCCCAACAGATCACGACAGATCCTGACAGAATTAGACAGGTCCTGACAGATTCTGACAGAACTCGACAGAGTACTGACAGAGTCCGCAAGTTCCTGACAGAGCCTGACAAATCCCAACAGAGCCCAAAAGAGCTCAACAAAGCTTGACAGAGCCTACCAGGGCCTTACAGAGCATGAACGGGCCTGCCAGAGACCAACACAACTCAACAGGTTTCGACAAATCCTAACAGTGCATGAAAGTGAACGATAGAACCCGGCAGGACCTGAGAGAGGCTGACAAAGTGCGAAAGAGCCTGAAAGAGCTCAACAAAAAATTACAGAGCACGACAGAAACGGAATAATGGCAAGAAAGGCTGAAAAAGTCTGACAGAGCCTGACATGGCCTGACAGAGCATAACAGGGCTTTACAGATCTTGAAAAAGTCTGGTAGGGCAGAAAGAGACCAAAGGAGCTTGACAGAGACCAATAGCACCTGACAGAGCGTGCGACAGACTGACAGATCTAAACAAAGCCACACAGAGACTGACAGAGCCTGAAAGAGCCTGACAAAATCTGCCAGGGATTTACAGAGCCATATAGGGCCTGACAGAGCATGACAGGGCTTTACAGAGCCTGAAAAAGCCTGGTCAGGCAGAAAGAGACTAAAAAAGCTTGACAGAGCCCAACAGAGATTGACAGAGTCTGAGAGAGAATGACAGATATTGACAAAGCCACACAGAGACCAACAGGGCCTGAAAGAGCCTGACAAAACCTGACTGGGATTTACAGAGCCCTACAGTGCCTGACAGACTGCAACAGAGCCCTACAAATCCTGACATCGCCTGACAGAGACTGATCGAACCCGAGAAAGCACAGCAGAGCCTGACGGAGCCTGATAAAGGCCGGCAAAACCTGACAGAGCCCAACAGAGCTCGATAAATCTTGACAGAGCCCACCAGGCCTTGACAGAGCATGACAGGGCCTTCCAGAGCCCAACACAGCTCAACAGGGTTTGACAAATCCTAACAGCACCTCCTAGTGAACGGTATAGCCCAGCATGACCTGACAGAGTCTGAAAAAGTGTGAGGTACCAGACGAGGCCTGACAGAGCACAACAAGGCTTTACAAAGCCTGAAAAAGCCTGGTAGGGCAGAAAGAGCTCAAACGAGCTGCTCAGAACCTGACAAAGCATGACACAGATTGACAGTGCCCTATATGCCCAAAAAACGACTTAAAAAGCCTGATATGGCCTGACAGATCATGATAGAGCCCGACAAAGCCTGGCAAAACCAAACAAAGCCCATCAGATCCTGATAGAACCCAACAGAGCCTGACAGAGTATGCCAGGGCCCAACAAAGCCTGAGAGAGCCTGACAGGACCTGACAGAGCACGACAGAACCCGACAGAACCCGCCTGGGACTGACAGAACATGCCAGGGCACAACAAAGTTTGACTCTGTGGGGCCTGCTAGGGCTCTGTCAGGTTTTGTTGAGATCTATAAGACTCTGTCAATCTGTGCCAAGCCCTGCTGTGCTCTGCAATGCCTTGTTGAGCTCCTTCAGGCTCTGTCGCATTTTGTCAGCCTCTGTCAGGCCCTACTGAGGCACGGAAATGACCTTACAACCCTTTAGATTTTTAAGAAGGTATATATTTACATATTTATTTATTGTGCTGGACACATGGGGAATCATTTCACCTAATATGTGTGTAAATTTCCAGTAGCTGTGAGCTTGCTTAAATGCATTAAAGTGTTACATATTCATGAATGTTTTAGGAATGTTTATGCATTTTCATAATCTGTCCTCTTCTCTGTACATGGTCGCCTTTGGTCCAGTGTGATGAGTTGGTTAGGACTCAGACTGCTGAGTTGGTTAAAACTGGTGTATCTCCTCTCCTGTGCTCAAGTTTCTATTATTTTGTTCACCCAAGGATGCACCAAGTATGCACTCAAGGATTATTACCTTTGCAAGGTGTCAGTGAAATCCAGTTTCTTGTACAATAAGTTACACAAAGCTAAGCAAGGCTAAGCAATAGTGATGTGGGTTAAAGGGTTAGCTTTCTCAGTGTTAGCTCTTTAAGTCTTTAAGTGTTAGTTCTTTAAGTGTTAATTAGTTAATTGTTAATTCCCTGTGTCATTCCCTTGTGGGAAACTACAGCAAGTCTGTGGAATCCTTGACAGAGAGTATGGGAACAGATGATATTAAGGTTTAGCCTGGAGAATGATATTAGTAAAGGAGTATCTGGAGATTAAGTTGTACCTGTGTGAGAGAAGGGATGTACCCGTGAGAGAGAAGGGAGTAGAAGAGTAACATAGATGACAGCAAAATTAGCCAATGAGATGTTACTGCTGTAACTTGTAACCAATAGTGAAGAGACACATGAATTGGTAGAACTGTATAAAAATGTACTTATGGCAATAAATGGCATCTAATACTTTCATCCTGGAAGAACTTGGTCTGCGTCGTTTGTCCGTCTCAATCGTGACCTTCCCCCCTTTTGTAAGAGGTTAGTAAATTCTTTTACTAATGTTATGATTCTTTATCTATGTTTTATCTGGCTACAGGTAAGAAGGCTACTTCTACCTGAGAAAACCCATCTCTATCCTTAAACAGATTTTTAATGTTAATGCAAAAGTCAGGCTCCTGGTGTTTCTCCACGGTGCTGATAAGCTCTTTTGGGGCAGCTGGCGACCATATGGCTGGTGCTCTGGGAGCAACGGTATCTTCTGGGCCGTGACGGGAGGCTGCATTCTTTGGCATGGTGATCCCGCTCACTGCAGTTGTAGCATTTATTTTCACTTTTGGCTTTCATTTTGCTGAGGTAGTAAGTACCGCCCAGGCCGTTCACCCAGAAGGACCAAAGGGACCAAAAGGTCACCCAGAACGTCCAGAAGGACCAAACCATGTCAAGGTGAACAGAACCTAATTTCTTTGATCGAAGTTCAGAAAGGTTTTGGTTAATTACTACAAACGTAAAACTCTCCTTTGCAGAAGTGGGCAATGTAATATATATACTCTGATTGGTTTGCTTCCAAAGCACCAATTTAAAGCGTCCCCCCACAGTTTAATTCAGATGTTGCCCATGCCAATATTCATCCCACCCGTGTGCTAAGGCTATGACCATCAGAAATACAATTTTCCAGGTTGCACCTGGATTACCTTTAATAGTGCTTTGCAGGCTTTCTTCACTCTAGAATGATGGATCTGGGCTTTCTGTTCTTTAATACTGATAGCAGTGAAAGATGTGAGGAGGACTTGACATGGACCTTCCTATTGTGGTTCCAAAGTCCTTTTCTGCAAGAGACTTCACATACACATAATCTCCCAGTTGGATGTTATATACTGACCCATCCAAACCTCTACTCAGAGTTCCAAACACGTTTCCCAATTTTGTTGTTTACCCAATGCTACCATATAAGAAGTCTTAATTTCGTCCCCTACTTGTGCAGACATCCCCTTCTGTACACTATAGGGTCTCCCATACAGGATTTCAAAAGGACTCAACCCTTCTTTTGCCCTTGGCCTTGTTCGTGTATGCAAGAGGGCCAAAGGCAGAGATTGAGGCCAAGCCAAATTCACCTCCTGCCCCAATTTTACAATTTGTTGTTTAATTAGACAATTCATTTCATTTTTTTTCCTACCTGGCCACTGGACTGAGGATGATTAGGGGTATGTAGTTGCCAGTCTATTCCCAAGTGCTGTACAATTTTTGATTTAAAATGTGGCCCTTTATCAGAGGATATAACAGCTGGAACTCCAAGCCTTGGTATTATTTCCTGTACTAATGCTTTAGTTACCTCCTGAGCTTTTGCTGTTCTGGTAGGGAATGCTTCTGGCCAAGCTGAAAAGTTGTCAGTTAGTACCAAAAAATATCAGCACCCCCCTTTTCTTGGGAGTTCTGAAAAATCAATTTGCCATTATTGCCCAGGTCCGTTTCCTTTCCCAATTTGACCCATTTCTGGCTCGGGTATATTCTTAGATTTAGTCTGGAGGCAAAGATCACATTGCTGTGTCACCTGTCTTACAGTAGTATACAAATTTCTATCTACTATTTTTGATCAAATGTTTATATAATGCTTCTGCTACTAAAGCCCTAACTAAATAGGAGGTAACAATAAGTTTTCCTTGTGGGGTTTGAGTACACCTTTCCTTATTATATGATTCCTCTAAATCTATAATAAGTTTCCAGTCTTCCTTAGTATATTCTGGCTTACCTTCTAAAGTAACCTGCCCATCGGGGACTAGGGCACTTTCTACTTTTACCTTTTGCTTAGGCACCAGTTTTGCCTCTCTGTCCACCAGCTCATTCCCTTTTTCCAATTCTGAGCTCACTTTCTGGTGTGCCTTGATATGCATGATTGCCACCTTCTTAGAAAGTTGAGCTGCCAATATTTCTTCTGCATGTTTGATATATTTGCCTTGAGCGTTCAAGAGTCCTTTTTTTTTTTCCAAATTGTTCCATGCACATGCACGATCCTGAAAGCATACTTAGAGTCTGTATAAAAGTTCACAGTATTACCATGAGCTAGTTCCAGAGCATGAATAAGGGTGATTATTTCTGCCTTTTGTGCTGAAGTACTTCTAGGCAGAGGTCCAGATTCCATCACTTCATGGCTAGTAGTTATAGCATAACCAGCATGCCTTTCACTGTACAGGATATTGCTGCTTTCATCTGTAAAGCAGTTCTCAGTGTTCTCCATAGGATTGTCCTTAAGATCTGGTTGGCTGGAGTATGTTGCTTCCATCATTTACAGGCAATTATGATGAACGAATTTTCTAATGTGACCACTGAGGAAAGAAGCTGGATTAACAATGTTAGTGACGATGATTTAGCCTGATAATTGAGAAATCTTTGTGGGGAAATCCAGTGTCCTCCTTCTTCTTTTAGAACTGTAGACACCGTGTGGGATACTAGCACAGTCATTTTCTGACCCATGGTAAATTTCCGGGCCTCCTGTGTGTTCAGTACCACTGCTGTAACTGCATGTAGGCATCCAGGCCACCTTTTTGCTTTTGCGTGTAATTGTTTGGAGAAATAGGCCACTGCTCATTGGTACGGGCCAAGATCCTGTCCCGGTATACCGAAGGCTATTCCCTGCTTCTCGTGAGAGAATAGAAAAAATGGTTTACTCACATCTGAGAGTCCTAAAGCAGGCGCTGTCATCAAAGCCTTACCAAGTTCTTCAAAGGCTCGTGTAGCTCCTTTATTCCATTGCAGGTGTTCGTGATCTGTGGCTGCTAGTACATACAATGGCTTGACAAGCAATGCGTAATTATAAATCCACAACCAGCACCACCTTGTCTTGCCCCAACAGGGTCCGTAATTCTTTTACAGTTTGAGGCTTTGGAGTTTGGCATATAGGCTCCTCTTGAGCCTGTCCCAAGGTCCTTTGCCCTGCAATAATTTCATAGCCAAAATGAGTTACTTGTTGCTCTGTCATCTGGGCTTTCTTCTGTGATACCCAATATCCTTGGATCCCCAAAATTTCAGTAGACTTACAGTTCAGGTTGTGCATGTCTTCTGTGTTCTGGCAGCAATCAAAATTTCATCCACATATTGTTGCATCTGTCCTTCATCAGATTGGGGTTCCCAAGATTCAAGATCTTTAGCAAGCTGATTTCCAAATATTGTCGGGCTGTTTTTAAATCCTTGTGGCAACACCATCAATGTGAGCTGGGTTTTACGTAAATATCGTCTGGCTGGCTTCACGGAGAGGGAGGCAAAAAGGCATCTTTTAAATCTAAAACAGTAAACACACACTAAATTCATGTAATGTTTGTCTGACTTGTTTTTCCACTCATTCACAGACCAGGCCCAAGGACATTCACACATCCCATGCACTTGGGGGCGGTTATCCGGCCCGAGATACCATTCTCACGAGTCTGGGCTATAACTTTTTACAATTACGAGAAACGTACTTCAAAGTAATCTGTCCAAGGCCCTTTATATATTATTATGTTAGTATTATGTCTTTGACTGTTCAGATGATCACGTTAGTATTCATCTTCCTTTATCATCCAGGTGGCCAGAACCCCACATCTTACTTTCCCACATCTTACTTTCCCACATCTTACTTTCCCACATCTTACTTTCCCACATTTCCCCCTTTTTTGTTTTAAACATCAGGTTCTCAGTGAACGCAGTAAGGACCCTGGCTTTGTTCTTCTTTGCATTCTGTATCATTCTCCAGATGATTCTGAGGACTACAAGAAAAAACATCACACAAGCATATCCAATTTCTACAAAAACCCATATATGCAGATTGAGAGCTGAAAATGAAGTTTTAGGGTCTAATCACTTTATGCTATTAGATAATGTTAGCCATTTTGTCTTACAGTCCTAATTTTTACAAACTATGTAATTATTTTGCATGGTACTGGCTAAATCCTAAATCAGGCCTTGCACATTAGTTAAGACTGTTACTTTACTTCATATCACTCAAACGCTATAATTCAATTTCAACAGTATTACACATATTTAGCACTCTGATAACAGAAAATACAGGTTCAGATATCAGCTAAGGAGATTATTTAAATACAATATCATAAGAATAATGAGGATCCACAACGTGCATGTAGTCACTCACAAGAAACAAAAATAGAGGCCTTTTACTTCAGGGTACTCACAAGAAATAGTCACTCACTCAAATAAAAAAGTGAGGTGTCATTAATCCCAGTAAGTTTCCTTACATGGTGTTCCTGTCTAAGGAAAGGACTCCAGTTTACAGACCCGCAGCTCCGAGAAGACCACTCAAAGGGGGTCTTCGGCGGGAACCCCGTTTCATTGTTTGGCCAGATGTGGCTGTGGGCATTACAACATAGTCCAGAAGCTTCTCAGCTAGTCTGGGTACCTTCTTTGTTAAGGACCCCGTCAATTGACCAAGGGTCCCACCCCTCCTGACCCATCAGTTGGTAGAGGTGAAGTTTATTGACAACACCTTGGTACCATTCTAGGTGTACGTATGTGGGGACAGGCACAGTGGGGCACAGAAGGTGCTAAAGAGCTGTCAGCCTCCTCATTGAAAGCTCCAGATTTCAGGGGAATGTGTACTGCCTCACAATCCAGCCTGTGACCACAGTCATCTGACAAACTACTTTGGAGTTGTGGTACAGTCACCTCTTGCCTCCAAAGTCAAAAGGGGGCATTCTGTTGGTGAGTTTGAATGCCCACGGTGGATCATCATACCTAATGTGTCATTTTCTTGTTGCAAATCAAACTACAATAGAACAGAAAAAAACAAATTACAACAATTACAGTTATTAACAAATATTGGAGAAAGCTGATTAGCCATACTAATAAGGAAAACAAATGCATTGAAAGTTTTTCGCCAGTTAGTCCCCAGTCCAAATAATGTAAATCTGTATCATTCTGATATGCTAGTGGCTCTTCCTTTGGTCTCTTCTGTTTCTTTGTTGCCCTCTGCTGCAGGGACAGATGCTGTATCTCTGGCATTAGGTCCTGCATCATGTTTATCCAACTCGTAGAAAGGTTTAACATATTTCGCAGGAAGCCACTTCGGCCCTGTTGGAAGAAGAACACAAGCCTACCCCCTTCCCCAGGTGATTAGCTACAGTATAAGAATCCGCAATTGCATTGCCTTCACTTATGGGACCTGGTAAAGTTGTATGAGAGCGTATATGAGTAACAAACAGTGGGTGTTTGCGAAGCTGTAATGCAGTTTGCAATAATACAAACATATCAAAAAGTTGCCGTTGAGAGATTTCTTTAAGAAAAGTGGAGGGGATGCACTGTAGGACCTTGACTACATACTCAGAATCACAAACCAAATTTAGAGGTTCCTCCCTAAGAAGCTCTATGGCATGCAAAACTGCACCAAGTTCTACTAAGTGGGTTGAACCTTCAACAATTTTTACAGCATGATGCCAATCGATATCTACACAACAGACCACTACAGCTTATATGAGACTTCCCTGAACCATCAACAAAAACTGTGCGAGCATTTGGGATAGGACCGAATACAAGTACGGTCTGTGGTCTGGTATCAGAGACATGCAGATTTTGAAGCAATTTACATTTAGGCATGCCAAAAGATATGCTGTTAAGAAAATCAGCTAGTGCAATTTGCAAGTACAGAGATTGTGAATAAAAAAAAATAAATAATCAAAATCTGCTTTCACAAAAGGTACATATATGACAGATGGATCACGGCCTACTAAAGCCTGAATCCGTTCTCTGCCCTTTTTGATCAGAGTAGCAATCAATTCCAGGGGCTGAGTAATAGTTTTATGAAAAGAATTGGGCAAAAAAATCCATTCCAAGTATATTAGTCTGTTTGTATTCTCATCATACTGTCCTGCAATATCCACAGGCTGTTTCTATGCTGTACCTATAAACAGACAAATCTGCAAGTCCAATCGAATGCAGTTAGCTTGTAAGGTTGTCATAAATTTATTCCTCAAAGTTTCCAACTCCATTTTGGCTGTCATATTTATTGGATATTGTTTTCCCTTACCAGATCGAAGTCCTGTTTCAGTTCTATCAGTGTAGTGTTTGCTTTATTGAAACATTGGCTGTTAATAGTAGTGGAAATACAGCATTTGAAATTTCCTTGGAGATTTCTCACTTGCAGCAAGCAGATCTGCACCATCCAAGCAGCTTCTTGTGGGACATGCAACTAAACAGAATTCTCAGAAAACATTATTTGAGCTTACAATTTACTTAAGAAATCTTGACCCAAGAGAGATATAGAGCTTTCTGGCAAATACAAGAATTCAGCTGTTAAAACTTTGTTCCAAATTTAGTATTCCATTGTTTTCAAAAAATGGTCTTTCTTTCTTCCGCACAATCTCAAAAGCTAGCATGGTGAATTTACTAAGAAATCTTTTACAACTAGTTACCACAGAATAAGTCTATTAACTTACTGTACCATATAACATACAAAGACCTATTAAACTGTAATATGCTTAAACAGATACCTACAAAGAAAACAGACTAATAAGGAAAAGTATCTCACAGAGTTCACCAAGTTTTCTATGACAGAGCGCAGAGCCTGGCCAAGCAGAGAGCTGACCTAGGCCTAGGCTGCTTTCTTTATTCACCATTGACAATTTATAGGATTTACAAGTACAGGCCTGGACTAAGATGTTTACAAAAACGTGCTTTTCCACTAATTGTTATTAAAAACACACTAAACTCATGTGACGTTTGTCTCACTTGTTTTTCCACTCATTCACAGACCGGGCCCAAGGACATTCACACATCCCATGCACTTGGGGGTGGTTATCCGGCCCGAGATACCATTCTCACGAGTCTGGGTATTGTGGTTGAGACGGACAAACGATACAGACCAAGTTCTTCCGGGATGGAAGTAGTAGATACCATTTATTGCCACAAGTGCATTTTTATACAGTTTTACCAATTCCTGTGTCTCTTCACTATTGGTTACAAGTTACAGCAGTAACATGTCATTGGCTATTTTTGCTATCATCAATGTTACTCTTCTACTCCCTTCTCTCTCACGGGTACATCCTTAACATCTCTGGATACTCCTTTACTCTCATCTTTCTCATGGGTAGGCCTTCATATCTTCAAGGCTTATTTCTGTTTCCATGCCCTCCGTCAGGGAATCCACGCACCCACTGTAGTCCCCCACAATTCTCCCTTTTTGTTTTTGTGCTAAAAAAATTGCCTTCATTGTCCGCTGCAGGGCCCTTTGCAGCAGAGAAATCATGCATGGCAACATTAGTAACACAACCACAACAATCATCTAAACGATCAGTCCTGTTTTCCTACTGCTAACAACCATCCTAAAAACCCCCAACCACTAAGCAATTTATTTAACAAATCACATCAAAATCTTCACATCCATGTCCTTGAGCTAATAACAAAAAGTCTATCGTGGCTCTACTCTGCTGTGTGGCATGTCTTACAGAATCTACATCTAACAAAAGTCCACTTAAAGCCTTTTCAGTTCTGTTAGTTTGCCTAACTAGCCAGCATCCTAATTTTTCTTCAAATATTTAAAGCTTTTAGCTGTGCCAACACCAGATACAAGAGATCCTAAAACCCTTAACCCTGATCCCCAAAAATCTACATTATCATCACATTTTGACTCATATACATGCAAAATGCGTTTTTCTCATCTTGCTCTTCTGTGATCTATTACCATAGATACATTGGGCGTTAAGTGAGTTAATAGTCCCAAAATACACAATCCTCCAACAACATTAGAAGGAATTCCTGGTCAGGCTCTATCTCCACAGATCAAGAATACACCATACAGGAGGTTTTGGGGTAGCTCTCCCACATTATCAATGACAACCCTTGGATTCTTCTGCGAGGCATTACACCATCGAGTTTCACTTCTATAGTCACCAAGGGTAGCATTAATATTTTGCAGTTTATCCATTCACATTCTTGTATATTGTTATGACACTTTTCACAAACCAGGTTGATACAAGCGTCCATGGGCATAGATGCCAGCAATTCCAGTTCCTGTGGTTCGATATCTCCTTCCAGGAGGCAATTAATCCAAAGTGCCATGTTGGTATTATTACATTTCGTTGCAATGCCTCTGCACCGACCACTATTTTGAAACAGTCGTGTGATGCTGCTGTAGTCATCAAGGAAGACACCAACCAAGCATGTGTGGAACGGGTTTTCCGGAGGCATCGTAGTTAGGCATACAGAGTCCTGGTCAGTCATGTTGGCTAAAGTAATCCACATGTTAGTCTTCATCTGTGCGGGCATCCAAAACACAGCAGCTGCAACAATCATTGTCAGGAAGATAACACAGGTTTCACGTTTCATGCCAGCAACCATTGCGGCCCTTGATCTGTAAAGACACAAGCATAAGCTCTCCCCCAGGTTATAAATTGATGTGGCCTTTTCCATTGACTAGTGATTTGGCCATAACTAATGTAGGTTCTTTCTGATTTAGCATGGTTTTGGGTCACACTTGCAAAGCGTTTCATCACAGGGCAAATTTGGGCTGCACCACTTAGATATAAGTGATTCATCACATACAATGCTTTTGACAATTGGTTTTGTGGTGTTTTCCCTACTTCTCCCCCCTTCTGTTTTAAAAAAACCAAACCAAAACAAAAACACAGTTCAGAATCAGATACGTGCGTTGGACCTTGACTACGTACTCAGAATCACAATTCAAATGTAGAGGTTCCTCCTTAAAAGCTCGAAGTAATGTAAAGCTGAGCCAAGTTCTGCTAATTGGGTTGAACCTTCAATAATCTTTACAGAATGATGCCAATTGTTATCTTCACACCAAACCACTACGGCTTTATGAGACTTCCCAGAACCATCGACAAAAACTTTGCAAGTATGTAGGATCAGACCAAATACAAGTATGGCCTATGACCTGATGTCAAAGACTTGCAGATTCTGCAGCACTTTACATTTAGGCATGCCAAAAGCTGTGCTGTTAAGAAAATCAGCTAGTGCAATTTACAAAGGATATAGATTGCAAATAAAAAATCAAAATTAAATTTCACAAATGGGAAAAGTATGACAAAAGGATCATAGTCTATTAAGACTTAAATTCATTCCCTGCATTTTCTTGATCAGAGTAACAATCCGTATATCAGTTTGCTAGCAATCTCATCATACTGTCCCACAATAGCCACAGGTTGTTTCTATGTTGTAGCTATAAATAGACAAATCTGCAAGTCCAATCGAATGCAGTCAGCCGGTAAAGTTGTCATAAATTTATTCCTCAAAGTTTCCAACTCCATTTTGGCTGTCATATTTATTGGATATTGTTTTCCCTTACCGGATCGAAGTCCTGTTTCAGATCTATCTCTATCAGTGTAGTATTTGCTTTATTGAAACATTGGCTGTTAATACTAGTGGAAACACAGCATTCAAAATTTCCTTGGAGATTTCTCACTTGCAGCAAGCAGATCCGCACCATCCAAGCAGCTTCTTGCAGGCCATGCAACTAAACAGAATTCTCAGAAAACATATTTGAGCTTACAATTTACTTAACAAATCTTAACCTAAGAGAGGTATAGGACTTTCTGGCAACTATAAGAATTCATGTATTAAAACTTTGTTCCAAATTTGGTATTCCATTGGTCTCAAAAAAAGGCCTTTCTTTCGTTCTCTCCCATGACCTCAAAAACTAGCATGGTGAATTTACTAAGAAGTCTCTTACAACTAATTACCACAGAATAAGTCTATCAACAAATTTTTGGTTTAATTTTCCAGTTTCATTAGAACTATGGGTCTGCTAAGGATGCCTTTAAACTTCACCGTCGGACTGCTCCATTCAGTATTATATCGCTGCAGTGAGGGGGAGAGAGAACCTCCCTTTCACCGCTTTAAAAGCAGGCAGCCAGGTTTTTCCATTTTTTTTTAATTTTTTTTTTTCTTTCTCTTCTTGCTGCAGTTCAGATATAACCAAGGTCACGCAGCTGCCATAATGACTGGTACAAAGTAGGAGGCTCTGGGAAACTTCTCAGTTACAATGAGCTGCACACAGGCCTGGGATATTTTGCTCTTTTGTTTTCCCATTTCATTCCAACCATAATACACTTTATATGCAATTTCAAGTAGCTCAGAAATAGTTACATTCCTTAGCTCCATTTACCTTTTACAATTTACAGATGTCAAAAAAACAGTATAAACCAGTATAATAAACATAAATCCATTATTCTATTTTCCTAGATCCAAATCAGTTAATATTCTAGTAACTTTTAAATAAAACCTCTTCCAAATTCACATCACATAGAAAGAGGTGGTTGACTTCACAACTTAAGACTGCCTCTGATAAGAAAGAAAGAAGGGTGATAGTAATAGCAAATTCCCTTCTGAAAGGAACAGAGGGCCCAATATGCAGAGTTGACCCTCATCTTAGGGAAGTTTGTAGTCTACCTGGAGCCCGGATCAAGGATATCGCTAGAGAGCTCCCCAAACTGGTGCATCCGACAGACTACTACCCGCTGCTGGTCTTCCAGACAGATGGGGAGGAAGCTGCTTCCCCTAGTCTGAGGGGAATGAAGAATGATTTCAAGGCCTTGGGAAGGATGATGAAAGACTCAGGGGCTCAAGTGATCTTCTCTTCACTCCTTCCATCTTCAAGTGACGATGTGGGATGGAATAGGAAAATTCAATCTCTAAATGGTTGGCTCCAAGAGTGGTGCTACAGGCAGGGCTTTGGATTTTTTGATAATGATTGGTTTTATAAGACACCAGTCCGGACAGTGTCACACGGGAAAGGTTTATCTCGTAGGGGCAAAAGGATGCTGGGGCAGGAATTAGCTGGGCTCATTTGGAGAGCTTTAAACTAGGCTTGAAGGGGGATGGGGTTGTAGCTGGGCTTGTCCCAGTGGGGCAGCATTCTAAAACTGATGAGGACTGGGTGGCCTCCTATGCCCCTAGGGAGAAATGGGTGTGCTCAGCATGCTCCCTGAAATGCCTCTACACCAATGCGCGCAGCATGGAGAATAAGCAGGAGTTAGAATCCTATGTTCGGTCGGGAGTTTATGATCTGGTGGCAATTACAGAAACATGGTGGGACAGTTCACATGACTGGAATGTGGTCATGAATGGCTATGCCCTTTTCAGGAAAGGCAGGCCAGCCAGGCGTGGTGGTGGAGTTGGTCTCTATGTGAGAGAGCAACTACAATGTACTAAATTCTGCCCAGGAGTGGATGATGAGTGAGTTGAGAGTGTATGGGTCAGGATCAAGGGGCAGGCTGGCAGAGGTGACACTGTTGTGGGCGTCTGTTACAGGCCACCAGGTCAGGCTGAAGAAGTTGATGAGGCCTTCTATGGGCAGCTGAGAGTGGCCTCACAGTCACAGGCCCTGGTTGTTGTGGGGGATTTTAACCTCCCTGATGTTTGCTGGAAGGACCATTCAGCCAGCCAGCCACAGTCCAGGAGGTTCCTCCAGTGCATTGATGAGAACTTCCTCATGCAGATGGTGGAGGAGCCGACTAGGAGAGGTGCACTGCTGGATCTCATCCTCACTAACAAGGAGGGTCTGGTGGAAGCAGTAAAGGTTGAGGGCTGCCCGGGTTGCAGTGACCATGAGATGGTGGAGTTCAGCATCTTGTGTGGCAGGAACAGAATAGCAAGTAGAATTGCAACCCTGGACTTTAGCAGGTCTAACTTTGGCCTTTTCAAGCAATTGCTGGGGGAAATCCCATGGGCAAGACTGCTTGAAGGAAAAGGGGCCCAAGATAGCTGGATTGCATTCAGAGATTGCTTCTTCCACGCTCAGGATCAGAGCATCCCCACACGTAGGAAATCAAGGAAGGGAGCCAGGAGGCCTGTGTGGTTGAATAGGGATCTGTTGGGTATGCTCAAGTAGAAGAGGAGAGTTTACAGGTCATGGAAGCAGGGGCTGGCCACTTGGGAAGAATATAAGGCTGCTGTTAGAGGATGTAGGAAGGCAGCTAGGATAGCCAAGGCCTCCTTAGAATTACAGCTGGCGAGAGGGGTCAAGGACAGCAAAAAGAACTTTTTGAAAAATACATAGCGGATAAAACTAATACCAGAGGCAATGTAGGCCCACTGATGAATGGGGTGGGTGCCCTGGTGGCAGAAGATACAGAGAAGGCAGAATTACTGAATGCCTTCTTTGTCTCTATCTACTCTGCCAGAGGCTGTCCTGGGGAGCCCTGTACCCCTGAGACCCCGGATGAAGCCAGGTCAATGGAGGAGTTTGCTTTTGTCGATGAGGACTGGGTTAGGGAGCAATTAAATAGTCTGGACATCCATAAATCCATGGGTCCAGATGGGATGCATCCGCAGGTGCTGAGGGAGCTGGCTGAAGTCATTGCTGGACCGCTCTCCATCATCTTTGCCAAGTCTTGGGTAACGGGAGAGGTGCCCAAGGATTGGAGGAAAGCAAATGTCACTCCAGTCTTCAAAAAGGACAAGAAGGAGGACCCAGGTAATTATAGGCCGGTCAGCCTCACCTCTGTCCCTGGGAAAGTAATGGAACAGCTTATCCTTGGTGCCATCTCAAGGCACATCAAGGATGAGAGGGTTATTAGGGACAGTCAGCATGGCTTTACCAAGGGTAGGTCATGCTTGACCAACCTCACAGCCTTTTATGAGAATGTAACAAGGTGGATGGATGATGGCAGAGCGGTGGATGTGGTCTACCTTGACTTCAGTAAAGTCTTTGACACAGTATCCTCACAGCTAAGTTGAGGAGGTGTGGTCCAGACAATAGAGTAGTGAGGTAGGTTGCAAACTGGCTTAAGTAGAGAAGCCAGAGAGCGGTAGTCAATGGTGCGGAGTCTAGTTGGAGGCCAGTATCTAGTGGAATGCCTCAGGGGTCAGTACTGGTGCCAGTATTATTCAATATATTCATCAATGATTTAGACGAGGGAATAGAGTGTACTATCAGTAAGTTTGCTGATGACACTAAGCTGGGAGGAGTGTCTGACACACCAGAAGGCTGTGCTGCCATCCAGCGGGACCTGGACAAACTGGAGAGTTGGGCGGGGAATAACCTAATGAAATTTAACAAGGGAAACTGTAGAGTCCTGCATCTGGGAAGGAACAACCCCAGATTCCAGTATAGGTTGGGAAATTACATATTAGAGAGCAGTGTAGGGGAAAGGGACCTGGGGGTCCTGGTGGACAACAGGATGACCATGAGCCAGCACTGTGCCCTTGTGGCCAGGAAGGCCAATGGCATCCTGGGGTGTATTAGAAGGGGGGTGGTTAGTAGATCGAGAGAGGTCCTCCTTCCCCTCTACTCCGCCCTGGTGAGACCCCATCTGGAATATTGTGTCCAGTTCTGGGCCCCTCAGTTCAAGAAGGACAGGGAACTTCTGGAGAGGGTCCAGCGTAGGGCAACAAAGATGATTAAGGGAGTGGAGCACCTCCCTTATGAGGAAAAGCTGAGGGAGCTGGGTCTCTTTAGTTTGGAGAAGAGGAGACTGAGAGGTGACCTTATTAATGTTTATAAATATATAAAGGGTGAGTGCCACGAGGATGGAGGCAGGCTCTTCTCGGTGGCAAACAATGATAGGACAAGGGGTAATGGGATCAAGCTGGAACACAAGAGGTTCCACTTAAATTTGAGAAAAAACGTCTTCTCAGTAAGGGTGACAGAGCACTGGAACAGGCTGCCCAGGGGGGTACCAAATATGAATATACAAACTAAAATACTGAGCTTAAATTTGAAAAATAAATACCCAGTTCAAATATGCACATGAATCACAGTCACACTAATTTAAGACAATATCTCAATTTTTGCATTGCACCTTTGGGCCGCTTACTACTCAGCCAGGTGGAGGTACCTCTGGGTCTCCCTGACAAAATAGGTCAGTGCGCGCTGGAGCCCCATCGGCACCCGCCCCCCCGCCTGTTTTGCTTTGTTTTGTTTTGTTTGTTTTTTTTTTTTTTAGTGTCTCATCTGGTGTGCTTCAGCTGTTATTCCAAAACCAGAAGTCTTTACATGATGTGCATACAAAAAAGCCAAATCCAGCACATCAAGATGAGACACAGCCTATCACAGAGTTGTGCAAGTCTGAATGCTGGAATCAAGGTAGCATGGTAGAAAGAAAAATAACAGCTACTACACGCAAAATTTTACCATCACATTCACGCAGTAAAGAACTAAATTACTTATGATCTTCTGTATTATCACAAAACGCACATTTTACGTCAACGAATTCTCATGATTTAACAGACTGTGAACTTATCGTACCATATAACAAAGACCTACCAAAATTGCAACATGCTTAAACCGATACCCACAAATAAAACAGGTTAATGAGGAAAGCATCTTGCAGACTTCAGCAAGTTTACTGTGACCTGTGTGTTATCAGTTAACTCTCTCTCAGCTTGTTGATGTTCAAACCGTTCCAGGTGTAAAACTCTCTGTACTCATCTAATGATCTCTTGCAGAGATCTATTTAGTCCTGCTCTTCTGGCCTCAAAACCAACATTAATCGCAACAAGATTCTATTCTCCGGACACTTTTCCCAATCATTTAACTTAAACAGCAGCCAACACTGATTTCAATATTTAACAAGATCTTCCTTCCTTATAATCCCGAGTGCTTTCCTAAGTTTTAAAACACCTCCCAATACTGATTTTTTAGGAACACAACTGAAAACAATTATTCCTGACCCCATCTTGCAAGTAAAAACCTTGAGAAGAGGGAGGGAGGGAGGGGGAGGAGGGGAGGAAGGCACAGGGCTGCTTGTAGTGTGAATGGGAAAAGCGGGGAGAAGGTTTTACGGCGCACTTAAAAACAGCTAGTAAAACAATTAACTCACATTCCTGACAAGCTGCTTGATTTTCAGAGAGGCAATACACAGGAGCACATAATATGTACTGTAAAACTCGCAAATAACATGTTGATAGCAACCATTAGCATTCTCTACTGCTAATCTCAACACTAGTGCTTCCTTAGCTTCTAAGTTTTCAACCTACTTACTGATGGCCTCCTGAAGGTGGTCAATAAATTGCATGTAATTCTCATTGGGACCCTGATTAATAGTTGCAAATGATTTGGCTGCTTTGTCGGTTTCAGGCAACTTTATCATAGCTTGATATGCGAGGTCTGTTGCCTGCCTCAGGATTTCAGAAACTTATCGTGCCTGTAGTTGTGGTGTGTCAATTAGTGTCTCTTCCAAGAGTTGTGAGATACCTGCCACTTTCAACGAATCCCCATTGTTCTGTCCTAAATGATCTATAGCTGTTACATTGCATAGGTCTAATTTTGCTTGAGTCTTTCATAGTTTTTATCTGATCTCGGGGCAACATGTACACATACTCTTTTTCCTCTTAACTTTAAAAAAAAATGCTGCAGACCCTCATCCGAGTCATCAGATAACGCGGTGCTGGAGAATCATTAGTAACAGGGGGGTTCGGGGTTTAAGAACAGTGCTTTTTTTTTTTTTTTTTTTTTTTTTTTCAAATCTAGCCCAGAGAAGCCACCCCCCTCCACTGTCTCTGCATGTTCCCGTTGCTCTTTTAATCCTCTCAAAGTCTCTAGCAACAAGTCCCATGTTGTTAACCGTTCATTTGTTTTGCCCCATAGTAACATAGTCCTTTGTAAAGTCAATTCCAGAGGGCTAATACCCTGCTTCTTCAGAAGCAACTTCCATGCAGATAATACAATACCCTCTTCTTTAGATAAGTTTCCCCCCATGTTCTAGGTAGCTCACCTACTCTTAGCGAGGTGTCTTTTCAACGATCCGGATCTTCGGCAGCTCTCCTCGGCTGCTCTATCAGCTGTACCGGGCTCCGTCTTCACAGCTCTTCTTCGGCTGTTCACAGCTTCATGCTGTCTCCTTGTCATGCAAGATCCTCTTCAGGCAGGATCACGTCGGGATCACCAGATGTTGCGGTTGAGATGGACAAACGACACAGACCAAGTGTCATCTTCCAGGATGAAAGTAGTAGATGCCATTTATTGCCACAAGTGCATTTTTATACAGTTTTACCAATTCCTGTGTCTCTTCACTATTGGTTACAAGTTACAGCGGTAACATCTCATTGGCTATTTTTGCTATCATCAATGTTACTCTTCTACTCCCTTCTCTCTCACGGGTACATCCTTAACATCTCTGGATACTCCTTTACTCCCATCTTTCTCACGGGTAGGCCTTCATGTCTTCAAGGCTTATTTCTGTTCCTATGCCGTCCGTCAGGGAATCCACGGACCCACCGTAGTCCCCCACATCTGGGCTATAACTTTTTACAATTACGAGAAACGTACTTCAAAGTAATCTGTCCAAGGCCCTTTACATATTATTATGTTAGTATTATGTCTTTGACCGTCCAGATGGTCATGTTAGTATTGATCTTCCTTTATCATCCAGGTGGCTGGAAACGCACATCTTGCTTTCCCACATTTTACTTTCCAACATTCAACCTCTGGTTCCTCCTGATTTTAGCTGCACAGTGATCGTGAACCCGGATCCTCTTCTCTGTAAACAGTCACCTTAGGTCCAGTGTGATGAGTTGGTTTGGACTCAGACTGCTGAGTTGGTTAAAACTGGCGTATCTCCTGTCCTGTGCCCAAATTTCTTTTACATAGTTCACCCAAGGATTCAACCAAGGATTTTTATCTTTGCAAGGCGACAGCGAACTCCTGTTTCTCGTACAATAAAATACACAAAGCTAATCAAGGCTAGGCAATAGTGATGTCGGTGAAAGGCTTTGTCTGTCTTTGTCTGTCTTTGTCTGTCTTTGTCTGTCTTTGTCTGTCTTTGTCTGTCTTTGTCTGTCTTTGTCTGTCTTTGTCTGTCTTTGTCTGTCTTTGTCTGTCTTTGTCTGTCTCTGTTGGGTTTTGTTAGGCTCTGTCAGGACTTGTTAAGCAATGTTGGGCAGTGTTGGGCTTTATTGAGCTTTTTTGTTCCCTGTTGGACTCTGTCAGTCTCTGTTGAGGTCTGTCAGGCTCTGTTGGGCTTTGTCAGGCTCTGTCGGGCTCTGTAGGGCTCTGTCAAGTCTTGTCAGGTTTTGTCAGGCTCTCTCAGGCTATGTTGGTCTCTGTTTGGGTTTGTCAAGATCTGTCGGTCTCTTTCAGGCTCTTCCAGGCTCTGTCGGGTCTGTCAAGCTTATTTTGGGATCCTTCTTCCCTACAAGGCTTTTTCAGTCTCTGCAAAGCCCTGCAATGCTCTGTCAGGCCTTGTCAGGCTCTGTCAAGTTCTGTTAGGCTTTGTCGGGCTCTTTCGATTTCTGTCAAGCTCTGTTCTAAGGCTCTGTCGGGTTTTGTCAGGCTCTGTTGGGTATTGTCGAGGCCTGTCATGCTATATTGGGCACTGTTTGTCTCTTTCAAGATTTGTCAGGCTCTGTAATGCTTTGTTGAGCTCTTTTAGGCTCTGTCACTTTTTGTCAGTCTCTGTCAGGTCCTTCCGGGCTCTATCGTTCGCTATCAGGCACGGTCAGGATCTGTTGAACCCTGTTGAGTGATGTTGGGCTCTGGTGGGCCCTGTCGTGCTCTGTCAGGCCCTGGTGGGCTCTGTCAAACTTTGTCGAGCTCTGTTGGCATCTCTCGGGTTTTGTAAGAGCACAACAGGGCCCAACAAAGCGTGACAGATTCTGACAGAACATGACAGAGCCTGCAGAGCACAACACAGTGTCACAGGGCCTGACAAAGCCTGACAGAACCCACTAGGGACAGACAGAGAACAACAGAAGTTGACAGTGCCCGACAAATCCAGACAGCACCTGACGCTGAACTATAGAGTCCAGCAGGGCCTGACAATGCTGACAAAGCACTACAGAGCCTGAAAGAGCTCAGCAAAAAATTACAGAGCACAACAGGGCCTGACACAGCTTGACAGACCCTTACATATCCCACAGATCCCGACAGAACCCGACAGGGCCTGACCTAGCATGACAGGGCCCAAAAATGTTCGACAGATCCTGACAGAACCCGAGAGGGCCTGAAATAGAACGACAGGGTGCAATGAAGTCCGACAGTGCGTGGCAGATTTTGACAGAACCTGACAGAGCCCGCAAGAGCCTGATAGAGCCTGACAAAACCCAATAGACCCCAACAGAGCTCGACAAAGCTGGACAGAGCCCACCAGGGCCTGACAGAGCATGGTACAGCTCAACAGGGTTCGACAAAACCTGACAGTGCCTAATAGTGAACGATAGAGCCCGGCAGGACCTTACAGAGGCTGACAAATTGAGACAGAGACTAAAAGAGCTCAACAAAGCATTACAGAGACTGACAGGGCCTGACACAGCTTGACAGAGCCTTACAGATCTCGACAGAGACTGACAGAGCCTGAGCAGGCCCCACAGAGTCAGACTTCGTTATTCTCTGGCATGCTGTGTCAGTTCCTGGCGGTCTCTGTTGGGTTCTGTTGTGCTCTGTGAGGTCCTCTCAGCCTCTCTCTGGCTTTGTTGGGCCCTGGTGGGCTCCATCAGGCCCTCTGAAATTCTGTCAGGTTATGGCGAGCTTTGTCAGGCTTTGTCAGGCTTTGTCAGGCTTTGTCAGGCTTTGTCAGGCTTTGTCAGGCTTTGTCGGGATCTGTCGGGATCTGTCGGGATCTGTCGTGCCTTATTAGGCTTTGTTGGGCTTTTTTGGGGCATGTAGGGCACTGTTAATCTGTGTCATGCTCTGTCAGGCCTTGTCAAGTTCTGTCCAGGTCTTTTAGGCTCTGACGGTCTCTGTCTATCTTTGTCGGGACTTCTAGGGCATTTTCGGGCTGTGATGGGCTCTATTGGGCTTTGTTGTCATCTGTCTGGCTCTGTGGAGCCTGTTTAGGCTCTGTCAGGTTTTCGTGGGCTCTGTCAGGCCTTGTCAAGTGTTGTTGAGCAGTGTTAGGCTTTGTTGTGCTTTTTTTGATCCCTATTGGGCTTTGTCGGTCTTTGTCGAGCTTTGACAACTCCTGTCAGGACCTGTGGGGCTCTGTAATCTTTTTCGGGCTTTGTCAGTGTCTGTCGCAATCTGTGAGGCTCTGTTAGGCTTTGTCAGGCTCTGTCGGGATCTGTCAATCCCTGTCAGGTATTGCCAGGCTCTTTCAGGCCCTGTCGGTCTCTCTGTGGCTTTGTCGAGATCTGTCGAACTCTTTTGGGATCTGTCAGGTGCTATCAGGCTCTGTCAAGCCTTTTTGCGCTTTTTTTGCCCTACCAGATGTTTTCAGGCTCTGTAAAGCCTTGTCATGCTCTGTCAGGCCTTGTCAGGCTCTTTCGATCTCTGTCGGGCTCTGTCAGGCTTTGTCAGGCTTTCTTGGCCTTATTCTGGCTTTGTAGGGCTCTGTTGGGTTTTTTCGGGCTCTGTTGGGTGTTGTCGAGCTCTGTCAGGCTCCATTGGGCACTGTTGGGCTCTTTCAAGCTTTGTTGGGCCCTGTCATGCTCTGTAATGCTTTGTTGAGCTGTTTCAGGCTCTGCAGCGCTTTGTCAGCCTCTCTCAGTTCCTCCTGTACTCTATAGTTTGCTGTCAGGTGCTGTCAGGATTTGTCTGGTCCTGTCGAGTTCTGTTGGGCTTTGTCAGGCCCTGTTGGGCTCTGTCAGGCTTTGTCGGACATTGTAACACTCTTTCAGGCTCTGTCAGGCTTTATCAGTTTCCTTTGAGCTCTGTTAACCTTTCTCGAAATCTGTCGTGATCTGTTGGGCTACATCAGGCTTTTTCGGGTGTTTTTGGGGCATGTAGGTGTCACTGTCTACTCGATGATCAACAGGAGGACCAAACTTAGCTACACAAACGCACAAGACTGCCCCTTCAGTCTCCCTAGCAGACAATTCTCATTATCATGAGAACAACACCCCATTTTGCAGCTTGAGATCTTTCGTGTTAGATTCCGGGAAACAGAAGCCTCAGCTCGTGTTTGGGGTGCTTGCAGTTATTCCATTCTCCTGCGGATCCCCCATCTACCTGATGAGAAGCCACCCAGTCCACAGTAAAGTTTCCTTTTCTAGCAATACTTAAGATTTCTTGCCACTTTTCTTTTTGCCACACTGGAATCCTATTAACTTCCCATCCGCTCTGTTCCCAGAAAGGAAGACACTCAGTACAGCCCTTAAACACAGCATAAGAGTCAGTATAAATGTGTACAGGGGTAGCAGTTTGTGTTTCATGTTGGAAAACACTCCATACTGCAATTAATTCACCCACTTGTGCACTACCCTCTCCCTCTGTTATAATCTGTTCTTCGGAAGAGATATGGAGTGCGACTGCCCTGTATTTCCACACTTTTCCTTCTCTTTTTGCAGAAGCATCAGTAAACCAAGCACTAGATGACCAATCATGCGAAAAGGGAGGTGAGACTTGAATCACTGAGGCAGGTTTATCTTGGTCATCGTCCAAGCTCTCCATTTCTTGTATAGCTAGATTTTTTAATGCTCTTTCAGATACTGAGAAAATGTTACAATACTGTTCAATCTGACCATGTCACTTCCATACTGAGGCCTTTTGGGCTACCCCATCAGGAGGAGGGGTCCCAGAAGTGACTGTTTTTATGACTTTAAATGGACCTCTTAATACGATTGTCTGCTGTCGTGCAATCTTCTCTACTTGTACTAGAGCCAGACTAACAACAAACTAACCTTTCTCCCAAGCAGTGTATTTCTTTTTGGCATCCCGAAAACCCCAGGAGAAAAATCCCACAGGTTGGGTTGGACCCTCAGGGCCTCTCTGCCATATGTGTACTGACAAGCCTGATAAAGCAAACCCCCTTTCCACCTGAAAAGGGTCTGTAGGGTGAATAGGACCAAGGGCTTGGAGAGCTGTTGCTTCAAAAATTAGTAATCGTATAGCTTCTTCCTGAGAAGTTGTCCATTCCCATTTAACCCCTTTTCTTAGCAAATCATAAAGAGGTCTAGCAATGATAGAAAAGTCTGGGATGTGTTTCCTCCAAAAAACTAACAACCCTAAAACATGCTGCAAATCCTTTTTTGATTCAAGCATTTTGATCTGATATAAGGAAACAAGAGTGTCTGGCGGGATGCAGATCATCCCTCCCTTCCACCAGATTCCCAGGAATTTTACTTCTTGTGAGGGCTTTTGGACCTTTTCGGGGGGAATTTGGAAACCCAGATTTTCTAAATGTGTAATCATATCCTGTTGAGTTGCCCCTACTTCTGTTATTTCATTTCCAACCACAAGAATATCATCAATGTACTGATAAACAGCTACGCCTTTGGGTATGGGTATTTTTTTCTAGCTCTTGGACTAAAGCGTGATGAGCTAATGTGGGAGAATGTTTGTACCCCTGGGGAAGTAGGGTGAAAGTGTATTGTTGTCCTTCCCAGGTGTCCTGGTTTTGTTAAAAACAAGACCAGTTCTCTTTTAGTGATTTTTCTTTCAGCTAAGTTCTTCCAGGTGGCTGTACTTTTCTGAGCTTTAGCCTGCATATTTTTCCTAGGATGCTGTACTCGGTGCTGATAAGAGACCAACGGAATGCTGAAGAAGCTCATGTTTAGATTTATTACTATGGCAGCCAAGAAAGACTGATAAGGTTTTCCCACATTCCGTTGTGAGAGGGACATGTTTGAGGAGGGATGGATGAAACAGGTGCCTAGAACTGACCAACTGAAGTATTCCATCCCATAATCATCATACCCGCTATAAGAGGGTGATCACAAGGTTCAAGCATGGTCTTCAACCATGGCCGGCATCTAGAGAGGACCCTGTCTGTCCGCCTGTGATCTACAGGCCTCATGACCTGCATCCCTGCAACCAGTTTCTGGTTTGCTGTGAAGTCCCACCCATGACTTCTGGGGGCCTAGCCTGCACCTGCTGGAGCCGCCAGCTCTGCACACCCAGCTCCGCCACTGCTAGAGTGACGCCAACTCCACATCGAGCACTCAAGATTGGTTTTGTATATTTTGTATATATTCTCTATTTAGTAGCATTAGTAAAAGCCAACCTGAAGTCTCAGTCTCTCTTCCTTTCCTCTTATCTTTCCAGTCATCTTTCCAATCTAAAGTTAAGGGGTGGCGGGAATTGAGGGGATAACAGGGAGCATCTGCCACGGTTTATTGCCGCCTTGTCTTAAACCTTGACAAAGACAAATGCTACAACTGCAGAAGAGCCTGGCTCCATCCTCGTGGCACTCACCCTTTATATATTTATAAACATTAATAAGGTCACCCCTCAGTCTCCTCTTCTCCAAACTAAAGAGACCCAGCTCCCTCAGCTTTTCCTCATAAGGGAGGTGCTCCACTCCCTTAATCATCTTTGTTGCCCTACGCTGGACCCTCTCCAGCAGTTCCCTGTCCTTCTTGAATTGAGGGGCCCAGAACTGGACACAGTATTCCAGATGTGGTCTCACCAGGGCAGAGTAGAGGGGAAGGAGGACCTCTCTTGATCTACTAACCACCCCCCTTCTAATACACCCCAGGATGCCATTGGCCTTCCTGGCCACAAGGACACAGTGCTGGCTCATGATCATCCTGTTGTCCACCAGGACCCCCAGGTCCCTTTCCCCTACACTGCTCTCTAATATGTAATTTCCCAACCTATACTGGAACCTGGGGTTGTTCCTGCCCGGATGCAGGACTCTACACTTTCCCTTGTTAAATTTCATTAGGTTATTCCCCGCCCAACTCTCCAGTTTGTCCAGGTCTCGCTGGATGGCAGCACAGCCTTCTGGCATGTCAGACACTCCTCCCAGCTTAGTGTCATCAGCAAACGTGCTGATAGTGCACTCAATTCCCTCGTCCAAATCGTTGATGAACATATTGAATAATACTGGCCCCAGTACTGACCCCTGAGGCACTCCACTAGATACTGGCCTCCAACTAGACTCCGCACCATTGACTACCACTCTCTGGCTTCTCTCCTTAAGCCAGTTTGCAACACACCTCACTACTCTATTGTCTGGACCACACCTCCTCAACTTAGCAACTAGGATGCTATGGGAGACTGTGTCAAAGGCTTTACTGAAGTCAAGGTAGACCACATCCACCGCTCTGCCATCATCCATCCACCTTGTTACATTCTCATAAAAGGCTATGAGGTTGGTCAAGCATGACTTACCCTTGGTAAAGCCATGCTGACTGCCCCTAATAACCCTCTCATCCTTGATGTGCCTTGAGATGGCACCAAGGATAAGCTGTTCCATTACTTTCCCAGGGACAGAGGTGAGGCTGACCGGTCTATAATTACCCGGGTCCTCCTTCTTGCCCTTTTTGAAGACTGGAGTGACATTTGCTTTCCTCCAGTCCTTGGGCACCTCTCCCATTTCCCAAGACCTGGCAAAGATGATGGAGAGCGGTCTAGCAATGACTTCAGCCAGCTCCCTCAGCACCTGCGGATGCATCCCATCTGGACCCATGGATTTATGGATGTCCAGACTATTTAATTGCTCCCTAACCCAGTCCTCATCGCCTAAAGCAAACTCCTCCATTGACCTGGCTTCATCCGGGGTCTCAGGGGTACAGGGCTCCCCAAGACAGCCTCCGGCAGAGTAGACAGAGACAAAGAAGACATTCAGTAATTCTGCCTTCTCTGTATCTTCCGCCACCAGGGCACCCACCCCATTCATCAGTGGGCCTACATTGCCTCTGGTATTAGTTTTATCCGCTATGTATTTGAAAAAGTTCTTTTTGCTGTCCTTGACCCCTCTCGCCAGCTGTAATTCTAAGGAGGCCTTGGCTATCCTAGCTGCCTTCCTACATCCTCTAACAGCAGCCTTATATTCTTCCCAAGTGGCCAGCCCCTGCTTCCATGACCTGTAAACTCTCCTCTTCTGCTTGAGCATACCCAACAGATCCCTATTCAACCACGCAGGCCTCCTGGCTCCCTTCCTTGATTTCCTACATGTGGGGATGCTCTGATCCTGAGCGTGGAAGAAGCAATCTCTGAATGCAATCCAGCTATCTTGGGCCCCTTTTCCTTCAAGCAGTCTTGCCCATGGGATTTCCCCCAGCAATTGCTTGAAAAGGCCAAAGTTAGACCTGCTAAAGTCCAGGGTTGCAATTCTACTTGCTATTCTGTTCCTGCCACACAAGATGCTGAACTCCACCATCTCATGGTCACTGCAACCCGGGCAGCCCTCAACCTTTACTGCTTCCACCAGACCCTCCTTGTTAGTGAGGATGAGATCCAGCAGTGCACCTCTCCTAGTCGGCTCCTCCACCATCTGCATGAGGAAGTTATCATCAATGCACTGGGGGAACCTCCTGGACTGTGGCTGGCTGGCTGAATGATCCTTCCAGCAAACATCAGGGAGGTTAAAATCCCCCACAACAACCAGGGCCTGTGACTGTGAGGCCACTCTCAGCTGCCCATAGAAGGCCTCATCAACTTCCTCAGCCTGACCTGGTGGCCTGTAACAGATGCCCACAACAGTGTCACCTCTGCCAGCCTGCCCCTTGATCCTGGCCCATACACTCTCAACTCGCTTGTCATCCACTCCTGGGCAGAATGTAGTACATTGTAGTTGCTCTCTCACATAGAGACCAACTCCACCACCACGCCTGGCTGCCTGTCTTTTCTGAAAAGGGCATAGCCATCCATGACCACATTCCAGTCATGTGAACTGTCCCACCATGTTTCTGTAATTGCCACCAGATCATAATCTCCCGACCGAACATAGGATTCTAACTCCTCCTGCTTATTCCTCATGCTGCACGCATTGGTGTAGAGGCATTTCAGGGAGCGAGCAGGGCACACCCATTTTTCCCTAGGGGCATAGGAGGCCACCTGGTCCTCATCAGTTTTAGAATGCTGCCCCACTGGGACAAGCCCAGCTACAACCCCATCCCCCTTCGAGCCTAGTTTCTCTATCATTCACTTTCAGGCATTGTTGGGATTTATCGAACCCTCTTTAGCTGTGTTGGTCTCTGGCAGGCCCGTTTGTGCTCTGTAAGGCCCTGGTAGGCTCTCTCAAGTTTCTCGAGATCTCTTGGCCTCTGTGGGGTTTTGTCGGCCTCTGTCAGGCACTTGCGGGCTCTGTCAGTCCCTGGTGGACTCTCTCAAATTCTGTCAGGATCTGTCAGGACCTGTCTAGTTCTGTCAGGATCTGTCAATATCCATTGGGTTTTGTCAGGCTTTGTTGGACTGTGTCATGGTCTCTCTGGCCATATTAGGCTTTGTTGGGCTTTTCTGGGGCATGCAGGGCACTGCCAATCTTTGTCATGCGCTGTTTGTCTCTGTCAGGCTTTGTCAGGCTCTGTCCACGTCTTTTAGGCCATGACGGACTCTGTCTATTCATGTCGGGCTCTCTAGGGTATTTTTGCACCGTGACGGGCTCTATCAGGCTTAGTCATCTTCTGTCTGACTCTGTGGGGCCTACTCGGGCTCTGTCTGGTTTTCTTGGGCTCTGTCAGGCCCTGTCAAGCATTGTTGGGCAGTGTTGTGCTTTTTTGATCCCTGTCGGGCTTTGCCAGTCTCTGTCAGGATTTGACAGCTTCTGTCAGGAACTGTGGGGCTTTGTAAGCCCATTTTGGGCTCTGTCGGTCTCTGTTGCACTCTGTTAGGCTATGTTTAGCTCCGTCAGGCTCTGTAGGGCTCTGTCAATCCCTGACAGGTTTTGTCAGGCTTTTTCAGGCCCTGTCGGTCTCTGTGTGGCTTTGAAGAGATCTGTCATTCTCTCTCAGGCTCTGTCATGCTTTGTCAGCCTCTGTCAAGCTCCTTTGGGCTCTTTCTGCCCTACCAGTTTTTTTCAGGTGCTGTAAAGCCCTGTCATGCTATGTCAGGCCTTTTCAGGATCTGTCAGGTTTTGTCAGGCTCTGTCAGGCTCTGTCAGGCTTTTTCAGGCTTTGTTGCCATTATTCAGGCTTTGTTGGGCTCTGTCAAGTTTTGTCAGTCTCTGTTGGGTATTGTCGAGGTCTTTCAGGCTCCATTGGGCGCCGTTGGGCTCTTTCAAGATTTTTTGGTTCTGTAATGCTTCGTTGAGCTCATTCACGCTCTGTCGCACTTTGTCAATCTCTGTCAGGTCCTGCCGGACTCTCTTCTTCGCTATCAGGCACTGTCAGGATATGTCGAACCCTGGTGAGCTGTGTTGGTCTCTGGCAGGCCCATTCGTATTCTTTCAGTCCCTGGCGGGCTCTGTCGAGTTCTGTCAGGATCTGTCAGACCCTGTCAGATTCTATCAAGATCTGTAGGGCTTTGTTGGGCCTTGTCGTGGTCTTTCAGGCCCTGTCGGGTTCTGTCAGAATCTTTCAGGATCTTTTGGGATTTCTTAGGCTTTGTGGGATCTGTTGTGACCTCTTGGACAAATCAGTTCTTTTCAGGCTTCTTTGAGGCATGTAGGGCACTGCCAATCTGTGTCATGCCTTGTCGGACTCTGTCAGGCCTTGTCAAGCTCTGTTGAGATTTGTTGGGCTTTTTTGATCCCTGTCGAGATTTGCCAGTCTTCGATGGGCTTTGACAGCTTCTCTCTTGACCTGTGGAACTCTATAAGCCCCTTTCAGGCTCTGTCGGTCTCTGTCATGATCTGTCAGGCTCTGTAGGGCTCTGTCAATCCTTGTCAGGTTTTGTCAGGCTCTTTCACGTCCTGTCGGTCTCTGTGTGGCTTTGTCGATATCTATCAGTCTCTCTCGGGCTCTGTCGGGCTCTGTCAAGCTTTTTTTGGCTCTTTCTGTCCTACCAGACTTTTTCAGGCTCTATAAAGCCCTGTCATGCTCTGTCAGGCCTTGTCAAATTCTGTCGGGCTTTCTCAGGCTGCTTCGATCCCAGTCAAGCTCTGTCAGGCTTTCTCAGGCTTTGTCAGTCTTTCTTGCCCTTATTCAGGCTTTGTCAGGCTCTATTAGGCTTTTTCAAGGTCTGTCAGGCTCTGTCAGGCCATGTCAGGGTTTTAGGGCTCTGTCAGGTTTTATTGGGCTTTGTAAGGCTCTGTCAAGATGTGTTAAACCCTGTCAGGGTCTTTCAAGCTCTGTTTAGCCCTGTCGGGTACTGTTGAGATCTGTAAGGCTCTGTCAAGATGTGTGAGGCTCTGTCAGGCTCTGTAATGCTTTGTTGAGCTTTTTTAGTCTCTGTCGCAATATGTCACCCTCTGTCAGGTCTTGCCAGGCAGGACAGAGCCTGACAGACAAATCCTGACATGGCCTGACAGAAGCCGATAGACCTTGAGAAAACCCAGCAGAGCCCCACAAAGCCTAAATAAGGGAAAAAAAGCCTGACAAAGCCTAGCAGATACCGACAGGGATCGAAAGAGCCTGACAAAGCCTGACAGAACATGACAGAGCCTGACAAGGCCTGACAGAGCATGACAGGGCCTAACTGAGCCTACCAGAAACTTAGACAGCCTGCCAGAGCATGACAGATTCTGACTGAGCTCAACAGGGCCTGACAGATTGTGACAGAAACCGACAGAGCCCAACGGAGCTCGACAAAATAAAAAGAGCCCACCAGGGCCTGCCAGAGCACGAACGGGCCTGCCAGAGCCCAAAACAGCTCAACAGGGTTCAACAAATCCTGACAGCACCTGATAGCAAACAATAGAGCCAGGCAGGACCTGACACAGGATAACAAAGTGCCACAGAAACTGAAAGAACTCAACAAAGCATTACAGAGCCTCACAGGGCCTGATACAGCTTGACAGAGCCTTACAGATCTTGACAGAGCCCGATAGGGTCCAACAAAGCTTGAAAGAGCCCAAAAGCACCCAGTGGAGGCTGACAGAGATCGAGAATATGCAACAAAACCCGACAGAGCCCTAGAAACCGTGACAAGGCCTGACAGAGCCTGATAGACCCCGAGAAAGCCCGACAGAGCCCCACATGCCTGACTAAGGGCAACAAAGCCCAATAAATCCTGACAAAGCCTAACAGACCCCAACAGAGATCAAAAGAGCATGAGAAAGCCCAACAGAACCAGACAGAGCCTGACAAGGCCTGACAGAGTACGACAGGACTTTACAGAGCCTGAAAAATCCTGGTAAGGCAGAAAGAGCCAAGAAAAGATTGAGAGAGCCAGAGTTTGACAGAGTCTAAGAGAGATCAACCAATCTCAACAAAGCCACACAGAGACTGACAGGGCCTGAAAGAGCCTGACAAAACCTGTCAGGGATTGACAGAGCCCCACAGAGCCTGAAAGAGCCTGACAAAGCCCAACAGAGCTTGACAGATTGTGACAGAGCCCTACAAATCCTGGCATCGCCTGATAGAGACTGATCAAACCTGAAAAAGCCCAGCAGAGACTGATAGAGCCCGACAAAAATTGAAAGAGCCCAACAGCGTTCAACAAATACTGACAGCGCCTGATAACGAACGATAGAGCCCAGTAGGACCTGACAGAGGCTGAGAAAGTGCGACAGAGACTAAAAGAGCTCAACAAATCATTACAGAGCCTGACAGGGCTGGACACAGCTTGACAGAGCCTTACAGATTGCCACAGATACCCAGAGAGTCAGACATAAGCTGACAAAGCCCAATATTGCCCATCACAGCCCGAAAATGCCCTAGAGAGCCTGACCTAGATAGACAGAGCCAGTAACGGCTTAAAAGACCAGGACAAACCTTGACAAGGACTGATAGAGCCTGACAGGACAAGAAACAGATTGACAGTTCCCTATATGCCCCAAAAAAGCACGATAAACCTTGATATGGCCCAACAGACCACGATAGAGCCTGACAAAGCCTGACAAAGCCCAACAGATCCAGACAGATCTTGACAGAACCTGACAGGGCCTGACAGAGCACATCAGGTCCCAACAAATCCCAACAGCACCCAATAGAGAACTATAGAGTCCAGCAGGGCCTGACAGAGGCTGACAAAGTGTGACAAAGCCTGAAAGAGCTCAACAAACCATGATAGAGCATGACAGTGCCTAAAACAGCTTGAGAGAGCCTTACAGATCTCAAGAGAACCTGACAGAGCCCGACCAGGCCTAACAAATCTTGAACGAGCCCAATAGTGCCCAATGGAACCTGAATAAACTTGACAGTGCCCAACAGAGCCTGAAAAAACCCAGCAGAGCTCTTCAAATCCTGACATGGCCTGACAGAGCTGAATAGACCTTGAGAAAGCCCAACAGAGCCTGAGAAAGCCCAACAGAGCCTGACAGAATCACAGAATCACCGAATCACAGAATGTTAGGGATTGGAAGGGACCTCGAACGATCATCTAGTTCTATCCTCCTGATGGAGCAGGAACACATAGATGAGGTTACACAGGGAAGTGTCCAGGCAGGTTTTGAATGTCTCCAGAGTAGGAGACTCCACACCCGCCCTGGGCAGCCTGTTCCAGTGTTCAGTTACCCTTAATGAGAAGAAGTTTCTTCTCAAATTTAAGTGGAACCTCTTGTGTTCCAGTTTGAACCCATTGCCCCTTGTCCTACCATTGGTTGTCACCGAGAAAAACCTGGCTCCATCCTTGTGACACTCACCCTTTATATATTTGTAAACATTAATAAGGTCACCCCTCAGTCTCCTCTTCTCCAAGCTAAAGACACCCAGCTGCTTCAGCCTTTCTTCATAAGGGAGGTGCTCCACTCCCTTAATCATCTTTGTTGCCCTACGCTGGACTCTCTCCAGCAGTTCCCTGTCCTTCTGGAACTGAGGGGCTCAGAACTGGACACAGTATTCCAGATGTGGTCTCACTAGGGCAGAGTAGAGGGGAAGGAGAACCTCTCTCGACCTACTAACCACCCCCCTTCTAATACACCCCAGGATGCCATTGGCCTTCTTGTCCACAAGGGCACAGAGATTCAAAAATCCTGTCAAAGCCCTACAGAACCTGACAGAACCTGACAAGGCCTGACAGAGCATGACAGGGCTTTACAGAGACTGAAAAAGCCTGGTAGGGCAGAAACAGCCCAAAAAAGCTTGACAGAGCCCTACAGAGCCTGACAGAGCCCAAGAGAGACCAACGGATGTCGACAAAGCCACACAGAGAACGACAGGGCCTGACAGAATATGACAAAACCCGACAGAGCTTTAGCAGTCCTCACAGAGTTAGACAGAAGCCGACAAATCCCGATAGTGCCGATCACAGCCCGAAAATTCTGTAGAAAACATGACATAGATATTCAGAGCCCGTCACAGCCTAAAAGACCTGGACAGAGCTTGACGAAGCCTGACAGAGCCTGACAGGGCATGACACAGATTAACAGTGCCCCACATAGACAAAAATAGCCCGGTATAGACTGATATGGCCTGAGAGATCACGACAGAACCTGACAAAGGCTAAGAAAGCCCAGCAGATCCCGACAGATCCTGACAGAACCCGACAGGGCCCAACAAAGCCTGATAGATCCTGAAAGAACCCAACAGGGCCTGACAGAGTACAAAAGAATCCAAAAGAGCTCAACAAAGCTTGATAGAGACCACCAGGCCTTGACAGAGCCTGCCAGGGACTGACAGAGCACGCCAAAGCACGACCAAATCTGACTCTGTGGGGCATACTTGGGCTCTGTCAGGTTCTATTGGGATCTGTAAGGCTCTGTCAAGCTGTGTCAGGCCCTGTCCTGCTTTGTAATGCTTTGTTGAACTCCTTCAGACTCTCTCGTGTTTTGTCGGCCTCTGTCAAGCCCTACCGGACTCTATAGTTTGCTGTAAAGTGCTGTTTGGCTCTGTCAGGCACTGTTGGGCTCTGTCGGTATTTGTTGGGCCCTGTGAGATTATGTCGGGCTCTGGCAGGCTTTCTCAGGTGCTGTTGGGCTCTGTCAAGCTTTGTCAAAATCTGTCAGGTTCTGTCATGCCCTTGCGGGCTCTCTCAGATTCTGGTAGGTTTTGTTAGGCCCTGTCATGCTCTGTCAGGCTCTATCGGTCTCTTTCAGTTCCTGGGGGGCTCTGTGGGGTTCTGTCAGGATCTGTCAGGCCCTGTTTAAGCTCTGTTGGTCTTTTTTGGGCACTTTTGTGCTCTGTCAGGCCCTGTTGGGTTCTGTCAGGGTCTGCCGGGATCTGTTGGGCTTTCTCAGGCTTTGTTGGGCTGTGTTGTGGTCAATCAGGCCATATGAGGTTTGTTGGGCTTTTTTGGGGCATATACAGAACTTTCAATCTGTGTCATGCCCTGTCAGGCTCTGTCGGGCCTTGTCAAGCTCTGTCCAAGTCTTTTACGATGTAATGGGCTCTGTCTATCTATGTCATGCTCTCTAGGGCATTTTCGGACTGTGATGGGCAATATCAGGCTTTGTCGGCTTCTGTCTGAATCTGTGGGTCCTGCTCAGGATCTGTCAGGTTTTCTTGGGCTTTGTCAGGCCCTGTCAAGCGTTGTTGGGTAGTGTTGGGCTTTGTTGGGCTTTTTTGATACCTGTCAGGCTTTGTCGGGCTTTTTTGATCCCTGTCAGGCTTTGTCGGTCGCTGTCGGGCTTTGACATCTTCTGTCAGAATCTGTGGGGCTCTGTAAGCCCCTTTTGGGCTCCGTCGGTCTCTGTCATGATCTGTCAGGCTCTGTTGGATTTTGTCAGGCTCTGTCTGGCTCTGTAGGGCTCTGTGAATCTCTGTCAGGTTTTGTCAAGCTCTTTCATGCCCTGTCAGTCTCTGTGTGGCTTTGTTGAGATCCATTGGTCTCTCTCTGGTTCTGTCAGGCTCTGTATGGCTCTGTCAAGCTTTTTTGGGCTCTTTCTGCCTTACAGTCTTTTTCAGGCTCTGTAAAGCCCTGTCGTTTTCTGTCAGGCCTTGTCAGGCTCTGTCGGGTTCTGTCGGGCTTTGTCAGGCTTTTTCAATCCCTGTCCGGCCCTTTCAGGCTTTATCAGGCGTTGTCAGGCTTTCTTGCCCTTATTCAGGATTTGTCAGGCTCTGTTAGTCTTTCTCAAGGTCTATCAAGCTCTGTCAGGCCATGTCAGGATTTGTAGGACTCTGTTGGTTTTTGTCAGGCTCTGTTGGGTATTGTCGAGCTCTGTCAGGCTCTATTGGGCGCTGTTTGGTACTTTCAAGATTTGTTGGTGCCTGTCAGGCTCTGTCAGTTTCTGTCAGGGTTTTTAAGGCTCTGTCAAGCTGTGTCAGGCCCTGTCGTGCTCTGTAATGCTTTGTTGAGTTATTTTAGGCTCTGTCCCGCTTTCTCAGCCTCTGTCAGGCCCTGCTGGACTCTATAGTTTGCTGTCAGGTGCTGTCTGGATTTGTTATGCCCTGTCGAGTACTGTCAGTCTATGTCAGGCCCTGTTGTGCTCTGTCAGGCTTTCTTGGGCCCTGTAAGACTTTTTTAATCTGTTAGACTTTCTCACTTTTTGTTGGGCTCTGTCCAGATTTGTCGAATTCTGTCTGGCTCTGTCAGGGTCTATCATGCCCTGGCAGGCTCTCTCAGTTTCTGATAGGCTCTTACATGACCTGTCAAGCTGTTTCAGGCTTTCACGCTTTATCTAACTCTGTTGGGCCTTGTAGAGTTTGTTGGGCTCTGTCAGACTTAGTTGGGCTCTGTCAATTCCTGTCAGGTTCTGTTGGGCTCTTTAAGGTCTGTCTGGCCCTGTCGGGCTCTGTCAAGATCTATAAGGCTCTGCCAAGCTGTGTCAGGACCTATCAGTCTCTTTAGTGCTTTGTTGAGCTTATTAGTTGCTGTTGCTCTTTTTCAGCCTCTGTCAGGTCCTGCTGGGCTCTGTCATTCACCATCAGGCGCTGTTAGGATTTGTTGAACCCCGGTGAGCTATGTTGGGCTCTGTCACGCCATGGTGGGCTGTGTGTAGCTTTGTCGAGCTATGTTGGGCTCCATCAGGATTTGTCGGGCTCTGTCAGGCTCTTGCAGGATCTGTCAGTCCCTGTCAGGCTCTGTCAGGTTCTGTCAGCATGTGTCAGGCCCTGTCAGGCTCTGTCAGGCTTTCATGGGCCCTGTCATCCTCTGTCAGGCCCTGTCGGGTTCTGTCAGGATCTCTCGGGATCTGTTGGGATTTTCCATGCTTTCTCAGGCTCTGTCGTGATCTGTGTAGGCCTTATCAGGCTTTGTCGGGCTTTTTTGGGGCACGTCGGGCACTGTCAATCCATGTCATGCCCTCTCGGGCTTTGTCGGGCCTTGACAAGCTCTGTCCAGGTCTTTTAGGCCATGACAGGCTCTGTCTATCTATGTCAGGCTCTCTAGGGCATTTTCGAGCTGTAATGGTCTCTATTGGGCTTTTCAGGTTCTGTCTGACGCTATGGGGCCTGCTCGGGTTCTCTCGGTTTGATTTGGGCTTTGGCAGGCCCTGTCAAGCGTTGTTGGGCAGTGTTGGGCTTTTGTGATCCCGGCAGGGCCTGACAGAGGCCGACAAAGCGAGACAGAGCCTGAAAGAGCTCCAGAAAGCCTTACAGAGCATGACAGGGCCTGACACAGCTTGACAGAGCCTTACAGATCTCGACAGAGGCTGACAGAGTTTGAAAGAGCCCATCAGAACCTGACAGGAACTGACAGAGCCCAACTAAGCCTGACAGTGCCCGACAGAGCTTGCCGGAACCCAACGGAAACTGAGAAAGACTGACGGAGCCCAACACAGTTTCACAGGGCCTGACACAGCTTGACAGAGCCTTGCAGATCTCGACAGAGGCTGACAGAGTTTGAAAGAGCCCATCAGAACCTGACAGGAACTGACAGAGCCCAACTAAGCCTGACAGTGCCCGACAGAGCTTGCCGGAACCCAACGGAAACTGAGAAAGACTGACGGAGCCCAACACAGTTTCACAGGGCCTGACACAGCTTGACAGAGCCTTACAGATCCCGACAGGTCCTGACAGAACCCGACAGGGCCTGACAGAGCATGGCAGGGCCCAACAAAGCCTGACAGAGCCTGACAAGGCCTGACAGATCCTGACAGAACCTGAAAGAGCCTGACAGAACCCAACAGATTTTGAAAGAGCCAAATATCACCCAGTGGAGCCTGACAGAGCTTGACAATACCCAACAGAGCCTGACAAAATACGACAGAGCCCTACAAACCCGGACATGACCTGACAGAGCCCGAAAGACCCCCAGAAAGCCTGACAGAGTCCAAGAAAGCCTGAATAAGGGCAAAAAAGCCTGAAAAAGCCCTACAAAGCCTGAGAAAGCTCAACAGATTCCAGTTGATCCTGACAGAACTCGACAGGGCCTGACAGAGCACGACAGGGCCCAACAAGGCCCAACAGAGCTTGACAGGGCCTAACAGATCATGACAGAACCCCACAGAGATGCCAGGAACTGACAGAGTATGTAAGAGCGACTCAGAGCCTGAAAAAACTTGAGAGCCCAACAGAGCTCGACAAAGCTTGACAGAGCCCACCTGGGCCTGAAAGAGCATGACAGGGCCAGACAGAGGTTTAAAGAGCCCAAAAGAACCTGGCAGGAACTGACAGAGCCCAACTAAGCCTGACAGGGCCCAGCAAAGCCCAATAGAACCAGATAAAGCGTGACAGTGCTCGAAACAGTATGACAGGGCCTTAAAAAGCCTGATAGGGCCTCACAGAGCCCATCATGGCCTAAAAGACCTGGACAGACCTTGAAAAGGCCTGACAGAGCCCGAGAGGGGATGACACAGATTGACAGTGCCCTACATGCCCCAAAAAAGCCTGACAAAATCTGATATGGCCCGACAGAGCACAACAAAACCTGAGAAAGCCCAACAGATCCCGACAGAGACTGACAGAACCCGACAGGGCCTGACAGAGCATGACAGGGCCCAAGAAAGCTCAACAGATACTGACGGAACCCAAGAGCACCTTACAGAGCACGACAGGGTCCAACAAAGCCCGACAGAACCTGACAGGGCCCCACAAAGCCCGACAGATTTAGACAGAACCTGACACAGATTGCCAGGGACTGTCAGAGCTCACAAGAGCCTAACAGAGCCTGACAAAACCCGACACTACCCAACAGAGTTCGAAAAAGCTAGACAGAGCCCACTAGGGCCTGAAAGAGCCCAACACAGCTCAACAGGGTTCCACAAATCCTGACAGTTTCAGATAGAGAACGATAGAGCCAGACAGGACCTGACAGAGGCTGATAAAGTGCGACAGAGACTAAAATAGCTCAACAAAGCATTACAGAGCCTGACAGGGTCTGACACAGATTGACAGAGTGTGGGAGATTTGAGGGATTTTCTTGAGGTTGTTGTGTGGATGGCTTTCTATTAGATGGAGATTTATTTCTGAACTAGCCAAAGGAATCTAAAGGCCAACTTGAAGGCTGAAAAACAGCACCTGCTGTGGGAGTGAGGCCTCAGGGTCTCAACAAGATGTAAATCAACAGACCTATTAGCAGTGAGACTCGGGCACGTGGACAGCTCGTGAACATGGACAATATCCAATCAGCTAATGCACGCGTGGAGCGTGGACGCGTGATCACGAAATAACTGCATATATAAGGAAGCTTGTTTCTGTAATAAACAGCTTCACTTGAATTCATATTGGATTGTGTGGAGTCCATGATTTTTCGCCCTCGCAAGTGGTGACCCCGACGTGATCCATAAGGAGAATTTACGGAAGTGGGACGACCGCTGTGGGGAGTGAGCCCCAGCTGGAATGGCTCGGCTGGACCGTGACCGGGACGTAGTCTGCGGGCTGCGTGACTCCTGATTGATCGCTACAGAAGCGACAGAGGAGGGATAAAGGGTCCGAAATCGTTGCAACGGACACCCAAAGAGGTGAGCAGCTGGGGGCGAGAGGAGATGGGGCAGAATATTTTTAAAGAAGAAGAAGAAATACTGCAGTTCCTCCCACATATTCTCTCTAAGAGAGGGGTGAAGTATGAGGTGAGTAACCTCAAAAGACTCTTAATTGGGTGTAGAGGCAATGGGTTTCTTGCTGACCTGTTAAGAGTTTTTCAAATAGAGACTTGGGAAAAAGTGGGAACGGTGTTGTGGAAGACAGTCACTCGCAGTGAAAAATATATTCTCAGCCTTGTAACCACCTGGAAAGTGATAATTACTACAGTGAAGCAATTAAAACCTGAAAAGACTGTTATGAGCATTAGTAACTCAAAACTTGAACTTTGGGACCATATAGGGCAGAAATTATGGGATAAAGTCAGCAATGGAGATAAAGAAGCTAAATCATTAGTAACTACATGAAAGCTTATAACTGCCACCTTAAAAGATCTTAAGGCTGAACAGTCTGCTGCTGCCGGAATTTTTGCAGCGTTGCAGCCTGATAAGTATCCTGAAATTCGCTGTGAAGTTTACCCGGTTCCTGTCTTTGATACCCTCCCTATTCCATCCCCTGCTGTGTTTTCGGCACCCTCGATAGTTCAGCAGTCCGGGGCGGGGGGAGGAAAAATGCCGAGCGGGTGGCCTCCTGTACCATTGTCCAACCCTCGTGAGAACAGCAAGTCCAAAGGACTGGAGTCAGACAACTTGCCCAAAGAACCTGTGAAAGCTGAGAATGCTAAGGTCATAAACAAGTGTACTATCAGTCCTTTTACCAATTTGTATCTGCCTTTACCGCATTTTAACCCTCCAACTTCCACAAGAGAGTGGAAGGAGTCACTGGATAAGAACTGGACAACAGAACTGTGTGACAGATTAGATCAGCTAATAGCCAGTGAATCCAACAGTCGGCAATGCAGTCATGATGATCTGGACGGGAAAGGGGGTGCTCCTGGGGACTCAGGCTATACAAATAATTATGACGCCAGAAAGTATTGGCGAGAATTTGCACTGTTCCGAACCCTCCTGTTACTAATGATTCTCCAGCACCATTCAAGTCGGTGTTACCTGAGGACTTGGATGAAGATGAGGGTCTGCAGCATTTTTTTTTTTTTTTTTAAAGTTAACAGGAAAAAGAGTATGTGTACATGTTGCCCCAAAATAAGATAAAAACCATGGAAAACTCAAGCAAAATTAGACCTATGCAATGTAACAGCTATAGATCGTTTAGAACAGAACAATGGGGACTCGTTGAAAGGGGCAGGTATCCCACAACTCTTGGAACTAACACTAATTGACACACCACAATTACAGGTGCTATTAGTTTCTGAAATCCTGAGGCATGCAACAGATCTTGTATATCAAGCTATAGTAGAGGTGTCTGAAACCAACAAAACAGCCAAATCTTTTATAACTACTATCAGGGTCCCAGTGAGAATTACATGCAATTTATTGAGCATCTTCAAAAGGCTATCAATAAACAGGTTGAAAACTTAGAAGCTAAGGAAGCACTGGTGTTGAAATTAGCAGTAGAGAATGCTAATGGTTGCTATCAACATGTTATCTGCAAGTTTTACAGTACGTATGATATGCTTCTGTGCATTTCCCCTCTGAAAATCAAGCAACTTGTCAGGAATGTGAGTTAATTGTTTTACTGGTTGTTGTTAGAATTGTTTCTTTGTGGCATAAGTACACTGTAAAACTTTCTCCCCACTTTTCCCACTCGCGCTGCAAACAGCCCTGTGCTATCCCCCCCATCCCTCCCTTTTCTCATAGTTTTTACTTACGAGATGGGGTCAGAAATGACTGTTTACAGTCATGTTCCTAAGAAATCAGTATTGGGAGGTGTTTTAAAACATAGGAAAGCACTTGGAAATATGAGGAAGGAAGATCTTGTAAAATATTGTGATTAGTGGGGGCTGCTGTATAAGTTAAATGATTGGGAAAAATGTCGGGAGAATAGAATCTTGAAGTATAAAACCTTGTTGCAATTAATGTTGTTTTTAAGGTGAGAAGAGCAGGACAAAATAAATCCCTACAAGAGATCATTAAATCATTTCAGACAGTTTTACAGGCGGAACAGTTTGAACTTCAACAAGCTAAGAGAGAGTTAACTGATAACACACAGGTCATAGAAAACTTGCTGAATTCTGCAAGATGCTTTCCTTATTAACCTGTTTTCTTTGTAGGTATCTGTTTAAGAATATTACAGTTTAATAGGTCTTTGTTATATGGTACAGTAAGTTCACAGACTCTTAAATAATGAGAATCCATGGACTCAAAATGTGCGTTTTGTGATAATACAGAAGATCGTGAGTAATTTAGTTCCTTACTGCGTGAACCTGGTGGTAAAATTTTGTGTGTAATAGCTGTTACTTTTCTTTCTAGCATGCTAGCTTTTTTCCAGCTTCCAGACTTGCGCAACTCTGTGATAGGCTGTGTCTCATCTTGATGTGCTGGATTTGGCTTTTTTGTATGCACATCAAGTAAAGAATCCTGGTTTTGGAATAACAGCTGTAGCACACCAGATGAGACACTAATAAAAGCCTTGCCCAGTCCAGCTTGCTGCGGCGGCGGAGGAGGAGGTGCCTATTGGGCTCCAGCGCGCACTGCCCTGTTTTGTCAGGGAGACCCAGCGGTACCTCCGCCTGGCTGAGCAGTAAGCGGCCCAAAGGTGCAATGCAAAAATTGAGATATTGTCTTGAATAAGTGTAACTGTGATCTGTCTGCATATTTGAACTTGTTATTTGGTTTTCGTATTTGAGCTCAGTATTTTAATTTGCATATTTCTATTTGGTACTAAAAGAATCTTGTTTGGGGAGATAATTACAAAATGGGAGCCGGTTTCACTGCTAAAATTCCACCTTACTTCTGTAATAAATTTTGACTCGAAATTAACTTGAATAACAGAAATTTATTCCCGATGGACTTCAACGCAATAAGCAAAAACAGCGCTGGGCGGCCGGGGAGCCTCCGCTCCTCCAGTGGCGCACACGGGAAAAACTTCTTCCGACCTTTTTATAGGGCCGACAGTCCTGGGTTCGTTGCTCAGGGTGCTACGGCACTCGTTCTTTCTGGGAATGTGTCCTCTGTTGTCAGGCAGTTCATCTCCTGTCTTCTCACCTACCCCTGCCCCCCACCTTTAGAGGATCGAACATTTAAGGCAATTGCATAACAAAGGGCAGGGGCTTCCCGTGTTGCACAATAACCCCTGCGCGTTTCCTTTTAAGAAGCTTTAATGAACAAACATCTCTAACTCTTAGAATTGTTTATTACAATTCCCCCCTTTTCTTTTTCTACTTATTTTGTTCATTAAAATGTTGTAATTCTTGACTACTTAATACAAATAACTCAGTATCATCTTGATTGGGTAACTGCTCATACTTTGCTTTAACTAATAATAAATGTGCTGCTTCTAGCCTGCTTTTCACAATAGCTATTACTTTATTAAAAATACATGGTCCAAACATCAACACTAGCATTAAGAGAATCAATGGCCCTGCTATAGTAGAGAAGAGGGTTGCAAGCCAAGGTGATTGTCTAAACCAGATTTTTGTATCAGTTCTGCCGAGATTCATATTCCCTTTTTCGTTTTTCTATATTTTCTCGTAGCTTATTCATGGTATTTCTTACTAGACCTGTGTGGTCTGCATATATACAGCATTCCTCCTTTAAAGCTGCGCAAAGGCCTCCTTCTTTGAAGAACAATAGATCTAATCCTCGCCGGTTTTGCAAGACCACTTCTGACAAGGATCTGACTGATATTTCTAGCACAGTAATAGATTGCTCTATTCTTAGCACATCCTCATCAATGGCTACTCTCAATGCCGCGAATTCTTGGTTTTGGTTGACTATTGAGGCAATTCCTGTTCCTGCACCTGCTACACTGAGGGCCATTATCATACCTAAGGTCAGAGCAGTGATCGGTTCCCTTTTCATTAATCGGTGTGTAAAGACAGTTTCTAGCTGATATTCATATTCTTTTGGGTGATAAGTAATTTTAGGAATTACGACCACTTGTATACAAAATTCTTTCATGATTTTTAGATAATTCATAGAAACACAAGGTGTAAGTCCGGTTTTTGAACATATCCACTTAGAATTATTGGCGGGTATTACCCAATCACCAGGCCTATTAGCTTTAAGGGTGCCATTTATACATAGATACCGTTTTCCAGGGGGTATTTGACCTATACATATTCCTTGCCCCTGGACTTGTTGCAATGATATTCCTTGAGTATTATTTTCCCACCTACAAGACCCAGGATTTGATCCATTAGCGAGCTTTGGCATATTTCTTAGTCCAATAGCTTTGAAATATGGTGATTTGGTGTTTAAGCATAACCAGCATTCTACTGTTAAATTTGGGTGTGTTTTGTTAATCACCTGATAGCTCTCATTTATTAGAGTCCAAAGTGGGTTTACTTCTTCCGGTTGTGTAAATGCATCTATATCAGAGCTATCTGTCATTGTTATATTAAGTATCTTAGAAGTTTTATTTATCTCTAATTTCCCCGTTATTATCGCATTAGGGCCTATTGATTGGGATTTCCCTTCTGGGGCAGGTTCTTTTTGTATCTTTATAAGTGTCCTTCGATCAGTCCTAGTCTCCCAGATCCTTACACCCCAAGTTTTGCCAATTGACCACCCCTGGTCTTGCGGTTGCAAGACTAATTTCTAATGTTTTGCAATTCCCTGGGTCAGAACGACCATAAAGCGATGGGAGAGATTGTCGACAATCTCTAGGCCACCAGTTGACTTGGAGATATTTATCCGGATTGGCAACGCTCCACGCTGTGGCTATTGTCTCACAACCCCAATAAGCACAATAATATTGGTTAGGATAGTTGCAATATCCCTTTCCTGGATTGGAGCTAGGGCACCAATAAGTTGATACTGCACTTCCCCTTTTATGTGGAGGTTTGCAGTGACCAAAATTCCAGTCTTCCCCAGAACCTAGATGTCCTAATAAATCACAAATTGTTACGTTAAATGAGGGTGCACCTACGGTTACATTTTCTTCAATCACACGACTTTCCTCTGCTTGAATTAAAGTCCACTTATACGATCTATGCGCTGTTTCTCCATAGCTCAGCAATAATAGCAACATCGACATAGTGTACCAGATTGGGCTGCATTGACTCTGGCTCATTCCTCCTTGCTTTTTAGTTAGTGCCTGGGTGTGCCGCTTAACATTGGGGTAGCTCAGCCAATATTTTGGCATAGTTCCACTCAGGCTCTTGTTTCCACCGTTTCTTATTCCTCTGCCTCGCCCGTCGACTCGGTTGCATCGAGCCATGGGGTAAACTATCTTCTCGGCAGCAAGAATATTCTTCAGGAAACCCTGAATGCTTTTGCTCTCCGTGTCTTTGTTTATACGCTTCCCAATTATAGTCTTTGATTATAGGAGAGTGGCACGGTATTTTCTTTATGGTAGTTCTACAGCACACCCTTGTTATTTGTATTTTAGAGGGGTTGGTTCATTAGGGTGAGAGCAAAACCGCTCAGGCTATATTTCGTGGGTGTATATATACCACCAGTCAGGACTGTCGGGTTGGATCTCTTTTTCGTGCGACTTCTGATTTCAATGACAAATCTGTAATATCTAATTCTATATTATAACATTGATTGCATATTCCTCTAGGGGAATACCGTCTATACAATGCAACCACCAATTGTTTTGGCACACTATGCACCTAAAGCATATAAAAAGGATAACAATTACAACTTATATTAATATATCTAACTATGATTTTTACAAATGGGATATTCATAAACAACTTTATCGTTTTTCTGTACTTGTGCGATATGATTCAACAAGCCCAAGTCCATTTATTGTTTCCGTAGTTTAACTTTCAGAGGGTCATCTGTGGGCTCTGCAGTCCAGGCATTAGTCTTGACTGGACCTTTAACTCGGCTGGTGTGTGTCCACCCCTTTTCGGCAGTTCGGATGGCTGTTTCTGTAGTGAGTAAAACAACATAAGGTCCCTCCCATCGAGGGGTTAATGATGTTTCTTTCCATGTTTTTATGAGTACCTTATCTCCAGGTTCTAGGGTATGTATTTTTATATCCAGAGGTGGACGCTGTACCACCAACCCTTTTTCCCAAAGGTATTTCCTTCGCTTCAACAACTGCACTAAGTAATTTTTCATCTGAAAATCACTCACTTTTGGGTGATCTTGTGGTGTTTCTAAATTGAATGGCATTCCATATAACATTTCAAAGGGTGATATTCCGAGGTCTGTTCTCGGCTGGGTCCTTATGTTTAACAGTGCTAGGGGCAAACATTTTACCCATGACATCTTAGTCTCTATCATTAATTTAGTAAGCTGCTTTTTTATCTCTCCATTCATTTGTTCAACCCTTCCCGAGCTTTGTGGATGCCATGGAGTATGATACTGCCAGTCAGTACCTAGTGCCTGAAAGATTTCTGTAATAATTCTTGATGCAAAATGTGGGCCCCGGTCAGAATCGATAGCTTCGGTTATTCCATATCGGGGAATTATTTCTTCTAACAATATTTTTGCTGTCGTACGAGCAGTGGCCCTAGTTGTTGGAAATGCCTCCACAAAGTGCATGAGATGGTCTACAAGCACCAATAAATAGTGGTATCGCCCGACCTTTGGTAACTCTGTAAAATCAATCTGTATTCTTGAGAATGGCCGGTATGTGAGTTCCCTTCCGCTGGAAACTCGTTTCCTTATTTGTTGTTTATTTACTTTCTGGCATGTAAGGCACCCTTCAACAATACGTTTTGCTATGTTATATGCTCCTATACAAGCATATTTTGTGGCACAATGATCTACTAATGCTTGTGTTCCCCAATGCGTAATATCATGTAACCTGTTCATTATACCGACCGCAGTTACTTTTGGAACTACTTCTCTCCCATCTTCTAATCTCCATTGTTCACCTTGCTGCTTTGCCCCTAGTTTGGTTAGCTTTTCTTTTTCTACAGTACTAAAGACATATATATTTGAGCGTGGACGGCTAGGACACTGTCTATCTTTTAGCCCAAGACAAGTACAGGGAATAGCGTCTACATTAAACTCTTTCCAGCACTCATAGCAAGGGAAATCATTTTCCCTTTCTGTTCCTTGTCCGCAATTAGGGCCATTTTCTCTTAATTTCTTTGGATCTGGCAGCTCATAAGTCAATCCTTTAAGATTTAATAAGGCCGCCCTTTTTGCTTCTTTGTCTGCAAGGTTATTTCCCCTAATAATGGGATTCAGGCCTTTCTGGTGTCCCTTTATATGAACCACTGCTACTGCTCTAGGTTTTCTTATTTCTTGCAAGATTTGTGCGATCAATTCCTGATGTATGAAGTTTTTTCCTTGGGACTTTATCAACCCTCGTTCTTCCCAAATTTTACCCAATGTATGTACTACTCCAAATGTATACTTCGAATCCGTATATATAGTTCCACTACCCGTGCCGATCCATTGTAAGGCTCTTAAAACGGCATACAACTCACAGGCTTGTGCTGACCACCCAGGATTTAATGGCCCTGATTCTAAGATCTTATTAGTTTTTCCGTTTATTATCGCATATCCTGATTTACGTTTCCCTTCAATGACTCGGGAGGAGCCATCTACAAACAATTTTTCTCCTTCTGACAATTCCTCTTCTTCTAAGTCAGGTCTTATTTTTGTTTGCTCTTCAATTGTTTGCAAACAGTCATGTGTTAATTGTTCGCTAGATTCCCAGATTCACAGTAAGAACTGTGCGGGGTTCTGCAAGGAAGTAATTTCTAGGGTTAATTTAGGGGATTCAATTAAAATACTTTCGTATTTTAACAACCTAGAATCTGTTATCCATTTATCAGATTTTTGTTGCAAAACTCCTCGTATATTATGTGGTGTCAAAACATGCAATTCTCCTCCAAATGTTATTTTCTGTGCTTCTTCTACCAGTAATGCAGCTGATACTATTGCTTGTAGGCATGTTGGCCAACCCCTGCTAATGGGGTCTAGCAATTTAGATAAATAAGCTACCGTTTTTTTATGTCCAGCCCATTCTTGTGCCAAGACCCCGCATGCAGTCCCTGCATCTATATTAGTGAACAAATAAAATGGTTTCCGTATATCTGGCAAGCTCAACACAGGGGCACTTATCAGCTCTTTCTTTATGCAATCAAATTGTTCCTCATCTTGTTCCGTCCGTTGTACCAGTTTTCCCTGTGTTAATTTTTCATACAAAAATTTTACCTTCTTTGTATAATTTTCGATCCATTGTCTACAGTATCCAGTTAGTCCTAATATTTATCTTATCTGTTGTTTAGACTTTGGGGCTGGCAGTGACAAGATCCCATTTACTCTTTCTGGGTCCAAATGTTTGGTCCCCCTGCTTAAATAGTGTCCTAGATATTTCACTTCTTGCTCAACAAACTGGAGTTTGGTCTTTGACACTTTGAGCCCCTGTAGACTAAGGAAATTTAATAATTTAATACTTTATTGTCTAACCACTTCTTCGTCTTGCCCTGCTAACAAGAGATCATCTACATATTGCACTAGTACCACTTCTTGACGAGTCTTTAGTAACAGGGGGAAGCAGAGCAGTACTTAATCTTGCTTTTTTCTCCGAATTTGGCCCAGGAGAGCCAGGAAGACCATCCCCCTCCACCGCCTCTGCCTGTTGCTGCTTTAACTCTTTCAGAGTATCTAATAACAAGCGTCATGTCATTAACAGTTCAGTTGCTTCCTTGGACCCTTGGGTAGCACTATCAAACAATTTATCTCCCAAGTCCATCCATTGTGACACACTACATGCTGTCACAGGGTTAACCTCTAAATCTTGTGCTTTGCCCCATAGTAACATTTTTCTTAAAGTCAATTCCAGAAGGCTAACACCCTGCTTCTTCAGAAGCAGCTTCCATGTAGATAATATAGTACCCTCTTCTTTAGATAAGTTTCACCCCCCCTGTTCCCAGTAGCTCACCTACTCCTTAGCGAGGTGTCTTTTCAATCGATCCGGATCTTCGGCAGCTCTCCTTGGCTGCTCTTATCAGCTGTACCGGGCTCCGTCTGCACAGCTCTTCTTCGGCTGTTCACAGCTTTCCGCTGTCAGCTTGTTATGCGAGATCCTCTTCAGGCAGGATCACGTCGGGCTCACCATATGTCGCGGTTGAGACGGACAAACGACATGGACCAAGTTCTTTCAAGATGAAAGTAATGGAGCGTCATTTATTGCTACAAGTGCATTTTTATACAATTCTACCAGTTCATGTGTCTTTTCACTATTGGTTACAAGTTACAGCACTAACATCTCATTGGTTAATTTTTCTATCATCCATGTTATTCTTCTATCCCCCTCTCTCTCACGGGTACATCTCTCCTCTCTCTGGATACTCCTTTACTCCCATCCTTCTCAAGGGTAAATCTTAATATCTCAAGGCTGATCTCTATTCTCATATTTTCTGTCAAGGATTCCGCAGACTCGCTGCAGTTTCCCACAACTTCTGGACTGCGCTCATATTCTTGCAGAATTTGTTCTAAAGCTTGCCCGAACAAATTAGGTGACACCGCAAACCCCTGGGGAAGCACAGTCCATCACAATTGTTGTTTTCTATGCATATCTGGGTCCTCCCACTCAAAGGCAAAATAGTCTCGGCTCTCTTCATCAAGCGGGCAAGCCCAAAAGGCATCCTTTAAATCTATAACACTACACCATTGATCATTCGGACCTAATTGACTCAGGAGGGTATACGGGTTGGCCACTACAGGGAATCGACTCACGGTTCTTTTATTCACCTCCCTCAGGTCATGTACTAGTCTCCATTTTCCATCTTTCTTTCTTACGGATAAAATGGGGGTATTAAAGGGAGACATGCAGGGCTCAATTAGGCCTTTTTCTAGTAATCTTTCTATTTCTGGTTTTAATCCCCTTCGGCTCTCTTCGGATACTGGATATTGTTTTACACGAATGGGTATTTCTGGACTAGAAATTTTAACTTTAAAGGGTGTTATGTCCAGCTTCCCTACTGAGTCTTCTGTATACCATACTTCAGGATTAATTTTATTTTCATCTTCCACCCTGAGAGGACATAACCTTATCTGAATTTCTTTCCCTGTTACTTCTAAATTAACACCCAATTCAATTATTAAATCCCATCCCAAGAGATTATATTCAGCTTCAGGAACTAAAAGTAAATTTCCCACTCCTATTTTGGAATCGGTTTCAATAAGTACTAACAGGGACCCCAAATGGCTCTCCCTTTGCCCCAATTACTTGCATAGTGTTGGAAGATATCTCACATCCCTTGGGTAAAGTTTGTATGGTAGATCGTTCTGCTCCAGAATCTACAAGAAATTCAATTTCTCGCTGCTGGGGACCCACTTTTAGTTTTATCAAGGGCTCCGTTCCTTTTTGGGTCCCCAGCAAAAAGAGCCCCTGACACCCCTATTCCACTTTAAACATTTTCTCATCCACCATTTTCTTCCTACAGTTCCGCTTTATGTGCCCTTTCTTTCCACAGTAAAAGCATTCTATCGGCTCACCCCATTCCATCGCAGTCTCGTCATTGAGGGGTCTTGCCTTAGGACTAGGCCCCTTGTACTGTGCCCTTCGGTCTCTGGATTTCCATTGCTGTTGGGCTGTACCTTCTCTGACTGCTGCAACCATCATTCGTACAGTCCTCCGCTCTTTCTCATCCTCTCTCCTAACATACACTTTCTGAGCTTCCCTCAATAGTTCATCTAACCCACGAATTTGCCAATCTCCTAATTTTTCTAGCTTTTTCCTAATATCTATCTAAGATCTAGCTACAAATTGTGTTTTTAACAGCGCCTCTCCCACAGGGGTACTAGGGTCTAACCCCGAATACAATTTTAAGTTTTTCCTGAGCCGTTCCAACCACTCTGTAGGTGTTTCATCTTTCTTTTGGTGTTCACTAAATACATTGCCAATGTTCTGATCCGTTGGAACAGACTCTCTAATGCCTTGGACTAATATAGTCCGTAGATCTTGCATATGACCCCTATGTAATGGATCTTGATTGTTCCAGTCAGGTCTTTGCAGCGGCCATTTTGTGTCGGCTGCAGGACCTTGCTGGTGCTGTTCATCCCAAATCCGCATACCGGCCCTACGGATCATTCCCCTCTCTTCTGCAGTGAACAATATTCCTATTATCGATTGCAACTCGTCCCACGTGTATACGTTGGGCCCTAACAATTGGTCAACACGCTCCGCTACTCCCAACGGGTCTTCTAGCAAACTCCCCATTTCCTTTTTAAAATCTCTAACATCCCCGGAATTAAGAGGTACCGCCACATATCCCATTCCCGCCTGAGGCCCTCCCATTGCGATCTCTCGCAGTGGATATAGTTGCCCTGGTGTTTGCTGTTGCTGTTGCCTAGTCTTGCTACACATGACAGGCCCCGTGGACTGGTTATCATCCGAACCCTCTGGGTTCGGTGCCGAAGGGAGTGGACTAGGGACTGGGCTAGGAACTGGTACCAGGGGTGGCGGTGGTGGTATATAAGGTGGGGGTGTCATCGGGATCTCTTCCTCATGCCGTTTATTTCTCTGGCGGCCATGTTTATCACCCCCTGTAGAGCGAGATAAGGAGATCTGCAGCATCCCAGCAGCTTCTTGTAGGCCATGCAACTAAACAGAATTCTCAGAAAACGTTATTTGAGCTTACAATTTACTTAACAAAACCTAACCTAAGAGAGGTATAGGACATTCTGGCAACTACAAGAATTCATGTATTAAAACTTTGTTCCAAATTTGGCATTCCATTGGTCTCAAAAAATGGCCTTTCTTTCGTTCTCTCCCATGACCTCAAAAACTAGCATGGTGAATTTACTAAGAAGTCTCTTACAACTAATTACCACAGAATAAGTCTATCAACAAATATTTGGTTTAATTTTCCAGTTTCATTAGAACTATGGGTCTGCGAAGGATGCCTTTAAACTTCACCCTCGAACTGCTCCATTCAGTATTACATCGCTGCAGTGGGGGGGAGAGAAAACCCCCCTTTCACCCCCCTTTCACCTTTTAAAAGCAGGCAGCCAGGTTTTTCCTTTTTTTTTTTTTCTCTCTCTTACTGCAGTTCAGATATAACCAAGGTCACACAGCTGGCTTATCTCAGTTACAATGAGCTGCACACAGGCCTGGGATGTTTTGGTCTTTTGTTTTCCCATTTCATTCCAGCCATAATACACTTTATATGCAATTTCAAGTAGCTCAGCAATAGTTACATTCCTTAGCTCCATTTACCTTTTACAATTTAGAAATGTCAAAAAACAGTATAAACCAGTATAATAAACATAAATCCATTATTCTATTTTCCTAAATCTAAATCAGTTAATATTCTAGCAACTTTTAAATACAACCTCTTCTAAATTCACATCTGTCATAGCATTTTAACAATTTAAATGCTTTTCTAAAAATATAAGCAATTACTCTAATGTGTAAGGATGCATCCTAAGGGGGGAGCAAGGTGGAATTTTAGCAGTGGAACCGGTTCCCATTTTGTAATTATCTCCCCAAACAAGATTCTTTTGGTACCAAATATGAATATGCAAACTAAAATACTGAGCTCAGATGTGAAAACCAAATACCCAGTTCAAATATGCAGTCACACTAATTTAAGACAATATCTCAATTTTTGCATTGCATCTTTGAACCACTTACTGCTCGGCCAGGTAGCGGAGCCGCTGGGTCTCCCTGACAAAATGGGTCAGTGCGCGCTGGACCTCCAGATAGTCACCGAGCTGGACTGGGCAAGGCCTTTTTTTTGTTTTGTTTTATTTTTAGTGTCTCATCTGGTGCGCTACAGCTGTTATTCCAAAACCAGGATTCTTTACATGATGTGCATACAGAAAAACCAAATCCAGCATACCGAGAGGAGACACAGCCTGTCACAGAGCTGCGCAAGTCTGAATGCTGGAATAAAGCTAGCATGTTAGAGAGAAAAACAACAGCCACTACACGCAAAATTTTACGATCACATTCATGCAGTAAAGAACTAAATTACTCATGATCTTCTGAATTATCACAAAATGCACATTTTGAGTCAACGGATTCTCATGATTTAACAGACTGTGAACTTATCGTACCATATAGCACAGACCTACCAAAATTGCAACATACTTAAACAGATACCCACAAAGAAACCAGGTTAATAAGGAAAGCATCTTGCAGACTTTAACAAGTTTTCTATGACCTGTGTGTTATCAGTTAACTCTCTCTCAGCTTGTTGAAGTTCAAAGCACCCCGCCTGTAAAACTGTCTGAAATGATTTAATGATCTCTTGTAGGGATTTATTTTGTCCTGATCTTCTGGCCTCAAAAACAACATTAATTGCAACAAGATTCTATTTTCCGGACACTTTTCCCAATCATTTAAGTTATACCGCAGCCACCATTAATTACAATATTTTACAAGATCTTCCTTCCTTATAATTCCGAGTGCTTTCCTAAGTTTTAAAACACCTCCCAATACTGATTTTTTTAGGAACACAACTGAAAACAATTATTCCTGACCCCATCTTGCAAGTAAAAACCTTGAGAAGGGGGGGGAGGGAGGGGGAGGAAGGCACAAGGCTGCTTGCAGCGAGAATGGGAAAAGTGGGAGAAGGTTTTACAGCACACTTAAAAACAACTAGTAAAACAATTAACTCACATTCCTGACAAGCTGCTTGATTTTCAGAGAGGCAATACACAGGAGCACATAATATGTACTGGAAAACTTGCAAATAACACATTGATAGCAAACATTAGCATTCTCTACTGCTAATCTCAAGAGTAGTGCTTCCTTAGCTTCTAAGTTTTCGGCCTGCTTACTGATGGCGTCTTGAAGATGGTCAATAAATTGCATGTAATTCTCATTGGGACCCTGATTAATAGTTGCAAATGATTTGGCACCTCTCTTATAGCTTGATATGCAAGATCTGTTGACTGCCTCAGGATTTCAGAAACTTATCGTGTCTGTAGTTGCGGTGTGTCAATTAGTGTCTCTTCCAGGAGTTGTGGGACACCTGCCCCCCTCGACGAATCCCCATTGTTCTGTCCTAAATGATCTATAGCTGTTACATTTCACACAGTTCTTTTGACAAATTATCTGACTCCAGTTCCTTGGACTGCTTGGTCTCTTTAGGGTCGTGTGATGGTATGGGAGGCCATCCACTCCGTAATTTCCCTCCCCCCACCCCAGACTGCTGCATCAGTGCCGCCGGCACAACAGGGGATGGAGTGGGGAGGGGGTCAAAAGACACGATCCGGGTAAACTTCACAGTCATTTTTAGGTTTGTTATCAGGCTGCAACGCTGGAAAAATTCTGGCAATAGTAGCCCACTCAGCCTTAAAGTCTTTTAAGGTGGAAATTTTAAGCTTCCATTTAGTCGCTAGTGATTTAGTTTCTTTATCATCTCCATTGCTGACCCTATTCCATAATTTCTGCCCTTTATCGTCCCAAAGTTAACGTTTAAAAGCCTTCTCGTTTTCTCCTGGGTAGCCATTAATTCTATACCGAATTAATAGTCCACATATGTTACTTTCTTCTTATTTAAGTCCTCTCATAGAGAGAATAGGCAGGAGGAGTTTAACTGCGGCTTCTTCCTCAAAGGATTTATTTTGCCCCATAACTTCACTCTTCCCTCCTCTAGCTCCCAGCCGCTCACCATTTACGGTGACTTCTTCAACAAAATGCGGAACGTCCATACGCCTCCGCCCGGTTCTCAGTCCAGCTGATCCGCCTCCGGCTGGGCCGCTCTAGGCTTTTCCCCATCTTCCGTGGTACGCCGTTCAGAGTATCACGTCGGGGTCACCAGATGTAGAGTGAGATAAGGACTAAGCAAAACAAGTCGATTCAATGTGAATCATGCTAAGCCATTTATTACAGAAACAAGTCTCCTTATATACGTAACTATATTCTAATAACACGTCCACGCTCCAAGCATGGATTCGTTAAATGAGTATCGTGGGCTGTCCGTGCTCTGGAGTCTCACTGATGATACGTCCGATGATTCACACCATGCCAGGAGCCCGGTGATTGAGGAACGCCCCTCTTTCTCACAGCAGAGTCTGTTCTCGAAGTGGCCTTGAGATACCTTTGAGCCTGACTAATTCAGCAACAGATCTTTATCTATCAAGACCCGTCCACAACCCCCCTTTTCTTTTAACGGGTATAGATTAACCCTAGTCTCTGATCTTATCCATAATAATGCATATTCGCTTTCTTCTGAACTAGAAGGCTCCTTTGAATTAACATAAATGTTTAAAGCCTGACAGATCCAGTCCTCAAATGATCCGAAAACTGGCCAATATAGGTGGTCTCTACGGATCTCTTTACCACCCCAAACTTCCATACAATAATGTATCATTTTTGTTTTGCTTTTACCCCGCCTAGAGGGGTAATCATCCCAATACTTAATCATTAATCCTAACGGACTGTCTGGGGGAACTGGGGGAAGCCTTTCCTGCGGTTCCTCTCCCATAGGAACAGAATGCCTACTTTTCTTCTGTCCCATCTTCTGAGATACCCTCCGCTGTATCTCAGGAATCCCAGCCCCAACGGAGTGGAAAACCGGCCTATACTCACGCGTCCTGCGTCTTCACTCGGGTCTTCGTGCACAAAGTTTAAAGGGCTGCTGGCATTTATTTTGCTTATTGCAATTTAGAATGTTCGTCAGTGAAGGATCCGGTGACAAGAGTCCCACAAGGGCCACTTAAGAAAAAAGAAGCGGGGTGCCTCCCTTAGAGGGTTTGCCACCGAATATCCTTCATCCGAGTCACGGCACCAAATTGTAATAAATTTTGACTCGAAATTAACTTGAATAACAGAAATTTATTCCCGATGGACTTCAACGCAATAAGCAAAAACAGCGCTGGGCGGCCGGGGAGTCTCCGCTCCTCCAGTGGCGCGCACGGGAAAAACTTCTTCCGACCTTTTTATAGGGCTGACAGTCCCGGGTTCGTTGCTCAGGGTGCTACGGCACTCTTTCTTTCTGGGAATGTGTCCTCTGTTGTCAGGCAGTTCATCTCCTGTCTTCTCACCTACCCCTGCCCCCCACCTTTAGAGGATCGAACATTTAAGGCAATTGCATAACAAAGGGCAGGGGCTTCCCGTGTTGCACAATAACCCCTGCGCGTTTCCTTTTAAGAAGCTTTAATGAACAAACATCTCTAACTCTTACAATTGTTTATTACACTTCCTCTTAGGATGCATCCTTATGCATTAGAGTAATTGCTTATATTGTAATCTAGTAATTTTGAGACCAGAAAAGAATTTAATTTGTTAAACTCCCAGCTTAGTGTCATCAGCAAACTTGCTGATAGTACACTCTATTCCCTCGTCTAAATCGTTAATGAATATATTGAATAATACTGGCACCAATATTGACCTCCACTAGATACTGGCCTCCAACTAGATTCCGCACCATTGACTACCACTCTCTGGCTTCTCTCCTTAAGCCAGTTTGCAACCCACCTCACTACTCTATTGTCTAGACCACACCTCCTCAACTTAGCAACTAGGATGCTGTGGGAGACTGTGTCAAAGGCTTTACTGAAGTCAAGGTAGACCACATCCACCACTCTGCCACCATCCATCCACCTTGTTACATTCTCATAAAAGGCTATGAGGTTGGTCAAGCATGACTTACCCTTGGTAAAGCCATGCTGACTGCCCCTAATAACCCTCTCATCCTTGATGTGCCTTGAGATGGCACCAAGGATAAGCTGTTCCATTACTTTCCCAGGGACAGAGGTGAGGCTGACCGGTCTATAATTACCCGGGTCCTCCTTCTTGCCCTTTTTGAAGACTGGAGTGACATTTGCTTTCCTCCAGTCCTTGGGCACCTCTCCCATTTCCCAAGAACTGGCAAAGATGATGGAGAGCGGTCTAGCAATGACTTCAGCCAGCTCCCTCAGCACCCGCGGATGCATCCCATCTGGACCCATGGATTTATGGATGTCCAGACTATTTAATTGCTCCCTAACCCAGTCCTCATCGCCTAAAGCAAACTCCTCCATTGACCTGGCTTCATCCGGGGTCTCAGGGGTACAGGGCTCCCCAAGACAGCCTCCGGCAGAGTAGACAGAGACAAAGATAGCATTCAGTAATTCTGCCTTCTCTGTATCTTCCGCCACCAGGGCACCCACCCCATTCATCAGTGGGCCTACATTGCCTCTGGTATTAGTTTTATCCGCTATGTATTTGAAAAAGTTCTTTTTGCTGTCCTTGACCCCTCTCGCCAGCTGTAATTCTAAGGAGGCCTTGGCTATCCTAGCTGCCTTCCTACATCCTCTAACAGCAGCCTTATATTCTTCCCAAGTGGCCAGCCCCTGCTTCCATGACCTGTAAACTCTCCTCTTCTGCTTGAGCATACCCAACAGATCCCTATTCAACCACGCAGGCCTCCTGGCTCCCTTCCTTGATTTCCTACGTGTGGGGATGCTCTGATCCTGAGCGTGGAAGAAGCAATCTCTGAATGCAATCCAGCTATCTTGGGCCCCTTTTCCTTCAAGCAGCCTTGCCCATGGGATTTCCCCCAGCAATTGCTTGAAAAGGCCAAAGTCAGCCCTGCTAAAGTCCAGGGTTGCAATTCTACTTGCTATTCTGTTCCTGCCACACAAGATGCCGAACTCCACCATCTCGTGGTCACTGCAACCCAGGCAGTGACCTTGGCTTTGAGTTGGGGGTTGTTGGTGTTTTTTCTTTTTGCTTCTGTCTTTTTTCCTAGGTTTTGACACATCTGGAGAGAGAGCTCATAATTTTACCTCCTTGCTGAAGTCAGTCTTTTCCCACTGGTCAACTTTAGGTGGTCAGAGTGCTCAGTGCTTCTCTGGGTCAGATTGGTACTGATTTGGGTGTGGAGTGGAGGCAGGCTGGTTTGATATGGAGTTCGAACTAATTTATTTTCATACTGGGCTGGTTATTCTGCCATCTCAGATGGGAGCTAGAGGGAGGTTTTATTCCCTCCCCCAGCAATGTTACTGCTAGAGAACAGCAATACTGCATGAAGGAGTGTGATGGTTGAAATTTAAAGGTATTGCCAGTGGATCCATAGTTCTAATGAAGCTGGGAAATTAAATCAATTTTTTAAATTTTTTTTTAATAGACTTATTCTGTACATCTGTTTGTAAGAGACTTCTTAGCAAATTCACCGTGCTAGTTTTTGAGGTCATGGAAAAGAATGAAAGAAAGGCCGTTTTTTGAGACAAATAGAATGCCAAATTTGGAACAAAGTTTTAATACATGAAGTCTTGTAGTTGCCAGAAAGTCCTATACCTCTCTTGGGTCAATATTTGTTAAGTAAATTGTAAGTTCAAATAACGTTTTCTGAGAATTCTGATTAGTTGCATGGCCTGCAAGAAGCTGCTTGGATGGTGCAGATCTGCTTGCTGCAAGTGAGGAATCTCCAAGGAAATTTCGAATGCTGTATTTCCACTAGTATTAACAGCCAGTGTTTCAATAAAGCAAAAACTACACTGATAGATCTGAAAAAGGACTTCGATCTGGTAAGGGAAAACAATATCCAATAAATATGACAGCCAAAACGGTGTTAGAAACTTTGAGGAATAAATTTATGACAACCTTACAGGCTGACTGCATTCGATTGGACTTGCAGATTTGTCTATTTATAGCTACAACATAGAAACAGCCTGTGGCTGTTGTGGGACAGTATGATGAGAATGCTAACAGACTGATATACCAATTGTTACTCTGATCAAGAAAATGCAGGGAATGAATTTAAGTCTTAATAGACTATGATCCTTTTGTCATACTTTTCCCATTTGTGAAATTTAATTTTGATTTTTTATTTGCAATCTATATCCTTTGTAAATTGCACTAGCTGATTTTCTTAACAGCACAGCTTTTGGCATGCCTAAATGTAAACAGCTGCAGAACCTGCAAGTCTTTGACATTAGGTCATAGGCCATACTTGTATTTGGTCTGATTCTACATACTTGCAAAGTTTTTGTCGATGGTTCTGGGAAGTCTCATAAAGCCGTAGTGGTTTGGTGTGAAGATAACAATTGGTATCATTCTGTAAAAATTATTGAAGGTTCAACCAAATTAGCAGAACTTGGTGCACCTTTACATTAGTTAGAGCTTTTTAAGGAGGGACCTCTAAATTTGATTTGTCATTTTGAGTACGTAGTCAAGATCCAACGCACATATCTGATTCTAAACTGGTTTGGTTTTGGTTTTCTGGGTTTTTTTTTTAAACAAGAAGGGTGGAGAAGTAGGGAAAACATTACAAAATCAATTGTTAAAACCATTGTATGTGATGAATCACTTATATCAGCAAGTTTGCTGATGACACAGAGCTGGGAGGAGTGGCTGGCACGCCAGAAGGCTGTGCTGCCATCCAGCGAGACCTGGACAAACTGGAGAGTTGGGTGGGGAATAACCTAATGAAATTTAACAAGGGAAAGTGTAGAGTCCTGCATCTGGGAAGGAACAACCCCAGGTTCCAGTATAGGTTGGGAAATTACATATTAGAGAGCAGTGTAGGGGAAAGGGACCTGGGGGTCCTGGTGGACAACAGGATGACCATGAGCCAGCACTGTGCCCTTGTGGCCAGGAAGGCCAATGGCATCCTGGGGTGTATTAGAAGGGGGGTGGTTAGTAGATCGAGAGAGGTCCTCCTTCTCCTCTACTCCGCCCTGGTGAGACCCCATCTGGAATATTGTGTCCAGTTCTGGGCCCCTCAGTTCCAGAAGGACAGGGAACTGCTGGAGAGGGTCCAGCGTAGGGCAACAAAGATGATTAAGGGAGTGGAGCACCTCCCTTATGAGGAAAGGCTGAGGGAGCTGGGTCTCTTTAGTTTGGAGAAGAGGAGACTGAGGGGTAACCTTATTAATGTTTATAAATATGTAAAGGGTGAGTGCCACGAGGATGGAGCCAGGCTCTTCTCGGTGGCAAACAATGATAGGACAAGGGGTAATGGGATCAAGCTGGAACACAAGAGGTTCCACTTAAATTTGAGAAAAAACTTCTTCTCAGTAAGGGTGACAGAGCACTGGAACAGGCTGCCCAGGGGGGTTGTGGAGTCTCCTTCTCTGTGGACATTCAAGACCCACCTGGACATGTTTCTGTGCGACCTCACCTAGGCGTTCCTGCTCCAGCAGGGGGATTGGACTAGATGATTTTTTGAGGTCACTTCCAATCCCAAACATACTGTGATACTGTGATACTGTGATATCTAAGTGCTGCAGCCCAAATTTGCCCTGTGATGAAATACTTTGCAAGTATAACCCAAAACTATGCTAAGTCATAAAGAATCTGTATTAGTTATTATCAAATCACTAGTTAATGGTAAATGGAAAAGGCCACATTGATTGATAACCTGGGGTAAGTTTATGCTTTTGTCATTACAGGCCAAGGATTAAAGTGGATTCAACAAAGATTCAACGGATGCAGATGGACAGGAGGGAGATAAGTTGTGAGGACTGTTTCAGATGTAAACCATGGATCCTAATTCAGTGTTATAGATGCTCACAGACCTGATGGTCTAGAAGCTCATTAGCAAGCAGGTGGTGTACCTTCTGTGGAGAATGGCAATATGAGCAAACAGCAGGAGAGTCAAAAGGGTGATATTACACTTAGTTAGTCAATGCAAAAATGAGGTAAAATTATGAGATATCTCTACCATAGCATCTACTGCACTCCTTCTCCCTGGTCTAGTAGCTGATAAAGCTTTAGGAGACATATCAAAGTTAAGCTATTGGTCTTGTAAACAGGCTAATCTAACTTCTGAGATATTAACTCAATTAATAGTAGATGTTGATGGTATTAGTCATGTTACACTTCAAAATCGTTAGGCTCTGTTGGGTATTCTCGATCTCTGTCAGGCTCAATTGGGCACTTTTGGGCTCTTTATTCTTTATTGGGCTGTGTTGGTCTCTGTCAGGTTCCGTCAGGATCTGTAAGGCTCTGTCAAGCTGTGTCAAGCCCTGTTGTGCTCTGTAATGTTTTGTTGAGGTCTTTCAGTCTCTGTCGTGCTTTGTCGGACTTGTCAGTCCCTGCTGGACTCTGTTGGGCTCTGTTGGGCCCTGGCGTGCTCTGTCAGGCCACGTTGGGTTCTGTCACGATCTATCGGACTCTGTTTGTTTTTCTCAGGCTTTGTCAGGCTCTGTCATGATCTGTCGGGCAAAATTAAGCTTTGCCAACACTTTTGGGCCATATAGAGCACTCTCAATCTGTGTCATGCTTTGTCAGGCTCTGTCAAGCTCCTTTGGGCTCTTTCTGCCCTACCAGGCTTTTTCAGGTGCTGTAAATCCATCATGCTCTCTCAGGTCTTGTCTGGCACCTGACACTTATTCAGCCTCTGTCAGGTTCTGACAGGTTCTACAATTGTCTATCAGGCGCTGTCAGGATTTGTTGAACCCTGTTGAGCTATGGCATGTCCTGTCATTCTCTGTCAAGGACTGGTGGACTCTCTCAAGCTGTGTTGGGCTCTGTCGTGCTCTGTCAAGCTTTGTTGAGCTCTTTCAGGCTCTGTTGCGCATTGTCCGCCTTTGTCAGGCCCTGCTACACTCTATAGTTCACTGTCAGGTGCTGTAGGGATTTGTCGGCCTCTGTCGAGTTCTATTGGGCTCTGTCAGGCCCTGTTGGCCTCTGTTAGGCTTTGTTGGGACCTGTAAGACTTTTTCAGGCTCTGTCAGGCTTTCTCAGTTTCTGTTGAAATATGTAAATCTTTGTCAAAGTCTGTAAGGCTCTATCATACCCTGGCCAGCTCTCTCAGTTTATGGTAGGCTCTTTCAGGCCCTGTCATGATCTTTCAGGCTTTCTCACGCTTTATTTGCCTCTATTGGTCCTTGTCAAGCTTTCTCGGGCACTGTCGGTCATAGCTGGGCTCTGTAAATTCCTGTCAGGTTCTGTTGGGCTCTTTCAAGCTCTGTCTGGCCCTGTCGGGCTCTGTCAAGCTTTGCTGAGCTCCTTTAGTCTCTGTCACAATTTGCCAACCTCTGTCATGTCCTTCCACGCTCTATCGTTCACTACGAGGCACTGTCAGGATTTGTCGAACCCTGTTGAGCTGTGCTGGGATCTGGCAAGCCTTGGTGAGCTCTGTCAATCTTTGTCGAGATCTGGTGGACTCTGTCAGGCTGTGTCTGGTTCTGTCCGACTTTGTTGGGTTCTGTCGTGCTCTGTCACGCCCTGTCAGTTTCTGTCAGGATCTGTCGGGACCGTTTGTGCCTACCTGAAACTGAGAGAGCCCACCAGGGCATGACAGAGCCCAACAAATTTCGGACAAAGCTTGACAGAGCCCAGCAAAACATGAGAACGACTGACAGAGCCCAAAACAGCCTTACAGGGCCCAACAAAGCCTGACAGAGCCCAACAGGGCCTGACAGAGACCGAGAGAACTCGACAAGGCCTGACAAATCCAGACAACACATGACAGCGAACTATAGAGTCCAGCACGATCTGTCAGAGACCAACAAAGAGCGACAGAGCCTGAAAGAGCTCAGAAAAGCATTACAGAGCACAACAGGGTCTGACACAACTTGACAGAGTCAGATGAGGTGCGGAATCTACTTTAAAACCAGTAAGATGGTAAAGAGATATGTTTATTTACATGGCGCCGGACACACGGGGAATAATTTCACCTAATACGTGTGTAAATTTACAGTAGCTGTGAGCTTGGTTAAATGCAGTAAAGTGTTACATATTCATGAAAGTTTCAGGAACGCCTATACATATTCATAACCTGTCCCCGAGAAGGCAGTTCTTATTACAATGAGTTCTGGGAGACCATTTCCAGAGGCTCCACCTCCAGCTCCTCCTGGTTGCAGCTGCGCAGTGATCGTGAACCCGGGTCCTCTTCTCTGTACATGGTCGCCTTTGGTCTAGTGTGATGAGTTGGTTAGGACTCAGACTGCTGAGTTGGTTAAAACTGGCGTATCTCCTGTCCTGTGCCCAAGTTTCTCTAATCTAGTTCACCCAAGGATGCACCACGGATGCACCCAAGGATTATTATCTTTGCAAGGTGTCAGCGAACTCCTGTTTCTCGTACAATAAGTTACACAAAGCTAAGCAAGGCTATGCAATAGAGATGTGGGTTAAAGGGTTAGCTTTCTAAGTGTTAGCTCTTCAAGTCTTTCAGTGTTAGTTCTTTAAGTGTTAATTAGTTAATTGTTAATTCCCAGTATCATTCTCCCTTTTTCTAAGAGGTTAGTAAATTCTTTTACTAATGTGATGATTCTTTATCTATATTTTCTCTGGCCACAGGCAAGAAGGCTACTTCTACCTGAGAAAACCCATCTCTATCCTTAAACAGATGTTTAATGTTAATGCAAAAGTCAGGCACCCGGTGTTTGTCCGCTGCGCTGCTAAGCTCTTTTGGGGCAGCTGGCGACCATATGGCTGGTGCTCCGGCAGCAATGGCATCTTCTGGGCTGCGACGGGAGCTTTCATTCTTTGGCGTGGTGACCCCGCTTACTGCAGTTGTAGCATTGGTCTCCTCTTTTGGCTTTCATTTTGCTGAGGTAGTAAGTGCCGCCCAGGCCAGTCACCCAGAAGGACGAAAAGGACCAAAGGGACCAAAAAGTCACCCAGAAGGTGCAGTAGGACCAAAACATGTCAAGGTGGACAGAAACGTATTTCTTTGATAGAATTTCAGAAAAGTTTTGGTTAATTACTACAAACTTAAAACTCCGTTCTGCAGAAGTGGGCAATGTAATATATATACTCTGGTTGGTTTGCTTCCAAAACACCAATTTAAAGCGTCCCCCCATGGTTTTATTCAGATCTTGCCCATGCCAATTTTCATCCCACCCGTGTGCTAAGGCTATGACCATAAGAAATACAATTTTCCAGGTTGCACCTGGATTACCCTTCATAGTTGCTTTCTTCAGGCTTTCTTCACTCTAGAATGATGGATCCAGGTGTTGTAGCAGCGAAAGATGTCAGGAGGACTTGTAATGGATCTTCCTATTGTGGTTCCAAAGTCCTTTTCTGCAAGAGACTTCACATACACATAATCTCCCAGTTGGATGTTATATACTGGCCCATCCAAAACTCTACTCCGAGTCCCAAACACGTTTCCCAATTTTTTTCCCCAATGCTACCATATAAGAAGTCATAATTTCATCCTCTACTTGTGCAGACATCCCCTTCTGTACACTATAGGGTCTCCCATACAGGATTTCAAAAGGACTCAACCCTTCCTTTGCCCTTGGCCTTGTTGGTGTATGCAAGAGGGCCAAAGGCAAAGACTGAGGCCAAGCCAAATTCGCCTCCTGCCCCAATTTTACAATTTGTTGTTTAATTAGATGATTCTTTCTTTTTTTTTTTTTTTTTCTACCTGGCCACTGGATTGAGGACGATAAGGGGTATGTAGTTGCCAGTCTATTCCCAAGTGCTGACTGTTTTGCTGAAAAACTTTTGAAATAAAATGTAGCCCTTTATCAGAGGATATAACAGTTGGAACTCCAAACCTTGATATTATTTCTTGTACTAGTTTTAGTTACCTCCCGAGCTTTTGCTGTTCTGGTAGGGAATGCTTCTGGCCAACCTGAAAAGGTATCAGTTAGTACCAAGAAATATCAGCACCCCCCTTTTCTTGGGAGTTCTGAAAAATCAATTTGCCATTGTTGCCCAGGTCCATTTCCTGTCCATATTTGACCCATTTCTGGCTTGAGTATATTCTTAGGATTAGCCTGGAGGCAAAGATTGCATTGCTGTGCTTCTGCTCCCCAATGTCTCTTTCTGTGCTCTTTCCTTACTAAAGGCCAAACTAAATAGGAGGTAACAATAGGTTTTCCCTGTGGGGTGCAAGCCCACCCTTCCCAATTATATGATCCCTCTAGATGTATAATAAGTTTCCGGTCTTCCTTAGTATATTCTGGCTTACCTTCTAAAGAGACCTGTCCATCGGGGACTAGGGCACATTCTACATTTACCTTTTGCTTAGGCACCAATTTTGCCTCTCTGTCCACCAGCTCATTTCCTTTATCCAATTCCGAGCTCACTTTCTGGTGTGCCTTGATACGCATGATTGCCACCTTCTTAGGAAGTTGAGCTACCAATATTTCTTCTGCATGTTTGATATGTTTGCCTTGAGAGTTCAAGAGTCCTTTTTCTTTCCAAATTGCTCCGTGTGCATGCACGACCCTGAAAGCATACTTAGAGTCCGTATAAAAGTTCACAGTTTTACCCTGAGCTAGTTCAAGAGTACAAAAAAGGGCGATTATTTTTGCCTTTTGTGTGGAAGTACTTCTAGGTGGATGTCTAGGTTTAAGGCAAGGCGGCAATAAACCATGGCAGACGCTCTCTTTTACCCCCTCTACCTCCCACCGCTCCTTTCCTTTAGATTGGAAATATGATAAGGATAAGATAAGGAGAAAGGAAGAGAGACTTAGACTTCAAGTTGGAAGGTTCTAAAGGCTTTTACTAATGCTACTAATAAATAGGGAATATATATACATAATGTACAAAACCAATCTTGAATGCTCGATGTGGAGTTGGCATCACTCCAGCAGCGGCGGAGCTGGCTGTGAGTAGCTGGCGTGGCTCCAGCAGGTGCAGCTCAGGCCCCCAGAATTCATGGACGGGACTTCACAGCAAACCAGAAACTGGTTGCAGGGATGCAGGGCCTGAGTCCTGTAGATCACAGGCAGACAGAAAAGGTCCTCTCTAGATGCCGGCCATGGTCGAAGAGAGTGTGACCCTCGTGATCACGCTCTTATAAAGGGGGTATGACAATTATGGGATGGAATACTTCCGTTGGTCAGTTCTAGTCACCTGTTCCATCCACCCCTCCTCAAACACGCCCCTCTCACGACGGAATGTGGGAAAACTTATCAGTCTTTCTTGGCTACCATAGTAATAGATCTAAACATGAGCTTCTTCAGCACTCCATTGGTCTTCTTATCAGCACCAAGTAGAGCATCCTAGGAAAAAATACACAGGCTAAAACTCAGAAAAGTACAGCTACCTAGAAGAACTTAGCTGAACGACAAATCACTAAAAGAGAACTGGTCTTGTTTTTAAAAAAACAGGACAGCGGAGGTCCAGATTCCATCACTTCGTGGCCATAGCATAACCAGCATGCCTTTTGCTATGCCAGATGTTGCTGCTTTCATCCGTAAAGCAGTTCTCAGTGTTTTCCATAGGATTGTCCTTTAGATCTAGTTGACTGGAGTATGTTGCTTCGATGAAGAACTGATTCTCCAACGTTACCACTGAGGAAAGAATCTGGACTAACAATGTTAGTGACGATGATTTAGCCTGATATTTGAGAAATCTTTGTGGGGAAAGCCAATGTCCCCCTTTTGCTTCTAGAACTGTAGACACCGTGTGGGATACTAGCACAGTCATTTTCTGACCCATGGTAAATTTCCAGGCCTCCTGTATGTTCAGTGCCTCTGCTGTAATTGCCTGTAGGCATCCAGGCCACTCCTTTGCAGTTGCGTCTAATTGTTTTGAGAAATAGGCAATTGCTCATTGGTACGGGCCAAGATCCTATGCCAGTATACCCAAGGCTATTCCCTGCTTCTCGTGAGAGAATTGAAAAAATGGTTTACTCACATCTGGGAGTCCTTAAAGCAGGCGCTATCATCAAAGCCTTACCAAGTTCTTCAAAGGCTCATGTAGCTCCTTTATTCCATTGCAGGTGTTCCTGATCTGTGGCTGCTAGTACATACAATGGCTTGACAAGCAATACATAATCAAAAAACCACAACTGGCCCCACCCTGTCATGCCCAAAAAGGTCTGTAATTCTTTTACAGTTTGAGGCTTTGGAGCTTGGCATATAGCCTCCTTTCGAGCCTGTCCCAGGGTCCTCTGCCCTGCACTAATTTCATAGCCCAAAGAAGTTACTTGTTGCTGTATCATCTGGGCGTTCCTCTGTGATACGCGGTATCCTTGGAGCCCCAAAAAGTTCAATAAACTTACACTTCAGGTTATGCACGTCTCCTTTGTTCTGGTAGCAATCAAAATGTCATACCCATATTGTAGCATGTGACCTTCATCAGATGGGGCTTCCCAAGATTCAAGATCTTGAGCAAGATGATGTCCAAATATTGTCGTGCTGTTCTTAAATCCTTGTAGCAACACTGTCCATGTGAGCTGGGTTTTACGTAAATATTGTCTGGCTGGCTTCATGGAGAGGGAGACAACAAGGCATCTTTTACATCGAAAACAGTAAACCAAATCAGAGTTAATACAGTCAGAAAGGTGTATGGGTTTGCTGCCACTGTGTAGAGGTCTTCTGTTATTCTGTTTATAACCTGATTTGTATGAATTTCCCTATTACTGGCCAAATTCCTTCCCTGTCCTCCCTTTTCTAAGGGTATTGTTTTATCCTTACCGGCTTTTCTCCTTCTTTGGTATTTACCTTGACAGGTTGTCAAGGTTTTTGATTGTGGGGTGATAATAAACCCGTGGCAGATGTATTGTTAACCCCTTCTCCCCCCTCTTCCTCCTTCAGCCCCTCCCTCTCCCCCCTTCCCACTCAGGACAGGTAATCTGGAGGGAACGAAAGGCATAGAGAAGAGAGTTGGAAAAACTAAACATGTTTTACTAATGCTACTGATAAGAATAGAGAAAATAAACAAAATATACAAAGCCGATCTTGAAAGTCCCAGCAACTGTAGAGCCAGCACCCCAAGTCCTGGATTGGACTCTGCAGCCAACCGTAGCTAGATTCAGTCTGTCACTAGGCCTCAGGTCGCAGGGACGACTAGCAAGGTCCTCTCCTGATGTCGGCCATAAGGAAAAGGGACAAGATCCTCGCGATCTCCCACTTTTATATGAAGTGTTCTCTCAAGAGATGTGCATCAATTCGTTATCAATAACCTTGCATTCCATTGCTATGTTTACCAAAACATGTATCTGGTTTTCCAGGACAATCCAGCTAATATAATAGCTTTAGCTGACAGGCAAATTCACTGGCCTGATAAAGCCCAACAGAGCCGGACAAAATCCAACAGAGCCATACAAACTATGACATGTCCGGATAGCTCGGTAGATTCCAAGAAAGCCCGGCAGAGCCCACAAAGCCTGAATAAGGGCAAGAAAGCCCGACAAAGCCTGACAGAACCCGACAGGGATCGAAAGAGCCTCACAAAGCCAGACAGAACCTGACAGAGCCGGACAAGGACTTACAGGGCATGACAGGGCTTTACAGAGCTTGAAAAAGCCTGGTAGGGCAGAAAGATATCAAAGGAGCTTTACAGAACCTGACAGAGCCTGACAGAGCCCAAGAGAGACTGACAGATCTCGACAAAGCCACACAGAGACCGACAGGGCTTGAAAGAGCCTGACAAAACCTGACAGGAATTGAAAGAGCTCTACAGAGCCTGACAAAGCCTAACAGCCTGACAGTTTGCGACAGACACCGACAGAGCCTGAAAGGGGCTTAGAGAGCCCCACAGGTCCTGACGGGGCTGTCGAATCTTGACAAAGACCAACGAAGTCAGACAAGGACCAAAAAGCCAAACAAAGACCAACACTGCCCAAATACGCTTGTCAGGGCCTGACAGAGGCCAACAAAACCCGACAGAGCCTGAGCAGGCCCCACAGAGTCAGACAGAAGTCAACAAACCCCGATATTGCCCATCACAGCCCGAAAATGCCCTGGAGAGCCCTATGTAGATAGACAGAGCCCATCACGGCCTAAAAGACCTGGACAGAGCTTGACAAGGCCCGACAGAGCCTGCCAGGGCATGACACAGATTGACAGTGCCCTACATGCCCCAAAAAAGCCATACAAAGCCTGATATAGCCCGAGAGATCACGACAGAGCTCGACAAAGCCTGAGAAAGACAAACAGAGCCCGACATATCCTGACAGAAGTTGACAGGGCCTGACAGAGCACGCCAGGCCCAACAAAGCCAGAGAGAGGATGAGAGGACCGGACAGAGCATGACAGAACCCAACAGAGCCCACCAGGGACCGACAGAGAACGCCAGGACACAACAAAGTCTGACTCTGTAAGGCCTGCTCAGGCTCTGTCAAGCTGTGTCAGGCCTTGTCGTGCTCATTAAGTTTTTGTTGAGCTCTTTAAGGCTCTGTCGCGCTTTGTCGGTTTTGTCAGGCCCTGCTGGACTCTACAGTTTGTTGTCAGGTGCTCTCAAGATTTGTCAAGCCCTGTTGAGTTCAGTCACGCTCTATCAGGCCCTGTGAGACTGTACCGGTCTCTGTCAGGCTTTCTCAGGTTCTGTTGGGCTCTGTCAAGCTTTGTCGAAGTCTGTAGAGCTCTGTCATGCCCTGGCAGGCTTTTGCTAAATGTGAATCCCAGTTTTTAAAGGTTCCACCACCAAGTGCCTTTACTGTAGTTTTTAGCAAACCATTGTTCCTTTCAATTTTCCCAGAGGCTGGTGCATGATATGGAATATGATATACCCACTCAATACCATGTTCTTTGGCCCAATTGGCTATAAGACTGTTTTTGAAATGAGTACCACTGTCTGATTCAATTCTTTCTGGTGTACCGTGTCTCCAAAGGACTTGCTTTTCAAGGCACAAGATTTTGGGCTGCAGCATATGTTTCCAACCATCCAGTGGTTGCTTCCACCATTGTAAGTACATAACGCTTACCTTGACGTGTTTGTGGAAGTGTAATATAATCAATCTGCCAAGCTTCTCCATACTTATACTTTAACCATCGCCCCCCATACCATACAGGCTTTAACTCTTTCGCTTGTTTGATTTTGGCGCAAGTTTCACATTCATGAATAACCTGTGAAATAGTGTCCATAGTTAAATCCACCCCTTGATCGCAAGCCCATTTATATGTTGCATCTCTACCTTGATGCCCTGAAGCATCATGGGCCCACCAAGCTAGGAAAAGTTCACCATTATGTTGCCAGTCCAAGTCCACCATAGCTACTTTAATCTTAGCAGCTTGATCTGCTTGTTGGTTGTTATGATGTTCCTCGGTGGCTCGACTTTTAGGCACATGAGCATCTACATGACGAACTTTCACAGGCAGGCTCTCTAGCCAAGCAGCAATGTCTTGCCACAGTGTGGCAGCCCAAATGGGTTTACCTCTGCGCTGCCAGTTGCTTTTCTTCCATTGCTGTAGCCACCCCCACAAGGCATTTGCTACCATCCATGAGTCAGTATAGAGATAAAGTATTGGCCACTTCTCCCGTTCAGCAATGTCCAAAGCCAGCTGGATGGCTTTCACTTCTGCAAATTGACTAGATTCACCTTGTCCTTCAGTGGCTTCTGTAACTTGTCGTGTGGGACTCCACACAGCAGCTTTCCACCTTCCATGTTTTCCTACAAGACGGCAGGATCCATCTGTGAACAGTGCATACTGCTTATCAGTCTCTGAAAGAGTATTATACGGTGGTGCTTCTTCAGCACGTGTTACTTCGTCCTCATCAGGAGACATCCCAAAGTCTTTGCTTTCTGGCCAGTCTGTAATCACTTCTAAGATTCCTGGGCGATTGGGATTTCCAATTCGAGCTCGTTGTGTGATCAGTGCAATCCATGTACTCCACGTAACTTCGGTTGCATGATGTGGAGAGGGAACCGTCCCTTTGAACATCCAGCTCAGCACTGGCAGTCGAAGTGCTAGGGGGAGCTGTGCCTCAGTACCGATCACTTCTGAAGCAGCTTGAACTCCTTCATATGCTGCTAGTATCTCTTTTTCAGTTGGAGTATAGTTGGCCTCAGATCCTTTGTATCCTCGACTCCAAAACCCTAAGGGTTGACCTTGGGTTTCTCCTGGTGCTTTCTGCCAGAGTCTCCAGGTAAGTCCATTATCTCCGGCTGCGATGCAGAGCACATTTTTAACGTCTTGTCCAGTCCGAACTGGTCCAAGGGACACCGCATGAGTTATCTCACGCTTAATTTGTTCAAAGGCTTGTTGTTGTTCAGGGCCCCACTCAAATTGGTGCTTTTTGAGAGTCACTCGATAGAGAGGGCTCACAATCTGGCTGTAGTCAGGACTATGCATTCTCCAAAAACCTACAACAAAGTCTGTGTCTCCTTCTTATTAGTAGGTGGAGACAATGCTGCAATTTTGTTGATCACATCCATTGGGATCTGACGACGGCCATCTTGCCATTTTATTCCTAAAAATTTTCTCTCTCCTGCAGGTCCCTTGACCTTGCATTGTTTTATGGCAAAACCAGCATCCAAAAGAATCTGAATTATTCTCTCACCTTTCACAAAGCCTTCTTTCGCTGTGTCGCCCCATACGATGATGTCATCAATATATTGCAGGTGTTCTGGAGCTTTACCTTGTTCCAGCGTGGTCTGGATCAGTCCATGGCAGATGGCAGGACTGTGTTTCCACCCCTGGGGCAAGCGATTCCACGTGTATTGGATGCCTCTCCAGGTGAAAGCAAACTGCGGCCTGCACTCTGCTGCTAAAGGAATAGAGAAAAATTAATTAGGAATGTCAGTGGTAGCATATCACTTAGCTGCCTTTGACTCCAGTTCAAATTGCAGTTCTAGCATGTCAGGCACAGCAGCACTCAGTGGTGGTGTAACTTCATTCACGATACTCTACAGTTAGTCTCCACTCGTCACTAGACTTACGCACTGGCCAGATTGGGCTGTTAAAATGTGAGCGAGTCTTACTGATCACACCCTGGCTTTCCAATTGATGGATCAACTGAATAAGAATCAGAGTCTCGATTGGTGCGATATTGCCAGCGATGCACTGTCGTAGTAGCAATTGGCACCTGCTGATCGTCAACCATCAGCAGTCCTACAACAGAAGCGTTGTCTGAAACACCAGGCAAATCAGACAGCTGTTCAATTTTCTCAGTGTCCACAGCTGCTATACCAAATGCCCACCTGTACCCTTTTGGGTCCTTAAAATACCCTCTCCTGAGGTAGTCTATGCCAAGGATGCACGGAGCATCTGGGCCCGTCACAATGGGATGCTTTTGCCATTTTTTTCCAGTTAGGCTCATTTCAGCCTCTACAACAGTCAGTTCCTGGGATCCCCCAGTCACTCCAACAACATTGATCGATTGCGTTCCTTTATAATTATAAGGAATTATTGTGCACTGAGCACCAGTGTCCACTAAAGCTTCGTACTCCTTGAGGAGTGTTGTACCAGGCCATCGTATTTGTACAGTCCAATAAACTCTGTTATCCCTTTCCTCCACCTGGTTGGAGGCAGGGCACCTCTAATTTCTGGTTTGCGTAGCCTCTGGGTGTGAATTAGAGGTTTCTTTCAAGAGCATCAGAATCTCTTCTGCTCCTTTTGTAAACTGGAGCAGCCACCTTCCTAGGAGTTTTTCCTTTGAGCTCACGTACTCGTTCTTGAAGTTCTGAGGTAGGTCTTCCATGCCACTTATTCATGTTTTCTCCCTGCTCACATAGAAAGAACCACAGTGAACCTCTTTTTGTGGACTTCCTCTGTCCTCTCTCTTGAGGTTGGAAACGCCTTCTAATAGCTGAAACATAGGTTCGTACAGGTTGTGAATGGTACGTATCCTCTCTGAGTTCTTTGATTTCTTGCAATAGCTTTTCAAACCGGTCATCAGATTTTTCACACAGTTTCTCCACAGCAGAGACACAAGCCCATAGAGAAACAGCAAGGCTGTCGTCAAATTCCCGAAGCTGTTCAATTGTGTTAGAAATGGTTTGTACTCCTGGTGTCAAGATCATTCCTGCCAATGACTTAGCATATGCAGGTGGTGCACTTTGTACAAATCTGTGCCACAGAGGTCGTGTACAATTGATTCTATCTGGGTCTGTCCCCTGTGGGTTTTTTGGTCCAAAATAGATGATCTCTTGCACAGCTAATTCTCTCAGGAACCGCATACCTCTCTCCGTAGTATTCTATTTCCCTAATGTGCATATACAATATTCCTTGTATGGAAATCTTACTTTCACAGCTGCCAGGAGTCAGGTCCAGAGGGTAGTGGCGTTAGGGTCTCTTGAAATTGCTCTGTCAGTGGTGGAATCTTTTGACAGAGATCCCAGCTGCCTGGCTTCGCCACCTTCCAATTCGATTGTTTCTTCCCCATTATCCCAGCATGGGAGCAGCGAGCTTATAATATTCTCGCCTTCAAACGACTGAAGTCTTTTCGCAGATCTGTCAGCTCACTTGGAGAAAAGGACCGAGTGTTGGTCACTTCATCTCCTCCCTGTGCTGGTGATGCCCCTTGGGTTGATGTTGGCCCTGTGGCCCCTGTGCTTTCACCTGCTGCACGAGTTGTCTTTCTAGTGACTTTCTCACAACCGGCAACTGATGCTGATATTGGCTCACCATCATTTGTTTCGTTTCTAGAGTCTGAATGACTGTCACTGGCATTGGCATAGTCACAGGAATTGTTATGGTTACAGCAGCAACAGTGCCCAGTGTGTGAGGAAAGAGGGACTGCCTTGTTAGCCTTTGAGGCCGGAGAAGTAATATTATCTGCTGCGACCTTGGCAGTCTTGCGGGGGAGTTGTAGCTTGGGCTTGCGAAGCAGCGGTGTCTCTGATGGGGGGGACAGTGGCTGCAGACGCAGCTTTTGTTGTTTTACTTTTTCTCGGGCGACTAGGAGTGCTTTTTGCTAAAGCTTCTGAAGACACACCGCAAATCTCAGGACTAAAAAGAGACGCAAACCTCCTATTTAACCTCATTTCTCTTAACACAAACTGACACACATTCAGCAAACCAAATAGCACCATCATAGTTCTATCAAAGCTCCAAGGATATTCAAAGCTCTCAAAAACATTTGTAAACTGCCCTAGAGAAAAAGCGAAAGTATTGTTAGTCAGCCTTTCTAAAGATTCGCTCTACCAATTAGCAAATACATAACCGTATTGGTCTTTTATCTCTCCCGGAGGATTTTCAAGGTAAAGCAGAAACGAGTAGAAATTCATTAGTGGCTGCAGTATAATGAAATAAACGAGTGCCAAACCACACAGAATCATCATAACCATCGTCCAGTTTCTTGTTGTTATGTAATGAATACTTTGATTCAGAAATAATACCCAGCACAGGTATGGTACCACCGAGCACAATGTAAAAAATAACTGATACAACTTATGCCACAACATTTTTAAAACAATGTAATTCACTCTGCCTTAATTCTACTAAATAATGTCCAAAGCAAACAGACCCGTGAGTATCACAACTCTGAGTTGGCACCGTGCCAAGAAAATTGAAAGGTACGTCAGAGCAGTAGCAAAGAAAATAATCTGAAAATTTACCTATTTCTCTGGCCAGACTTTAACCCTTTCATGTCCCCACTTTGGGCACCAATTATCTGTTGAGGTTTTTGATTGTGGTGTGACAATAAAACCGTGGCAGATGTATTGTTAACCCCCTCTCCCCCCTCTTCCCCCTTCAACCCCTTCCTCTCCCCCCTTCCCACTAAGGACATGTGATCGGGAGGGAAAGAAGGGCAGAGAGAAGAGAGATGGAAAAATTAGAAGTGTTTTACTAATGCTACTTATAAGAATAGAGAAAATAACACAAAATATACAAAACCAATCTTGAAAGTCTCAGCAACTGCAGAGCCGGCACCCGAAGACCTGGACTGGACTCTGCAGCCAACCGGAGCTGGATTCAGTCTGCCACTAGGCCTCAGTTCGCAGGGATGACCAGCAAGGTCCTCTCCTAATGTCGGCCATAAGGAAAACGGACGAGATCCTCATGATCTCCCACTTTTATATGAGGTATTCACGTGAATGGGATGTTATACTCAGTTGGTCAGTTTATTGGTCATCTCTTTCTCTTTGCCCCTCTCAAGAGATGTGTGTCAATTTGTTATCAATAACCTTGCATTCCATTGCTATGTTTACCAAAACATGTATCTGGTTATCCAGGACAATGCAGCTAATATAAAAGGTTTTTCTGACAGGCAAATTCACTAAAACAGAAACTTGTTTTTTAACAAAGCCAGGACACGGGTGGGGCATTTTTGGCCCTCCCAGGTACATCAGTAGGCCATACACAGGGCTACACTTGGTTCACGGCTTCTTCATTAATCTTGCCTTCTGTGGGAACAGTTGCTAGAAGCAAGCCCATTATTTTGATATATTGCTGATCATTTACCTCCAGAGTAATTTCTCCTTTTTCAAATCTGATTGCTGCATCCATTTTTTCCAACAGATTTCTCCCCAAAATAGGTTTCGGGGAACTTGGCATACATAAGCATTTATAACTGCCTACTTGTTTACCCAATTTGTTTTTCAAAGGTTCACAAAAATACTCCCTTTCACTTTGGCCAGTGGCTCCCTTTACTTAAAATGTAATTGTTATTTATTGACAATCTATCAAAAATTCCACTTGTTTCTGTTCATTCCAGATTCCCATCAGTCTTTTTCAAAACTTGTCACTGTCTGTTTCTCTCTCTGCCTACTTCCTCTGCACCTTCCCCGACATTCATTTTCCCAGTATACATTGATCTCTCTCTAAAGGCTTTCAAAGCCTTCCAACCTCCTTTGTTCCCTACTTTCTCATCCTTTTGACAATCTTCCTCTTCCCTGTTACTAAATACTCTCCAAGCTTCATCTAACAACATTTCCAAATTTCTACTCTCTGTTGCTCTCAGTTTCTATAACTTCTCTAAGGGAGCTTGCACCATTTCAACTGCTAGACGCTACCCTGAGAGGCATAAGGCTTGCCTCCCCACTTCCGCTGCTTCAAGCAGCGGTTTTCCTGGTTTTGTGGGTTTTTTTTTCCTTTCTCTCCTTGCTGCAGTTTAGACACATGTGAGACCATGCAGATGGGGGAGGTTGAGTTTAGCCTGCAGCTTGGCACAGATCTGAAATTTATGGTACAGCACAGGCCTGGGATATTTCGCGGTTTTTGTTTTTCCATTTAATTCCAGTCATAATACCAATTCCAATTAGCTCAGCAATAGTTACATTCCTCAGTCCCATTTACCTTTTGCAGATGTCAGAAAAACAGCATATTAAACATAAGTCCATTATTTCTGTTCTCCTAAATCCACTTCAGTTCATACTCTAGCCAGTTTTAAACCACTTTTAAATACAATCTCTCCCAAGCTCACATCCATCATAACATTTAGTTTGTTCTTTTCCACATCTCCGACCAGCACATCAATTCAATTCGAATCAGAGTTTAACAACCTAAATCCTTTCCTTGGCTCAAATTTATTAGATAACGATAAGAGCAAATTAACATACAGTACTGCACTTCATCCTATTTTTCCTGAGTTCTGCAGAACAACTGTAGGTAGTTAGGGTCTGGCGGCCGGAAGATCTTGCGCTGTACGGGAAGGTAGTAGCCCCTCCCTAGATAGGTAGAAGTGTGTGATGTAAGCAGACGGAAGTGACGTTGTAAACTCAAGGTATATAATGCTGTGTTACCTGCCAATAAACGCCTTTTGCCGTCCACCACATTGGTGTCTGCGAGCTGATGGACCGAGCGACCTGGGGTTGGTCGCCGTGCTGTTCCTGACCCAGGTCGCTACTGCCTCCTAGAGGCAGCAAGTGGTGCCAAAACCCGGGAAAATCTCTTGGATTCAGGTGAACAGCGGCCGGAGCGGCAGGACCAGCCCGGCGAGGAGGACGCTCCCGGACCCGCGGGGAGGATGGAAGCCCTCGTGAAGGTCGTACCTCAGTTACATAAGCAATGGCGTGTTGATTGTAAGCCCAAAGATTTTACTCTCGTAGTTGCGAGGTATTTACAAATCGGGGTCATTGACCAGCCGGTGGATATTCTCCACCCTGAGGTGTGGGACAAGTGCACTAAAGCGCTAGCCGAGGAAACGATGTCCTCGGGTTGTGGGAAAAACCTTAAGTCATGGGGGAAAGTTGTACAGGCCCTGCAGAAGGCCATACAAGCGCAGGAAACCTGGAAGGCAGCACAGGCTTGTTTGTTGGCCACCCCGCAACTGGGGGTCAGGGCGGCTATGCAGACCCTGCACCCCCCAGATAGTGACGATCCTGCCGAGCCCAATGGCCCCCCCTACATTAGAAGAGGCTGGGTTTGGACAGTTTATGCATAAAAAGAAGTGTAATTGTGACCTGTTTGCATATTTGAACTCGGTATTCGGTTTGCGTGTCTGAGCTCAGTATTTTAGTTTGTATGTTTATATTTGGTACCAAAAGAATTTGTTTGGGGAAATAATTACAAAATAAGAACCGGTTCCGTTACTAAAGTGCCACCTTGCTCCCCCTTCAGATGCATCTGTATACATGAAAGTAAATTGAGTTAGCTGTATTGCAGTTAGTGTTGTTCTGTAGATAGACTGATTTGGATCTAAAATTAATGTCAGGGATTGATGCTTAATATGCTGTTTATTGACATCTGTAAGAAGTTACAAAAGGTAGGAGCTGAGAGATGTAACTATTGTTCAGCTAATTGGAATTACATATAAAGTTTATAATCGCAGGAATTAAATGAAGAGAGAAAAGGGCAAAAGGAGCCTAAATCTGTGCCCGGCAGCTTCTCCTTGATAAATTGCAGAGAAAAAAAAAAAAAAAAAAAAAGGTGAAAAGCTGACTGTCTGCTAAAGCGGTGAAAAAGGTGGAAGTACGGCCATTCCTACAACCCTTGGATTTGTGTTTTGGAGAAAAGGAACTAACCCACAAGTTCTTATATGTTCCAGACTGTCCAGTTTCCCTTTTAGGACGGGATTTATTGACCAAATTGGATGCCATAATAACATTTGAGGATGGAAACCTGGTAATGAAAATTCCAGAATCTAAGGTAGGACAAATTCTGTTATTAAAAGAAAACCTGGTAGTGAAAATACCACAAGCAGTGGAGGAGGCTGTGATTCCTATGGTATGGGAGACTGACATACCTGGGAAATCAAAAACAGCCCAGCCCGTAAAAGTGGAACTGAAGGAAGATGCCAAGGCAGTACAGTTGAGGCAGTACCCACTGAAACTAGAAGCTAGGTTAGGAATAGTACCTCTAATTGAAAAATTCTTGAAATATGGTATTCTAGAGGAAGGTGAATCAGAATATAATACTCCAATTTTTCCAGTAAAGAAACCTGATGGTAGTTATCGATTAGTCCAAGATTTGCGGGCTGTAAACCAGATCGCTAAGGACATTTATCCGGTAGTTGCAAATCCATATACTTTGTTAACATCTGTGAAAGAGAAATATAAATGGTTTACTGCACTTGATTTAAAAGATGCCTTCTTCTGCATACCCCTTGACCATGAAAGCAAAAGATATTTGCCTTTGAATGGGAAAATCCACACAATGGGAGGAAAACTCAATTAACCTGGACACGCCTTCCACAAGGGTTCAAGAATAGCCCAACCACCTTTGGAAATCAACTAGCCAAGGAACTCGAGGAATGGACTACAAAAGGTCATATCATGATCCCTCAACAATGGTATTTGTTGCTACAATATGTAGATGATATTCTGATTGCAACTGAGACACGAGAACTCTGCATCCAGGTAACAATTGAAATATTGAACCAATTGGGAATGAACGGGTACAAAGTATCGAAAAATAAAGCTCAGGTTGCATCCGAGACTGTGATCTATTTAGGATGTGAGCTCTCTCAAGGACAGCGAAGGCTAAGCCTGAACAGGATACATGCTATTTGTGCTATTCCAGAACCACAAAACTTACATGAGTTGAGATCTTTTTTAGGAATGACAGGATGGTGCAGACTCTGGATTATGGACTATGGGTTGATCGCCAAACCTTTGTATGAAGCACAAGGGAATAAAACGTTCAAGTGGAGAAAGCCACAACGTGAGGCCTTCCAAAAGCTAAAACAGGCTTTGATGCAGGCACCTGCTTTGGGCCTGCCGGACTTGAGCAAAGACTTCCAGTTGTTTGTACACGAGCGGCAAAGACTTGCCTTGGGAGTATTAACCCAACGACTAGGATCCTGGAAAAGACCTGTTGGCTATTTTTCCGAACAGCTAGATCCGGTAAGTGCTGGGTGGCCGGCATGCTTACGGGCGGTAGCTGCTACAGTAATGCTGATCCAGGAGGTCCGAAAATTAACTATGGGAAAAAGGATAGAAGTGTTTGTATCCCATATGGTGACAACAGTATTGGAACAAAAAGGGGGCCATTGGCTTTCCCCAAGCAGAATGATGAAATACCAGGTAATTCTGACAGAACAAGATGATGTTGTTCTAAAAACTACTAACCTAATGAATCCTGCTGAGTTTTTGGGTGCAGGTACTGAAGAAGGAGACCTGGAACATGATTGTGTGGAAGTCATCGAATACACCCATGCAAGTCGTCCTGATTTGAGAGACACCCCGCTGGCAGAAACTGACTGGGAACTCTTTACTGATGGCAGTAGCTTTGTGGAAAGTGGAGTACGGTATGCAGGATATGCGATCACTACTGTCAAGACAGTAATTGAGCCCAAACCCTTACCACCAAACACCTCAGCACAAAAAGCAGAATTGATCGCCTTAACCAGGGCATTGGAACTCAGCGAGAACAAGAAAGTTAACATATGGACTGACTCAAAATATGCTTTTGGAGTTGTTCATGTGCATGGAGCCCTTTGGAAAGAGCGGGGACTGCTCTCTTCACAAGGAACAAACATTAAATACCGGAAGGAAATACTGAAATTGATTAATGCCATTCAGAAACCATCGCAAGTTGCTATAATGCACTGTAAAGCTCATCAAAGTGGAACATCGAAAATTATTGGGGGAAATCGGCTTGCTGATCAAACAGCTCGGTCGGTGGCACGGCAAGTGAGAACAATGGTGGGTCTTGTCTCCCAGAAGGTAAGAGCAATTGATTTATTACCTTCAGAGCCACCTAAGTATTCCATAGAAGATGAAAAACTGGCAAGTCTAGTAAGAGCCAGCAAGAATAATTCTGGGTGGTATGTAACCACCAATGGACAAGCTGTGGTGCCAACCACTATTATGAGAGGAATACTTCAGACGGAACACCAGAAGTGTCACTGGGGTGCAGAAGCATTGGTAACTTATCTAAGAAAACAAATTATGTAGGTCCAGATGTTAACAATGGCAACGTCTATTACAGCTAAGTGTGAAATTTGCTTGAAAAATAATCCTCTAGTAAAAAGAAAAATAGAAATGGGGAAAATTAAGACAGGCATGCAACCCGGGGATTATTGGCAAATAGATTACGCGGAACTCCCCCGAACTCGTGGATATAGATATCTACTCGTTGTGGTGGATACCTTTTCTGGATGGCCAGAAGCCTTCCCTTGTCACACCAACCAAGCAAAAGAAACTGTGAAATGGTTATTAAAAGAAATAATCCCTAGATTTGGGGTACCAATAGGAATATCATCCGATAGGGGGCCCCATTTTGTGGCACAACTGGTAAAGGAGGTTAGCAGATGTTTAGGGATTCAGTGGGATCTGCATACTCCCTGGAGGCCCCAGTCCAGTGGACAGGTAGAGAAAATGAACCAAACTTTAAAAAGACAACTTAGTAAGGTCTGTCAGGAGGCAAAGATTCAATGGCCACAGGCCTTACCAATAGCATTGTTGCATATCAGGATAAAACCTAAGAGCGGAATGTCAGTAAGTCCGTACGAAATTCTGTATGGCAAACCCTATGAAGCACCAAACCCAAATCCAGAGGTCCACATAAAGGGTAATCAGGACTTGTACAATTATGTGTTGTTTCTTGGCAGGACACTGAATCGACTCCGATCTGCATTAGTGTGGAGTCGACCACCGGCACTTGAAAATCCAGTACATAATATAGAACCTGGGGACACTATATGTGAAAAACTGGAACGAAGAGCCTTTGAGAGAACGTTGGGACGGACCCTACCAAGTACTCTTGACCACGTTTACTGCAGTTAAAGTTGCCGGAGTAGACTCCTGGATACATTACACCCGTGTGAAGAAGGTTCCAAGAGCGTGGTCATCACATATCCTAGGTCCTACCACGCTTAAGATTACACCGCAGGATGTCTAATTTTTGTTATCGTATCGCGTTCTTGGTAGCATATATACTTAGATTGCTTGCTCTTGAGGAAGTACCCCTTAAAAGAGGAACACATGTGGTGTCTGAGGAAGAAAGTGCCACTCTACTCTACAAAGTCGCTGGGGAACAATTGAGTAGGTCACAAAGAGTTATAGGAGATGGTGAAGATGTAAAGATGCCACAAGTAGTGCAAAGTGTACAGAATCAGGCAGAGAATCTGATGATAGGACTAATTCGAGACTTTGCACTGACCCAAAATGCCAGTAGCATCACTGCTTGCCTTCCCATCCCAAAATCAGCCGAAGACCCAGTAGAGTGGGGAATGATATCTACGACCTTACCAGAAATAAACAAAACTGGTAAGATAGTGTGCTGTCGGGTTCTGACGTGCTCTTTCAGGTCCTCTCGCACTCTCTCCAGCTTTGTTGGGCCCTGGTGTGCTCTGTCAGGCCATGTCAAGTTCTGGCAGGAAATGTCGGGCTCTGTCCAGGTCTTTTAGGCCATGACAGTCTCTGTCTATTTACGTCAGGCTCTCTAGGGCATTTTCGATCTGTAATGGGCAATATCGGGCTTTGTTACCTCCTGTCTGACTCTCTGGGGCCTGCTCGGGCTCTGTCGGGTTTTTATGGGCTCTGTCAGGCCCTGTCAAGTGTTGTTGGGCAGTGCTGGGCTTTGTTGGACTTTTTTGGTCCTTGTCAGGCCCTGTCAAGTGTTGTTGGGCAGTGCTGGGCTTTGTTGGACTTTTTTGGTCCTTGTCAGGCTTTGTTGGTATTTGACGAGCTTTGACAGCTCCTGTCAGGACCTGTGGGTCTCTGTAAGCCCTTTTCGGTCTCTGTCGGTGTCTGTCGCGATCTGTCAGGCTCTGTCAGGCTCTATCTGGCTCTGTAGGGCTCTGTCAATCCCTGTCAGGTTTTGCCAGGCTCTGTCAGGCCCTGTTGTGCTCTGTAATGTTTTGTTTGTATTGTATTGTATTGTATTTTCAAGCTCTGTCAGGCTCGACTGCATGTTGTTTGGCTCTTTTGAGCTTTCTTGGACCCTGTCGAGCTAAGTCAGCTTCTGTCAGGATCTGTCAGGCCCTGTCGGGCTCTGTTGGGCTTTGTTGGGCCCTGTCATGCTCTGTCAGACCCTGTTGGGTTCTGTCAGTTATCTGTGGGATCTGTAAGGTTTTGTCAAGCTGTGTCAGGCCCTGTCATGCTCAGTAATTTTTTGTTGCGCTCTTTCAGGCTCTGTCGCACTTTGTCGGCTGTATCAAGCCCTGCTGCAATCTATAGTTCACTGTCAGGTGCTGTCAGGATTTGTCGGACCCTGTCGAGTTCTGTGTGGTACAGTCAGGCCCTGTTGGGCTCTTTCAGGCTTTGTCGGGCCCTGTGAGGCTGTGTCGTGCTCTGTCAGGCTCTGTCATGTTTTGTCAGGATCTGTCGGGCTTTCTTAGGCCATGTCATGCTCTGTCAGGTCCTTTCGGGTTCTGTCAAGCCCTGTTGAGCTCTGTTGGGCACTGTCATGCTCTGTCAGGCCCTGTTGGGTTCTGTCAGGATCTTTCGGGATCTGTTGGGTTTTCTCAGGCTTTGTCAGGCTCTGTCATGATCTGTCGGTCTATAATTGGCTTTGTAGGCATTTTTTAGGGCATGTAGGGCACTGTCAATCTGTGTCATGTCCTGCCATGCTCTGTCGGGCTTTGTCAACCTCGGTCCAGGTGTGTCAGGCTTTCTGGGTGTCTATTGGGCTCTGTAAGGCCACGTCCGGGTTTTTAGGGCTCTGTCATTTTTGTCAGGCTCTGTTGGGTATTGTCAAGCTCTGTCAGGCTCGACTGCATGTTGTTTGGCTCTTTCAAGCTTTCTTGGACCCTGTCGGGCTAAGTCAGGTTCTGTCAGGATCTGTCAGGCCCTGTAGGGCTCTGCTGGGCTTTGCTGGGCCCTGTCGGGCTCTGTCGGTCTCTGTCACGATCTGTTAGGCTCTGTTGGGCTTTGTCAAGCTCCTTTGGGCTCTTTCTGCCCTACCAGGCTTTTTCAGGCTCTGTAAAGCCTTGTCATACTCTGTCGTGCCTCGTCAGGCTGTGTTGGGTTCTGGTGGACTTAGTCAGTCTTTTTCGATATGGCACTTGACAGAGCCCACAAGAGCCCGACAGAATAGTACAGGGCCTGCCAGACCGCAACACAGCTCAACAGGATTCGACAAATTCTGACAGCACCTGATAGCGAACAATAGAGCCCGGCCGGACCTGACAGAGGCTAACATAGTGCGACAGAGAGTAAAAGAGCTCAACAAAAGATTACAGAGCCTGACAGGGCCTGACACAGCTTGACAGAGCCTTACACATCTCGAAATAGCATGACAGAGCTTGAAAGAGCTCAACAGAGCCCGACAGACTTCAACAAGGTTTGACAGAGCCCAACAGAACCTGACAGAACGTGACAGAGTCTCACAGGGCCCAACAAATCCCGACAGCACCTGACAGCAAACGGTAGAGTCCAGCAGGGCCTGACAGAACCCAACAAAGCATGACAAACCATGACAGAGCTCAATAAAACATTACAGAGCACGACAGGGTCTGACACAGCTTGACAGATCTTTACAGATCTCGACATAGCCCGACAGGGCCAGACAGAGCTTCCAAGTGCTCAGCAGAATCTGACAAAAATTGACAGAGCCCAACTAAGCCCGACAGTGCCCGACAAAGCTCGACAAGGCCCAACAGACAGATAAAACAAGACAGAGTCCGAAAGAGCATGACAGGGCCTGAAGGAGCCTGATAGGGCCTGACAGAGCCCGACAGCCTACCAGAAACTGAGAGCACCTGCCAGAGCATGACAGAGCCTGACAGACTTCAACAAAGCTTGACAGCACCCAGCAGAACCTGAGAAAGCCTGACAAAACCCGAGAGAGTCTCACAGGGCCTAACAACGCCTGACAGAACTCGACAGGGCCCGACAAATCCTGACAGAAACTGGCAGTGAACTACAGAGTCCAGCAGTGTTACAGGGAATTAACAATTTACTAATTAACACTTAAAGAACTAACACTGAAAGATATAAATAGCTAACAGAGAGCTAACTCTTTAACCCACATCACTATTGCCTAGCCTTGCTTAGCTCTGTGTAATTTATTGTACGAGAGACATGAGGTCGCTGACACCTTGCAAGGATAATAATCCTTGGGTGCATCATTGGGTGAACTAGGTAACAGAAACTTGAGCAGGACAGGACAGGAGATACACCAGATTTAACCAATTCAGCAGTCTGAGTCCTAACCAACTCATTACACTGGACCAAATATGATCGTGTACAGAGAAGAGGACCAGGGTTCACAATGACTGTGCAGCTGCAACCAGGAGGATCCAGAGGTGGAGACCATGGAAATGGTCTCCCGGAACTCACTGTAATAAGAACCGCCTTCTCGGGGACAGGTAATGAATATGTATAGGCGTTCCTAAAACTTTCATGAATATGTAACACTTTACTGCATTTAACCAAGCTCACAGCTACTGAAAATTTACATATATATTAGGTGAAGTTATTCCCTGTGTGTCCAGCACTGTAAATGCATACTTTCTTTACAGTCTTAAGGGTTGTAAGGTCATTTTTGACTCCTCATTTTGGTGAGCCAGCCAGGAGGGCGTTCTGCTTGGCTGCAGGAACAGCTGAGAACACCCGGCTTTGGCGCGCTCCGAATCTTTTCAGAAGAACTCTGCTCCCAGTTGCTCATTTGTGGGAGCAGACAAAAGACCTCCGGCAAAAACAGCACGTAAAGTATGTTGTAATAAATGCACATTTAATTGCATTTGGCGGGGAGCCAGTAAGACGTGATGGGGCGCCTCACGTATGGCCAGCGTGTCCGCAGTGGTAAAGGTACCTGGGAAGTGGGGGCTGCTGTCTGAGAGCCGGCCGCTAGCAATCTTGGGAGTAGATCGAGCAACCCCGGTGTTTCTGCATCTCAGTTTTTGGAGCCAGGATGGACCTTTGATAATGATTTTACCAGGGTGAAAGGTAATGCAGACATGTCTCTTTTTGCAGCTTCTGGAAAAAGGTATTAGTCAGTGAAAAAGGAGTAATAGTTGATCTGTAACTGCGTGTTATCTTTTGTAAGTGCCCGGGCATTCCATGCATTCCATTTTAAATCATAAAGTCAATCGTAAGTTGTAAAACCAAACAGCTGCGTCTGTGTGAGTGTGTGGCAGTTACAGAAATTACTGTTTAAATGTATGGTGGTACGCTTTAGCCTGTGATCTGTATAAAGAAGAAGATGAGCTTAAAACACCTTGATTTAAGTCACATGGCATGAGTTAAATTACAGTGTGCGCGATATAAGAAAGTATATGCAGATATGTTTTTCACCTTCCGAAACCAGGAACATAATAACAAAATGGAACCGGTTCCTTTAAAATACTAAAATACCATCTTGCTCTCCTTAGGATGCATCCTTACACATCAGAGTAAATTAGTGGGGAATCCTGATAAAAAAAAGTTTGAAACAATATTGTATTCGCTTGTGGTTTGAATGTGGGATTATAGCAATTAGTGGCAATTAATGTTGTTTGCTGCCTCTAGGAGGCAGTAGCGACCTGGTTCAGGAACAGCACGGCGACCAACCCCAGGTCACTCGGTCCATCAGCTCGCAGACACCAATGTGGTGGATGGCAAATGGCGTTTATTGGAAGGTAACACAGGATTATATACCTTGAGTTTACAATGTCACTTCCGTCTGCTTACATCACACACTTCTACCTATCTAGGGAGGGGCTACTACTTTTCCATACGGCGGGAGATCTTCTGGCCACCAGACCCTAACTACCTACATTTCCCCCCTCCCTATGCACAACTAAATTAGCTAAAATATAACAGTCTTAAAAAATTTTTGCTTCTACCTTAGTGCAATACTTTGTGAATAACATGAACAATAAGCCACAATAAACTGGTGAAAACTAGGGGGTGACGGTTAGTAATGGGGTGTAACTAGGGATAACTAGGGATAACTGGGGATAACACTGAGCGAATACCCTTTTAAAGCAGTTGCTGGCGTTCAATCATCATGATGTTAACTTGCTCTAGCTGGCTTTTAATAAACGACACAAGCTTATTTAGTATGCAGGGTCCAAAGATCAGTGTTAATATGACCATAATGATCGGCCCTGCCAAGGTAGATATCAGGGCAGTTAACCGTGGTGAATGGCTAAACCATGACTCAAACCATCCCTGTAGGGCTTCTCTATCTCTTTTCCTTTTTTCTAGACCCCCCGGATAGTTGCAATATTCCTTTCCTGGGTTTGAACTAGGGCACCAATATGTTCCCCATAACGATTTAGATGTGGGAAACAAGTCACCGAATGTAATTGTGAAAGTCAGAGCACCCGCTGTTGTGTTTTCCCTTATCACTCGATCGTTTGAAGCGTCCCGTAGGAGCCACTTAAATGGCTGATGATGACTGTAATTTGGTTCTGTTTTACCTGTAGCAACAAACCCCAGAATCAAGATCACACAAAAGTGTCGCAGCTTCCCTCCACAGAGGCCGCTTCGCTGTTGTCTGGATTCTATCAGTGCGGAACTCTCAGGCTCAGACAGGATGCTTGCTGACTTGTTGACTTCTCTTGTCACCGGGGTACACAGATTACGAGGGCGTCCGATGATCCGGTCCATCATGTTAGCTATTGCGGTGCAAACAGCTGCCTGGATCGGGGCTAGGTGCTCTTCTCTCACGACATGTTTAATCATGTCCGCGATGCTGGACCCCACTGGCAGTGATCGCAAAATATCTTTGGTTGCCAAATTGCACTGCTGGCGTAGGCATTCTGCTACGACTGGGCCTTTTGCCTCCGAAGGCAGTGTCGAGGAGTCGATCGCTGTCTGGAGGCGATCTACAAATTGCGTGAAGCTCTCACTTTCATCCTTAGGGTTTATTGGTGTGTGAACCCTTTGTCCCCCATCTGTCACCCGGACCAGGAACGCCAGCGCGGCCGATGGGGCCCAGTCGGTGCACGCTATCTTAATCTTCCTCCAATCCATAAGAGGAATTTTTCCCCCTCGCGGTTCCGCTTTATTTCAGAAGGGGCTATTTTTGCTTTTAATTCTGTTTGTCCCCATTTCCTCCTCCGAATATGAATCGGTATCTGAATCGGAGTCGGAACTTGACTGACCAGTCACTTCCGTATCTGATCCGGAACTGGAACTTGACTGGCCGGTTACTTCTGAGTTCCAGCCCCGCCCTCTACCCTTGCGGGCGGGCCGCTCCCTCCTTCTTGGCTCGCCCCGCCTTCTGCTTGGGGAGGTGTCCACCCCCCAATGGCACCTCTCCAGATGGATGCCCTGATCGGCTCTCCGCCCCTTGTCCACGCCTCCACCACCCCCAAAGCTCCGCCCTTTATTGTTCTCTTCCACCCGCTCGTGCGCGCCAGCCAGGTCCAACACTACCTCCCCATTCCCGCCAGAGGCATCTTCATCCCGCCCCTCGTCCCTGTTAGCAATCAGGACACATAACCATGGGCGTAGTTATATGCGATGCTTTATTTCAGTGCTGGGAAACCAGGGGTTCGCACCCAAAGCTGGCTTTGCTGGTCAGTTTAAGTTACACAGTATTTATACAGTCCATTCACATACATATTCATATATTCATTAAGATACGTAACGGTTACTCAACATTGATTGCAACATCATGCAGTCGACATGCAGTCGAGCCTGACAGAGCTTGAAAATACAATACAATACAATACAAACAAAACATTACAGAGCACAACAGGGCCTGACAGAGCCTGGCAAAACCTGACAGGGATTGACAGAGCCCTACAGAGCCAGATAGAGCCTGACAGAGCCTGACAGATCGCGACAGACACCGACAGAGACCGAAAAGGGCTTACAGAGACCCACAGGTCCTGACAGGAGCTGTCAAAGCTCGTCAAATACCAACAAAGCCTGACAAGGACCAAAAAAGTCCAACAAAGCCCAGCACTGCCCAACAACACTTGACAGGGCCTGACAAGGACCAAAAAAGTCCAACAAAGCCCAGCACTGCCCAACAACACTTGACAGGGCCTGACAGAGCCCATAAAAACCCGACAGAGCCCGAGCAGGCCCCAGAGAGTCAGACAGGAGGTAACAAAGCCCGATATTGCCCATTACAGATCGAAAATGCCCTAGAGAGCCTGACGTAAATAGACAGAGACTGTCATGGCCTAAAAGACCTGGACAGAGCCCGACATTTCCTGCCAGAACTTGACATGGCCTGACAGAGCACACCAGGGCCCAACAAAGCTGGAGAGAGTGCGAGAGGACCTGAAAGAGCACGTCAGAACCCGACAGCACACTATCTTACCAGTTTTGTTTATTTCTGGTAAGGTCGTAGATATCATTCCCCACTCTACTGGGTCTTCGGCTGATTTTGGGATGGGAAGGCAAGCAGTGATGCTACTGGCATTTTGGGTCAGTGCAAAGTCTCGAATTAGTCCTATCATCAGATTCTCTGCCTGATTCTGTACACTTTGCACTACTTGTGGCATCTTTACATCTTCACCATCTCCTATAACTCTTTGTGACCTACTCAATTGTTCCCCAGCGACTTTGTAGAGTAGAGTGGCACTTTCTTCCTCAGACACCACATGTGTTCCTCTTTTAAGGGGTACTTCCTCAAGAGCAAGCAATCTAAGTATATATGCTACCAAGAACGCGATACGATAACAAAAATTAGACATCCTGCGGTGTAATCTTAAGCGTGGTAGGACCTAGGATATGTGATGACCACGCTCTTGGAACCTTCTTCACACGGGTGTAATGTATCCAGGAGTCTACTCCGGCAACTTTAACTGCAGTAAACGTGGTCAAGAGTACTTGGTAGGGTCCGTCCCAACGTTCTCTCAAAGGCTCTTCGTTCCAGTTTTTCACATATAGTGTCCCCAGGTTCTATATTATGTACTGGATTTTCAAGTGCCGGTGGTCGACTCCACACTAATGCAGATCGGAGTCGATTCAGTGTCCTGCCAAGAAACAACACATAATTGTACAAGTCCTGATTACCCTTTATGTGGACCTCTGGATTTGGGTTTGGTGCTTCATAGGGTTTGCCATACAGAATTTCGTACGGACTTACTGACATTCCGCTCTTAGGTTTTATCCTGATATGCAACAATGCTATTGGTAAGGCCTGTGGCCATTGAATCTTTGCCTCCTGACAGACCTTACTAAGTTGTCTTTTTAAAGTTTGGTTCATTTTCTCTACCTGTCCACTGGACTGGGGCCTCCAGGGAGTATGCAGATCCCACTGAATCCCTAAACATCTGCTAACCTCCTTTACCAGTTGTGCCACAAAATGGGGCCCCCTATCGGATGATATTCCTATTGGTACCCCAAATCTAGGGATTATTTCTTTTAATAACCATTTCACAGTTTCTTTTGCTTGGTTGGTGTGACAAGGGAAGGCTTCTGGCCATCCAGAAAAGGTATCCACCACAACGAGTAGATATCTATATCCACGAGTTCGGGGGAGTTCCGCGTAATCTATTTGCCAATAATCCCCGGGTTGCATGCCTGTCTTAATTTTCCCCATTTCTATTTTTCTTTTTACTAGAGGATTATTTTTCAAGCAAATTTCACACTTAGCTGTAATAGACGTTGCCATTGTTAACATCTGGACCTACATAATTTGTTTTCTTAGATAAGTTACCAATGCTTCTGCACCCCAGTGACACTTCTGGTGTTCCGTCTGAAGTATTCCTCTCATAATAGTGGTTGGCACCACAGCTTGTCCATTGGTGGTTACATACCACCCAGATTATTCTTGCTGGCTCTTACTAGACTTGCCAGTTTTTCATCTTCTATGGAATACTTAGGTGGCTCTGAAGGTAATAAATCAATTGCTCTTACCTTCTGGGAGACAAGACCCACCATTGTTCTCACTTGCCGTGCCACCGACCGAGCTGTTTGATCAGCAAGCCGATTTCCCCCAATAATTTTCGATGTTCCACTTTGATGAGCTTTACAGTGCATTATAGCAACTTGCGATGGTTTCTGAATGGCATTAATCAATTTCAGTATTTCCTTCCGGTATTTAATGTTTGTTCCTTGTGAAGAGAGCAGTCCCCGCTCTTTCCAAAGGGCTCCATGCACATGAACAACTCCAAAAGCATATTTTGAGTCAGTCCATATGTTAACTTTCTTGTTCTCGCTGAGTTCCAATGCCCTGGTTAAGGCGATCAATTCTGCTTTTTGTGCTGAGGTGTTTGGTGGTAAGGGTTTGGGCTCAATTACTGTCTTGACAGTAGTGATCGCATATCCTGCATACCGTACTCCACTTTCCACAAAGCTACTGCCATCAGTAAAGAGTTCCCAGTCAGTTTCTGCCAGCGGGGTGTCTCTCAAATCAGGACGACTTGCATGGGTGTATTCGATGACTTCCACACAATCATGTTCCAGGTCTCCTTCTTCAGTACCTGCACCCAAAAACTCAGCAGGATTCATTAGGTTAGTAGTTTTTAGAACAACATCATCTTGTTCTGTCAGAATTACCTGGTATTTCATCATTCTGCTTGGGGAAAGCCAATGGCCCCCTTTTTGTTCCAATACTGTTGTCACCATATGGGATACAAACACTTCTATCCTTTTTCCCATAGTTAATTTTCGGACCTCCTGGATCAGCATTACTGTAGCAGCTACCGCCCGTAAGCATGCCGGCCACCCAGCACTTACCGGATCTAGCTGTTCGGAAAAATAGCCAACAGGTCTTTTCCAGGATCCTAGTCGTTGGGTTAATACTCCCAAGGCAAGTCTTTGCCGCTCGTGTACAAACAACTGGAAGTCTTTGCTCAAGTCCGGCAGGCCCAAAGCAGGTGCCTGCATCAAAGCCTGTTTTAGCTTTTGGAAGGCCTCACGTTGTGGCTTTCTCCACTTGAACGTTTTATTCCCTTGTGCTTCATACAAAGGTTTGGCGATCAACCCATAGTCCATAATCCAGAGTCTGCACCATCCTGTCATTCCTAAAAAAGATCTCAACTCATGTAAGTTTTGTGGTTCTGGAATAGCACAAATAGCATGTATCCTGTTCAGGCTTAGCCTTCGCTGTCCTTGAGAGAGCTCACATCCTAAATAGATCACAGTCTCGGATGCAACCTGAGCTTTATTTTTCGATACTTTGTACCCGTTCATTCCCAATTGGTTCAATATTTCAATTGTTACCTGGATGCAGAGTTCTCGTGTCTCAGTTGCAATCAGAATATCATCTACATATTGTAGCAACAAATACCATTGTTGAGGGATCATGATATGACCTTTTGTAGTCCATTCCTCGAGTTCCTTGGCTAGTTGATTTCCAAAGGTGGTTGGGCTATTCTTGAACCCTTGTGGAAGGCGTGTCCAGGTTAATTGAGTTTTCCTCCCATTGTGTGGATTTTCCCATTCAAAGGCAAATATCTTTTGCTTTCATGGTCAAGGGGTATGCAGAAGAAGGCATCTTTTAAATCAAGTGCAGTAAACCATTTATATTTCTCTTTCACAGATGTTAACAAAGTATATGGATTTGCAACTACCGGATAAATGTCCTTAGCGATCTGGTTTACAGCCCGCAAATCTTGGACTAATCGATAACTACCATCAGGTTTCTTTACTGGAAAAATTGGAGTATTATATTCTGATTCACCTTCCTCTAGAATACCATATTTCAAGAATTTTTCAATTAGAGGTACTATTCCTAACCTAGCTTCTAGTTTCAGTGGGTACTGCCTCAACTGTACTGCCTTGGCATCTTCCTTCAGTTCCACTTTTACGGGCTGGGCTGTTTTTGATTTCCCAGGTATGTCAGTCTCCCATACCATAGGAATCACAGCCTCCTCCACTGCTTGTGGTATTTTCACTACCAGGTTTTCTTTTAATAACAGAATTTGTCCTACCTTAGATTCTGGAATTTTCATTACCAGGTTTCCATCCTCAAATGTTATTATGGCATCCAATTTGGTCAATAAATCCCGTCCTAAAAGGGAAACTGGACAGTCTGGAACATATAAGAACTTGTGGGTTAGTTCCTTTTCTCCAAAACACAAATCCAAGGGTTGTAGGAATGGCCGTACTTCCACCTTTTCACCGCTTTAGCAGACAGTCAGCTTTTCACCTTTTTTTTTTTTTTTTTTTTTCTCTGCAATTTATCAAGGAGAAGCTGCCGGGCACAGATTTAGGCTCCTTTTGCCCTTTTCTCTCTTCATTTAATTCCTGCGATTATAAACTTTATATGTAATTCCAATTAGCTGAACAATAGTTACATCTCTCAGCTCCTACCTTTTGTAACTTCTTACAGATGTCAATAAACAGCATA